>NC_140636.1:15164637-15874637 GCF_057382275.1 Copadichromis virginalis
TTGACTCCATCCTCAACCCGAAAAGGCCCCACAAGCTCATCTTTGATGATACCAGCCCAAACCAGTACTCCACCTCCACCTTGCTGGCGTCTGAGTCAGACTGGAGCTCTCTGCCCTTTACCAATCCAGCCACGGGCCCATCCATCTGGCCCATCAAGACTCACTCTCATTTCATCAGTCCATAAAACCTTAGAAAAACCAGTCTTGAGATATTTCTTGGCCCAGTCTTGACGTTTCAGCTTGTGTGTTTTGTTCAGTGGTGGTCGTCTTTCAGCCTTTCTTACCTTGGCCATGCCTCTGAGTATTGCACACCTTGTGCTTTTGGGCACTCCAGTGATGTTGCAGCTCTGAAATATGGCCAAACTGGTGGCAAGTGGCATCTTGGCAGCTGCACGCTTGACTTTTCTCAGTTCATGGGCAGTTATTTTGCGCCTTGGTTTTTCCACACGCTTCTTGTTGACTATTTTGAATGAAACGCTTGATTGTTCGATGATCACGCTTCAGAAGCTTTGCAATTTTGAGACTGCTGCATCCCTCTGCAAGATATCTCACTATTTTTGACTTTTCTGAGCCTGTCAAGTCCTTCTTTTGACCCATTTTGCCAAAGGAAAGGATGTTGCCTAATAATTATGCACACCTGATATAGGGTGTTGATGTCATTAGACCACACCCCTTCTCATCACGGAGATGCACATCACCTAATATGCTTAATTGGTAGTAGGCTTTCGAGCCTATACAGCTTGGAGTAAGACAACATGCATGAAGAGGATGATGTGGACAAAATACTCATTTGCCTAATAATTCTGCACTCCCTGTAGTGGACTCAGTGACTCTGAGGTTTCCACATCATCATCCCTCCACCGCCGTGCTGATGCTTGTCTGAGGTCTTTGGTTGATGATGTGCATTAAACATTACTCTCCGTAGTCTTGTGGTTTGTTCAGATGCAGCTTTGCAAACCTAAGCTGTGCAGCCATGTTCTTTTTAGGGAAAAAAAAAAAAGAAAAAAAAAAGAAAAAAAAGGTACACAGACCTTTTGGAAGGATGACCAGTGACCGGAAAACAGGGTCATGGGGAGCTTAGGCTCAGTGACACTCTGCAGAACTAATGTTCAGCACTGCAAACTTCAGTGTTTGCAATGACGGAGAGATTTCAGAACATAAAGTGCAACTTGTTCTGAATCGGGCTGCATAGCTGCAAACCGGTCAGAGTGCCCATGCTGACTGCATAGATCGCCTGCTCTGATGAATCGCATTTCATTCGCATCATTTACCAGGGGAAGAGATGGCAGCAGGATGCACAATGAGATGAAGGCAACAGAGGAAGTCTGATGCTTCTGACTGTATTGTGCTGCAAGTCGTGGCATTCATGGATGTTATTCAGACAAATATCACCGAGCAAAACATTTCTGAAGAGTTTAAATGATCAGGCTGATTGGTGTGTTTCACAGCAATATCACATATGAGCCAAGCAGGCTCATATACTAATTAAAGCCATGACAGTGATGAAGCAGTAGACCTCGTGTGTTCATTATAATTGCCAGGACATTTCCACAGTGCCATCAGACAGGAAAATCATACAAGCTTCACTCACTGGGGTTGTTTCTTTGGTTGTGAGAATGACATATAAAAGGTGATTTTGCAGAAAAGCAAGCATGACAGGACATAAATACTTTGAAAGTGATACGACGGTAAATGTGTTGGTGTGTTGATGTGCAGCGTATGAACAAGGATGTCCCCGCTGCACCCACACGCTTACAAATGGACTCGCTGGTTGGAATTGACATTTAATTTCCAGCAGCAAACATCCCAGACCCTCCAAGACGGAGTCTGTTTGCGACGGATTTCCAAGCTTGCATTTTTTAATATGAGACATTTAGGCAGGTTTTATGAAAGAAAATTCACCTCTCAAAGCTCCAGATTCTCATTAGAAGTGAGACAGAAGATGACGCTCAGCGCTCTATTGAAAAAGGAAAAATTAAAATGAAAAAAATAATTGGGTGGGTGATAAGCTGGGGTTATGTAACGTGCATGTGTCAATCACTGATTGGAAGTCATACAATGCAATGCCCAAAGTTAACAAACACCAGTGCATTAAAATTAACCAACTTGTACTAATCTAAATGGCACTGTATGCCAATAAATGTTTTTAAAAGTGCTAAAATCCAGATTTTTGCAGACACATCTAAAAATGCATGGTCTGTCTCTCAACTGCAGGCAACCATTACTTTTATTTGTTTCTATAGCCTGGGCTCTCTGGAGAAAAGAAGATCAGAAACAGAGTATGACTATACCACTGTTCATTCATTATTTAACAGCAAACTGACACAAAGTCTGTGATGGCTCCAATCTGAAATAAACTAAAGATAGTGTGCGTTACACCCTTTATATCCATCCCTACGTCACATAAACAGAGAATAAATCTATCTGGAAGTGAAACTGTCGTTACAAATGGTGCAGATATACTGCGGAGGGCGAGAAGAATCAAATAAAAATAAGACAATACAACATTACTGATGCTAAAACAGAAGCAGTGCTTTGTGACTGGGCTGTGGTTCAGAAGGCAGGCAGCATGAAATTGCCCTCCATGCAACTACCAAATATCTGTGCATTACCAGTGTGAGACTCAGCTGTGAGAAAGGTCAGTCTTCTCAATGGGGAAAGCCCTGTGAATTCACTCCAGGCTTTATCAATAATGCAGCGGGTGAATAAGAAAGAGAGAAGGAATCTACGGCGTCTGTGTCCTCAATGTCACGTTCAACGTCCAAGCAAACCTTTTATTATAGTGTAAATATATACATTCCTATAGATTCGCTCTTCCAGGTTTGCTCAGATCCACGTCAGGACCCGATTTGTTTCAGCTGAGCAGATTTCACTTGACACTTTTTGCTGATAACAGATTTACAGACAGGAAGATGTTGAGCCACCATATGCTGCCAGAACAGCTTCAATTTAACGGAGGGATGGCACACCATTGTTCCAAAGAATATTTCCTCGCTGTGGGGAGATCTGTTTAACATGCTTGTCCAAGCCCACCCTCAGGTGTTCAGCTGCTTTAAACCTGATGACTCTGGATGGCCTTGGAGTAAGCTGTAGTAGTTCCCTGGTGATTGCATAGATTTTTTGTGTGTGTGTTAAGATTAGATTAATTGCAAGTACCTGAGACAACCGACTGATCACCCAGAGGTTGAGCATGCAATGCAATGCCACTCACTGCAGGAAGGTTTAACTTACTGTCACTTGTCTATATCTACATATATTGACTCAAAAGTACCAAGAAATAGACACAAGTTTCTTTTATTGTTTTTTTCTACTGTTAGTTTTGAATGGTACTACTTAGTTTGGTGACTTGTTTGTCTGAATATATAAGTTAGCAACCTTAAAACGTGCAGTGGTCATAATAAACTGACATAAGGGGCTGAAATGCTACAAATACTTCACAGCTGAGTGGAGATTCTGGACTCTGCTCTCACTTTCTGTGACTATTTCTGAGTTCCCTTGTAATAACTTTTGCATTTCTCCCGACCAACAGCGAAGGCTGAGCTGTATTCTGATAGGGTATCATGCATTATGTAGTAGGCTGCCACTGGTTGTGACTACAGTGAGTCAGTGCAGCCTTACTGTAGCTGTGGCTGTCAGGCACTAGCCTGTCCCGTTGCATTTAGAAAACAGCTGGAGGAGCTCTCTCACTGACTGCTGCGAGCACAGACTGCAGATCTCATTATGACTACAGCTCTGGGATGACATCGCTGTTTCTGTGACTGTAGCCATGGCTGTGCTTTGTTTGTTAGAGTTACAGCGGTGACACATTAGCTCTGGAGATACTGTAGTGCTGGCGACATAGCGGTCAGAAGCAGGAACAGCTGGTAATATCCATAGCACGAGGTTCATCCACATTATCCAGTCCAAACATCTGGCCACATCTGCATCCTCACAGGCAGAACATGCTACAGCTGGATGCTGTCAGGGACTGACCCTTTAAAAGGAATAATGGCCACCAAGTGTCACGTCATCTGTCCTTTCTGAGTTTTTCTCTTAAATATTCAGTAAGAGAAACGGGATTCAGGAAAAACATTCTTCACTTCACTTTTCGAGACACTTTGGGACCGCAGAAAAATTTCACTTTGTAAGACTGACATGATGATTAGAGTATAGAAAGAGGAGCATAAATCGAAGGTGGAAAGGTTGACATGTGCTTCTTAAAAGGCCATATAAAAATGCACGTTAGGCTACAATAGTTCCTAAAATATACGTGTTACATCTTTGTTTCATTTTTAGTGTTGAGTGTTAAAATTAATAAATTCTTTACTTTACAGACTGAAATAAAACAACCAATATATTTTTCCCCATTTGAATGTCCATGTCATGATTTTGTGACCTTAACAACAAACATGCACCAATGACATTTACATTACTTTATGGTAACTTTACTTTATTATTCCTGAGTGCAACAGGAAACACGTTATAGCTGCAGAAGGCCCAGCGTGTATGTATACTGTAAGAAGATCCACTCACACGAATAAATTACAGGTTTCTAACATTTTACTTTCCTTGCCTTTTTATCACAGCCAATAGCACAACATTTTCTATACAAGTGAACATTTATTTAAACTGCAAATCCATGAATTGTTCCAGTGAGCTGAAAGGACCTGAAAGCCTAAAACTGAACGATGCTTCTGTTATCAGTGGATCTCGGTTAGAGCCAGAATTTCTGTGTGAAAATCTGTGTTCATACATGTACCCTATCGAGTGCATCTCTCCGCTGCTGCTTACTCTTGTATCCGCCTGTTCTCCCAGCTACCGTCCAGCACAGAGGGCTGTGCTCGGGAGACCTGCCTTCCTCCACACAGTCTGTATTTGCCCGTTCTCCTCTTTCTTTGCAAATGCTCTGTCTCTCCCCCCTCCTGTGCTTTCATGCCGATCCGCCTGTTCATCTCAGCGCCCAAATGGCAACAGGCAAACCGAGCAGCATGACTCTGACAATATTACAACACTAACGGAGCATTTTTGCCAGAATCTGGAAGACTCTGATTTTAAGTGAAGGTTGTGGCTTTCTGCAGGTTTTGAAAATGGAGGGCAAAGGTTTGCGCTGCAGGACTGTACAGTAAACACAACATGAGGTGGTGTAGAAATATAGGTAGAAAATGTAAGTCTGCATGAAATTCACAGTACCAACAATTTGCAAAAAGACAAATTTCCCTTTGGCTGAGACAAAGGTCAGAGGAGTGCTGAAATCCACAGAAGAGGAGAGGACAGCCACTCTACGAGGACTTACTATAATCCTTCAATTTCATATTTTAGCTGAGTGCGATAACGGGGCAGCGCTATCTGCCACACGCTGCTGGTACTGTCAGAAAACAAAGACAGATGGTCAAAAGATCACTCTCCTGCAATTAAGATTTTCCTTCAAGGGTCAAATGTGGTAAACGTGAGTGAGTGCCAACGTGAGGCCGTGCGGTACAAATATAGGCACTGTATTCTGACGTTGCTTGGAATAAGAGATTAGAGCTCCCCCATGAGAAAGGACGTTAAAATGACATGAAAGCAAAAGAACATTTAGAGAGACAAAGACGGAGACTCAGACATGCGGAAGCCCAGCTGTGCATCAGTGCATACGTGGAGACGCAACAACAGTGTTTTAAATAGAGAAAAGGGAGAGCCGAGTGGCAGCATACATCTGAATCACGCAGGGAAGGAAAAACCCAACAGCGTGAGGAAAAGGAAGTGGTAGATAAGATGAAGCGCACAAGGGACGTTTGAAAAAAGCAACGATTTGAAAATAGGTTTCAGTCCAGGAGCATTACTGAGGTGTATCCCACTGTGAAAAGAGTCGTTACCGGCTGCAACAATGCTGCCGCTATTGTTTTGACCATACCAAAATGTGATTTTAGAGATACTCACAAAGGCAGTTATATCTGTGTGTCTATGGACAGACGTCACAGTGTGCAGTGAAGGGCAGAGTTCAACCACTGAATGCCGAGTACCGGACATGGGACAGGCACATAACACGCTCCTCACCAACGCGATGGCTGATTTTGTTTTCAGCTTGAGCATGTGTGTGTCTGTGTTTACAGTCACATCATGAGGATTTCTTTCCTTCAGTAGAACATGTTATTAGGTTTGGTACGGCCTCAGTCACACAGCCTTAGAGACCAGTTGGCATCCAAACGGTAACCATCAATTACAAGGGAAAAACATTTATATTCCCCAACCGGTTGGCGAGTGAATGCTGCAGGCAACTGTCATTCGCTGTGAAATGAACCAATAAAACCCCATTTAAGTGAGTCTAAATACCTAAGGAAAACCCGTGCATTCATTGGCTGGCTGCCGAGTGGTCGCTGGAGGTTACCAGCAGTCACTAGCTGTGATTATCAGCAGTTTGCACAGTGGGCATAAACATGTCTGCAAATACTCACAAACTCCTGCAAAACAGAAACAGACAGTGTTGGCCTTCAAAGTAAAAGCTGCACATTTTAATGATTGTAGTGGTAAGACACAACTTTTACTTTGAAGCCTAATGTTCTCCGTTTCTAGTTTGCAAACTTTTTCAAGTTCCTCCATCGCTCAGAGAGTAAATGCAGGTGTCTGCAGACACATCGCCATGTTTTATGAAAACTATGTGTGACTGCGGCAATCTGCTAGTGAACAACAAAGCAAAGCAATCAGACTGAGGCTTTTGATGCAACACCTTCTTTGTAACCAATATTACCGATTTCACATAGCCACACAAATTTGCTACCAACTAGTCTCTGGGCCTGTGTGCCTGAGGCCGAAGGTAAGGAAAGACAAAGAGACGCAGTACTCAGATAATACTGAATTTAAATGTACAGACAAAATTCATAATGAGAACAAAGGTTGGCTGTCACACCTACCCCCAAGGAGCCAATCAACAGCTCCCTTCTGATTCATTTAAGGAGCATTTTCAAAATATTTGTCTAAAGGCAAGACCCTTAATAGCTACAGAGAGACTTTGGACAGCTCAAGTTTAGGTTTAATTTAGATAAGAGTCACAGTTCTGTCAGATAGTCCTTTAAAGTGTTTAAAAATGTAGTAATTACGAGAGTTTTGCACGTGTACTCAGCACGATGATGCGCCCTGTGGCTGATTTTAGCCCACCACAGGAAGGTCCTTTTTTTTAGTTCTCCCAGAAGAAATAGATTTACAGCCCCTAGCCAGACACTTCTTCTTTTCCCTTACACACAGAAAAAAGCCACGCAGCCAAGCCAGCACTTTTCATCCTTGCACCCCTTCTCTCTGGGCCTCGGGCCAGCATGGATGAGTGGCAGCTACAGTCATCTCTAGCATCCTCATGTTCCCCCTGCATGGAGGCTTGTTCCATTACAAAAACTGGCTGGAAATGATGTGAAAGTTCGTTTCTGCAAAGTACTCTTCCTAGAATAAGTCTTTACACCTCAGCAATTTCCCAAATTCCAACACAACACCTGATTTCTACAGTGGGATGAATCTATGGGATTAAATCAGAAAGCATCCGTGCTTCTCTTATCAGCGAGAAAACAAAATGCATTTTGCAGAAAGGAAATGAGTAAAGGCTGCAAGCTGCAAAGACAGAAGTCGCTGTGGGCTTGTACTCAGCCTCTGTCCTCTCATTATGTGCATCTTCTGCCTCTTTCTTTCTTTTTGCTGAGGAAATCCCCGGCTACAGGGCTTAGGCGTAAGACGGCCTATTAATAAAGTATTTAAATGGACTTTCACCAATATACAGTGGGGCAAAAAAGTATTTAGTCAGCCACCGATTGTGCAAGTTCCCCCACCTAAAATGATGACAGAGGTCAGTAATTTGCACCAGAGGTACACTTCAACTGTGAGAGACAGAATGTGAAAAAAAAATCCATGAATCCACATGGTAGGATTTGTAAAGAATTTATTCGTAAATCAGGGTGGAAAATAAGTATTTGGTCACCTCAAACAAGGAAAATCTCTGGCTCTCACAGACCAGTAACATCTTCTGTAAGACGCTTTTCTGTCCCCCACTCGTTACCTGTTACCACAGCCTCAAACAGTCAGACTCCAAACTCCGCCATGGCCAAGACCAAAGAGCTTTCGAAGGACACCAGGAAAAGTATTGTAGACCTGCACCAGACTGGGAAGAGTGAATCTACAATAGGCAAGCAGCTTGGTGTGAAAAAATCAACTGTGGGAGCAATCATCAGAAAATGGAAGACATACAAGACCACTGATAATCTCCCTCGATCTGGGGCTCCACGCAAGATCTCATCCCGTGGGGTCAAAATGATCATGAGAACGGTGAGCAAAGATCCCAGAACCACACGGGGGGACCTGGTGAATGACCTGCAGAGAGCTGGGACCAAAGTAACAAAGGTCACCATCAGTAACACACTACAACGGCAGGGAATCAAATCCCGCAGTGCCAGACGTGTTCCGCTGCTGAAGCCAGTGCATGTCCAGGCCCGTCTGAAGTTTGCCAGAGAGCACATGGATGATACAGCAGAGGATTGGGAGAATGTCATGTGGTCAGATGAAACCAAAGTAGAACTTTTTGGTATGAACTCAACTCGTCGTGTTTGGAGGAAGAAGAATACTGAGTTGCATCCCAAGAACACCATACCTACTGTGAAGCATGGGGGTGGAAACATCATGCTATGGGGCTGTTTTTCTGCCAAGGGGACAGGACGACTGATCCGTGTTAAGGACAGAATGAATGGGGCCATGTATCGTGAGATTTTGAGCCAAAACCTCCTTCCATCAGTGAGAACTTTGAAGATGAAACGAGGCTGGGTCTTCCAACATGACAATGATCCAAAACACACCGCCCGGGCAACAAAGGAGTGGCTCCGTAAGAAGCATTTGAAAGTCCTGGAGTGGCCTAGCCAGTCTCCAGACCTCAACCCCATAGAAAATCTGTGGCGGGAGTTGAAAGTCCGTGTTGCTCGGCGACAGCCCCAAAACATCACTGCTCTCGAGAAGATCTGCATGGAGGAATGGGCCAAAATACCAGCTACTGTGTGTGCAAACCTGGTAAAGACCTATAGTAAACGTTTGACCTCTGTTATTGATTGATTGATTGAATCTTTATTTTGAACATGTTGAAAAAGTATAAAAAAAAATAGAATTAAAAGAGACAAATGAACAAAGCAAACAAAAGGAAAACGAGCAACCACAACTCCAAATAACGTCCATGTTCAAAAAGGAGCAGGAAGAAGCATAAGCTTATTTAATCCCACCCCTTTTCCACTATCTAGTATCAATAGACTACAGAAATACCTCCTTGCAATTACATTATATGTTATGTGTAATTATTATTATTTTTTATTTATTTATTTATTTTTTTAAATATATACACATATATGTTTCTATCTATCCATACATACGTATATACACACATACGCACATATACACATTTTCAATAACCCCATTAACACCTCAAGGATACACAGCCTACAATTATATATATATATACCCATACCAACAAACCCGTGCATGCACACACACATGAAAATATTAGACAAGAACACCCTATCAAATCTCTACCTTTTCCCTGTACCCTGTAAAAACCATATCCTTAAACCGCTTTTTAAACTGCGCCATGCTTGGACATTGCTTCATATCTTTACTTAGTCTGTTCCACAGCTTCACTCCACACACAGAGATGCAAAAACTTTTTAATGTTGTACGGATACGAGGATGTTTTAAATTTAATTCCCCCCTCAAATTGTATCCCCGTTCCCTTTTAGAAAACATTTTTAGAATATTGTCAGGAAGCAGGTTATTTATTGCTTTATATATAATTTGTGCTGTGAGAAAATGAACCAGATCTGTGAATTTTAGAATTTTTGATTTTAAGAATAGTGGATTTGTATGATCTCTGTAACCAGTTTTATGGATTATCCTTATGGCCCTTTTTTGTAATATAAAGATTGATGATAGCGAACATTTGTAAGTATTGCCCCAAACCTCTGCACAGTAATTCAAATACGGTGCAATCAGGGAACAATAGAGAATGTGGAGTGATTTGTGGTCCAGAATGTGTTTTACTTTACTCAAGATTGAGACACTTCTTGAAATTTTGTTATGTATATGATTTATATGAGACTTCCAGTTTAATTTATCATCTATAATCACACCAAGAAACTTATGTTCAAGTACTCTTTCAATTTCCACACCATCTACATGAATCTGCACTTGTGCATTTCTAAGGGAATTCCCAAATAAGATAATTTTAGTTTTACTTAGATTTAGCGATAGTTTGTTCCTGTTAAACCATTTTTTAATTTTGCACATTTCTGAAGTAATTGTATCCAGCAGCTCCTTTAGATTCCCCCCAGAACAAAAAATATTTGTGTCATCTGCAAATAATACTAATTTTAATATATCAGATGCCTTACAAATATCATTTATATAAATAATAAATAATTTTGGACCCAGTACAGAGCCTTGTGGAACACCACAAGCAATGTCCAAGCATGATGAGGAATGGACACCCAGCTTCACAAATTGTTTCCGGTCACTTAAATAATTTTTCACCCATTGCAGTACAACCCCCCTAATCCCATACCGTTCCAGTTTATTAATTAATATGTCATGATTGATTGTGTCGAATGCTTTCTTGAGATCCAGAAATACTCCAGCTGCATACTATTGCCAACAAAGGTTATGTTACAAAGTATTGAGTTGTATTTTTGTTATTGACCAAATACTTATTTTCCACCCTGATTTACGAATAAATTCTTTACAAATCCTACCATGTGGATTCATGGATTTTTTTTTCACATTCTGTCTCTCACAGTTGAAGTGTACCTCTGGTGCAAATTACTGACCTCTGTCATCATTTTAGGTGGGGGAACTTGCACAATCGGTGGCTGACTAAATACTTTTTTGCCCCACTGTATGCTGACTCAAGTCAATTCTTGGCACAGTTTAATGGTAATAAAGGGCGTCCCTACCATGATTAATAGCCTTAAATCTGCAAGTGGTTTAGCTACAGCAGCAGAGTAAATTCAAACGTGTGGTCAAAACACTGAATAACAAACAGGGGACAATATAGAGGATTACTGAACATGAGAAAACATTATGACCTGTTAAAAATGATCTAAGAAGCCGTGACATTCGAAATGAGCCTGACATGAAATCAAATCCTTCCTGCCTGTCACTTCTGCCGTTTTACGCCGATCACTCCTCCAAACCTGCACACGACACCTGACAGCGTGCTTAAATTCACTCTTCTGCAGCGCTTGTGTTGACCTTGCAGTGTTTAGGCAGGCAACTAAAACCTCTTCAGGTAGCTGTCTGCGTGCAGCTGGTGGGGGGGCTGAGTTATGGAGCTGATGTGTAGTGATGGCACACAGGTGGAACGCTTCACAGCTCCTATATGCCGGTGCTTTTTCCTCCCCAGTGCTCTGTGCCACGAAAAAGTGATGTAAATCTATTGCAAAGGCCTGTTCGCTGCAGCCGGAGATTCACCCTCTTAGTCGTGCAGACTAAAGATTAGCTGACTCACAGTGCATGATAGGTGAATGCTAAGCAGCATGGGTGAATCTTATTATGGGTCTGGGGGAAGAATTGGGTAAGAGAGGTTTTTGTCAGCAATGCAGGTCCACATATCCTTGCAGAGTCCTTCACCTGCAGCATGCGCCTATCTAGTTGGATCATATGCAGAAAAAACAGACATGAATCCTGAAATCAAAAACATGTGTATCACTCAACTCGAGCTGGGGATCACTGACGTTATGTGCACCATGTATTTCACTGTGATGACTTTTTCCCCAGTTTAGACGCATAGCACCATCTTATGGTCTTACACAGAAATTCATCTTTAAAGAGAGATGTAATGCAAACAGCCAAGAGTGACACTCGTGTTTAACAGTCTCCTTCTATACTGAACTCGCTAAAGCCAACTTAGCTCCTCCAGCTTTAATCTTTACAGGTCAAATTCAAGAGGTTAAAACTTCCTCCAACAGTTACACACGCTTCTGTTCACCCTGCCATTTACATCCCACTCTTTCATCATGTGAATATAATCCAGCATCTTTAAACAGTCTTTCAATATTTACGATACGATATTAAGAATCTTTTCGTCTGCCATCTCACAGACTTTGAAGCCCTATCAAAGCTGCCTGTGCTCACGCTGCCATGCAGCAACCTCAGACACATACAGTAAAGACAAAAGCAATACGGAGAGCTAAATTATTCACTGCTGTGCCTAAAGTGAGGCAAGGACACAAAGTAATTTAAAAGCAGGAGGTTCAAACCGTCTCCGAGCTGAGGATGTGTCAGCTTGTGGAATTACATAATCTGCCCGGCGCAGCCTGGAAATACTGGCAAAGATAAGATGTCACCTTCTGATGAAAGTAGGCTTGAGTTAAACTTATAATAGTGTAGTAATGTATGGGTTGGTGGTGCAGAAAATTAAATAGATGTTGATGCAGCTTCTTGGGTAACGCATGGACTGCAGACGTGGAATATTTATTTAATGTTAAAAACCTAATTATAAAGGAGCACCATATTAGCTATAGGTGATGATTCTGTGAGGTGCTCAGCGTGTGATCCAAATCGACATTCATCTCTTGACACTCTCCTGCTGTGAGTATGATGGCAGCTGTATGCCAGGCTGCCTGCTGTCTGTGCCGTCCAAAAAGAGAGCCGTCAATCCCACAGATTGGATGTCGACTGCAGATGCATTATGATGCACGAGCCACTTTCCCATTACCGTTAACTTGGACGTATTTTGTGCATTCTTTACGCATCTACTTCCTCAAGATGTCAGTGCACCATTAGGAGAACACAGTGAGGTTTGAGCTGCATCAGAGCTTCATCTTCAGCATGCGGTAACGTAGAGCCGGGGAGTCTTTCCACTGATTAGCTGTGATGCAGCGCAGCAGACAAACCAAAGCTGTGAATCACCAATAATGAACTCTCTCGCTCTAATCCCCAGCACATTCTGCTGAGGCAGGTGTGCAACGGTGAAACACCATTACTGTCGTCTTAATGAGAGTCCCGTGTGCGTTTCCCCATGTTTTGGTCCCAGCAGAGCTTTATCTGGGACCGCGCCGCTGGACACGCTAGATGGGACAGATAACCTCCATCTGTCTTCATGACTGTCTGGGCTCTATTGCTTTAGAAGAAGTGCTGCTACAAGCTCTTCCTCTGCTTGGCCAAGAAAACCAATATTTGGTTTGTATCTGACCTTGCGCAATTTGTAACAGGAGAAGTTACATCATTTGAGTCACACACACACACACACACACACACACACACACACACACACACACACACACACACACACACACACACACACACACACACCTTTAACGTCCTCTCGCCTCATCATTATAGCACGCTGACCCAGGTCACACATTAACTACACGATGATTAAAAAAACATGCTTCAAAATGGTCTGTTGCCTTGTTTGTGACCAGAAACATGCACTCATACATCAGTGAGGCTTTAGGCTGCTGTTTCAAACTTCCAGGTTATTGTACAGTTTGTTGATGTTACCTTTCAAATGGACATGCACGTCTGTCCATGAAGGTCTTATATCTTACATCTCTTTTTTTAGAGACATGGTCAGTCTCAGTGTCTGCTGGGTCTGACCGCTACCTCTGACCTGACCTGGACCTCTGACATGTTTGGGTTGATGTTTCTGAAGCATTTTTTATTAAAATGACCTGATAAATAATATGACTCGTAGTGCAGAATGGTAAATGGCCTGTATTTATATAGCGCTTTTCTAGTCCCTAAGGACCCCAAAGCGCTTTACACAACCAGTCATCCAGCCATTCACACACTGGTGATGGCAAGCTACATTGTAGCCACAGCTGCCCTGGGGCGCACTGACAGAGGCGAGGCTGCCGGACACTGGCGCCACCGGGCCCTCTGACCACCACCAGTAGGCAACAGGTGAAGTGTCTTGCCCAAGGACACAACGACCGAACCAGCAACCTTCTGATTACAAGGCGAACTCCCAACTCTTGAGCCACATTCACCCCCTAACGGGGGAAACAGACTACAACTAAAGAATTGTGTTAGTTTCTTATTCAGCACCAATTAGCAGGTATCTGTTGTTGTGCATTGCACATGAATGCAACTTTCTAATCAAGCTTGGTAGTGTTAGCTCACAATTCACCCTGTCATTCAAATATGAGGCACAACTACAACTTTAAGACAAATACAGAGGCATCTATGTTCTCTTTTCGTGCAGTCCACAGAGATCTGTCAGCTAACTGGCCAGTTGCTAATAAAGTGTGAGCGAGGAAGTCTTTAGGGTTCACTCTTGTAGCTAACGGGAGAAGACCTGGTGCACTCTCGTTTTAGAGACCGGAGACAACTGTGCTGGGGAAATAACGGCAGGAATATCAAACTAGCAGCTGTGCAGATCTGCATTTCCCACATCAATGTCTCATCAGATTTAATAAGACTGTTAAAACACAACTTTCAATCTGTACCTTTTCATGTATATTTGAAAACTAACAAACTATTTATAAGGTTTATTCAACAATTTAGGAGATTGTTATCAGATATAATAAATAAATCCAAATAGTTGGTGTTCCTACAGAATATCTCCGTGGCCGCTGATGCTGGCTGAACGTTGTGTCTTTTGAAAAAGGCTACAAAGACATGACTTCACTGTTAACATCACTCACTCTTCAAGACTCTTCTAATCAGATGACTCAACGGGCTGCATTAAATTAACAGCCTAACATAATATACTTTCTCTTTCCCACACTTAATTTGTTGGTAAAAGCTCTGAAATTTTCCACAGACGGTAAAATGAAAACATCAGGCTTTTTTTCTCTTTTGTGCTGCTCCACCTGTTTGGCTAAAAGGGAGAAAGAGAGAGAATAATCAAGGATAATGTAGAGTGACAGACAGAGTCTCATCTACATAACTTTGAGTCACATGTGCTAAATTTCTGCATTAATGCAGAGCAGGTTGTTTTTGAGAGCTAAATGATTAAGACAGACAGAAGAAAACAAAGTAAAAAAGATCCATTAAATGACTGTTTGGATTGATGAAGTAATACTTTGCTCTTTCAGTGATGATGTTTGGATCTTTTTAGCCCATAACTGTCACGGCTACAGCAGCAGACGTGTGGAGTTGTAGAAGGACCCAAAATGCAGCCACTGGCTGAGATGCGAGTGAACTTTATTCCAGAAGGGGTGAAAACACGAACAGAAGCGGAGCTAGAACAGAACTAAGAGCGACCTAGACTGGGGATAACTAACCAAACCAACCGGAAAACATGAAAGCAGAGAAACACGGGATGGTAAGCAGACGATCCGACGACAAACAGAGCTAACCACACACTAAATATACACACAAGGTAACAAGGAAACGGCGCACAGGAGGGAGACATGCCTGGACCTAATTACATGAGACAGGGAGGACGCAAAACAGAACACACGGACGTCAGACAAAACCCAGAAGAAAACAAAGATTAATAACAACAACAACAACAACAATAATAATAATAATATTATGCTAACCACCGTGCAGCACGGTGGCACGGTGGTTAGCACTGTTCCCTCACAGCAAGAAGGTCCTGAGTTCAATTCCACCATCAGGCCGGGGTCTTTCTGTGTGGAGTTTGCATGTTCTCCCCGTGTTTGCGTGGGTTCCCTCCGGGTACTCCGGCTTCCTCCCACCATCCAAAGACATGCAGCTTGTGGGGATAGGTTAATTGGATAATCCAAATTGCCACTAGGTGTGAATGTGCGAGTGAATGTGAGTGCGAATGGTTGTCTGTCCCTGTGTGTTAGCCCTGCGACAGACTGGCGACCTGTCCAGGGTGTACCCCGCCTTTCGCCCTATGACAGCTGGGATAGGCTCCAGCGCCCCCCGCGACCCTGAAAAGGATAAGCGGAAGCGAATGGATGGATGGATAATAATAATAATAATAATAATAATAATACAAAAAGTCAAAACACTGGGTCACCGGCCCAGGACAGTAACAACTGGAGATTTTGTTATACGATGTTTCATTTGATATGTTAACTGTGACATTTACTTTGTGATAAAGAGACCATGCAGGTACATCATTCAATACATCACTGAAATATCCAATCATATGTCTTGATGTATGCTCAGTCATCCCATACCCAGGAAGTTGATTCTGATCATGTGACTGAATCTCAAGGTGGTGATAAAAGATACCTCCAGATTAACAATCAGCTCTCTGGGATCCAGTGATAGAAATGATTAAGTAAAAAGTTTGGACAACTGTGTGTTTCATAGATATGTAAACACATTTCTGAACTGCAGGGCTTGTGCCAAGAAAACGGCAGCATTCAGTCACCATATGTGATCATGATGACTGCTTATATTCATCTCATTACGCTAACTGAAAAGATAGGAGTCAAAAATACAACTGTAGCTTTACTAGAAGTACCGACGCTTGTGTTGAACCATTCTCTGGTGAGTTTTTGACTTTTGTACTCAAAGTATAAAAGTAAAAAGCTCATTACTCGAATATTAATGTCATATGAATATAATGTGAAAATCAAATGACATTCTAATTCTAATGAATGTGCTCAGCTTGAACATTTTCCTTCACAAGTAGAGAAAAACGAGCAAACAGCTGCGTCTGTTGGTGCCTGCATCGTAGAGAAATGATTTTCCCTTCACACCTAAACAGAACAACGAGTACGGTCAGAGGATAAAGTGGTGCAAGTACGAATCACTTCAGAACCACGTCTGCTGTGGGCAGCAGGGTTAGAGTACACGCTGCATTTACGCACTGCAGCACAGCAGTTTCTCTGCTAACAGTAAAAACTGACAAACACTCAAATAGAAGCACAGATCCCTGAAAATTCTGCTTCTTACATCGTACTTTTCTACTCTGCTTGAACACTCAGAGTACTTTATATAACGCGCCTCGTTCACCCATTCATGCAAACACAAACACTAAATGCTTTCTATGTAACACTCACACACAGTCGCACTTTAGCATGCACCTACTCCACCGCCTGAGCCTCAAACACCCCAGCTCTGAAGTCCAGCCCTACTTAAGAATAGTAACTTTAGAAAGTTTTGGAGTTGTAGATCTGCTTTCAAACTTTCTTGGTGATTCCAGAGTGAAACGTCATAACACCAACTCATTCACATGTCTGCGAAATGACAATGTTCCTCATGCT
The DNA here is from genome assembly GCF_057382275.1 of Copadichromis virginalis. Lineage (NCBI taxonomy): Eukaryota > Metazoa > Chordata > Actinopteri > Cichliformes > Cichlidae > Copadichromis > Copadichromis virginalis. The sequence continues at coordinate 15,181,743 of NC_140636.1, forward strand.
CCCGTCCTCCCAGATATTATTCTGGCCCTTACATATGCAGACATTGTATTCAGGAATGCCAAACTATAGGCTTCTTTTGTTGCACGCCTAAGCCCTCGTGATATCAAAGCCTTCTCCGTGCATGCGTTTATGCTTTTTCATCCCTTCGTCCTCTGATCTCAGCAGGGGTATATCACAGTGAGTCTCACAGAAGTTTGGATGGAGGGAACGAAAGCCTGTTGTCAAACATCTGTCGCATCGCAGCAGCAAAGGAAGTGAATTTGCTGCTCCATAATCTTCTCCCCGTTATCTCTCCCAGAGCATTAATAAAGCATCAAGCGAGTACTCTAGCAGATTTACTTTCTAAAGCAATTTGATGAAGTTCAATGCGGCCTCTGAACTACTGAGAGCTTGAAAAGAGCAACTGCTGTCGGTCATCTCTTTGTCCTCAGTGGCACTATAAAAAAGTGCCAGATTATAAGCCTGACATTTAGCCCGTCCACTTTTAACGTCGACTTTGGTGATCCACATAACCGAAACAAGCTCTGGCACTTATATTAAGTGCCACTGAATTTTCTCTAGTACTCTTTATAATCATTTCACTTTCACTCCTTTAATAACGAGCACCAACGTATGTGTAGTTGTCCAGTTTGAAGTTGAAATTTTGGAATCTGATTTGGACGTCCGAATGTCAATTTTTTATTTCGACTGAAGAACATTTTCAAGTCAAACTCTTGAATCTCCCGTGTGGCGATGAGATTACAGAACATCAGTGCTTAATGAAAAATGTCAACACTAGTGTCTTGACGAGATAATGCTGCCGCTCATCACAAAGACAACTTCAGCATTTGTCCCCTACATGAGCATGTCTGAGCTTCTCCTCAATAAATCAATTATCAGAAACATTTAACTTCTGCTTTTCGACGGATTTAAAATAAAGTTGATTATGTTCGATGATGAATCTGGTGTCTATTTCAATCCCAAACTTCCTGCTGTCTCTCTGTCTGCTCCATCCATCCATCCATCTTCACCCGCGGCCGGGTCGCGGGGGCAGCAGCCTAAGCAGAGAGGCCCAGACCTCCCTCTCCCCAGCCACCTCCTCCAGCTTATCCGGGGGAACACCAAGGCGTTCCCAGGCCAGCTGAGAGATATAATCTCTCCAGCATGTCCTGGGTCTGTCCCGGGGCCTCCTCCCGGTGGGACATGCCTGGAACACCTCACCCAGGAGACGCCCAGGAGGCATCCTTGTCAGATGCCCGAACCACCTCAGCTGGCTCCTTTCGATGTGGAGCAGCAGCGGCTCTACTCTGAGCCCCTCCCGGATGGCCAAACCTCTCCTATCTCTAAGGGAGAGGCCAGCCACCCTTCGGAGGAAGCTCATTTCCGCTGCTTGTATCCGCGATCTCGTTCTTTTGGTCACTACCCACAGCTCGTGGCCATAGGTGAGGGTAGGGACGTAGATCGACCGGTAAATTTACACTCAGCTCCCTCTTCACCACGACGAACCGCTGCAGCGTCCGCATTACTGCAGCTGCAGCCCCAATCGCTCTGTCGATCTCCGGCTCCCTTCTCCCATCACTCGCGAACAAGACCTCCTCGTGCCACTTCTTCTCAAATACAGACTCAGCTTTAACCCTGAGCAGTGACTCATCGCGACGAGCTGTGGAACGAGGTCGTCCTTTATCATCTGGCCAGTTGGAGGTCTGACTCTGGCCTTAAGGCCTATCAGGCAGGCAGGACATCATTACAGAAAGAGAGGGTGATGATGCCGCCCAGTTATTCCCGACATCGCTCTGCTTCAGAGCTGAAACAGCACACACCCGTCCTCTCCTATTTAACTTCCTGTCATCACTCTTTAAAGGACCGTCACTGTAAGCTACAGCTTCACACCTTCCTCTTGATGTTGTTATATCGAGAATTTGTCATGCAAGTCTGCTATTAGTTTTTATTGAAGTCCAAAAAAATTCAATTCAATTACAACGAAATGAGAAATGTCTCTATACTCTGTTGTGTCTGGTTTATTTTTCTAAGCTGAAATAAACTGAGCCACTCACCCTGCAACCTTGAAAAAGGTATTTTCAGAGGATTTCTCCAAAGAAGCAAAAATGCTGATTTGCATGTGGAAACAGTTGGAAGATGCGGGGGATCACTACAGACAGAACGATTCCCCCACCTCCCTAATAAAGAGGAAGAAGAAGAAGAGGTGATGACACGTCAAGAAAAATGTGAGGAAATCTTTGAATTGCAAAGACGAGTCCGTCAGAACTTCAGCTGATGTCTTTCTTTCTGTGTCCTTGAAAACAACAAGTGTCTCTCCATGTGTGTTTCTCATTAGTGAACAAACAGCATCAGCTGAAGAAATGCTAATGAACAGTGTGAGGGATGATTTCCATGCTGTTTTCCTGATTATCATTTTCAAGGGGGAGCAGTAGAGGAATGGGCTCGATCTTCTGCTCCCTCTAGGCATAAGCACATTCAATTATCATCAACAAATGGCATTTGGCTGGATGGATGAGGAGTGCCCCGATGGACTGACCCCAAGAAAACATTATGGTCAAAGAGTTAAGACAGGCAAGGAAGCAACAGAGAGTGGAGACTACAGATGGTAGACTCGAGGTGAATTTGGCTGAGAGTATTCTAGAACAGCAGTCCCCAACCCCCGTGCCTCGGACCAGTACCGGTCCGTGAGTCGTTTGGTACCGGGCCACGAGAGTTGAGGCTCAGGTGTGAAATGTATGGTTTTCAGGGTTTTTAAATCGGTTTTCAGCGTTATTTTGTTATCGTTTTTATCGTTAACTCAGTTTTCCTTGGTCTTTTCACGTGTGTTATGAATAAATCTTTTTTTCGGTACCGGTACTAGTTTTATTTTGTTGTATTTATCCGCGACACCTTAAAGGCCGGTCCGTGAAAATATTGTCGGGCATGAACCGGTCCGTCGCGCAAAAAAGGTTGGGGATCGCTGTTCTAGAAGGTCGATGAGAGACAAGAAGGGAACGAGAGAAAGTTTTAAATCCCATAAAATTCAAACACTGCAAAATATCAGCCATATTAAGACCACAAAATGTGGCAGGAGACCTGGAAAATATCCAGATTTGATTCTGTCCATCTGGATGTTTCATCACAGGGTCGGTCTGAGTCTTCTTCCACTGAAAACACAACGTCCAGATGATCAGAATCATCATACTGGGATTTCCTTATCTGGATGATCGAGCATGCATCAAAACACCAGGGTCCTACAGCAAGCTCGGACTGCCAGCATACAAAGGCTGATCAAGCAAACCAAAGGCGCTGATCATGTGAAACATGGAGGGCAGAATCCCCCAAAAAAAACTGGTAACTGGTGCCAGCCACGAGGGGTACCCACAGTTAAAATTCAAGGATGTATGTAAGCATGAAAGCATGCCACATCAACATGGATGCTGGGAAGAAGCAGCTTCTGATCGTGCAGAATGGTGGACTATCAATAAAGCTGGCATGAAACCTGCAGAGGAGATAAGGACTAAAACAACACAGCAAAAGAGCGAAAGCAGCAGAAGAGAGCAAGGCAAACCCGATCGTCATTTGAGTGCATCTACCACAACTGCATGAAGGATGACCCTTCCAGGATAGGCCTACTTAGTCAAAGCAGTCATTGCAGAGTCCATCAGACAGGATGGATCACCGACTCATAAGACAGATGGATGTCAAGAAAAACCATTTCTGCTGAAACTTGATCTTAGAGTTACAGAACGAAGCTGGTGGTGAAAGTGGAAATAATCCAGTCGTTAAGTCTGATGTCACTAGCCGTGTCTGGGCCTAAACTCCGCTGCAGGTCCATATATCAAACGATCACTATGGCATTACTGAGAGTTGAAAAACTGTCTTTCATCTTTAATAAAATGATCAGCGTTCTGCTCTACCAGGTGTAACAATTGAGTTTAACATCCAGGCATCCATGAAAACGGAATTTATGACATTTAACTGAGTTAGAAGTTAGCAGGAAGTTAGCTCGCTAGCTTCTATCTAAATACAATATAGCATGTCCTGACTGCGGGGTTTTGGAAACAAATTAAAACATACAGCTCTGTTATCACTTCCAACATAAACGAAGACAGAAAACTAAACAGCAGTGACGTTTGTAGGGTTACTGAAGTTTGGCTAGCTGGTATATAATGATGTGCTACGTGACCGCTAGCGACACAGCTATGTTAGCATAATATAAACAAGCTAACTTGTTTTCCACTCGATAAAAGTTAACGTGAGTGTTCTCGGTGGTCGGGAACAAATGTAATCGCATGGCAGGATGCTGTAAAAGGACCAAACTTCAGCCAGGAGAACAACTGAGATAATCCATCCACAATACGAGGTTAGTCATTCATATACTGCTGCATGGGCTGGGCTGTAGTTACATCCTAAGGTTTTAAAAACTGAGCTTAAATAAATGATTAGCGGTAATAAAAGCCGAGGGAGGTCAACAGTGATCACTGACTGTTTTAGGAGCTTTTTGAGATTACATAGAAGAAAATAGATAACATTAAACATGTTAACAACACAAAAGCCATATTAAACGCAGACTACTTTAGGCCCGGAAGTAGGATTTGTCATGTCATCACTTAACGACCGATTAAGTTAGGAAACCAAAGGTTTGCTTTGTTGGCCTCTGTTTCAAAAACAACCTGAACTTTATTGATGGACAAAAACGTGTTTCATATACCAAATAGAAACATTTTATAACAAAACCAGGAAGCGAAAGAAGATTCACGGATGTAGTGAAGCAGGACATGTAGAGGGTTGGTGTGACAGAGGAGGATGATCTGCTGTGGAGGACTCTAAAGGAAGCAGATAAAATAAGCAGAAGCAGATAAATGTTCAAAAATGATTTGCTACAACTGCAGTACTGATGGTCTGTTACAAAATGAGAGACCAAAGAGCATTAACTACTGGCACGACATTTATATCCACATTATATCCCAAAAGAAAGAGCAATAGAAGAAACCAAACAAAAGCAAAGTTGTTCTATTTGGTAACACAAAAGTTAATCTATACCTATATTCAATTCTTCACTCATTTATTTTTAATACACACCAGAGAATTGAGGTCAGAACTGTGTAAGGTGTTGCTATTTGACTTCCTGCCTTCTATTTGTTGTGGCTGATAATCAAATCACAGCTCGCAGCCAGTTCACGCCCGCTGGCTACAACTCCTCCACACATAATGTGTGTCCTCTGAAAACAAACCGATGTTGCGGTCACTGCTATTTGTCACAGCAACAGCACAAAAAAAATGTAATTTGAACTGTGGTAAAAAGCAGAAAGATAAGAATGGTGGGCGACAGGCAGAGAAAATGTTTCTTTGGGTAAAAGTTAATAGAGTGAGTTATGAGTACCTGAACGCCTGACAGAGCACACGGTCAGACAAATGTTTGCATTGACATCGACCCGTGTAGCTTTAATATTTCACTTATTCTAGAGCGCTGGCAATGGTTGCACACACATCAGCAAAGAGAGACAAGCGCTCATAAATGCAAAGAGACGAGACTAATAAAACACACTGTGCATAAACAGGAGAAATACAAGTGTTTGCCTGCAGCAGGTTCAGACAAGCAGGTGGAGCTCGGTTAGACTCGCTCGCCAGGTTTCGGGGAGCTCCGGCCTGCCAAACGACTGCCATCTATTCAGCATAGCCGCTGTGCTAATAATGAGGGCTGAAATGGATGGCGTTGCTTTGGTGTAATTGCAGCAGTGGGAGAAACATGTTCGGAACATTGGGTACAACAACAAGACGGGCAACAGGGGAACCAAAGAGACAGAAATAGAGGTGGAAAGCACAAACGGGGATTTTTGATGTAACGTTTTCATCTAAGGCTGAACTAGGCAGCTGTTCAAGGCATAAACCTTCAATGACAAAGTAACTGGCAGAATATTTACAGTCCCATCTGGATGTTGTGGCGTGCAACTTTCTAGGCTACAGTAGTTTGTGCTGTAAAGAGGAGGTTCATCAAAATGTCCTTCTTTGTTTTCTGTCTCTGCTTTCAGAAATGATACCATACATGGTATATAAAAGAAAGTAGTTTCCCAGTCTAGAAAGGGAGGTACCTGAAACATGTGTTCTTTATAATCACCGACCCCTCTCAAAAGAGGCTTGATAGTACAGGACTCTGAGAAAATGGCACCAACGCTGACCTCAGCAAACGCATCTCTCAGTTGCTGGATTTAAGTCTGTCTGTCTCGGTCCTGAGTCTGTGGACTCAGTGGTTTTGATTATCTTATGTTTCAGGTTCATGCTTGTTGCCTTGTTCTGTTTTGTATTTAAGCTCCCTCTGTTCTGTGTCGAGCCTGCGTCCCTTTACCTGCCCACATGTTCCTTCCCTGTTGCCATGTCTGATGTGTTAGTGTTAAGCTGGTGTCTGTGTGTGCCTGTTGTATTTCCTGTTTTACTTTGAAGGTCCAGGTCTCATGTCTATGTGTTCTGTTTCGCTCTCCCCGTCTCGTCTGTGTCATTAGTGTCATTTGTGTCTCTCAACTGTTCACGTCTGTATTTAGTGTCTAATCTTTGTAAGGACAAGAAAGACATTGTGGACAAAACAGGACACCCCACCCCCAATAATCTTTAGTTACAATATTATAGTTAGTTAAATTGTTCTGATTGTTCAAATATGTATTTTCTTTGATTGTTGTAAAATAATGTGTGCCCCAGTCTCCAAAAATGACATAGTGCAGGAAGGGTAGTTATTCCTCCGTTATACCACAAGAGGGAGTATCCCATAAAATGAGCAGCTCTAGCGGGAGTAAATAAGCCCAGCCACTAACCATAAGGCAGTGCGCCTGTAAGAGTTGTGTGAGACTGCAGAAGAGTGTAACGTTGTGCTATGTCTACATATATATTTGCAGATACAGTAAAGGTGAACTCACAAAGCCACACTGGTTTCAATTCATTTTAAAGTGTGCAACATCTTCCTACTGCTCGGTGTCGTGTCGTACCCTCAGTTCGCTGTGTGCTCTCTCGTCATGTCCTAGTTGGTTTTTCCTAGCGTGTGACTGTTAGCTTCCGGTTCCTGTTCCCAGTCTAGTTTCTAGCTCTGCAGTTGAGGTTTTGATTTGTTTTTGTAACTTTTGTTTTTAAGAGTTTCCAGAATTAAGGTTAGTTACTAAGTTACTCCCTGTTTCTGAGTCCTACATGTTGGGTCCTTCATCCTGCCCGCCTGCACACAGCCATGACACTAATGCAGAATAATCTTCATCTTGTAAAATGTGTTTCCATTTAGAATCAAAGAGACGATATAAGAGCTTAACCATTGGTTTTAAATTGGCTACAGGTAATGATGTGTGTCCATCTTTCTGTGATGGACTGGTATTCTGTCTGCGGTAGATTACATCTTTCCAATATGTATTTACACTGATCAGACACAAAATTATGACCAGTAACACTGATCATCTCTTCACCAGGGCACCTGTTGGTGGGTGGGATATATTAGTAAAGATTATATCTTCAAAGCTGGTGTTTTGGAAGCAGGAAAAATGGGTGACGCAAGGATTTGAGTGATCTGAGATTGTGATGGGCAGACGACTATGTGGGGTGTTCCCAGTGTGCAGTGGTCAGTATCTACCAAACATGGAACAGTGGTGAACCAGCGACAGGGTCATGGGCAGCCTGGGCTAACTGATGTGCATGGGGAGCAAAGGCTTGACCCTGTTGTCTGATCCAACAGACGAACTTCTGTAGCTTAAACTGCAGAACAAATTCGTGTTGGTTCTGACAGAAAGGTCAGATTACACAGAGCATCACAGTGTGCTGTGCACGGGGCTGCAGCAGACCCATCACTGTGCCCATGCTGACAGCTGTCGAGTGCCAAAAATGTCATCAGTGAGCATGTAAACATCAGAACCGGACCACGGAGCAACAGAAGAAGGTGGGAACACCTGGCACCAGGATGCACTATGGGAAGAAAGCGAATGATGCTTTGGTCAATGTTCTGCTGGGAAACTTTGGGTCCTGCCATCAACGTGGATGTTAGGTTAACACGTACCGCCTACCTAAGCACTGTTACGGACCACGTACACCCTTTCATGGAAACAGTATTCACTGCTGTGGGCCTCTCTCAGCAGGATAATGTGCTCTGACACAAAGCAAAAATGGTTCAGGAATGGTTTGAGGTGTATCGAGAAGGGAAATTATTTTACTGCTATAGTTAAATAATTGTCATCATTACCATTGCATTAATAATAAAATCTGGAGTTTATATTGCATTCAGGGGTTAAACAGTGTCTCTTTCAGAAGGACTGAGTTGCAGGCTGACAGGAAGTTGTATGCAGAAGTGGAAGTTATTTTGAGCCGCAGGCTAAGACGAGGCTTTAACAATGTAACAGATAGCTTTAAGAAGGCCTTAAGCAGCTATGACTATTTTATACACAATGCATATCTGTGCTTATTAAAGAGTTGGAGCTCGGTCAATTAATTGGGGGTCGGAAGCTTTGTTCGGCGCGATGTTCGGACAATCTATTGTGCAAGTGACTTGGAGCCATAGAAGGAATCGCAATACATGCTTACAAAACACTTATATATCAGATCATTTTATATTAAGGTTTTAGTAGAGGTTCTTGGTTAAAACATTTATTTAGTAGAAGACATACACATAGTCTCAGTGAGCTTCTGGTCTGGTAAAAGGTCAGAAGTGCAACAGGTGAATTGAGAAAGAGCATTTGAGGACGAGACACAGACAGTAGGTGAAGAGGTGACACAAAGAGCATGTGAGGTCGTGACACACACACAGAGTTAAATTTATTCAGAGGAACCGTTTCTTGTTGTCTCGGCAAGAAAGAGGAACAATTCATTTTAAGATAAGAACGGAAAGTACCAAGCCATGAAAATAGAAGATGATTTTCTAGGTGAAAAGTCATGATGATGTTGATCTGATCTATGTATAAAATGTACCGGTGACGCATGAAGGGGCGTCAGTAAATAAACCCTGATGCTATAAAATATCTGTTCATGCTTTGATTAAGTCGAAGACTACTTCCTGTCTGCGTACAGAGTTGTCTTCCCACGCGTGTATTCATTAAAATCATCGTTTGACTTCACCCGGCCGGATCGGTGTGGTTATTCTTCGATCACCTCTTGTACCCTTCCTCAATATTGAATCTTAACATTTGGGGGCTTCGTCCGGTTATTGAGGAGGGAGAGTTGGAGGTTTAGACGGAGAAATCCGGGGTCTTAGGTGGTCTGACGGGCAGACATGAATTCCAGTGGTCTAAGTGAGTGGGCATAAGCCGGCTTATCCAAAAGGTAAGGCACTACCTGTTGAATTATTTCCAAAGTGTGCCAAATTGGACATGACAAAATTTAAGTCTACTCACTGAAGTTACTGGTGGATGTCTGTTTTGATTTTGATGAGAATGTCATGACAGTACTGAGGATTTAAAGCAGTTGGACTGCTGGAAAGGATTTAATGCGGTTGGACCGCGGGAAGCAGTTGGACTGCTGGAAATGATTTTAGTATGTTAGGGAATTTGGTTATTTTTTGGTTATAAGGTTGGACCTGCTTCAGTCTTACACTTTGTTGGGTGTTTTACTGTTGTTCCAAAGTATTATAAATTACTCAAGAACGCCAGTTGGACTGGTAGGAAGCGCAGAGCCCGGAGGTTACGCTCCCTCCTTGTCGTGGACGCGCGACATTGACCTCTCGGCGAAGAGGGATAGTTCAGTGTGGTTTAACTGTGGGGTACAGGGCAGCCTGGAATTAAACTAGGAGTTAGTCTCCTTACCGTTTGGAACGGTACCTGCGCTTTTTTGGACAGGAGAAGTTGGTCTTCGGGCGTGTAACTTTAACTTAACACTTCGAGGTAAGCCTTGGCTGTGAAATGCCAAAAATAGAGCTTCAGGCAAAGTTTGGGTTGGTTGACGCTTTTAAATTGAGTTAGGGATTTTAGAAATGAGGCCAGAAACAGTTAAAGTCTTGATACTGGTTAATTGGTGGGCGGTTATTTTAAATTTGTCTAAATTGGTTAGGCGCTAAAGCTGACAGATCTGACAGTAGTTGTAAATATAAGACGTCTTTGTAATATAAAAAGATCTGTGTGAAAGGAGTCTGAGGCAATGCTGCTGCTATTTTTAGACGGTGTGTGTGTGAGTGAAAATGCAAATGAGTAAGCAGTGAACTGTTTAAGCCACAGTTGGTTTTACAAATACTGCTGCAAACAGTGTTGAGTGTGTGTTTCAAATGCCATTTATGTTTATTAGAGGACTATAAATAAAGTTTTGAGTTGCCGTAGTGGATGTATAGTAATTGACTGAGTTTGGATGTAGATAGATAAATATATTGAGTGCACTGTATATACTTAAGACTAACACATCACTTTCAGTAGTAACTTTTCTCCAGCATTAGTTGCTGGTGGGTTTATTTTTTCAATTTCTTGTGTGTGCGGTGAGAATTAATAGAGGTTTCAATTTTTGTTTGTTTGTTTTTTACTTGCTTTTTTTGATTATGACAACCATGTCTAAAATACTCTTAGGAAAGTGGGTTTTGAGTTATATCCCTCAACTCTAGTCACACTTTAAGTGTGAATGCGGTGACTAGAAGGTTTTGAATGATGAATAAAGGTATGAGAGGTATTTCTTTGGTGATGTAAAGTAGGAGGTTTTAAAGTTTGAAAGTGTTTTTAATTTGAGAGAGGCATGAGTGATGTTATAAGAGTTTGAGTTTCTTTTTCTTTCAGTTTAAAACACATAAGTACATACACTTGGTACACCTGTTTACTCTTTGACTTTATTAAAACAAACGGTGTATTTGAGTTTGAATTTCAGTAATTGTATGTTGATATGGTAATTTAGTTTTATGTTAGGTGAAGGAGATGTCCATCTCTGCGTCTTGCAGGATCGAAAGTGAAAGTTGAAGGTTGTGATGTGAATGCTGTGAGTACTCGATTTGAATGATTCTGTGTGAGGTGTACAAAATACTAAATAATAATAACACTATGAAAGTTGATAGTAGAGTGAGTGCAAGGTGATGTGTGAACAGAGGAAGTCTAAGAGAGAAGTGTGTGCGTAGGCAAAATGCAGAGTGTGTGCGTGAAATAAGGGAGTATTGTTTTTACATCAAGGTTTAGTAGAACTAAAGTAGAACGTTACAAACAAACAGATAAATAAAGTAAAATGAAGAGAGAAAATAACTGACAATTACATTAATGAATAGAAAACACACATACACAAAGTGCCATAGGTGAAATTATTCTAGGAAGGAGTCAGAAGTAAGATAGTTTAATATAAGATGCAATGAAGGAAGCAGCTTACATTCCTTTAATTCCCAGAGCCAGTGTGTTCCCTCCCCTGCCCACTTGGGCCCCGTATCAGGCGAGTATGGAAGGCTGGATAGCCCATGACGGGTAAGATCCCACCTCGAAACCCTGGGACAACCTAAGGCAGGCACAGTCACGATTACTCTCGGCTTCAGTAAGAAGACGGGACCTGACGGGTAAGGCCGCTGGGCTAGGGTGGAGGTGGAAAGTGGCAAGTGGAGCCCTACCTTCTGGCTGAGGACAAGGAATGCTGCTATTTAAGGTAGGAAATCAGAATTTGGGTTAGTAAATTTGGGGAGGAGAAAATTGACTGTTTAAAGGCAAAATTATGAAGGAGTCTGACACACTGCAAAAGCACCATATGCAAATTCACACACACAAACAGAAAATGCATTAAACTTATAAAGACAAGACAAGCTCATGGAGTTTAATGCATAGACACTGATTAAACCTGGCTAAGAACACAAACATAGGCAATGAAGAACAGCTTGCTATTTTGTATGAATGATACAATGGTGTGAATGTTTAATAAAATACATTTGAGTTTGTAATTGAGGAATAGAATAAGCCATATGACAAAGGGAGTTATGAAAACAAAAAAGGGATTAAAGTAGTTTTAAAAAGAGTGACTTAGGAGTGCTCTCGTACTGAGTGATCAACACTAGTGATCACTGTTGGAAGAAATAAAATGATTTAATGAGTTGTGAATGTTTAAACATATGTTTCTGTTGTTACAGCTTCTTGAGAGATGACTCAGTATGCAAATTAGCTGGAGTGTGTGGTGACGAAGGAACTTCCTGAGTGTGTGTGTGACTGTGACTTTCAGGAAGAGGAAGCATAGCAGAGACGAGAAGTGCAGATTGGGGTAGGGAATTTATAGTTTAGTGATTATATGATGTCGTAAGGGGTCTTATGCTGAATTTAAGAGTATAAGGGGGTGATTTTTGTGTGCAAATTGAGTGGTTTTAATGAGACTTTTGGTGTATTGAGGAGGTGAAATTATGTGGTGGCAAATACTTGTGTGTTTAAGGTTGTTGAGGTTGTTGTGGTAATGGGTTGATTCGGTCAGTTAGGTTTGGGTTGTTGGTGTTTTTGTTTTAAATAGAGGGAGTTTTAGGAAACATGGACATGTCTAAAATTGGGCCCATTATTTTGTAACAGTGCACTTAAAGAAAACCTGTCAGGTGATTTTGTTTTGTTTTTATGAGCTAACAATCAGCTCTATTTTTTCCATTTTTGTTTTAAGCAGGCCTGCAACAGCGCTGAAAATTCTCGGGGAGAGCAAATATAAGGGGGCTTTCCAGATTACAATTGGCTGAGGAGAGCTACCTGGGGACAATTCAGGTCGTAAGTCCCTGTAAAAAGGATTTTATGCGAGTCAATCCAGTCCAAAAGCATAAAGAAATATTTTCCTATGGAAAATAAAAAATGACTGAGCTCATTTTGCTGAGGGTGGAGAATCTGACGCGGGAAGCTCCACCATTAGCAAATATATGGTGTGACTGCATGTGAGTGAATGTGTGACTGGATGAAGGTGAGGATGAATAAATGTGGATAAACAATTTGCTTTTACCAGAAAAATTTTTGTTTTGTTGACTGGGGTTAGATTATGGGATTATAGTATATTGTTGGGAGAATGCCAAATGCTAAAGGGGAAATATTTTTGATGTAACTCAGTCACCATTAATTGAAGAAACACATGACTGATAACTGTTCTGTTTTAAGTTTATTTTTATGACATAGATTGGATCATGAGTGGGGAAACTGAGCATTTTAAGTTTTGTATAGTATCTTGACACATGAAATGTATCAAGATAAAGGGGGGTTTAGGGTTTAATAATTTAATTGTTTAATAATTTAGGATCATTTTAGGACCTTTTGGGTTTTTGATCAGTTGGATATGGTAAAACTGAAACTGTTATTTTAAGTTAAGGTTAAAGGATTAAAAGTGAACTTGTCACGGTTTGCGAGGCAAGCCGTGTGGAGTTGTAGAAAAGGACCCAAAAGGCGGCAGCTCTGGTGCAGGTGAATATTTATTTACAACGGTGGGCACAAAACAGCACTGGTGGAAAAACAAGAAACCGGAAACCTAAACTGGGTAAGCTAATAACACAAACCAGAAACGAGACGCAGGGAGACCGAGGGGAAACAACACAGACAAACCAGCAACTACCATAACAGAAGACACAACTTAAATACACCCAGAGCACGGGGAGAACACAGACATAACAGGCTGGGGGAAACATGGAATAAACACAAAGAGAGACGAGAGCTCATAAATACACAGAGGGGCACAAGGGGGTAAGAGTCACAAAGGGAAAAACACTTAGGGAACACCACAACAGGACACCTCAGAAAACCTGGCCTAAATAAGGAGCGAAAATACAAGGAACCAAGAATGCTGGGCCAACATGGCCCAGGACCATGACAGAACTGAATCCTGTTTAGAAGATACAATGCCGGTTTTTCAAAGCCGTGAATAAATATTAGAGGGAAAATTAGTGAGGGTTGAAGGGGTAGAACAGCTTTGATTTTTTGATCTTTAGAAGAAGTGGTTATAATGTAGGCGTACACATACAGATATTACATAGGTTTATCTTTAGGATAAAGGGGGAGCTTCTACGTAGAAATGATTTTTATACATATCGCATTTTGTGCTTTTAAAGGAGTTGTGGCTCAAATTTGTCTCTGGAGGGTCACGAGCCTTTGGCTAGCGCTATGATTAGCCAATCTACTGTGAGGATAATATGAGTTCATGAAGGATTGCACACGCTTACAGACACAGAGTTAAGAAACACACAGGACAGTATTGATTCCAGGCAAAAGGCCTTAAATTCATTTAGCTTTTAACTGAACTTAAAAAAGGACCAAAGAGGAAGGAAAGCATATATTTTGGTTAAGTCTGATAAATTAGAATTAGAAGGTATTGTTACATTAAAAGAGCAAAATGAAATAAAAAGGCTATACCAAAATGGGTTATAACATAGGAAATGTATACAGGAGTAATTGCTTATAGGCTTAAACTTAATTGATTAAAGTGGTTGTTTTCTTTTAGAGTAGAGGAACTTGCAGCAGCGACAATTTGTGCACAGGATGTTGATGATCAGATAAGGGAAAGTAGAGCGAGCAACTGGACGTGAAACCAGCGCTTAAAGAATTTTAAAGTGATGAGTAACGTTGAAGAATATACATAAATACAAGTCAATAAGTTAAGAAGATAATTAGGATCAGGCTTTTGATTAAAGAGTCCCAGATAGGATAAGTTAGGGAGATGCAAGAAAAGGTGTTTTGTTTCTTTTGCAGAAGATCGATCTCGGCGACCACAGGAGGGGCGAGGATCCTGGAGATCTCGAGGTTCGAGACCACCAGAGAAGGGTCTGCGTGAGGACACAATGTATTGTGACCTCTGGTGTTCCAGAGGTCATGAGAGGGAGTGTCGAGAAGGGAAATTATTTTACTGCTATAGTTAAATAATTGTCATCATTACCATTGCATTAATAATAAAATCTGGAGTTTATATTGCATTCAGGGGTTAAACAGTGTCTCTTTCAGAAGGACTGAGTTGCAGGCTGACAGGAAGTTGTATGCAGAAGTGGAAGTTATTTTGAGCCGCAGGCTAAGACGAGGCTTTAACAATGTAACAGATAGCTTTAAGAAGGCCTTAAGCAGCTATGACTATTTTATACACAATGCATATCTGTGCTTATTAAAGAGTTGGAGCTCGGTCAATTAATTGGGGGTCGGAAGCTTTGTTCGGCGCGATGTTCGGACAATCTATTGTGCAAGTGACTTGGAGCCATAGAAGGAATCGCAATACATGCTTACAAAACACTTATATATCAGATCATTTTATATTAAGGTTTTAGTAGAGGTTCTTGGTTAAAACATTTATTTAGTAGAAGACATACACATAGTCTCAGTGAGCTTCTGGTCTGGTAAAAGGTCAGAAGTGCAACAGGTGAATTGAGAAAGAGCATTTGAGGACGAGACACAGACAGTAGGTGAAGAGGTGACACAAAGAGCATGTGAGGTCGTGACACACACACATAGAGTTAAATTTATTCAGAGGAACCGTTTCTTGTTGTCTCGGCAAGAAAGAGGAACAATTCATTTTAAGATAAGAACGGAAAGTACCAAGCCATGAAAATAGAAGATGATTTTCTAGGTGAAAAGTCATGATGATGTTGATCTGATCTATGTATAAAATGTACCGGTGACGCATGAAGGGGCGTCAGTAAATAAACCCTGATGCTATAAAATATCTGTTCATGCTTTGATTAAGTCGAAGACTACTTCCTGTCTGCGTACAGAGTTGTCTTCCCACGCGTGTATTCATTAAAATCATCGTTTGACTTCACCCGGCCGGATCGGTGTGGTTATTCTTCGATCACCTCTTGTACCCTTCCTCAATATTGAATCTTAACAGGTGCACAACAACAAGTCTGAGATGTTGACTTGGCCTCCAAAGTCCCATATTTCCATTCAATCGAACAACCTGCAACATGTTGGATAAACAAGTCTGATCCATGGAGGTGCCACCTCGCAGGATGCAGGTAGCACAGCATATGGATGGATGGTCGTCTCCATGTGTATATGTATGCATGGTTTCTCATTTTGGTGAAAATAAAAAATGCTGCCATAAACTGACAGTCAAGACTTCAAAATTTTGCTAGTTGTGTTTATCTTTTATGTACAGTCTTTGAATATTTCTCATCTCAGCTACATTAAGCAGGCTCTGCTTCCGAGGAGGACTGAAGTTTTCTGTTTCTGCCCCACAATGTGATTTAAAATGATCAGGAGAGTGCCTTTTACATAAATCTTGTTAGGTTCTGCTAACCAAGGATCACGGGTTTGGTTACAGTTAAGTGGAGAAATAATAAAACGTGATTTAATAATTTAAATTAATCTATGTCAGCTATAAAATAATAAATTATGATGAAAGTAGTTATTATACTTTCTATAATATTGTTAGCGTAGCAAAAAAAAAATCTGCATTATGTTGCACTAAGCAAATAATTGAGTCAATTAATTTGATGAATGACCTTTTTTCAGTCTCAACAGTGAACTTTTAAACTCAGCTAGAGAGAAAACGATGTCCTTGCAAACAGCAGAGAGGAAGTACCAACTCTAGGTCTTTATTATTTTAAAATGCCAGCCAATAGGAAACCTGCACATAATCAGAGACAACAGGACTCCACTGAGGAGAGAGCTGCACAGACAGACAGGGATGCTGAACGCTACACACATGCTGTGAAACGTTCCATTAGAGCCCAGCCTGGCGGCTTGAAGCTACTTCTCACTATCACCTCCGTGCACACACAGACTCTGGCTGACTTTCTTCGGATGATCTATCTGGTCAAGCACTACACAGATTTCTGATAAGCTTTTACAATCACCCCTCTCTGTCACCGTGTGACCCCAATTTTTTTCTCAAGCTATTCCACGGAGACATGCAGGAAGTAGGCGGCAGTTTTTCCTAAAATTTCCTTATGGAATGAAAAACGTCTATACGTGTTTTCTTTCTTCTTGCATATACAGTATTGGCCATGCTACCTGCATGCATTAAATTGAACATTAAGCATGCAATGATCGCTAATGCAGCATCAAAGTATTAGTAGTCTCACTTGTTTTATGCTTAATTATTCAGTTCATTCAGCTTCAGCAGGTATGAGATGCTCCCGTCTTACAGGGCAACCGGTCTCCATGCAGAATTAAAGGTATAACTGAGTGTCTGGATAGAGTCGACAGCTCCATCTACGTCTCCCATTAGTTAGAATAAGGCTGTGAACTGATGTTTGTGAGTGCAGTGTGTCATCATAAACTATGATTATGTGTGTGTGACTTCTGATTAAAAAGGCAAAGGGGGAAGGAGAGTTTATTAAAAGGAATTAAAGGTTTGTCAGCACAGAAACAGGGAGAACCTCCCATTTCCTTCACTTCCTGCCACCGTCATTCATCCATTAACGAGCAAGCTGGAAGTGAGTACTCAGCGTTAAATCAAAGCTTTCTCCCAGCTTGCCCATTATGTCAGGGACAAGCTGAGACAGACAGTCCACGGAGACCAGCTGTCCTCCAGTCATATACTATACAATTCAATGACAGGAGTCCCCACAGACAGATGCAGCACATACTGAAACACATTCATGCCAGGTAAGTGGGCTGCACACAGCTACACACCGAGAGTGCAACACTGTCCAATGACACAACAAATAGTATTTTTTTTCCACCATGTACATGTCGTGAAAACACGGGAGGTACTGAATAGTCAACATTTTTATATATTTATCTTTTATTAGATTAGAAAAATAAGAATTAGTTTCCACAATTACGGTCTGCAAATCCAGTCCCATAGTCACAGCGATCGTCGTGCTTAGCTTGTGAAAGACATGCACTTCAGTGCAGTCGTTGCTTGTAGAGAGCATGCATTCCAGACAGTCAGGTTTTTGGCTCGCAGTTCCTCACACAGTTAAGTAGAGGTGAGTAGTAACAGCTGGAAGAACCTTCTGCCAGCACAGTTTGGGATTTTTACTGATTTTTTTTGAGATCCTTTAAAGAATCTGCAAGTGTGCCTGTGCACAGTCTGCAGGGTCACCTAGTGGCCACTTCCTGGTGACTGTGTGAGCTGATGCCAGGGTGAAGATGAAGTTAATGAGCTCCAATATGTGAGGTGACAACTGCCAGCACAAGCAGCATGAAGTTGTCTGTAAATATTCAACACCAGAAGCAATCGCCCTGTTGCTATTACGAACACGTTTCCATAATGTGTGCATTCAGCGCAAATACACACACACACACACACACACACACACACACACACACACACACACACAAAGAAACTATGGCCACAGTGTGCTGAACGGCATCTTGACCACAAGACACTGAAATGTTCCTGAACTCACAGGAACTTAAATTCAGGGTTTGCATAATGAATATTCAACTTGACCAGCATGTCCCACTTTGGAGATCTCTGACACCTCGTGGGAGACCTTCAAACAGTGGAGCAGAGTTTCTCTCTAATACATTATGTTTCTGTGTCACATTTGTTTATGATCAACTTGCTGCACGGACGTGGAGGACGTTGCCAGGAACTACAGTCTACTCCTGCAACAGTTCAGTGGCTACACTGGGGGGGAGTGCAGAGGAGGAGAGAGCAGGAGAGTGGGAGGAGGCGAGTGTCGAGGGTCTGGACTAACAGTAGGAAGTGGGAAAAGCTGAGGAGGGGAGATAGTGTAGGACTCATTATCATCTTGTTAAGGAATAAACATATTGTTAATGCTTATTTTCTGATTATATTGTTTTATGTATTTTAGTAATAAAAGCTTGTAAAGCAAGGCCAGTTTGACTCAGACTAAGTGCTCAGCCAGACTGGAAAACAGGAAGTTAGTGTAGAGCTGTACAAGCATATAAATAAAAACAGGAACTAGTAACATATAAGGAGTTGTTTGTATCGAGGCTGTGTGTGACCAAAATAACACCGAGTCGGGTTTTCTCTGTTCTATCATGGGGATCAAAGAATCGGGTTTAATAATCTATAGCAGCTGAGAGTTTAGCAGGCAAGAGAGAGCTGCTGATGTCCTCCAGCACGCGCACACTTTCATATCTTAGTGAGGACATCTCATTGACATAATGCTTTCCCTAGCTACTCTAACCCTAAGTCCTAACCCTCAGCCTAAACCTAATTGTAACCCTGACACTAAAATCACATTTTGAGCCTTCAAAGTTGGGTGACGGGCGTTTTGTTACCATAAGTGACCGTTGGTCCCCACAAGTAAACTAGCATGCTACTTTTGTCCTCAGAAAGATGTCCAAACATGTGCACATGCACACACATGCCGTCAGCATTCACTTATTAGCTCCTTTCAAAATGCAGTATTTGTATTTTTTTCCAAGTAATTTTCTCTGTGAGTTTCCTTCTGATGAGCAGGTGTGATATACAGACCTGCCATCGAGGTATCTGAGAGCCATCAGAAGGAGACAGGCTCTCCCTCGTTGTCTCGCTTTGCTGCAGACTGATATCAAGTGTGTTGAAGGACACCATGTGTGCAGCGGCCGGCTGTGCACGTGTCCAGTGTGTGTGTGCGCGCATTTAGGAAAACAGGCCGGGCACACTCACACGGAAAGGGACAGCCTGCCCGTTAATTACGAAAGCTAACAGAGCAGCTGCTGATTCACTCCGGTGTCAGTGAGATTCACAGCAGGACGGAGAAGCTCAGGCGGGACAAGAAGCATTAAGATGGACATGCTGTGACTCACATAAAGTGAAGAGTAATGCTATCAGCTCATGTAGTTCAGGGACTTTAGCTGTTTTAGACGGAGACGCATCAGAAACTTCTCATGCGGTGCAGATAGCTTGAACTTGAAATGTGCCCAATTTCAAGTGTACGCATGAATTTACTGTTTAGAATCTTCTCTGCCAATCGAATAACATCTTGAGACCAAAACACTCAAAGCACTGTTTACAACAAGCCTCATTCACCCAATCATACACACATTCATACAGGTGCTGTTTGTCTTCATCTTTCTTGTACTTAGTCTGATATTTGAATACACATCCACACTCTGACGGATGCATCAGGGTTCAGTATCGTGCTCAACGATGCTTTGACATCCAGACTGGAAAAAGCTGGGAAATCGATCCTTCAACCTTCCGATTGGTAGATGACCGTACATCACCCATACATGTTTTCTATCTCAACATAACACCTGCTGTAAAGTTGGTCTGTTTTATACATGCCATGATAACAATGATTTTCCTTACTGCTCTCATACAAAATATGATGGGCTTGTGTGTGTTACTGCTATCAATTCATGCATTTAAAATTGTGTTTAATAAGGTAAGTGAACATCTATATGTAGGAATATTTATTACTATTATTAACAGCTAATTTTCTACTAATAAAATGCAGAAGACTTGGGGTGAAAACTGAGAATGAGTAGTGGAAATATGTGTGTGTGTGTGTGTGTGTGTGTGTGTGTGTGTGTGTGTGTGTGTGTGTGTGTGTGTGTGTGTGTGTGTGTGTGTGTGTGAGAGAGAGTGAGAGATACTGTTAGAGAGTCTCGTGAAGCTCGAGGAAACTAAATATGAATGGATGCAAAACATTAAGTGTCCAAACGCTGCAAAGGCTGATAGACGTTTGTGTGTTGTGACTTTTATGTATATATTGTGCTATTCTTAGTTAGTGTATTGTCTGTCTTTGTTAATGTTTGTTTATAATGGAGCACTGTAATGAAAAATTATTTCCCCTAAGGATCAATAAAGTATTCTGATTCTGATTAGACGGGCTTCCCAGAAAGAAAGCTTTGCACAAACCTCAGCGATCGTAAAATGTTTGCAAAAGAGAGAAAAGCGAGAGCAATGCAAGACACCGTAAACATGCCATCTACAACAAAATCATCCTAAAACTCATTCAGTGGATGTGAAGATCGAACCAGTTTATGTACCAGTTGCTAAAGTCAAATATGGAGGTTTTATAGAGAATCACATAAAAGGAGCGTTTAGTTACAATGCCAGAGTACGAATTGGCAAGTGTCTTTAAACCTGGGATAGTACGAGATGATAATAGGAGTACAGATATGAATGTTGAAACAGTCTCATGCTAATTAATGTCTATAAATAGGACAAATCTGTGAATGTGTGGCATAGAAATGCTGAGTGCTCATCAGCACAAGGGCTTCTGCTCATGGAGTACTGCAGGAGCAGAGGGACACGCTGATAACAGTGAGAGTCTCAGATTACGATAAGCCTCATCCTTCCAGCTTCTACGCACCGGCTTTCACCGAGCAGAAGCCGGGGACAGATGAGAAAAGTGTTTCTGAGGACGAGGTGGATTTCCACAAGGAGTGAAGCAGCCCAGGAGAGGGCGCCCCTCGCTCAGTGAAGTATACCAGAGCTGAGCGCATGCACCAGGACACGAAAACACACATACACACAGTGCAGCATCTGTGTTGGAGATATCAGTCTTTTTATGGGCATTACTTCCTCCTCGAAACATTCGCCCTTCTTACTCTGTGCTCTTCTAATCCAAGCCCTACACCGAGTGTTTCCACTCACGCTGCACCTCAGGCGGCCCGACTCAGTACGGACGAACTCGCTGGAGAGCGTCCTCACTCAGTGCCTGTATTCATTTATGCCATCTGTTTAGCATATGCAAACACACAATACAGTATCGTCTACTGGCACCTTGTGTTGCCATGGAAACAGGATGCCAAGGTAGACATTAATCTGCAAAACCTCTGACTCGCATTTGAGATGGAACCTGTGGCTGAATGATCGGTGAACTTTGGTGGAGGTGCTTCTCAGAAAATCAGAGGTTTGTTGATGTGGCGCCGCCGAGGATTCAGGAGAAGCGCTCTGCACTGTGTCTTCTTGACAGCGCCATTTTTCAGAACGAAGACATTTGCAGAGAAAGGCAATGACTTTTTTTCTGTGTGTGCATTTTGTTTTGTGTTTTTTATGAAATGGAGTTTTTGGGGGGAAGTAATACTGTTGTCAAGGTACTGTAGACACACAAACACAGATGCAAACATCATGAAATGAACTCTGTATCCCAGACAAGTGTCTCTGGAACCCTCAGTGGAATGGTTTCAGAGATATCCATATTAATAAGGTTATTATACGGTTATTTTAATGTGTGCTCACTCTGTCAGGACACCTTGTTCTAAGACCAGCGCATAGGTGTGTCCCGGGGGTTCTCCATATTCACGCGGTGATTGCAAGCAACTAACAGCAACTTATTAAGATGTGGACGTTGACTCTTTTTAAAAAAAACATTTCCCTAATATAAAAAGAGGGCTGCCACATGCCTGCAAGCATCACCTATCTGGCATCCTTTGAGCAAGGAGATCCTGTGGATGAGAGTGGAACATTTATGCTCAGAATAAAACTACAACTAGTGGTTCACAGGTTTGTAAACTTCCTTATCTGCTTAAGTGCAGATAATCTTGTCTATATGGACCATCAAACATTAATTTCACGCTGCAACAAATCACTCACAGCGATCAGCTATAATTCAGGCCATCAGCTGAAACTTGTACGTTGCCAGGTCTCTCTTTCCCCAAGGTTGCTGTGCCCTCGCTCTACTCTTAAGCACATGTGTCCCACCCAGTGTTGGTCAAGTTACTTGAAAAAAGTAATCAGTAACTAATTACTGATTACTTCCCCCAAAAAGTAATCCCGTTACTTTACTGATTACTTATTTTCAAAAGTAATTAATTACTTAGTTACTTTTTAAAAACATGATTTACAACCTGAATAGGTGATAAAGTGATAGATCTCTCAGCCCAATTCTACTTTTTCTACATAATCCATCATACAAAATGTAATCAAATGGAAAAGTCTCCTTTTAAAACTTGTTTTATTAGTTTTAATCTTTTAACTTTATGCATCAAGCAAAAATTTAATTATATGCAACATTCTCTGACTGGAAGAAATTTGTTTAATATTTAAACTTATTTTCTGCACATTCCAGCACATAAATTTTATTTTTTTGTGTGTGTGTTTACACTCAGTCTTTCAAATAGATGCAAGTAAAACACAGCAGAAAATAAATAAAGTCAAAGACTCAGCGGTCCTTTTGCTCTATTTTCACCTGTAAAGCAGGAGTGAGGTAGGCGGAGGTTTACCCTGGTGCAGGTGTGCCGCAGCGGTCAGTGGAAGGATACGGCAGTTTCTCTGTGAATTTCCCATTACATAATAAAGTATTCTGATTCTGATTCTGATTACGTGGTAGCGCACTCGGTGCTTGCTTGGAAGTTTAGGGGTTTTTGTCGCTGTAAAAAGAAGTTTTCTTCCCACGCACAACGCACGCTAATGTTTTTGTCACTTTTTATGGAATCAGACTTAAAGTAAGGTCAGTACTTCCACGCTTTAAACGCTGCACGCTCATACTCTCTCCCGTACTCGATATATGATCCACTGTTGATCTGCACACAGCTGTTGTCACGAACGTCACACTTGCTTACCTCACTGTCATGAGACATTCTTGCAAAAAAAAAAAATAAAAAAAAAATCACGGTTTTAGTAACGCAGCGTTCCTACGGGAAAGTAACGGTAATCTAATTACCGTTTTTGCAATAGTAATCCCTTACTTTACTCGTTACTCGAAAAAAGTAATCGGATTACAGTAACGCGTTACTGCCCATCTCTGGTCCCACCTTGAAAAGTCAGGCAGGTAGCTTTTGAGCCATGTGTCAGACAAACAGAAGGTACAAAGTGCATAACAGCAGAGGGAGTTGATGTTAACGTGTCAAAATGTCCACGGCGCTGATAAATTCACATCAGAGTAGCACTAACGAGCTTTTGTTAGTGGGATGCATGTGCATGCAGTCTCGGTGCAGTCGAAGGAAAAAACGCACACAGAGGTAGAAGAAAAGTCATTATTGTGAAAGCTGCGGCCAGGTACCTGAGTATATCTCCCTGCTCTTCAATTTCATCAGCAACCTCTTCACACCTGCAACGATGTGAAGAAGCCCATCACCATCACACGTTCCAACAACTGCTCCCCCAACTTTTCCCTTCCCTCAGGCATGTAGGTAGAGAAAGTTAATACACACAGAGAACCCCATCAGATCTGACACATGTTAATGTTGCTAGGGGTAGCAGTGAGGTGGGAAAAGAATAATTTTATGTAAGAAGGATAAAGTGAGCAGTTTGTGGCCAAACAGTGAGGTCAGGGCAGGTCAACACTATGTGAGAAACATGGTCAGCTCCGAGATGTAGAGCACGCAGACAAATATGACCCCCCCACTGAGTCGCCATTCCCCGGGATCACAGCCTGCTCATTACTCTCACAGACTGGCTCTCGCTTTCCATCTCAGCACTGTGTGTGAGTGGTGTCATTAGTGGAGAGGGGGACATCTGTTAGGTCCTTACCTGTGTTCCTGTCTGGTAAGATACAGCAATGCTTCTGCAGTATGCCTGGCAACACCTTCCAGGAAACAACAGAAGAAGAGCAGAAGAGATGGAAAAACGTTAATATCACAACAGCTCAAAGCAGATAAACAACTCAGGGCTCAGCGGAAATGCACTGAGCCATGCTGAGACCCACAATTACAGAGAAGCAACAGATACCCATTTCTCACATCATTAGCATCAAAAGGAGCAGCTCCCACCTTTATCTGCAACCTTTCTTCTGCAAACTGTGGGAGGTTCATTTTAAGCTCTGAGTCAACAGTGGAGGTGCAGAAACATTAAGGTAAAGAGTGGCAGTGGGATCGGTGAATCCGACACAAATAGGAGCTCTGCTCCATCGACGTCTGTTCCACAAAGTTTTAGCAGCCATTGCTATACAACAGCCAATTATTAGATTGCTCCAAAGCCTGAGGCTGTTATCTAATCAATAATTTATGCCAACAATCTATTCTGTGAGGATTCACCACAAATTTAATCGATTCAGATTTTATCTGAACTTCGAATGTTTTGCTATCATCTCCCGTCCTCTGTCAGTGACCGTTTTGTTCTTGGGAAACGCTGCTGAATCATTTGTGTGCAGACCTGAAAAATCACTGGGTTTTGTAATGATAACAGCTTTGTTCAGCTGCGACACTGAATATCATTACAGGCATTATTATTGCATGATTTCTATCTGGAAAAAAAGCTCTTGGAATGTAAACAAAACCTGAGATTCGGCGGTGACTCAGCAGGTCCCATCAGTCTCTTTTTGTCTTTGCATCTGACTGACAGGCTGATTGTTACCTGAAATGGCTTTAACAGGCGACAGGCCTCTTCTTTATTTCTTCAGCTCCATTTTTTCCTTGTCATTATGTTAACATCCCTTTACATTTGCGCTCACTCGTTATCTCGGGCTGCTCTGTCTCGCAGAGTTATTTCACTCTGCTTTGGGACTGAACAAGCCAGATCAGATAAATGTTCTTTTTAATTAAATGGGGGAGCATATATAAAGGTACTTGAAGAAAAGCGAGAAAAGCCTGAAAAATAAAAACGAACCCTTCTAGCTCATCTGTAGGAGACATTGAATGAGCTAGCAAGAAGACACTACATCATCCATCCAAGAGCAGGGGCCTGTTCTTCGTACCGCGCTAAGTGAGTTAGCTGGATTAGATTGTTGACGATTTCGCGTGATCCTGGATCGTTCGGTTCCCCGAAGCCCATCCGGGACTTGCTGTCATAGCAACAGAGCCGTAAGCGTAAACCTGCTGGGGAGCAGGTTTACTTTATGTAAACAGGATAAGATCGCGGCCACGCAGGTATGTCCGCATCATTCATACGAAAGCAACAGCGATATTCCACCACTGTTTCACCATAAATAAATAACATCAATGTAACTAAAGATAATGCAGCACTTGATCCTTTTATTGATGTCACACAGATACATACAGGTCATTCCCTAAAAAAGGGAAATGTACTATTAACATTCTATTACATGTATGTGATTATTACAGATGTAATTCAGATTTCAGAGTAGCAATTGTAAATTACTTCGTGTAATCAAGATGAGAGACCACGGCTATAAAAGCGAAGGTGGATTTGGGAAGTCTGTCGCAGTCATATCCTGTCCGTTTACGCGAGCAACCCATTGCGGAAGGTGCAAGATTGATAAGGAGAGTCCTCAGAATTCAGCGTATATTGCGGGACAGACAGGATCCTTTAGCTCAGCGCGACAGTGTGCTCATAGAGAGATATCGATTTTCCCGTGAGGGTATTATTCACTTAACCAACTTGTTGACGAGGGGGTGCAGGACCACCACCTGTCTTTTTTTTTGCTCTGCCCTTTTCTTGGTTGCTGTTATGAACAAACAAACAGAGTATTCCAGGGTCTCTTTCCAAGAGACGACAAGCAATATAAGTGATAAATATTACCATTCTGTAGAATATTCTTATATTTCACTTTTACTTGTTCCCATGTTCTAGTGGGTCCTGTTGTGGCTCTAATGTGAAAGGGGATATAATATAACATATTATAATATAATATAATGTAATATAATATTGGATAATATGGTGTGATATGATAAATTTACCCTACCGCCTACTGGTGTTGGCCAGAGGGGCCGATGGCGCAATATGGCAGCCTGGCTTCTGTCAGTCTGCCCCAGGGCAGCTGTGGCTACAACCGTAGCTGCCTCCACCAGTGTGTGAATGTGAGAGTGAATGAATAGTGGCATTGTAAAGCGCTTTGGGTGCCTTGAAAAGCGCTATATAAATCCACTCCATTATTATTGTTATTATTGAATTACTTACGAGTTTGATTTGTCAGCAACTTTCTGCCAGCCCTCTCTCCTTGCTTTTGCAGCCTTTGCAGTGTTCCCTTGCGTTTTAATTAAACTCTGAAACTCCTGAAATCCCTCACTCAAGAGTTCTTGCTCTGCTGCCGAAAAATACCGAGCGCGCTCCTTCGACATTTTCGCCGACCAATCAAAGGGTTGCCGATCAATGTTTCTACTATCGATGCGTAGCCCCTGTTGGGCCACCCAGTGATCTCACATTACTTCATCCAGCTATACTAATCGTCAATGTAGCATGTTGACCTATGTTTGTATCAGCCACTAGATGGCACTGTGTCGCTGCAATGTGTGTAATTCACTCGCGAGCAAGAAGCTCCAGAGGAAATGGAGAGGTAGACGAAATAAAGTGGAATCGGAGCAGAGATTGGTGTGTGCGTGCAGTTAGTAAGAAGCTCGGTATACATACAAAAACAACACATGGTGTCAGAGTAGCGGATTCTATGCAATCCCTCGCCGTCGGACAGCGCAGACATGGAGGCTTACGGCGTTCCCACACCGCGTATGGATTGGGACTCAAGCAACCTGCCCGAGGCATGGCGGCGTTTCAAGCAGCACGCCGAGCTAATGTTCGCTGGTCCTCTTCGGGGGAAGGAGGAGGCAGATAAATGCAGCTACCTTCTTCTATGGGTCGGTGAGAAAGGACGGGACGTCTACAACACGTGGACGCTCACCGCAGACGACTCCCGAAAGCTTCAGACGTACTACGATAAGTACACTGATTACATCATACCGAAAGCTAACCCAATCTACGCCCGATATAAGTTCCATGAAAAGATGCAGGGTGAAAATGAGACATTTGAACAGTTTATTACGGAACTGAAACTACTTGCTAAAGACTGTGGGTACCCAAATACAGATGAAATGGTCAGGGATCGCATTGTATTTGCCACTAACTCGCCACACGTCCGAGAAAAGCTACTCAGCCAAGGCGCAGAGCTCACGCTAGAGAAAGCTATAGATATAGCACGATCACACGAGCTAGCAAAGCAACAGCTAAAAACTATGGGTCACTCCAGGGGCCAAGAAACTGTGCACGCCATCGGCAGGAAATCGCACAGACAAGAATATCAAACAAGAAGCGTGAGACCAAAAGAACGCTAATGCAACACTAAAAACGTGCAGCTATTGTGCCGGACAACACAGTAATAAAGACACCTGCCCAGCAAAAGGGAAGCAATGTGCAAAATGCAAGAAAATGAACCATTTTGCGAGAGCATGCAGGTCAAGACTCCCTTCGCAGACAAAAGCCCACCTCAAATCAGTACACACTGTGAGAGAGAACATAGAAATGTCAACTATGGACACAGATGAGGACCAAGACTGTTTCTACATTGATAGCATCACCATAGAAAATGAAGGAAGAAATGATGAGCAAGCATATGCAGACATGCAGCTTGGTTCCCCCCCACAGACAGTGAGGTTTAAAGTTGACACTGGGGCGCAAGCAAACACAATTCCAGCTAACATGTTCCAGACACTCTTCCCACACGTGACACTGAAGCCTGTCACACACAAGCTCACAGATTATGGGGGACACTCACTCAGCGTGGAAGGAAAATGCCAGTTAAAATGCAAACACAAAGACAAGACCTGCACGTTGGAATTCCATGTTGTTAACACAAGCGCCCCACCTGTATTAGCAATGAAAGCTTGCCGTGACCTTAACCTGGTAAGGATTGTGATGGCAGTGACGGAGGAAAGAGGCAAGACAACCAACAGTTCACAGGCAATACTAGACGAATATGCAGACGTATTCAAAGGGATAGGAGAATTTCCTGGTGAATGCAGTTTCCATGTAAATCCAGACGTTGCACCCACAGTCAGCCCACCTCGTCGGATTCCCATCGCTCTGCGAGCCCGACTCAAAGACGAGCTCGACAACATGGAAAGGAATCAAATCATACGCAAGGTCACAGATCCTACGGACTGGGTGAATGCACTTGTTGTCGTGGAAAAACCCAAGACGGGCAGACTCAGAGTATGTCTGGACCCCAGACCCCTCAACAAGGCTATACAAAGACCCCATTACCCTCTACCCACCTTGGAGGATGTCACCACAAAACTTGCTGGGGCCAAGTATTTCAGTGTTTTGGACGCCAGATCAGGCTACTGGGCCATTAAGCTAAGCCACGAATCATCTCTGTTAACCACATTTAATACTGTGTTTGGCAGGTACCGCTTCCTCAGGTTGCCATTCGGCATAATCTCAGCTCAGGATGAGTTCCAGCGACGCGTGGACGAGACCTACGAGGGCCTGAGGGGCGTGGCAGCCATTGTGGATGACGTACTGGTCTTCGGAGAAACCAAACAGGAGCATGACGACAACCTGAGGGCCATGCTGCAGCGCAGCAGAGAGAGAGGTGTAAAACTGAACCCTGACAAGTGCACCATCTGCGTCAAAGAGGTCAGTTACTTCGGTCACACATTGTCACACGAAGGGCTGAAACCAGATCCACAAAAAGTAAAAGCAGTCCAAGACATGGCGCCCCCACAGAACAGGGCGGAATTGGAAACAGTGCTGGGGATGGTTAATTATCTAGCAAGATTTGCCCCACACCTGTCAGAGATAAATGCTCCGCTCCGCCAGCTGTTAAAGCAGGACAG
Source organism: Copadichromis virginalis (assembly GCF_057382275.1). Taxonomy (NCBI): domain Eukaryota; kingdom Metazoa; phylum Chordata; class Actinopteri; order Cichliformes; family Cichlidae; genus Copadichromis; species Copadichromis virginalis. The sequence continues at coordinate 15,210,836 of NC_140636.1, forward strand.
TGAGTTTGTATGGGACAAGAACCATGACAGAGCCTTTCAACGAATGAAGGAGCTGATCACTAAAGAACCAGGCCCAGTTCTCTCCTTCTTCGACCCCAAGAAAGCGCTACGACTCCAGGTCGATGCATCCAAAAGTGGCCTCGGTGCTGTGATGCTGCAGGACGGCAAGCCAGTTGCCTACCCATCCAAGTCACTTAACAGCACTGAGCAGAACTATGCCCAAATAGAAAAAGAGCTGTATGCTGTTCTCTTTGGTTGCAAGCGGTTCCACGAGTACATGTACGGTCGACATGTGACCATTGAGTCGGACCACAAGCCACTTGAGTCCATACTCAAAAAAAACACTAGCATCAGCACCACCACGGCTACAGAGGATGATAATACAGCTGCAAAAGTACGACATCAGCATCATCCACAAGCCAGGGAAAGACATCCCGGTAGCCGACACGCTCTCCCGGAAATCCATAGAGTTTCACGACAAATCACTATGTGACGGGATGGATGCGCAGATCCACTCAGTCCTCAGCAACATGCCTGTCAGTGATCAGAGACTCTCAGAGATAAGAAACGAAACAGCCCAAGATCCTCAGCTCAACAGCCTGAGACGGACCACATTGAGTGGATGGCCTGATAAACGGTCTCAATGTCCGCCTGACATTCAGGAGTTTTGGAACCACAGGGATGAGATCTCACTGATAGACGGGATCATGTTTAAAGGAGAGAAAATGATCATCCCAAAAAGGCTCAGAAAGGACATGATAGAGCGGATTCATTCCAGCCATATGGGTATAGAAAAGAGCAAAAACAGAGCCAGAGACCTTCTGTTTTGGCCAGGCATGGGAAAGCAGATTGAGGAAGCAGTCGGAGCCTGCAGCACATGCCAGGAGAGACAAGCTGCTAACCCCAAGGAACCCCTGTTGTCACATGCAATACCAGAACGACCGTGGCAGGTCATAGCCACCGATCTGTTCACTTGGAACTCGGAAGACTACATCATCATGGTAGATTACTACAGTAGATTCTTCGAGTTGGAAAGACTGCGCAGCTGCACTGCAGAAGCAGTGATCCACAAACTAAAGTCAGCCATGGCTAGGCATGGTATTCCAGAGTCGGTGATTAGTGATAACGGTCCGTGCTATGCTTCCAGTAAGTTTCAACAGTTCGCAAAGTCATGGAGTTTCACCCACACCACTACTAGTCCCCATTACCCACAGAGCAACGGTCTAGCCGAGAAAACAGTCCAGACAGCAAAGAAACTTCTGGACAAGGCCAAAGCGGAACATAAGGATCCCTACTTGAGCCTATTAGAATACCGGAACACCCCCGTGGACAACTTAAAGTCGCCTGCACAACTACTCATGAGCCGGAGACTTCGCTCCATCCTCCCTGCAACACCAAAACAGCTGGAACCCCAAGTAGTTTGCCAGCAAACAGTGCGTGAAAGGAGAGAAGTCTGCCAGCAGCGCCAGCAGACTTATTTCAACAGAGCCGCCCGACCTCTGCCTCAACTATATCCTGGCACACCGGTCCGGTTCCGGCAACAAGACTGTTCCTGGAAGCCAGCTGTGGTCACAAGTTGTGCCGACACGTCCAGAAGCTACAACATAACCACAGATACAGGACAAGTTTACCGGCGTAACCGCCGACACCTCCGCAGAAGCAGGAACAGCGTAGGAGGTGAGGAGTTCATTCAACCAACAGGCATCAGCGATGACAGCCCTGTGGTATCTCAGCCCCCGCCTGTGGAGCCCCCTGATAAAGACATTACAACACCTGGATACACGACTCGTTATGGGCGTGTTACCAAACCAAGACAGGTCTTGGACCTGTAATATTGTAAAGGGTGCAGGCGGATCGCTGCCCTAGAAAAAAAAAAAAAGGCTGTTTATATGTTTGTTGTTCCAATGATGTCACTAAATGCATCTGTTTATTATGTTTGTGATATAGCCAGTATTGAGTCGAATGCTATGTTATCAATGGATGTGCTCAGGATGTTATTCCTGTAATTTCAGTTGCCTTAGAAATTTTACAAGCCTGAGTTGTGTTTTTTTTTTAAGAAGGGAGATGTAGCATGTTGACCTATGTTTGTATCAGCCACTAGATGGCACTGTGTCGCTGCAATGTGTGTAATTCACTCGCGAGCAAGAAGCTCCAGAGGAAATGGAGAGGTAGACGAAATAAAGTGGAATCGGAGCAGAGATTGGTGTGTGCGTGCAGTTAGTAAGAAGCTCGGTATACATACAAAAACAACACAGTCAACAACAGGTGTGTTCGGGGAACCGGAATAGCGAGCTCAGAGTTAGCGCGATGATTTGGTCTTGGATGTTTCATTTGATCTTGGATGTAGTAAGCGACGTACGAAGCACAGGGCCCAGGGCAGCAGACATACTCTTATCTTGGAAACTCACTTACTGCTAGCAGAGCAAAGGTAGGCATGTCCTAATTATCTGCATCATTAAAAACACTTAATTTTGGATTTTCATTCAAAAACATTACTTTCTGAAATAACCTGAACATGTATCTCCAAAAATAAACATTTCCAGTCCACCAACACCAAAATTACTGTCATGTTCAGCGATTCTTCACACAAATTATTTAGAAACAGAAAAATGAACAGTTAACATGTGAGAACTGAGGTTTACATACAGTAGGCAGAATAAGTATTGAACACCAATTTTCTAAGGAAATATATTTCTAAAGGTGCTGTTATCATGAAACTGAATGTCAGTAACAACTCGACCAGTCCACACAAGAAAAGAAACCAAACCACAGATAAAAATAAGAAATGGCACAGGGGGAAAGTGCTGAACACAAGAGGAAAGGGACATCATGAATTCTTTGAGCTGTTAGAACACAATCCTGCCACTTAGTGCAAATGACTATAATCTGGTTCAGTCCTTAAAACAGGTGTTTCATTACCAAAAAACATCCCACGATGGGTAAAACCACTGAACTCTCTCAAGACCTTTGCAACTTTATTGGTAAAAAGCATACTGATGGCACCGGTTACTGGTTTCTAAACTACTGAGCACTGCTGGAGCCATAATCTGGAAGTGGAAAGAACATCATTTCCCCTTAAACCGACCACGAGCAGCAACTCCCCGCAAGATTTCAAACAGAGTGAAAAGAATGATCAAGAGAGTCCAGGAGCCGGGGAGCACCTGTGGCTACAGAAAGACCTCAGTCGGCAGGTACAATTATTTCAAAGTAAAAAAAACAAAAGAAGTAACACACTCAGCCACCATGCCTGTACGCACACTCACTACACAAGACTCCACTGCTGAAAGTAAAGCATATGTTTAAAGTTTGCTGAACAACATTTAGACATGCCTGAGAGTTTAGTCTGGTCAGATGAGACCACAACTGAACATTTAGATGCAAAATGTTTGAAGGTGAAAGGGCGCTGAATACCACCCCAAAACACCAGCAGGAAAGCTTGGAGGTGGGAACATCATGGTGAGGGGCTGTTTTCCAGCATACAGCACTGATACGCTGCGTATAATTGAAGGAAGGATGAATGGAAAAATGTACGGAGACTAAAAATCTGCTTCCATCTAACAGGATGATGAAGATGAAACGAGCGTGGATGTTTCAGCGAGACAGTGATCCCAAACACAGCCGAGGAAACTCTGGTTTCAGAAAAATGAAAATAAAGCTGCTGAAATGGCCGAGCCGATCACCTGAACTGACTCCAACTGAGAATCCATGGAGAACTGCAGCAACCTGCAGACTTTGTGGAAGAACGAGCCAAAAAATCACAGCTGAGCTGAATGTGTGTGACTCGTTACTCCTTACAGGAGGGGAAGCTGGTATGACCAACAAAGCCTTTTGTGCAAACACATAACTTCATTCATGGACATCTATGGTTTGATTTTTTTCTATGGATGTGGATTAGATGGGTTGTTACAGACATCCGGTGAGAATTTAACGTCAACATCAGCTTTAGAAATATATTTACTTTGAAAATTGGTGAGTTGTTCAGATAGTACTTTACCCGTTGTAGATGATGGATGAGGAATGATTCATCAAAGAACTATGACAGGACTATAAACACACATGGTAATTAGGGAGATGGGAAACACCAGGGAATGCAGCTGCAACTAATCAGCAGAGGTGGGACCAAGTCATTGTTTTGCAAGTCTCAAGTAAGTCTCAAGTCTTTATCCTCAAGTCTCAAGTCAAGTCTCAAGTAATGTCAGGCAAGTCAGAGTCGAGTCTCAAGTCACTGGTGTAAAAGTCCGAGTCAAGTCACAAGTCTGAAACTTTGAATTTCAAGTCCTTTCGAGTCTTTAAAAAAAAAAACGAAAAAATAATGTTGCAGTTATGCTAAATGTAAATATTAGACCATGTAATTTTAAAATCTGTGTTTTTCTCAACACATGACAAAATAGTGAACTTAGAAAATATACACAAATTGTGAAATTGCACCTCTTTAAAATGCAGCTCAATTAAACCTAGCTCCAAGAATAATTTTCACCGACAGTTCTGAGATAAGCTGCATGTTATTCTTGGATGCGGTTGTAGGACCAGCTTTAAAATCGCATGACAAAAATATCATACACATTAAAAAAAACTGCATCACCAACGTAGCCTGGACAACATTTGCTAGTTAGATGAAGTCAGCTATCTCATCTTAGCATATTTATATGCATATTTATAATCATACGGTTCTTGGAGTGAGTGCATACACTCATGAAGTTTAGTAACTTCCGGTCACTGCAACAAGCCCAGGTACAGTTTACCGACAGATGGGTGCAGGACCTTGAAATGCACCGTGTAGAACGAAAGACCATCATACGTATCATAAGTTTACCAGTCTCACAAATCGTCGTCATAAATACACATTCCTTAACCGTTTATTAATAGGACCTTTGAGCTCAACGGTAATTAATTAGTAGTGGAAATAATTTCTGGTACCCATCACAGAAATATAGCAGTGACAATAATACTGTATGCTGTAATCGTACTGGGCAATTAGTGATACAAAAAACCTGTTTTATCCTGTTCTAAAACAGGATAAATAAAAGTATATGTTTTTGTCAATGTACCATAATAACAGAAGCGAAACGCAATATTGTGTCAGGACAATTCACTATTTATGCACAATAAATAAAGGAGCATAGCGCGACAATTTCTGTTCAGCGCCAGACTTGCTTGTAACCTATATCACTAATTATGTTATGAAAGTGACGTATTAACTACTAAAAAACACTGACCTTCGTGTAAATGCTTGGAGCAGACTAACCTGTGAGCTGGAGTGTTCTGGGACGTTATATTTGATCTTTGAATGGCTGCAATCCAGGCCATCCGTCGCATCTTTGTTACTTCGGAAACATGGCTCGAACAATTTCTCTTCAACGACGTAATCCGATAACAACCGATCTCTTTACCCGTCGGCTTCCCATGGCTGTCATGCGACCGGCTATTGCAGTTAATAATACAACGGCTTCTTGTGTTTCTTTTTATCGCTGTATAACTGATTTTAATTGAAAGCCTGCGTGCGCTAGTACCGCTTGCCACGAGTTCCCAGAATCCTTTGCGGTTCTACCCGTGAATGACGTCACATTTTCAATCTCTATATAATATGCATGTTAAATTTTATATTTGGGGTAAAATATCAAGTCTTTTCAAGTAAACCGGTTCAAGTCCAATTCAAGTCCCAAGTCATTGGTGTAAAAGTCCAAGTCAAGTCACAAGTCTTAGAACATTTTTTCAAGTCAAGTCTAAAGTCATAAAATTAATGACTCGAGTCTGACTCGAGTCCAAGTCATGTGACTCGAGTCCACACCTCTGCTAATCAGACAATGGAAGCAAATCCAAACCCAACAGACACAAGAGGGACAATGCACAGGAAACACCGGGAGGCTGGGTAAACTGGAAGAATACAATAAACACAACAGTACGTGAAATGACAAAATAACTGAGAACCCAACAAAAAATGGAAGATCTAAAAGACCAGATACAAATAATAATGCCGTCAAATAAAGAACCTACAGAAGCACTACGAAAAATAACAAGAACTGAATAACCTGGAAACGAAATACTGGCAAACCAGGGATGACCTACAAACTGTGGACTTACAAACTGCTCATGACAGTTATTTTACTGTGTACATGCGACTGTAGTTTGTCCTGCTGAACATATATTCTGCTCAGTCTGAAGTCTCCGTAATTGAGGTTCTGCACGTAAAAGTGGGAAAGAAAGTTCAGATATAAATGGATAGCTCTGCAGAGATTATGACAGAATTATTGGTTTGCATTACCCAAAACAGCTGCATGACGCACAGATTTAACTAATGCTGGGAGCTGGCTGCCTGGCAGAGACTCGCTCTGGAGGAGGGTGGAAAACAAGCTGTCAGGGACACTCTTGGTACTCGCTTCTCATTTACGCTTTAAAAGGATTGGAGTCGGGAAACAAGTCATCGAATTTCACAAACCAAAACGCGTTAGGCATCTATTTGTTTGTCTTTTTAAGCTTGTGTTGAGATGAACGCAAGAGAGGATTTATGTTCTGTGTTTTAGGAAGACAGATTTACACACAGCAGAACAATCCCACGGACACGTGTAACTGGGGCAGCTGCAAAAAACACACGATCGATAATCAAGTTTCGTAAAGCAGACTTGCTTTCTAACGTACAAACATTTGACTAGCCGGTCTGAATTCATGCCAGCGCCAAACATACATTATAAAAATAACCTTAATTAGATAAAAGCCAGGTAATTATAATCACGTGTTACATCAATTATTTCATTTGTTTTACAGCTTGCTTCAGTCAGAGGAAAGATGCTGTCCTCAAGACTAAAGGCCTAATCCTGTGCATGAGTCCTCAGTCCCCACTGAGACATAAAAAGCCTCAATTGGCTCAGTTTTTATAACAACCAGCTCTGAGGAGATGATTTAAGCTCTAAAATCAGTCGATGCTTTCACTTGATCATTTTTTTTCATAAAATCATCTAAAACTCCACGAGATAATCAGGTTATAATAACAGAAAAGAGTGAATTTATAGACAGTAGAAATCCTTCTTACAGAAACACACTGTGCATCTGTTCGTTTTGGGAGGTTTTTCTTTGGTGTGTCTGTTTGTTTTCATGTCTGCATGATGGGAAAAACAGAGCTTCTCTTTAAACCTCAAGCTTGTTGATTTAAATATAGTTTCACGTCTAGGACAAAGCAGACACAGAGCTACGTGCCTCCTCTTACAAAGGCATACTTTACAGTGTTAAAGCACTGATGAGACAGTGGCAGAAGAAGAGAGAAATAACCAAATGCATGCTCATTAACTGAGATGAACAATCAAGTAGACCAACTCAGGTGAGTCACTCACCACCCAGCATCCGTGGAGAAACGTTCTTCTTTGATATCAGCTCTCTGTGAATGACCCCAGGACTTAAAAGTACCGTCATTTATCTGGGAGATTGTTTTGTCTGATGCTGATGGAGCCTACGTCACGAGAACAGAGGATGTGAACTAGCTTTCATAATTGACTAAAAGTATAGTTATGAAATCAGAAAAGCCTGTGACCTGGATGACTCAGAACCTGCACAGACAAAAACAAGTCCGAGCTTTACTGCTGAACTTCTACTTTTCTCCTCCACACTGGGAGCCGTGTACCCTACAACCTGTCAGCTCACAGCGGCTGAACCGGGCTGGTGTACGTGCCTCCAAACAGGTCAGGCTCCAGCGCACCACTGTCATTTCATTCTTCTGCTCGTGATCTGAGGCTGACCATGTCAAAGAGCACTGAACTACTCTTAACCTAATGCTGCAAGACTCACTACCTTTAGTACAGGCAGTTATCACAAGTGGCAGTATATAACAAAAAATCTTGCCGCCTGCTGCTGAGGGACAGAGTGCAACCCATGGCGAGCTAATGGAGATCTGAGCAGATAGACGGGAAGCAGACTCACTCCAGCCCATTTCAAAGCGCTGCCTGAACACTGTCTGCTCGCTTTCCATCTGGTTAAATGCAGCGGTGCACAGGCTGAGCAGATGATAAGGTCTGCACCTCCCAGCAGTGGCTTTTAGGACACACACAAACATGCAGCATATTTAAGACTCCTTCCAGTGTAATGAAGTCCAAGTAAACAACACAAAGTCAGGTCACAGAGCTGAATCAACAGCAGTTTCAGCAGAAACGATTCGTTTTATAGCAATAGTTTTATTAGAGGAGAGTGCGGCTGTTTGAACAAAGTATGAAAGTAGCTTCATTCTGCTGATGTTTTTTATCACTGGTGGTAGGATACATCAGATTTGATTATACATAAATAAAACATAATTGTCCCCTTGTTGAGCTAGTAATAATTCTTATTATATTATAATAATATATCTATTTATTACTACTACTATTATTATTATCTATTTGTTGTTATTATATGTTTAAGACAGGATTTACCACGGTTCAGAATATCTCTGCTTGTTTGCCCACAAACTCGTCCTACACCATCAGGAGCTGAGCTACCAAACTGGGCACACAGGTGCATCATCTGCCTCTGACGGTTCTTATCTATAGCAGACATTATTACATCATCATTATGCCTAACAGCCACCTCCCTCTTCAGCTGCTCCCTTAAGGGGTCGCCACAGTGGATCACCTGCTTCCATCTCACACTATCTCTGGCACACCAACACTCTGCATGTCCTCCATCAACACATCCATGAATCTTCTCCGAGGACTTCCTCTTCTCCACCTGTCTTGCAGCTCCATGTTTAATATCTCCACCAACCCTCCTCTGCATGTGTCCAACAATCACCTTCCAACAAGCTAAAATGACCTTTGAATTAAGCATGACATCATCATGTTGCCTAGCAACCACCTAACAAATGGCCATGTCCACGTTATGTTAATTCATGTATTCAGCAGGTTACTTAGTCACTTCTATCCACACAAGCCTGATATGGTATAAACTGTAAATATTATAGTTAAAAGCTCCCTGTGATCACATCAGTAGATATCACATGAATCATATCATACACTCAGATATTTCAGCTAAATTAACAATAAAGCACTGTTACAGCAAAGCGACCTTCACTTTGCTTCTTCAGGGTGAAGTTAGTGTCACCAGAGAGGAAAACATGTAAATGAAAAGTAAAAGGCGGGGCCAGAAAAACAGGCACCAACTGCAGGGATGTGTTTGCAGGGTCAGATGAAGGACAAAGCTTTATATAGATATATAAAACAGGCTTTGATACTTTTACGTGAAATGTAAATAAGTCGGTATACAAGAGCAGATGTATGGCAAAGACTTCTGATGGAAAAGCACAGAGTCAGCCTGTGCGTGTCAGAAAGCCCGACAGAAAGACGCCATCCGAAATATCATAAAACTAGTCTGACAAAAAAAGATTATAGCTTTGCTTCTGCTTACTTTAAATCCAGCTTAACTTACATGAGATGTTTCTTTTACTTTACACTATAAATTTCACTGTAAACATCAGACTAAACTTTTCTTAGCATTAAGTTATCATTTAAGCACCGAGCACCTGGAGAACAACTCTCCAGAGGTGAAAACAACACGATGCACAGTAATCACGGCATGAATTGTCAGGTGTTGCTGTGTGCAGGCAGGAATAGGACCCAAGGTGCAGACACTCGGAGGGAGAACTTGAACTCAAAACAGCTTTAATGCTAAACTAAAAAGTAACATAACTGGAAATATCAAAATAAACTTACACCAGAAGACTGACAGAACACACAGCTAGATAAACGGTAGATCACAACACAGACACAGAGAAACACAGGGCTTAAATACACAGAGGGAGCAAGCAGGGAATGGGTAACAGGAGGGAAACACAGCTGGGGCAAATCAGGCCTAACGAGACAAGGGGAAGCAAAACCAGATACATTAACATTAGACATGGACCTTCAAAATAAAACAGGAAACATAACACAGACTGAACTAAAGACACAGAGGCTGTGTCTTTAGTTCAGTCTGCAGCCTTAAAGTACGCATTTCAAGGCCGATTACGTCACAGCGGCGCGCCGAAGGCTGTCCCAATTCAAAGGCTGCTCGAAATGCGGCCCTGAAATGCGTCCTTCATTTCCCTGAATTTTAAGGCTGTGGCAGTGTAGACTTCGTAGCCCAACATATCCCAGAATGCATAGCGCGGCGATGGGTGTGGATAAATTTGCTGAAAAAAAACGGCGGATGAGGGGCGGCCGAAGAGTAAACTTTAAGTAAGTACTGAATATTATGTCACTTATTTATGTGCAAATGTGTAATAACGAAGACCATTAAAACATTACTGTTGGCCACATGTCGGCAAAATTATGTGACATTAGTGACGTTTGTACGAACTTGGTTTTAGAGCCTTTACTTTAAAATATACGCCGTTCAATAGCTGAGCTTAATCTTACAGAGAATGATCAAAGATCATGTAGAAACAAACAAACAAATGAACAAAAGATTTTCTCCTTCATTTCTGTCAAACAAAGCTGTATGACACGTTTCCAGCTGTTAGTATCATGGTTGCTAGGCAACCTGGGCAGCGCAACGGAGACTAGACCGTCCCATTTCACAAGCCTCGCACTTCCGGCCTTAGCGGTCTTTGAGTACGCGGCCCTTGAGGATCGTTGAGCCTGCGTACTTTAAGGCTGCAGACCCTGAATTGGGATACAGCCAGACTCACATGCAGGCACTTCAACAGAGGGAACAAAGACATGGGACCAGGGCAGACAGACACTGACTGGACACGGGGATATAGCAACTAAGGATAACACAGAGACATAAGGCAAGGCAAGGCAAGGCAAGTTTATTTGTATAGCACAATTCAACAACAAGGTGATTCAAAGTGCTTTACAGAGACATTAGAAACAAGAACAAATAAAAAGCATGATTTAAAATTGATTAAAACAAGCAAATAAACTAACTAACTAATTAATAAACAAACAAACAAACAAACAACAGTATATAAAATCAAAACAGATAAAATCAGAGATAAAATCAGTAGTTAAATGTAAGTTTTGAAATTTAAGCTTAAAGTGTGGATTTGGTGCTTTATTCAAATGCAGCTGAGAATAGGTGAGTCTTCAACCTGGATTTAAATAAACTGAGTGTTTCAGCTGATCTGAGGCTTTCTGGAAGTTTGTTCCAGATATAAGGAGCATAAAAGCTGAATGCAGCTTTTCCGTGTCTGGTTCTGACTCTGGGAACTGATAAAAGACCGGATCCAGATGACCTGAGGGATCTGGATGGTTCATACTGGGTCAGGAGGTCATTGATGTATTTTGGTCCTAAACCATTCAGAGCTTTATAGGCCAGCATCAGAACTTTAAAGTCTATCCTCTGACGGACAGGCAGCCAGTGTAAGGACCTCAGAGCTGGACTGATGTGGTCCACTTTTTTGGTCTTAGTGAGGACTCGAGCAGCAGAGTTCTGAATGAGCTGTAGTTGTCTGACTGATTTTTTAGGTAGACCTGTAAAGATGCTGTTACAGTAATCAAGCCTACTAAAGATGAATGCATGGACTAGTTTTTCCAGGTCCTGTTGAGACATCAGATCTTTTATCCTTGATATATTCTTGAGGTGATAGTAAGCTGACTTTGTTATTGTCTTAATGTGTTTTTCTAAGTTTAGGTCTGCATCCATCACTACACCCAAATTTCTCGCCTGGTTTGTGGTTTTTAGATGTATAGATTGAAGTTCTCTGGTGACCTGTAATCGTTTTTCTTTGGCGCCAAAGACTATTACCTCAGTTTTGTTTTTGTTTAGCTGGAGAAAATTGTGGCACAACCAGTCATTGAGTTCCTCAATGCATTTACCAAGAGCCTGTACAGGGCCTCGGTCTCCTGGTGACATTGTGATATATATTTGTGTGTCATCTGCATAGCTGTGATAGTTTATTTTGTTGTTCTTTATAATCTGTGCCAGTGGGAGCATGTAGATGTTAAACAGAAGGGGTCCCAAGATGGAACCATAAGACATAACTCTAACGAAGAAACCAAAGAATAGAAATGATAAATAATACAATAAACTCAAAACCCTGGGTCAACGACCCAGGCATCCTAACATGAATAGCCTACAGCATCCACTGCTCCTCTGTCTCGCTCTGTCTGCAGACCTGCGTTTGGAGTATTTGCAGCAAAGCAACTTAAAAAGAAAATCTGAGCAGCCCGGGTTTAGAAACATATCCTAACAGCTTCACCACACGAAACTTTTTCTGGCTCTTAATCAAAATCCTTAAACTTTGTCCCAGTTAAAACTCGCTCTGCCTTGATTGTCCTTCATTAAGGTCGGGTGCTTTTTTTGCAGCTGATATATTCAAGTTCACTGCTCGGTGAAAAAAGGCCCGATAAAGATTTGGTTGTAAAGAGCTTTGGCCAGCTGTAATGGTTCCACACTCCACAGGCGAGACCAGTTGAAATGGGATGGTGTGATGCTCTTGCATTACTGTGAGATTTTATATTATGACAGAGTGTTAACACAAGAGGTCTTTGAGGACATATTTATAATTCCATTTAGAGCATGAGATGATTTACCTTTGTCTCTAGTCAAAGAGTTTCAAAGGCGCACAGCTGACAAGAGACACAGCCGCTCGACTCTCTGCTCGGCAAACTCTCAAAGGACAACCTTTAGAAATCGTCATCAGTGCTGATATCAAACTATTTCTATTTACCGCTAGAGAGAAAAGGTCACTCAGGACACCGGCTCGCCATGCCTGAGGGCTACGCATCGGTACAGTAGCACTGGGAGAATTCAGGGACGCCCGTCTGTACGCGTTATCCCACCACAGCACAAAGGTGATTAAATGACTGCGGCTGCTTTGCAGGTATGCACAGATATCCCCAGACACAAAGGACTCACACACACAAACACACACACACTTGGATCTCATGCCTCATGTTTTATATTCATAAAGCAGCGTCTCATCCATCCCCTGCACTCACTCTGCATCCCTCTACTCAAGCCAAAACTATTACAGGTTCATTCACAAAATGATCTGAGGTATAAAAACTGAGGCAAACACATGGAAAGAAGTTGGATTTGTGTGCACGGGCTGGTAAGAGAAAGTCTTAAAGTGAGAGAAAATGCTGGGACATGCAGGGGGAAGTGGAAACACATCCGTCACAGAGAGCGGATGAATAAGAAAAGAACCTCCTGAATGTTTCAACGTTTACTTTCAGTCACACTGGTCTACATTCATCGCTGCTCTTCTGCCTCTGCGTTCACCAAAATGACATCACTGCATGCAGAAATGCAACGTCTGAAGTTTGTGCTGCATCTTCAAATAGATTATGAGAGCCTTATCGTGTCACTGCCAAGGAGCCAAAGTCCACACGAGCCACTCTTTTGTGTGGGCGCAGAAGCGGGTGCACGCTTGTGCATGCAAGAAAAACAAGAAAAAGCGACCTTCAATTTTCAAAGTGCTTCTGGGAGGAAAACAGTATCAGTTTCCAATTGCTTTTTTAAAAAATGCAGGCAGTGGATTTTAATTAGGCACCCTCCTTTTTAAGTGAAGAAATTGCCTGTTAGGATGAGTAAAGATTTCTCAGTGAATCATCGAGCTCTCATTGAAGGGCTGAATTGTCGCCGGGGAAAGCAGAGGTGGCGGTGTGAATGGGGTAAAAGGTGGGGAAGTGACATGTCATTTTTCACTCCAGGCCTTACAGTGGCGACCTTACATTTCTCATCTGCCACCAGCCAGGACGGACAGGTAGGACAGACGAATTATGGTTATGGTTAGATACTGCGATCCACATGCAAATCTGCACACAAACAGATACTGACACTTGCATTTCATGCAGTTAGTTTGGTGTCACACCGCTTGCTATTTTCAATGAGAGAACACGGGGCGGTTTGCAAAGACCCCACATAAAACATTCAAAAATCACATTTTCCACATATGGCCTGCTATACTATGCAATGCACAGACCTTCAGCTCTTTATCTTACACATCAGTGTCTCACCCAAGAAGCTGTGTCACTGAAGGAAGACTAGCTGACCGCTCACATCCTGGCCACTCCCTGTTCGAACTGTTGCCCTCAGGCAGACGGTACAGGGCAATCAGAGCAAGGACTAATAGACTCAAACACAGCTGTTATCCAACTGCAATAACACATCTGAATACTACAAAAAAATGTCCATCACGCCACTCTTGTGTTAATCTATGCACGGTCTGAAGCATGTGTGTGGGAATGTATGTGAATGTTTTACTGTTATATCTTATTAGTATTTTAAGTATTCTATCTATTTTATTTATTGAATTTTATTGTTTTATTTATATTTTGATATTGCTAGGGATGATGCAATGATCGGGGACCATTCTTAATTTCGTTGTTCTCATGACAATGACAATAAAGTTTCTGATTCTGATTCTGATTCTGATACTGTCTAAAAATAAGTGCTTTTGTATTATTGAGCAGGACAGGAGCGCAGCATCGAAGAGTATCCTGGTAAAACTTTTAGCCACTTGTGCGAACAGCAGTGACTCCATTGAGCTTCTGAAGCATTCCAATGAACATGGTCCCCTATTTTTAGCACCTCTGTGATTATGATGTCTGACTATGTGAGCGCTGGCAGCCAGCACTTTGTCACTCACAGCGCGTGCTGAGTAGTCTGCATTTGCTATGGATTCAGCAGCAGTGTCGAAGCGGGCGTCCTATACAACTTTCCTTCTTTTTGTGCTGCTCAGTCAGTGGAATCTGTCAGAGCTAAGACGTCAATACTTGCGGCTGCACTGAGTCTTAAACAACATCATTTGTCAATGTACACCGAGAGTGATGACAAGCTTCTTTTTTTGCACAAACATGCAGTTAGCAAGTTCTTTTTTCAGCATGGCCAGCGCTGTTAGAGGATGACTGCTACACCACGAGCAGCCTGCAAATCTTACTACTTGTTCATTAAGAGGGCTTGCAGGAGGTGTTTATGTGCTATTCAGTGTGTTGTTCACTGCAAGGAATTATGCAACATGTTTACCTAAATCAGCATAATTTACTACAGAGTAAACTCATCCATTGGCTCGTTTTTTGCAAGCTTTTTGGAGCTTCACTATCATTCAGGGTTGCCAGTGTCGGGCTTTGGCTCTGTCAGACACAGTCAGTGAAGCTCATCCACCCACAGAGATGGCAGTCAGCATGGCACATACAGTACTACGTGACAGTGCACAAAAGGAGGAGTCTGGCTGAGATCAAACCTGACACAATATCTCTTTGAGAAGTTATCCTAAGCTTTTCTTGCCTGAAGTGCTCTTCGTGCAAGCCTCCTCAGGGATAAATGCAAGTGGAATGACATGCGAGAGCTATAGCAGAGGAGCAGTGATCAGATTCCACATGCAAAGCATGCAGAAATCATATTATACTTGGGCAACTGTAATCAGTGGTCATGATTAAGCAAACCAGCACTGTGACACTTAATATACTTTAAAAATAATAAGAAGAAAGAAAGCCAGCCGCTTAAAAGTCCCACACTTCTAAGAAAACCTTGCTACTGAACTGCTCACACACACACACCTATTTGTCATCACTGCATACATTTTCCCATTTACTGTAAGATGACTGTATGCCACGTTTGAATGCTGCACATTGTCACATTTCATGACTTCAATGTGTGCTGAAAGATTAAGAAAAGAGAGAGACAGGGAGGAAATACCTTTTTCAGAGCTGACATTCTAGGTGGATCCTCCTCCTGCAAAGCCCGTTCACATGCTGAGGTCCCAAGCCAAGTTTGATGGGTGCGCAAATCTGAACTCAGCCCGGTGCTGATGCTGAGCCATGAGGCGCCTGTTTAGTATTCTCATCTCGCCTGCACCCCGTCCTACAGCTGGCTTGGTGTGCGCACGCCCAAGCTGCTGTTATCACAGCTTTCAAACGCAGGGGGCGCTGTAGCCCCTTGGAAAGAATAAAAGTGGACATTAAAAAAAAACCGTATGTTGCTCTGGTAGTATGATACACCTGCTCAGATAATTAATAATGGTTTTATAATAATCATTTTAGCTGGAGTCATTTTTAAGTTCGCTCTACAAATCCAGACCTTCTTGAGTCTTTTTCCTTGAAATACGCAAGGCTAATGAATATTACACTATAAACGAGGTTGATTCGTCTGCCGATGTGAAGAATAGATTCGAGTAATCCCGTAAATACATATCATTAAGTATATACAGAGAGTGTTTGTTTGTGAGGACTGCGTGCATTTTAAATTGGCCGGATTTTGAATAGAAGTTGGCGCAAAAGGAAGCGGAGTCTCTTGGTCGTCACAGTGCGCGTGTGGTAGCCGGTGAAGTGCGCGGTTCAGCAGTTTTGCGCATTACTCTGGGTTAGTGGGCTTTGCTGAAGAAGCTGGAGCTCTGTGGCGATGATACTGACAGATGAATATCTCTGATCTTTAAGTTGAGCGGGACGTGCGCGTCAAGCTAGCTCATTTAAAAAGCTGCTGTAGCATACTTGCTAGCTAACTCAGCTAGCTTGATAGCATAGTAACTTCCTAGCTGAGTGCAGAGTTGGAATTCATGTTTTCTTTGCTTCGACTGTGGTGGATGTTTGAATATGGCACATAGGAAAGAAGGTAAGCACCGCCAGAAATGACTCATCTCATACAAAAACACACACAGAGCTCGTAACTCTTTAGCTCGCTAAAGTACCCAAATAACGTAGCTAGCTAAATCTCGCGTTGGTTTCTGTGTTGTAAACAAAAGCACGTGCTCCTCTGTCAAGCCCTAAAATCACTCCTTGACTTTGGTAGACGTACCCGAGAAGACAGGAGGTTTTGTTTTTTGGTGATTCATATTTGATCAGCTTTTATTAGTTTTTATGTGGTCACGATCGTGTGGACATCTCAGTCCTCTATGTTCTGAATAAATGTACTCACTGACATTTCCTTCTTGTTTTGATGGTTTAGGAAAATGACAAAGACTAAAACTAAAGACTGGCAGTGTACTCTAAGTTTATCTTAACTTTTTGGCATCACAATAAGTTTGTAAACACAGTGTTCATTGTTAGGCTGTGTTATTGCAGTCACAAACAGCATGAACATCACCTGTTTCAGTTTTCAAAGTCAGCGGGTTACATCCTGTTTTCATGCTTCATTCCCACATGGACTAGATCACATGTAGCCTGAATATGCGTAGTTAACACAGCTTGTCTTTGTGTCACTCAGTATTCCAGTCAAAAGTTCTCCAGAAGCTTTACCCTGCCATCCAAGAAGTGGTGACAGAACAGAGCCCACCACATATTGTAGAAGCTCTAGGCAAAAAGAAACATCTGAAAAGCAAAGCTCCTGGAGAGGACACGGCCTCGGGTAAAGTCATGATAATTACTAACACGTTCCTCCCTCCTTTGTGTTTCAGTGCCTTACATTATTTGCCTTATGTGTCTCAGGAGATGCAGTGAAGAGACAGAGCGCAGCCAAACCAGGCAGGCGGATGTACACGGTCCTTCCTCCTCCTGCAGACTATGATATACATTCAGAGGAATCGGTCTCACTACAGCAGCTAAAAAGCATAAATAGCGTGGAGGAACCAGCTGGTACGTCACCCATAATCTTACATTTATGGACTTGGCGCTGTGCACCATAAAGCTAGGAGAGATTTATCTCATGGGCCTCCTCCAGGTTGGCGCTCTGTAGTAATAAAGTTACTCTTTCTGATTGTCTCTGCCACTGTTGTTGGGGGAAACAGACAGTGAAAATCAGTCGTGTTCTTTAACTGAGGAGAACTTGTGCAGATGGTGAGTGAGCCTGGGTGGCTCTGTTTTCACTCCGATAGGCCGATTAAATGTGCTTGTCGGGGCAAACTTGCATAATTTATAAAGGAGATATTTAACTATTATTAATAACATGTTGGAGGCTGAGTTGTGAGCTGATTTATGCCGAGCTAAAATCTTCTTGACCAACGATGAATCGAGCTGTCTGGCAGCGGTATTCAAGGATGAGTCACATGCTCTGCATTTTGTTGGAGGTTCCATTTTTTAGGGCAGAAATACCGGGGTTACTCGCATATCTCACGGAGGAATAAACCATACACACGTTGTTTTAGAGTTTTACATCAGAGGGACACACCTTCCTCTGCGCCATCATTTATTGCACACACACTTCCGTATTTATACCTTTCAGGTTAAGAGCACATACATATATGATAGGGCAACACCCCCACTTGCTCTTAACACTATACATTACACATTTACATGATATACATATTTACATGATATTCATATATCAACGTTTTATGTTCCAAACAAAATATGCGTAAATTTATCTATTTTCACTTTACTTACAGACTTAGTCATGATGTCTGCTACCATGTCTTCTGTTGCACAATACTTAACTTGTACTTCCTTCTCAGTTATAGCAGACCTAATAAAGTGATACTTGATATCGATGTGTTTACATCTTTGACGGTTTATAGGATTTTTGGACAATGCAATTGCACCTTGATTGTCTGCAAGAATGGTAACTGGTGAATATTGCCTTTTAATGTCCATGCCATTAAGTAGCTGTGAGAGGTATAAGCTTTCTTGTACTGTGGCGGCCATCGCCATGTACTCTGCCTCGCACGTTGACAAAGCTACTGTAGCTTGCTTCCTGGTTTTCCAGCAGATCACTGGCCCATTTTTGGATAGTACAAAACAATAACCCGTTGTACTTCTCCTGTCACTCAAGTCTGTGGCCCAATCTGCATCGCTGTATGCTATAAGATTTAGGTTTCCTTCTATCCTTTTATAGCACAGCTCTTTGTTTAGTGTCCCCTTAAGGTAACGTAATACATGTTTTGCTGCTGTCCAATGATGCTCTTTTGGCTCAGACAGGGATTGTGACAGTTTGCTCACTATCCAACTCAAATCTGGTCTTGTACATGTCATTAAGTAAATCAAACTGCCCACTAATTCTCTATATTTTCCTGAATCAACTGATTCACCATGTGCACCAAAATCATTTTTGAGTTCACAAGGAGTAGAACGTGGCTTACAGTCAGACATTTTGAACTTTTCCAGGATTTTTGTGATGTACCGTGTCTGATTTAGTCTTATCTCATGGTTCTCTTGTATACACTCAATACCCAAGAAATGTTTGAGCTCACCAAGATCCTTCATTTTAAATTTCTCATCCAACATTTGTTTCACGTTTCTGATAGCGTCCTCACCGTTGGCAGCTATGATTACATCATCAACCCAGATGATAAGAATCACTGTCTCACTCGCTGTCTGTCTGGAATATACACAATGGTCTACAGGATTTTGTTTGTAACCTTTTTCACATAAATGGTCATGTAACATCTTATTCCAGTTCCTGCCAGATTGTTTCAAACCATATAGTGATTTGTTTAGTTTACAGACCAGTTTTTCACCTGTGTCTGACTTTACTTCAAAACCTTCTGGTTGCTGCATATACACCTCACAATCAATTGGGGCATGCAAATAAGCAGTCTTCACGTCCATTTGATGGAGTTTAAAGTTGTGCTGTACTGCTAATTGCATCAGCGTACGCACTGACGTCATATCTGCAGTCGGCGAAAAGGTTTCTTTGTAATCAATGCCTTGAACTTGGCTATAGCCTTTAGCAACATATCTTGCTTTAAATGTTTTAGTCTGATTTGGGTTCTCTTTTATCACATACACCCATCTCCCCCCCACTGCATTTTTACCTTCTGGCAGCGTGGTTAAAGTAAACGTATTATTGTCTTTCAAGGATCTTATTTCATCTTCCATAGCATCTGACCAACACTTAGAGTTCGATGACTGCATAGCTTCTTCAAAAGTCTTTGGTATGTCGTACATCACCCTGTAACAGTAATCTACAGTCAGTGATGTTTGGTCGTCTTCTGCAGTTTGGACATAGTCTTTCAGGTAATCTGGCCTTCTCCTGTTTCGTTTGGGATATCGTTCAGACTCTGTTCTATCACTCTGCTTGTCTGAGTTTTGTGCATCATTTATGCCATTGTCCTGAATGTCACTTTCAGGTTCCAGGATCATACTTTCATCTGATCTCTGGTCATTCCCTGTTTTGTCCTTTCTAGCGGGGTACTTCAAGATGTCCCCTGGAGTCAAATCATCATCTCCATTGTCATCAACCTGAGTGGTCTGGGTTTGGTGCTCAACTACACTTTTAGTGAGGAACTTGACCAACCTATGTCTAAGAACTCGTCCTGTTTTAGGGTAGTAGATTAGATACGACGGACTGTTTTTATCGTAACCCACAAAAACTCCTTCGTCACATCTTGCGTCTAACTTTTCTTTTGTTGTGCCCGTAACCATAGCAAACTGATCCAAAAACCCCCATCCTCGACATGTCTGGCTTCTTTCCTGTCAGCATGTAATAAGGGGTTTGCTTTGTGCGTCTGTTGTAACACCTATTACGAATTACTGCGGCAGTCATAACAGCATAAGTCCATAATCTTTTTGGCAGGTTACTTTCGATCAACATACACCGTGCCATTTCAAAAAGTGTTCGCCATTGTCTCTCGGCAGTCCCATTCTGATGAGGTGAATACGGCGCTGATGTCTCATGCCTTATCGTGTTTTTATTTAACAATGTCTGAAACTCTTTAGATGTAAATTCAGTTCCGTTGTCTGATCTGATTCTCTTTACTTGCCCATAGGGGGCGACGTCTGCCAAAAACTTTTCAGTTGCTTTTACGGTGTCACTTTTAGCCTTTAGAAAGTACACAAACATTGTGCCTGAGTAATCATCAGTAAATGCTAACGTGTACCTGAACCCGTCTTTAGCTTCTGGTTCTATCGGTCCAGCTAAGTCAGTGTGTACTAGCTCTAATGCTTCTTCTGCTCTTTCATCAGGCTCTCTGTTCCTGGTTTGGATAAATTTGCCTTTTGTACACACTTCACAGTCTTGGTAATGTTTAGCTTTACCTTTTATTTTCATACCCTCGGTAATGTCCTCTAGTTTAACCAAGTCTTCATAGTTGCAATGGCCGAGGATTTTGTGCCAAGTTTCTACATCATGACAGCCATTGCATTCGTCGTTGTCAACATAATGATCAGATGTAACACTGTTCAAATAGTATAGGCGTTCATATTCACTTATCTTAAACCTTGTCCCGTTCTTATGGATAAGCTGGTTGCAGCCCTTCTTGAAGGTTACTGAGGCTCCTTTGGCCGTTGCCGCCTGAACCGAGAAGATATCTTGCGGGTAAGAGGGAATGTAAAGTGCTCCCTCCAGTGTCGCCTTCACCTTTCGTCCCTCGCTGTCTTGTAGATAGACCTCCACATCTCCCCTCTTCAGTGCGACCCCACTCGTCCTCGTTCCGTCAGCTAATTCCATGAAGTGTCTTCCAGGTGTGAATGTCTCATCAAAACTCTTAAATCTCTGAATGTCCGTAATAATGTGAGAAGTGGCCCCTGTATCAACCATTAGGCCTCTCTGTTTCAGCCCTTGATTTCCACAGTCTTTGGCTTTGAACGCGAAACTATGATCTTCTGCATCAGTTACGTGTTTAGCAGTAATCTTCTTTCGTCGGCGACAGTCGCTGTCCTTATGCGTTGAGCTTTTACAGTAACCGCACCACTGCTTCACTTTTTGTTCTTTCCTTTCGGTCTTTGTGTAACACTCACGTGCTATATGACCCTCTTTTCCACAGTTGTAACATATTATTTCTGCATTGTCTCTCTCTTTCTTCCAGTTATTTGCCTTCATCACATTGTCTTCAGAACATGTGGCCTTTTCGGTGCTCTCGTAGCTTCTTAATTTAGCTTTGAATTCACTAAATGTCATTGCTTTGTCACTGTGGGTTACATGTATGGCAAACGGCTTGAAAGATTCAGGCAACCCTTTTAGCACCATTGCAATAAGCAGTCCATCACTTAATGTCTCTTCTGCATTCCTCAGAGCTGTAATGGCAGTCTCAGCCCTTATCATATAGTCTGTGACGCTCTCACTGGGAGTTTTCTGTAGCGACGTTAGCTCCGTGTACAGGCTAATCACACGTGGTGTCCCCTTACCGGCGTAGTGCTCTCTCAGAATCTCCAACGCTTTTCGTCCGTCATCCTTGGCATCTCTCATCACGAGTGAAAGATCCAATACTTGGATTAGCTCTGCATAAGCTACTTCATTCTTTTCATCCAAGTCCTTGTCTTCTTCCTCCGACTCGCCGGGCTCGTTCAGAATGGCAGCCTTTAGCCCAAGTAGCCGCAGGTATCCCAGGAACTTTGTTTCCCACAGTTCATAGTTTCTCTCGTCTCCGTCGAAGCATAGACGGTTCCACCGGCTTCCCACATCCCTTCTGGGCCCATAACCTGTTGGAGGTTCCATTTTTTAGGGCAGAAATACCGGGGTTACTCGCATATCTCACGGAGGAATAAACCATACACACGTTGTTTAGAGTTTTACATCAGAGGGACACACCTTCCTCTGCGCCATCATTTATTGCACACACACTTCCGTATTTATACCTTTCAGGTTAAGAGCACATACATATATGATAGGGCAACACATTTGATATGGATCATTTAAAGACTGTTTGTTTTATCTCCTCTCTCTATTGTCATGAAGTACCAAAGTGATGAGGCTGTAATAAAAGCGCCGGCTCGTTACACTCATCATCTTCTGTAACTCAGACCGTCGTTTAGCTGAAGAGCTTCTGCTTTACCTCAGTGAAAAAAGTGATTTGCTGGCTTACACAGACCATCGTCCGAGGGTGGCCGCTGGAATGACTGACAAGGTTAAGTTTGATTAATTGCACTCGTAAGTGTAGCAGTTCCTAATTGAACACATTTTCGATTTAGTGGGTAGCGAGCCTTCAAGGGAACTGCAACCCAGAGAGCTGTTTAAGGTCAACTAGAGTTTGGGTTCTGCGGAGGTTCATAAAGGCTTCAGTGTAATATTTTACAAAGAGGAGAGTTGATGTAGTTGATGTGGTGTAGAAAGAGAAAAGCTGTCCTAGTCTTGAATGAACAGATCTCTCTTCACATTCACATTAGCTGCAAAATGTAGAACCGTATTTCTACATGTTTTGAGAAACGGACATCTATTTTAGTTCATCTGATTTTGGGTTTTCTTTGGATCCTCGAGAAAATCTTGTTTCTGAACAATCAAAAGGAAAGTTTATCGTAACCTGTTTTTTTTCTTTTAATTGCATCAAATTCTTGTTTTTTTAAAAGGTTCCTTCATGTAATGATCTGCTAGAGGGTGTGGGGGGGCCACAGCCCCGTCCTCCAGGGCATGAAGCAGGTATGGAGGAGATCAAAACTCCAGACATCCAGAGGCCCCCAGAACACAAGAGACCAAGGAAGACCAACAGAGGGGCAGCCGCACCACTGTCCCAGAAAGAGCTGAGGAGAGTCCCAGATGAGGGCTCACTCAGCAGCCGCGGAGCAGAAGCCAGGGGGAGTTGCAGTGACGCGCCCGTGAGCTCCGCCGGCAGCCAGCCGTGCCTGAGTGACCGAGCCCCAGGCCGAGAGGCCGGGGGCACCCCACCTCCGAAGTGGCCCGAGCGAGCCCCAGGCTCCAGGCCCCGATAAGCGGCCGCCAAGGAGTGAGCCGGTGTGTACCTGGACGCCCATCCCCGGACACAAAGAACCACCAACGCACCAATGTCTGAGGGAGTCCGCCACTGGCAGGAGAAGTGGTGGTAGGGGGAGATAGGCCTCCAAACCTTGGAGGGCCCGAGATGTCCCCAGAGAGGTGGCGTCTGACACCCAACCTGACATATAGACACAGAAATACAGGCACACACATATACAAACATCCATTCCCCCCCTCATGCTCTCATATGCACTTACTCCACACTCAACCAACGTGGAGACAGACATAAAGAGACGCTGTACACACGATCACACTCCCCAAGCGTACTCTACAAACCGGGTCTAGGTACCCTTGCCCCTGGAGGGGGGAACTGCACCCAGACCCAGGTGGTGTTACCCTTTTCCCTGCGGTGGGGGGAGGCAGACCGCCCCGACTCCGCAGCAGCAGGGAGGCCCAACACTCCAGACCGCAGTCGGACGGCCAACTCCTCCTCCTCCTAGCCCCCCCGCTCCAGCAGGTCGCAGAGAACGGGGGTGAGAGAAGACTCCAAACCTCCCTCCACCCGCTCATTGTAGTGTTGATGCATGTGTGTTCTAAGGTGCATTTAAATCTTCTTCTTAAGCCAGTCACTTTCTGATTGGTTGACTGTCACAAACAGAGGTTTGAACAGCACATGGGTGGGGCTGCTATGCTCACAGACAGAGCAGTGTGCCTCCAAGCTTGGGTCCTCTACCACAGTGGTCCCCAACCCCCGGGCTGGTCCTTGAGTTGTTTGGTACCGGGCTGCGTAGTTGTGTGTCTTATTTTGAAAGAAATATTTACGCGTTACCATAGCGACCAGAGAGCATTAAGGGGCAGAGAGGAGGATGTTACTCTCAATGTTGTTGGCGCATTTCATTTTATTTAGTTGTATTTATCTGCGACACCTTAAAGGCCGGTCCGTGAAAATATTGTGTGACATTAAACCGCTCCGTGGCGCAAAAAAGGTTTGGGGCCGCTGCTCTACCAGAGGCCTGGGAGCTTGAGGGTCCTGCGCCGTATCTTGGCTGTTTCTAGGACTGTGCTCTTCTTGACAGAGATGTCCGATGTTGTTTCTGGGATCTGCTGGAGCTGCTCGCCGAGCTTGGGAGTCACCGCACCTAGTGCTCCGCATCCTATTCATGTAACCTCTTCCGCTGGGTTACTTGCGTAGTAGCATCCCAACAACACCCTGTTTTTGTATCTTGCCCACCGATGCCTTCTTGTTCCAGTAGCTCACTTCTCGTCAGGGAGCCCTGGTTCCTCAACACCTGATGCAGACCTTGTTGATCTGGGCGGCGTCCGAGCCGGCCTGACTTCATCTGTCTCGCTCATGGCTGCAGTTGGCTGGCTTTTAAATATATTTATATAACAAAAAACATAATGACTTGAAGTAGTCTATCATTTCAATCTGTCACAAAATAATAATTTAAAATGTCTGTGAAGGTTCTCAGTTCCTTTGACAATAATTTAAAATGTTTCTAAATGTAAAAAAATGGATAAATGGAGTATTTGCATGTCTGATATGAGCAGTAGCTTCCTTGGTTTGTGTTTTCCTTGCACTATGTCGGTCAGTTCTGCACTGCCACTGTCACTTCTGCTGCTTTGTGTTCTGGCTCCAGTCCACTGCTCACAAACGGGTCGCTGAGAAGTCAGCGCGAGCTCGTTTCTTTGACCTCTCTGTGCTTCGTGGGTTTTTTAAGGAAAGGGGAGATGTGGCAAGCTAGAGAAGATCCAAGACTGCTGTTTGTGGACGGGTTCTCTTTTGAGGTTTAGTCATTCGGTAATGTGACAGCAGAGAGATTTTAGCAATGTGATAATTGCAAAAGAGAAAAGCTGAAAAATGGAAAGCCCAATGAAGCTGCTAAACTAAAGGATGATTTCCATAAGGTGGGAGGAATGTGTTAATGTTCTTTCACTGTAAAAGCTCGTGCATCACCTGAGCACTGTTCTGTTAAATGTTCCCTTTTATTTAATGGAACATCTCAAATTGCCGGGCTCAGAACGAGCGATGGTCGCACTTGCAGATTTGACCGTGTCTTTTCAATCAGAGGCCACACCAGATGATTTTGCTGATTGAACTGCAATCAGTGAAAAAGAGGGAACATCTAATTAGTGGAATTAGATTGTGCAGTGATTGGCTGAAAGGAAAGCAGCCGTCTCCCAGCTTTCACCATAATGGACGATGCCCACCTCCTGTTTTAGCCATTAGGCCCAGAGTGCAGGTGGATACACGATTCATACTTTAACAATGTGAACACAATCTGACCTTTTAAAATCCGATCTGTCCGGATCACGGGATCGTGAATCAGTTAAAGACTGTTTTTAAAACTAATGAAGAGTTTAATCTGTTGTTGCTTATAGAGGGGAACAACCACGAGAGCGACAAAGTGCTGGATGAAGAGCAAGAGGCAGAGGAACAACGGAGGAGGAGGAGGAAAAGGAAGAAGAAAGCAACCGTTTGTCAAGACTCTGGGAATGACGAGGCAACTCTAGGGAGCGAGTCCGGCACAGGTCAGAATCAGACGGCGGGGGATGAGGGGGCCGAGCGAATTAGCAGGAACAAGAAGCGAAAGCTGAAGAAGAAACGGCACAAACAGAAGCTGCTCTCCATGGGTCTGATGCCTCGGGCCGCTGCGCTGGAGTTCACGTATCAAAAAGATGGAGAGGAGGAGGAGGAGGAAGACGAGAGGAGAGCAGCTGAGGTGTCAGACTTCCTCAGGACAACGATGGAAATGTATTTGTCAGATTGTAAGTAGGGACCACTTGTACTTGCCTTCTTGGATGAAGCTCATGTTCTCAGTATTACACCTTGTAGGCATTCCTAATGCTCACGGTGATTTTAGTTTCTAATGTTTTGTTTATTTGGATATATTTTGGATGCTAATGTGCAAAAAACCCTACACTGCATTGTTAAATGCCCATTACTGAGAAATGAACATGTTTTCAGTGAAAATGAAAGCCTTCCATACGTGTTAGAAAAGCACTAAAAATGAGAGAAACTAGTAAGTTATTTTTTAATGTAAATAAAGTTGAAGAGTCTTCTTTATATTTGGTCAGTGCATGAGTCACATTAAAGAAATAGGCATTTATTGGTCCTTTTGATGTTTTATAAAATGCTTAATTTGATGTTGAAGGCTTCTTTTTAACAGACCACTTGTCCCTCCTCAGCCTCGTCTCATGCTTCCACGATCCCTGACCTGTCTGCTACAGTGGACGGCCTTCTGGGCGCCATAGACAGCGGAAGCAAACCTAACTCAGTCCTGAAGCAGCTGTACAGTCTCAAGACACGTGTTCAGCAAACGGATACAGAAAAGCTAGAAAAAGCTCTGAAGGAGCTCTGCAGCAACTCCTCCTGCATGTCTGCAGGTCAGTAAAAATTCACAAATAAAGAGCTTTTTTCCTTTGAATGACAGGCCTGTGTTTATTGTTGTGTCTCGCTGGTTCATGCATCCACGCCTACAGTAGGCTCTTCTTGCTGGAACCTGCCCCGAGCGCTTCGTCGGGCCCGTCCCAGCAGGTTAACGTTCGCCTCCCAGTGTTAGGGGGCAAACGCAGATTAGGATTGTTTGCCGGTTACCTGCCCTGACTTGTCTCATTCAGCCTTCACCTGTGCGTACCTGCCCCTGACTTACTCGAGCTGACCGTGAGTAACGAACATGTTTTAACTCGCCTCGACACTCTCAACAGTCAAAATAGCTCCTACGTCCCCCGACGCGATTTCATCTGCCGCTGGCTGCATAATAGGATCAGCAGGGACTTTTCTGCTGTCACGCGCACAAGTGCAGGCATGTGAGAATGAGACTGAGAGACGAGCCAGGGGATTCAGGCCAATGCCATGTCGGCGGCCACAGAGTGACGCTTGTCTGCCCCTTCCCGTAACCCTGACGACGCTGTGTAAAAACCAGTTTGCTAGAGTCCACCATAGATCCTGCCGTCCCCTCTCCATACAGCTGCTCCACAGCTGCCTGAAAGCTTTTCTAACCCCCCCCCCCGTACTCCCAGCTCTCTCATAATGAGTCATGCTTCAGTTCACTGTTTTTTATTTGCTGCCGTTTTTAATTCCGGCGTGCCAGCAGATCGTGTCGGCGCAGACGAGTGTTTGTCGCACGTTTGATTCGGCTGCTATGGGTCAATTCCACTCAGCTTATCTGAGTGTTGGAGGCAAAGGCCCCAGCCTTTCTGCTGCATCTCGCTTCACATTTATCAGTCCCCACAGTATGGAAATTTAAAATAATTAAACTTCTTAATAACATCCACCTTGTTCAGGGAGCATTTGGTATTTTAAAGTAACCTACATTCAGTGACTTGCAGGAGCTAATCCATGTGCATGCGTGCTTTTAAAGCCCCTCAGGTGAATTCACTAAAGCTCTCCTCACTCTGTCTACCCTTGTAGTGGCAATCAATTGGCTGCAGGAGCAGCTCTAAAGCAGATTTCCCTTAAGCATATTTTGCTGCACCCTGGAGTTTCTCACAAATGACATTGGATTGACTGCTCCGCCTTTTGTATTGTCCATTTTGCTTTCTGCAAAGGCTAAATATATTCTTCTAACAGTAGCGAGTAAAAGGAAAGAATTTGTCTTGTTAGGGGTTTGGATACGTACATGCGGGGGGAAGGAAGCAGATTTTGATGCATTATGCCAAAAATACACCAGCAAGTGAATCTCTTTTGTGAAAATACTGAGTGTTCCTGTGGTTTTGTGTTGTCAGCAGTAACTGAAATGTTTCGCTCTGTCTCCTTGTGTTTGTAGAGGAAACCACGGCAGTCGTTACACTCTTCCAATACTGGATCACAGACATTCTTCCCATGCAGGGAGACAAGAAGACTCGTGCTTTCTCCAACACACCCATGAGACTGCCAGTCGAACAGACGCAGAGACACTACTGAAGAATCATTTCTACCAAGAATTTTCTTTTTGCTCATACACAGCGTTTGTAAATGATGGACTTGCTTTCAATGCATGAAATGTTTTATTAAATTCTAAATATGTCAGTTTTGGTTCTGTGCCCAGTCTATTCTTACACCCCGTCTCCTCCGTTTGCAAGAGGAAAACAAAGCCGGTTAATCCTGAGCCAGACAAATCCTTCCGCCCATCGTTAGTAAGGCCAAAGTTGTCTTTATCGACCAAACTTTTACTTTCCTATGCTTGTTTAGCGTTTCTGTATGCATTTTAAATAAAGGAAACATTTTATTGGTGTTAGCCTGACAAACCCCCATCACATCTTACCCCCTAATTGCCAGAAGAGCAAATGTCAGTTCTACCTCGAGCATCAGTATTGTTTGCAGATGTTACGACATTTAAACCCAGCCCGTTAACCTAATAGCTCCTCAATTATCTCCAGTACACTCCCCACCAATCCATTACTGCTCAGCTGTGCCGTGCGCCTCTTCATATTTGCACTTCTGGATAACTACACTGAAATGATGGTCTTCAGGGCAGTTCTACTAATGGGGTGTATGCATATATTCATTATGCTGGTGAATGATAAGGGACAGTAATTAGTGCCATTACATAATCCCCAAAGCTACTCTCCTTTATCTAACTATATGCTAAATATGCCAGCACATTGTTGTTGATGGACCTTTTAAACCAGTACCACCTAGGGAGGTAGCTTAACCTTCTGCATCACAATACCTGTCTGCAGCTCAGGTAGCCTATTTTAAACCCATCATGCAATGCCAAGGGACGAGTTCAGGAAAAGGACAAAGATTTATCTCAGCTGGACAGTGACTTTTTGATGGCATGAGGGAGAGCTGTCTGCCATGTTCCGGCTTTAGAGGAACAATTGCTCCAAACCGGGAATGCACCAGTAGACACCGACAGGTTATATCATACACTGCAATACACACCCTGAGTGTATGCGTGTATGACTGAACAATTAGCACGAGGGCTGCCATCTGTGGCCTCCATTCATGGATGGATGCACCAGGTGCTGCATCCGATGGGAGCTCATGGGCTCATTATGCAGACATTAGCCAGAGGAGAGAATAAGGGCACACATGCTTAAGATAATATAACAGTGATCATTCAGAGATTAGTGCATTTCTTCAGCCATGCTTAATGGCTCCAAGGATTGCAGTCCAGACCCAAACATCTCAAAGACTGTAAGGTGGATTGTTTTTAAGTTCAGCTCAGTATAAATCCTAACATCTTTGATAATCCGCAAGGATTTCCTGCACTTCTGAAAGCAGGTTACTTTTTCCACACATCCACAGAAAAGTTTAAACTTCTAAAGAATTGAGAGATATCCCTGGATTCGAGACAGCGAGGCTTACCATTTGGCTATCCTCTCAAAAGTGGCCCGTGAACCAGTTGCAGACCTTTTAAGGGAGTTTTTGTGAAGGTTGCGTGTGTAGCTACTCAAAACAAGACTGAGGTAACATTTGTGTTGTAGTCATCAAAGCAGAGCTAACCTTAATAATATTCATAAATGCAGCTGATGTGAAGAAAATGGGAAGAGCAGGACATCTGCTAATCAGAAGGTTGGTAGTTTGATCCGTAGTTGCTCCAGTCTGCATCCTCCTTTTCCCCAGATTTGAAGGATGGGTCGGGTGTATCCTTCGTGGCCCAACCTTTCCCAGAATTCAGCCAATTCCAATGGCGGCAGCTACTTAGTTTTAATATTACTCTTATTACTCTTTCTGGGTCACAAAATAAACTTTTAAGATATTTTCAGGTGCGAATGTAGCTGTAAACTTCAAATATCTGCTCGATTTATCAAGACATCACATATTTGCAAAAGTGCTCCGACGTTTTCAGAGACGTCTGCTACCCACTAGCTCGATAGCTGACAGGGAGGTCGAGGCTCACTAGAGATGGTGAGAACACCGGACATCGTTTTCAGACCCCCCGCAGTCTTTCGCTACTCAGGTTAAACATGACATATAAGTCACTTAGATAACTTTAAAAAGTTATTGTTTGACTTTTTCCAGTGTTTTAGTTGTTCCTGAGTAAATCAGTTTGGTGAGATTAAAGTTATAGTTTTTACACATCTGAATAAACGTCAAACAGAAAACTGATTAAACAGAAATGTGAGATGGTCGAGAATTTACTCCAGTGTCCTGATATATTTTAGATAGAAAGGAGCAGATGGCTGAGTTTATCAAACTCCACCAAGACAATCTGCAAATTTCATTAAAAGTATAATAAACTATCATCTTGTCTTTATTTTCAGTTAGCAGTCCTGGTTTAACCCCATCCTGACATTCATATTTGAGGTTTCCTGGGAAATGTCTCTAAACTCTAAATATTCAATAGAATATCAGTTTGTGATTTGACATTTTCTCACACAGCATTTTAAGTGGTATATTGTCTCTGTGCTTAAAGCCCAGTGGGCATCACAAGTTTCCATGACATCATGACTTTGCAGTATTATTGCCAGAGTTTGAGATTATTCGCGGATGCGTGAGTCAGGAGGCACAATTGGTTCCTGTTACTAGAGATGGGAAGAAGGTCATTGTTGGTAACTCTCACCGGAGAGAATTCCTCCCATCCACCGAGAGCGACGTTATCAGCACAGCTACCTCATTATAAGACCTCGCTCTGCACCCGGGACCCCGAAGCCAGGAAGGATATTAAAGCTTAAAGAAAGTTGCTGACACAGCTAGAGAGGCCACTTTCAACATCAACACACAAAAAACATTCAAATCAACTAAGTTGGCAGATTTAAATGGGCTCTGGACTGTA
Organism: Copadichromis virginalis; assembly: GCF_057382275.1. NCBI lineage: Eukaryota > Metazoa > Chordata > Actinopteri > Cichliformes > Cichlidae > Copadichromis > Copadichromis virginalis. Next base: position 15,241,942 of record NC_140636.1, read on the forward strand.
AATGACTTCACCTCTTCAGTGTGGGCCTTTTAAAGGAAATGCTGAAGTCAGAAGTCCTTTACACCTGATGCTAATGTGCCTACATAATCAACAAGTTCTTATTCATCATTTTTGACTTTGTTTTGGCATCAAACTGGAAACAACTCTGAAATTATCCATACATATTCTGCATATAATTCAGACACATATCACTACACTCTATACATTTTATAAAAACCTTGATTATGTTTATAGTTTGATTGAGGTGCAGAAATATGCAAAACAATTGCACATATTTAAATATGATTTCGCTCAGTTTGTATTCTTTGGCAAAAGAAGACGCGAGGATCACCTTTCCCTACACGTCCACCCTTCCTTCTGTGTAGTCTGACTTCTTTGTCCCTGTGTGCCAGCTCATGTAATCCCCTTAGGCTCACCACCTGCAGCTGTCCTATTATGTAAAGTCAGAAAGGAGACGTTATAAAGGCTGACCAGACTGTCCTACCTCAGACAGCTGAGCTTAGGTGTGCGAACACCCGGACGAACCCTCTATCTCAGTGGGTTTCCCGTCCTGGGAGTCCAGGGAGAGGAGCTTTAGATAGAGACTGCCAAGAGTCATCTGGCCTTTAATTCATCTGATTTAGCAGGAAGACCAGCGTGGGAAGCTCAGATGTTTTTCAGGCTCCCAAGACTCACTCCTGGCTACATCAGGCTGCTGCAGGTGAGTGTGAGCCTTTGGTAGGTTCTAAAGGTTTCAGGTGAATATTTAAGAAAATAAGTTTTTCTTTTCTTAGATTTTAAGTTTTACTGACAAATGCAAGACCTTTAAAATAAAAAGTAGTGCTTTAGTCTGGGATTCATACAGGGGTTAGCATGCTCTGTCTCTGCTGAACCACTCCAGAGGGAGGCAGGGGAGAAACTGCTGATAAAATGTTTGCAAGGTGCTGTTTTCATGGGTACGTGCAGAGTTTTATTGACAGTTACAAATCATACAGCACACTTGCTTCGCTAAGCCTCGTGCTGCTATTGTGCAGCCATTTTTCTGTGCATTGTCTCAACAGATTCGGTTGTGACAAGATGATGAAACACAGTGCTATCTTATTATATACGCACAGACCACAATATTTCCAGGCTGCTGTTCCAGTAATTGTAGAACGGCTTATATTTTAGCTCAATAGTAGTAGCGTTTATCACAAACAATAGAGAAAGCCTGCGACAGTCCATTGCATTGTAAGTGGAAATGGGAACTGGTTGAGCGAGCTGCAGGAATGGCTTCTTAACTGCCTGGGACACAGCTCCATTAGGAACTATGAAGTTAAGTTTCTATTATTTGCTCCTCCACGTGCTTTATAATTGTCAAGGGCCCATGGAGGAAATTGTCCATGTCGCAAAATTGATGAGCTTTTTGTTTGTCAAAAGAGACGGGCCACAATTTAGTAAATGAGAAAAGATGGGGTTTTAATTTCTCCAGGATTGCTGGGAGCACCAGCTGGAGCTGAGGTGTGCATGTTGTGCCTCGCTTATCGCATTCGTTACTTTTCTTTCAGACGCAGGCCTACCATAATGTGGCCGTGACGCCTCCGGCGGAGAAGACCGTGCCTGGTATGGCTATGCTGCTGGGAGCCGTTGGGATCGGGATGTGTGGCTACAGCTCCAAGCAGTTGGCCCTCTACCATCGGCCCTCTTCCCGTGTCCTGCAGTGGATCGGCACGCACACTGATGCCAGTGCAGTGGCACACAGGATCCCCGTCCTGGATGCGACTCGCCGGGCCGGTGCCTGCCAGGGGATCCCACCTCCCTCGTTCGTTGGCGACAAACTTCCCTCAAATTAGTCTGTGGTGATAGTTTGGCCGGCACCATAGGTTGAGTTCCGGTAACTACGCTCGGTCATGTCTAAGATTGTAGCTATGCCGGCCCATTGCACCAATGCGGCCCATGTGCTCTCTGAAGACATGCTGCTGTGGATATCTGACTGAACCTATGTGTTGGCGCGAAATAAGAAACAGTATCATAGAGATATGGAGTTCAGTAACAATAATTCACATTCTACTGGATTGGTTCACTTATTCACTAATAACTAGGCTGTTTAATGCACAGAGAGGGCACTAAACAGCATGAATGATGGGATGAGTACGTAACTGGTGCTGGAACTTCCCAGAAACTGTGGCTGAATGTGGCTTGAATGAGCTAGCATGACTAATTTGGAGGCATTGTGTGTCTTTTCGAGTACTGAGGTAAAAAGAGAGTGATGCTTGGCAGCGCTCCTCTGTACACAGATGGTTGGCATCTCTCTCTCTCTGACCTCCTTTCCATCTTTTCCCAGGCAGAAAGCCATGTGTAAGTGCTTGAGCAGCCCATCCTTGCCCATGACTTCAATTGATTTCCTCTGAGGAGGAGCAGGTGCCATCCATCAACAAGCCTTGGCATCTTTTGGTGTATTCTGCATTGGCTGTCAATCGAAAGAGAGCAGTCGAAGACATAGGTTGGCTTTGGGGCTGAGTCGAAACCGGTGCGTCTATTCTGAGGACTTTAAATTCTCTGAGGATTCGGTCAGAGTGGTAAAGCAGAGGATGCTTTTGTGGCTTGAAAACGGCTCTTTTATCAGAAGAAAGTGGATCTGTTATCAAAGCGTGGGCCGTGTAAACAACAATTGCACAAATACACTTTGATGAGACACCGCAGGTGGCGGGTAAGCAAGGTAAAGTGGTGATTTCTGCAGGATAAGTCTGTGCCCTCCGTGGGGATTAACCCTGGTGGAAAACCATTCCTGGTGCACACACTCATTAACCTAATCTGGTATTAGAGGGTCAAGGACCCGTAAACAGTTCCTGTGCGTCCAAATATTGTGCCATTCCCCCTGCAGTGTCCACCGTTTGTCTCGCTGTCAGATATGGATGGACGAGTCTAGACGTGGTGTTTTCATTCGTGTTAACACCAAAAAAATGTACCAGAGAGAGCGGAGCTGAGACTCGGCGAGACACTGAGCGTGGTTGAGAATGCGCGCTGTGCCTTATGGATTGCACAAGGTTATACTGTCGTCATTGACCGGCTATTAAATTGAGCCAGTATACTTGAGATTTATCAGATATGGAGATGGTACAAGGTAGGCAACAGAGGGATTCTCCAAAGGAGGATGTAAGAAAGTTTAGTGTTTCGTCAGTTAGAGGTCAGCCAGACCTTGCAGTCCACATTCTCATAGCCAAAAAGCCGTCCTTGTCGCTCTGCCAAATTGGACAAGTGGCTAGTTGTGGCAGGTTGGGAGTTTATAATGGCCCAGTAGTGACCCACCAGTATTCTAGCACAGAGGGTCACCAACAAAATGGTCGTAATCCACTCAGGAGCGGGCTAATGGCTCCAACTGGCATCGGATGTTGGACAGTTGCTCACCTTATTCTGGACTGAGGCTGACACCTATAAACAATTTCATAATTGGGTTATAAAGAGCAGGAATGCTCTGGAGGAAATGTACAGAGTAAACCAAACAGATAGCGCTCAGAATTACAGACACGTTTGACTAAAATGTTCTCCACCTGTTTGAAAATTCGGATCGGAAATAATTGGCCGTGCTTTCACTGAACTGCAGACTGCGGTCGCATTCAGGCATTGCCCTCCTGGGAGTTTCAGAATCAATGTGGACATGGGCTGGAAGCTGTGTAATGCACCTAGCTGCTTTTGATGGATTCTCTTTATACTGCAACAGTGCACAGTGAGCACAGAGAACTGCGAAAACCTATTGATCTCAATAAGAGAGTGAAGGAGGAGAGCTTGTCTCCTCGCTGCAGCCGGTTCCTGTTTCACTCGGCATTGTGCAGTCTATGAGGAGAAACTGCCGAGATAGTGCACTGAATAATGGCGATGCTCGAAAACACGTTAGCTCTCGGATTAAAAATGCAAGGGATGTTTGAAAGCACAGTATTCATCTGTCAGTGTGCTGGATGTCACACATCAGCGCTCATCCATTAGCGTCTGTGAAGCTCTACAAACTTGACTTTAGCTGTGCCCATTAAAGGAGACTTTTGTTCTGTTAGTAAAGTCATTAATATTTAATGAAAAGATGTTGGACTAGATTCATGAAATAAAAGCACTTTAGTCACAGCTGTGGCTCAGATTGTTTCTGTGCAATTATGTGAGATGAAATTGTTGAAGAATTGTTGTTTTTGACTAAACACTGAAGCAAACTTGTCATCAGTGTGTGGTGGATTTTGGGGATTCTGCTAAACAACTAAGATCAGTGATGTTACCCCCCTGGCAGTGAGAGAAGGGTTACCAACAGATATCTCAACAATGTCATTTCATGTGGAGTCACGATAAAAGTCAAACTATAGTTGGCCTTAAAAGCAGCTACGACCTACTTACAGATTATACAAATATCACTTTTTTATTACTAATGCAACAGTTTATCAGTGGGGCTCATAGCCCGTCCACGTTTACAAGCCACATTGTAGCATCAGTGTTGTGCAGGCTGAATGTTCAATAATGTGATAAAGAGTTCAGTTTTTTTTTAAATAATAAAGAGTTCTTTGTTTTTCTGTCACCGCAGGAGGAAAGTGACAAAAAATGAATAAATGAATGCAAAAACAAATAAATAATCAGCTAAACTTCCATTTAAAAAAGTAGCATCAGCTCAGAATTTCAGTCTTTGTATCTCTGCTTACTATGAACTAGCCCATCTAAGCACATGCTGCTTACATGTGTTTGCCCAGCATCTGTAGTTGTGGTCAGAAGTTTGAATGCACTCGTTAGCATGAATTTCATGGTAATTTTGGGGCATTTAATGATTTCTTTAAATTACCATTTTTCCACGGTGGAACGACTGTACAGCAACTTTCATGAGTTAAAGAAAAAAAACAATAATTAACTGCACAAGTTTGAGTTTATTTGGGATTTTTTCTGATCCACAAAACCTCAAATATACAAGTACACCCCACTGATAATATTTGGTTAAATGCATCTTAGCAAGGTTGACACAGGTTAATTTAATTTGAAAAAAAAAATTATATATATATATATATATTTCAAAATTTATAGATTCAAAGATTTGGCCATATGGGCGATTAGTTTAATTAGTAATCTCCTGTGTATGCCAGCTTTTAAATAAATATGTCCAGACCAGAGCTGCTGTGTCTACATATGTGATCTTTTAATGTTTTTGTCACTAATGTTTATGCGTAACTTTAGTTTTGCGTAACTGTGGTTTATTTCTTATTGTGTGCATGAGTTAGTCAGAATTAAACTATAAAAAATGACTGCATTAGTGCAAAAGCGTAACCAGGAAATAGTTTGAAACACTCAGAACTGAATCATCCCAGGACTCACCGGAGTTATGTGGGAGCTAAACTCTCACCGGGACCGCGTGAATAGTTGGAGAAATATTGGTATGTAAAGTTGGTTCACTGTTCAGCCCGGGGCTGTATGGCACAGCAGGTCAGTGGGTCATCCGCTCGAAGCAGTGAGAGGACAGAAACCAACCCATCCCAGAGGCGACAGCAACAGGTTTGTCCTTTCACAGCCTAACTGTGCCCTCCAGTGGACACGTCCGGTGGATATCGGAGACATTGGTCATCTGCGGTCAGAGTTCACTTCGACTCTTTCTGAGGACTAAAGCCACACGTCTTTGCTTCTTTATCGAGAAGCTCCCAGGAGTAAAATGTTGCTTGGACCTGACTTTGTCCAACAGCTGCTGCTTTTGCGTTTGTCCATCTGCCCTCGGCGCCTCTCCGTGAAGGAACAGCGGGGCAGTGCGCTTGGCTGAGCAGCGCTGGAGAAAGCGGGTCGTGGAGAAGAAGAAGAAGAAGAAGCAGAGTTTCCAAAACGCAGAACCGGACGATCTGGGATTGATTCTAATCTGTCCAAGGTTTGTACCCACTATTGTTGCCTTTTCACATTGAAGATGACTTTTGAGTGACTTTTTTCCACCCTCAGTGAAGAACTTATATCGAGTTTGTGGCTGAAAGTTTTTCTCGCGCGTCTGTGGCGCAAACCTGTGACTCTAGAAGAACGATGTTACGTCTTAGTGAACCTCACTGGTTTAACTGCCAGTTTAAACTCGTGGGTGCTTCTCGGTGACTCGGTTTGCAGTTTCTGTGGATCTGGGGCGCGTTTCTCGTCCTTTTCCACTCACCGAGCACTTACACCGACGTGCCAACAGCTTTCTGCCTCATGTGGCCACACTGTAGCGTCCTGCCTGTACGTCTGATCTCACTCTGGTGTTTCAGCCTCATTATGTAAAGGTACTGATTTTACTATCATTCAAATGAGACTCCATTTAAACTTCCTCAGTCCGCCATCACTGTGAGCGAGGTTGTGTTCACTGGATTATTTCTCAGCTGGATAAAAGTGCACGACTTCATCCTTTGCTGGATGTACTCTCTCTCTCTCTCTCTCTCACTGTGTGTGTGTGTGTGTGTAGGTCACCTCCTCTCTCTCTCTTTGGTCTGGTCTGAGTGAAAGTGCAACAAGCACCTGCAGGGCCACATCACTGGCCCCATCCCTATTACTGCAGAATGGGCAACTTTTCCACCAAGGACAGCCATGGACCCACAGGTAGGTCATCCCTCAAACACACACACACTTAATTTACTTTCTTTCAACCAGCTCTGGCGGAATCAGCTCCCTTGAACTTTCCATGCTGTGTCTGAAAGGTTTGGCAGTGCGCACAGATGGCTGTGTTGTGTTGGCCTCGTGTTTTGAATTGTGTTGAGAAATTTCCAGGAAATCACAAACATCTGATTCATGAAGTACACGGAAGTCGGAAGCATGATACCAGAAAAGTGCACGTACTAGAATTCCCAAAAAGTGAAGGTGGATGAAGAGTAATCATGAAACTGAAGGCAGCAGAGAGAAGAAAGTGGAAAAGCTGTAGGTGTGTGAATGTGTGTGTGTCTGTGTGTGTGCTGAGTTGCAGCAGGAATCTTGGCAGCTCTCCTGTGTTGCTCAGTGAGTGGTCATTCTCCTCGCGTCCCCGTGTGATTCGTTCTGGCCCTGCCAGGCCAGCTGTGATGAATCGGCAGAATTCCCCAGCTCAGCACAAGGGCAGCGGATTAATCATAGGAAGTCTAATGCCATCTGACACACACACACACACACACCCACTCTCATTCAGTCAACTTGCCACCCATGCACATGGTTGGACGAGCGCATTAAGGTCTGGAATGAAGAAATAAAGAGAAGGGTTGGCTTGAGAGTCCTATTAGACAGTCCTGTCATTCTTTCTCGGTGACTTGGCCGTGCAGCAGGTGGTGCATAACTTTGCAAATGTTCAAGTGCTGATCTTACATCACTAAAGAAAAACGAAGGAACAAAAAACATTCATTTTGTTCATAGTGAAGCTTTTGTCCAAACAAGAAAAATGAGCGGGGAAGAGAAGGAAACGCTGCCTACGGGTTCCCACAGCCTCTGGAGTTCTTAACGCTGGCGTGCTGTGACAGGCGGGGAATGCCAAAAAGTGGAACTCATCATGTGTCAAGTCTGAAAATGAATCGGTAACTGAGTGCTGCAAATACGTGGGAATTGTTTGTCCTGTGTCTGCATGTGTTCCTGAATCGGGAGCAGTGGTATGGATGAGCAGCGCTAGAGGAATGCTTGTATTACAGCATTCATCGTCAGGGGCACGGCCCGGGCATTGTGCTGGTCAGCATCTAGCGAGTTCCATCAACTCGCTAGATGATGTTTTCAGCGTCAGCATGCCTGACTGCTGACGACTGACTGCTTTCTTACTTCGTTCTGTGTCCGCTTCAGTTGTTCAGTGTATTCCTTCAGTCTGTGTGACCGAGTCACAGATGGAGGCTGTTATTCTGTCACACATGTATGTGATGACTGCTCATGGTCAGAGTTTCAGATACGGAGGTCGTCGTATGTGCAAATACTCTCTAAGAGCTCTAAACTGCTGTAAACACCCATACTTGGACTTGCGTGATGTGAAGAGATCATGATGTGAGGACGTGTGCTCCACCCACCTGTTCTTCAAACCTTCTGTTCACAATCAGGAGCAAAGTGTCTTAAAGAAAGAGGAGTTAAAACTGCTTCTTTCAGATAGCGGGTGAGCTAAGCAGCTGCACCAAGGCTCAGTATAAGAAAAGTGGACTATTTTAAACAAAGTTATTTCAGTACGGTCCAAAAATAAAAGTCGGGCCTGGAAATGAGCACAAACTTTAAAGTCCTGCTCCACTCATGAAGTTAAAACCAGAGACCAGGATATGAAATTATTTCAAGAATTGTTCTTAAATTGATGTCTTGTGTGGAAAACGTCTGACAGAAATGATTATTCCGCTCAGTTTTTCCCCTTTTTCCCATATTTAGATGCAGTCTTCAAACACAATTTGCTTTTCTCATTTTCTCTCAAATCTGTTTTTTTAGGGGCTCAGGTGGACAGTTTTCACACTCCACCTACTACGCCACAGAACGATGGTGCTGTTTTCACAACCAGTGCTCCCCAGCTTCCGTCTTCCCCTACGATCTCAGTTTCGTCTCTACCTCCAGTACCGGCGACCACTGGCAAGAAATCGCAGCACGGCACGCCAACTACTCCCAGCGCTCGCAGTCCCCCTCCAGATTGGAAGCCTTGTCCGCCGGTCAGCGCAAACAGCTCCACGGTCAGCGCTGGAGTTAACCCAGTGAACAGCAAGCCAGCCGGTGCTGTGGCCGTGAGTGAGAAAGCTACTGTAGGGAGGAATGGTGGTCCTCCTACTTCTACACCCAGGATTCCTGTTACCCCAGAGAAGAGTGTGCCTGTCAGTCCTATAAAGAGCCCCTCGTCTCTGTCTAGTGCCTCGCCTGTGGTGGGCAGCTCTTTGGGGCAAAACTGGAGAGAAAGGGACAGTGGTCTGAGTCAGTCTCTGCCGCAGTGTCAGGAACCGAAGGATGGCCAAAGCGAGGAACTGGAGAAGTTGCTGGAGGAGTGTAAGCTAGCTCTGGGAATCCCTGCCAGTGAGGACGGGAGCACAAACACAGCAGGTGAGAGTGAAATCAGTCTTATTATTATAGTACTAGTATTTGAAATTTCAAAATATCCCCTCCCTAAATAAGCACTGCAATAACAACCCCAGCAGGCTTGTTGTTTGAGTGCTACAACTCTGCATTTCAATGTGGGCCAAACGTTTGTGTTTTAAGAAGGGCAAGTCAATTTCCTCGACATTTTTTGTGTTTTATATGCATGTGATGCTGCCTGACATTTCTGTGACCTTCCTTCAGAGATACTGAAGCATCTGCTGACAGAAGTGAAGAGTCTGAAGAGTACATTAGAGGTGAGATGAGCTTGAAAGTTTTCTCCTCAGACACCGACCGTGCACTTAACTCTTCCCCCCCAAAGAGACGTTATCCGGTCATTCTCTATAAACTAAAGTTTGCATATGAATGTGGCAACATTTTGGAGTGAGGAGCTTTGGTACTGGATGCCTTCTAGTCGTAATGACCAGGTTCCAGTCCCCGTGAAGGATGCGTTTGCCTAAACCCCAATAAATTGACTTTTTAAAATTCTTGTATGATGACAGGAAGTCTTTGCTTTGATATACACCGGCTAGATTGTAAGCTGTGACCGTAAACGTTTCATCTGGGGTCCCACTGCCAGTCTTGTGTTGTTTAAAGCCTCTTTTTTCATCAAACTTCATCCTGTAATTAGTCCTGTGTTTTATATACACGACGCACCTTTGTTGCAGCATAACTGAACGAGTAAAGTGCATGCATTTGTAAACAGGAAGTGATGTACAGGTCAGTGTAATATGACCTGTGAGCCGAGAGGTAACAATAACACATACTGTACCATCACAGCCCACACTTTGTTCCCCTTTAACAACAACAGAGTCTTCAAGTGGAGTCTGCTTCACCCCCTGGGGGCTGCAGCTGTGCTAATGAAGGTCTTCCTGTCCTTCCACAGGAGGAAAGTCGTTGAGATCATTTTCTGTCCAACAAGATAGTTTATCAAGGACGCTCGCCTTTGGTATCACAGGCAGCTGCACCTTCTGATGAGACAACATGTGACTGTTGTCGGTGCTGTGTAAATAAAAATGAACTGAACTGAATGGCAAACACAAAAGGGTTAATAATAATGAAGAAGTGACTTTCAACCTGAAAGGTGGTGCTTGTTCACGAGAGACTCTCCGGCTATGTTCGATATGGATAAAATCAAATTCTGCAGCACTTCTTTAGTTCATTTTCTCCTTCATTCTGCGATCTTAGGAGGACGGTGATATTCTTGAGTAATTTCCTGTCAGTTACTCGTTCCGATTCCTGACCCTCCCTTATGAGGATTGTAGCCAGAGGCTTCCAGCTTCCTCTAGATCTGCCACAGATTACGACAGCTGGACTATGACAGAACGGCGCCCCTCCCCGTCCCCGTCCCCATCGCCTTTTCTTCTCTTTCTTCTATCCTCCCCGTCCTCTCGTCTGCTCTTTTATTTTTCTCATGTATTTGAATTATTTTAATTGAACTGCGACTGACGCACGTCGTCCGTTTTTATCTTCCAGCTCGTCTATTCCGCGCCTCCTTGATGTCAGCTCTGCCTATTTAATATTCAAACTGTCCAAACACTCCTTTCTTTACTTTGTCTTTCTTCCACTTTCCCACATCCTTGTAAAAGACCTAGAAATATAAGCCTCGCACGGTCCAGCTGAAGCTCAGAGGGACTGTGGTATAACACAGCGAGAGGGCTCAGTGTTATGGAAATCATGGCAATCCAAACCCGTGTTTACATGAGCCCTCTGTAGGACGATATAAGCTAGCCGGAGCTCATTATGAACCCTCCCTGCCTGCTCTGCAGTGCCGAGATCCTTTGTGTGGAGAGCCGGAGAAGGGGAGTGCAGGGCGGAGGAGGGGGTTCACATTCGGCTGTTTCCAAGACAAAACTTGTTTTGTTTTGTGCTGTGGTGAGGTAGAAGGGCTGCAGCTTGCTGGCCATGTTTTGTGCGTGTGCACACGAAACAAAAGACTTACAAACACATGCACCAAGAATTCTTCAGAGGCCTCCCCCCTCCCCTCAGCCCCCAGCTGGGCCTGTTGACCGCTCCACCCCGAGCACAAGACTGAAATGAGCGATGGCTCTCCCTCTCTCTCTCATCTCTTCCTTCCTCTGGATGCCTTCAGCCCCCCCTCTCCTCTATTCTGCATTCACCATCCATCTTTTCGTCTGACCCCACCTTGCTTAAGCCGTTTCCTCTTCAGATCTGACCCCATTTTTGACCCCTTTTTTTCTTGTAATTTAAGTAGCTGTTATTTTTCCAGTCACACTCAGACAGATAAGCCTCCCTGATGTGCTTTCTTCATCTGTCCTCAGCACTGCTTTTCCTAATGCTCCTTATCTGTCTCTGTCTACCCGGCAGCAATAATGTATTTTCCATTTCTTTGTAGTTAAACTGAATTCTAAAGAAAGCCACATGATTGCCCATTGTGCAATGAACTGCTAAGGATGTTATCAAATGTACCATCTGTTTGTGCTTATGAGCATGACAAGCTTTCAGTTTTCTTAACCAGCAAAAATGAAAATACTCCAATCGTGGCTGTGTTGTGGGGGTGGATGGTCAGATTTGTGTTCCCTGCTGGAGTCGATCTCAAAGCATTTGGAATCAGTTCCAGGTGAGCGCTGGCCGAGATTTCCTGAAATGATCTCCAGGTTCTCTCTGTTCTCTTTGCTCCTTGACAGTCTGCTGCAGTGAAACAGGCCGTGCATTTGGACGCCACAGATCACATGTAGACTGATGGAAGGATGGGAGAAGGGTTCCCGACTCCATTGGGAAGCTTTTCTTAAATATGCAACTCTCTTGTTAGCTTATGGTTAAGTTATGTTTGAGCATCATTTGCAGAGTTTTTTGGCCATTTTGCACTGCACATCTGGGAGGCAAATGTGTCTTAATAAATATATTTGAATTCACACCACAGCTTGGAGAGAGCAGTAATCACTGAGTTGGGATGATTCCCCAAGTTAGAGTGGGCGTGGAGGTGAAGTAGGGACACATAGTAGTAAACACAGCACAAATCTTCAAGTGCTCCTTCCTGTTTCCTTAAACAGACACGCTCCAGTTGGTGTCCACATCTAGATAACAAAGACTCTGCAAAGACAAGATTCTTTAAGTCCACGCGGGTGTTTTTAATAATCCTAAATATAGACTCGGAGAACTCCAAACAGGATTCACTATCCTGCTGATTTCCAAGGAGAGCGTGCTTCGGCTTAACCTGAGTATATGTATGCGTGTTGGAGAATGAAACGGTGTGGTTTGATGTTGATGTGAAAGAACAGGGGAGGTGTGTGTCTGTGGGAGAGAGGAAAGCAACGTGATATGCATGTGTACGTGTGCGCGCATGCATCCAGAGTAATCAGGTCCAGCTGTGGTCTTGAGTCAGTGGTCAGATGAGGGAACGGCTTGGCTCAGACTCGCCTCCTCCTCCACATCTTCATCCATTCTTCATCTAATTACCACCCTTCCCAATCCCTCCACTCCTCCACACTCTCGCAGTTCCCCAGCTTACATTTCTCCACAGTCTGTGAACTCCCTTTCCTTAAATCTGTGTGCGATTCCAACAACTTCTATTGTCCTCCCTGTCTTCTCTGACGTTTTTCCACATCCCTCTGTTTTTCTTTTATGATGTTGGTCGCTTAACATTTTTTAATAGTCTGGTATCGTTTACCTCTTGGCTTCATTGGCTCTGAGTGCCTGTTTTGATGTCTGGGGGTAGTGTTTGTTCATGTCTGCTGCTGCAGGACTATAAGAATGAAAGCTGGAAGCGTTTTTTTACATCACGAAGATATGAAACTGAATCCGAGTTGGGATTTGGTTTTCCCATGTCCAAAAAAACTGTTTTTGGATCACAGCCACACCGATGGTGTCGCAGAAGGCAGTTTCACAATGTAATCTTTGGTCCGGCTCCCAAAACGTTGCTTACATTTGCTTTGTTTTTCTGTTTGTGTCGGAGCTTGTTCGGCTTCGAGTCGTTTTTTTTCCCTCCAAGAATGATTTTTAAAAACGAGCAGACCACTTTTTGTTCTCATGATCGAGTTTTGCCTCATTTGAGTTGGCTTGCCAGCTCCACTCCCCCCCTCGGCTTGCTGAGGCCTGCTGCTCGCTTCAGCTCAACTTGTCGTCTAATGAGGGCGAAATGGATATTTGATAGTTTATTTGATTGCAGTCATTCTCTGCGGAAAGCTGAGCTGTTTCTTTTTGTCTGTCTGATTAACTTAAAGCCAACTTTAATCATCTGGATTCTTTATGGCATTATTGTGAAAATAATTTTGATTGCGTGGATTATCCGTTACATTTTTATTATATTTCTCTCAGTCCTGATCAAAGGTTTAAGGCCACTTGAAAGATGGCAAAAAAAACATATTTTGCATGGTTGGATCTTAACGAGGTTCCAAGTCAAGCTTCAACATACAACAAGAAGAAAGAGTGAGACAAAACATTTTGTTGAGCATGTAATTTATTGAAACTAAAACAGGCTGTTTTACAGCTGCTCAAAGGTTTAGGGCTACATGCCTTTAAAGGGCCAAATCTGTGCAAAAATGTAGATTTATTGTCATTTTCTGTCATGACATTCTGATGGCAAAGGCAAAAAATCTTTCCCTTAAGCTCCCCCCTGTGGTTTGAACTTTTGATCGGGACTGTATGACAGATTATTTACAAAATTTATAGTCAGCTTCTGCTGCACTTGTGTTCAGCTTACCAGTCAGCTGTGCTAGCGTATGCCCACACAGAACATGGGTGCTGTTTCTTAAATTAGTTGGACAAACTGAGATTTTCCTGCTAATAAAGTATCCTCTGTTTGCTTTCCAGTCAGAGCGTGGCGAATGGCTGCAGTTCCAGGGTGACCTGCAGGTGGCGGTGGCGGTGGCAGATCGCCTGAGAGCTGAGGCAGAAGAGGAGTTGACGGCGATCCGAACAGCCCACAAAGACATTGAGAAGGAGCTTTCTGCTGCCCAGCAGAGACAGAAAGAGGCTGATGTGCAGCTGGTTACTCTGAGGGAAGAGTTGAAGGAGAGCAGGCAAAAACTGGCTAATCTCACCAAGGTCCAGGGCAAAAGTGAAGCCCAGGAACCTTGTCATGAACCTGAGAAGCCAAATGGAGAATCTAACAAGTCTGAGAGCAAGGAAGAAAGCCACAGAGGCAGGGAGAGGGTGGTGTACAGGTTAGGAGGAGAAGGGCTGGATAGTAAGAATCAGAACGAGGTGGTGAAGAATGTCGCTGACGAAGAGGCGAAAACAGACTGTAAAGATGTGACTAAGCGCTACCTGAGAAATGTGACCAATGAGGACAGGAACAGAGAGGGGGTGCGATCCAGTGAAACACGCAGGATGGTGACTACAGAGAGGTCAAGGTGAGAAAACGGTTCGAGCCTAAGCGTACGTCTGTGGAACTGGACAGAGATTTGAAAACAAACCTTCTCTGCTCCACATCATCTCTGCTAACAATCACCAAACTTGGTCAGGACTGCGGCTGTGCTTTCTCTATAACGTACTGCATTAAGTCGACCACTTGAAAAGAATTTAAACAGTCCAATCTACAAGTGGAGCGTGAAGCAGCTGTGTGAGGAGAGTTGATTTGGTTTGTTTTATCCATTCTTTGCTGCAGAAGCCTGTCCAGATTACCCAGCTCCTCAGAATCCAACACCATGCTGAACGGAGCCTCCCAGTCCAGTTCTGCTGCAACAGCTGCTGCTGCAAACAAGGTGAGACTCATACACAGGAAGTGGCTTCATTAGGGTCTGCTTGTTAATGAAGACATGCATACTGTATGCACACACAGCTATACCTAATTAGATACTTTTTTTTTCTTTAAAAGAACTTGTTGCAATTAAGAGGTCGAAATCTGGACTGGCAGGACGGCAGGTCAAGTAGTGACGCAGGTGAGCCCACCCACGCCTCATACTACTAAGGAACTATGTTTTTAACCATAGTCTCCATGTAGACGATGGGATTAAACCTCATTTTGTTAATTCATTCATAATTTTTAGAGCCAAAAGTGACCATATTGTAAATTTGAGCGTCTTAGAGATCTGAGAGCAAGCCTGAAGTAGTGACTAGTTTTTTGGTTGTCGAGGTTTGGTTTGGGAAAATAAAGGCGGCGCTGATGTGCTGCATAGTGTTGTGGTACAAACTAATGACATGAAAGTACAGCCCTGTTGTTGTTTCTTTTCAGCTGATATCTCTTCCACACAATATATTTATGTGTAAGTCATAGCTGTTCTTTCTTCATATTCTAATTATGGCGTTAGGTCGTTTTAAATTACTTTTAAATGCACACATTTACAAAAAGAGCCTTTAACCGTGTAGATGTTTGTGTTAAGTTAAAATGTGTTGTGCTGTGACTAAGCCTTCCTGCACTGGATGCTCATAGCTTGCTGGTGTGTAACGCAGGGTTGTTTCTTGTCTGTGCAGGAAAATGCGAGGAGTCTTTAAACAAGTACAATTCAGCCCTCACCGAGTTGCCGCCCACCAAGTGAGTCCACAGCGACGCTCTGTGAACAGTCACATCCTTTATAAATCGAACGACTTGTTTGGACTGAAGCAAAATAGATCGTGAAGCTTAAGTAGAGGAAACACTTCTCGTGCGACGTTCAGTTTGCTCTACTGTAACTGACTCGAGCGTGCGTGCACGTTTTCAGGTCTCAGGATGGATTCAACCTGCTGCTGCGTCGCCATGGAGGCTCAAAGAGAAACTCGCTGCTCCGCTGGTGTCAGAGTCGAACCCAAGGCTACAAGGTGACCCTCAAGATGCTTTTATATGTAGTTCAGTTTACAGGTGTGTGTGTGTGGGTTCTTGGTCATTATCTCTAAATCTCCACCAAGTATTCCAAACTCTGATAACAGTCCTTTTTTTAAATTTTTTTTTATTAAACATTCAAGAAACCTGGAAGGCTGCAGCTGTGCTCCCACTCCACAAAGACGGGGACCCGAGTGATTTAAATTATTATTGCCTGTCTCAAATTGTCCTCCCCTTGCTAAAATATTAGAGCTCCAGCTGACACTGGTTCTGGAATCAACTTTTACCCTCAGGATTAAATCATGTGACAGATCAACAGCTCCATTGAGTGTTTCCAGTAATATAACTGAAACTCTCGGTAACCATTAGTATTGAACCTGTCAAAAGCATCTGATCTTGTCATTTTAGTAGAAAAAGTGTTTTTAGATTTTAGATTATCTTTCTGGTAGAACTACAGAGGTGTCACGTAACCTCTGCTCGCTGTTTGCAGAGGTGTTCCACAGGGGTCCATCCTTGGGCCCTTTGAATTCACTCTGTATACAAACAATATTATATCTGCCCCTCATAAAAAGTTTTGTAAACATTCACTAGTCAAAAGATCATTGTAATAATTCATAATTTGTGCACACTTAAATATGGTGATATTATTGATATGCATCTTTCTTCATCTGCCTTGAAGCCTCTTGATTCTGTGATTATGTGAAAAGTGAATGGCTCGCCTTAGGTGAGAGACGAGAGCTGAACTGTATGTTTATCTACAGCTTACTAACTTCTGACTACAGTTAAATACATGTTTACAGTATCAGGTCACATGCATGTTAACATTAGCTGGCCCTTCTATTCACACTGAACTTGAAAAACTAATTTAAATAAGGGATGAGCTGCCAAAACCTATGAGACTACCCTCTCTGGTTTCATTCAGACATTTTAAAAAGGTTGTACTTGGACGTGCTTTTCTTATAATAATCAGTGAACACGTGTAATGTGTTTGAGCTTTTGCACATTTGTTTATAGACCTGTTTAAATAAAGGACTTAATAACAGTGGTAGTCTAACAGGTTTTAACACTGAAGTAATGAACATAATAGATTTTTGTATCCTCTCCTCTTCATGCAGAACATTGACATCACCAACTTCAGCAGCAGCTGGGCCGACGGCCTGGCGTTCTGTGCCGTCTACCACACCTACCTCCCCTCACATATCCCTTACAGCACCCTCGGCCCCGAGAACAAGGTAGTGCCGGTTTCTGTGTGACTGATGGGATGAAGCTACTCGTTTGTGTTAAACTTATCGATTTTACTTCCTTCGTTGTAGAAAGAGAATCTCAGTCTAGCGTTCAAAACAGGAGAGAGCGTTGGGATTGCGCAGTCTCTGGTAAGACTTTGTGTTTTAACCAATTTCCCATTTTACACACACACGAAACAGATTTTTGTTTGTTGTGCTCATAAATGTGTCTCTTTAACAGACAGTGGAGGAGATGCTGAGGGCGGGCGGTCCTGACTGGCAGCGGGTTCTGAGCTATGTGGAGAGCATGTACCGCCACTTTGAGATGTAACTGTTGGAGGTACTGTCAAACGGCCCCGCCGCAGATGACACTTCAGAAACGCTGTCAAAGAAGCATAGTTCATCATAATTGTTCCCTGAATACTACTTTTGCTGGGTGGTTAAAAGCGGATGACTTTCAAAGCTACAGATTGTAACTGAAATAGACTCAGAAACAGCTGTCACAAAAGCCTGTAACCAAAGGATGTAAGCACAGATGGGTGTGAGCTGCGTGCACTCGTTTCTGTTCAGACAATAAAACGGACATGCAAAAGTCACATTTTAGCTTTTAAAGTGGATATTATCGTGACCGCCTTGTGGAAATTTCGGTTATGTGGAACCTTTTTAGCATCTTTCTATTAAAGTGTGTACACGAGTTGCTGTAAATGTCTCCACACTGGTACTTTACAGTCAAAAAGTACTGTATTAGGTCTTCCATGAAATCTATAATCTTTGGCTTTTATATGTGATGCTTTGCAAAGATTCCACATGTGTTTGGACATTTGAGCACTGTGTAAATACGCACTTTTGTCAGCACTTTGTTGATGTCAGAATGTAATGTGCAGTAGTTTTGTAAAGGCTGTGTGGGCATTCAGCTGCAAGGCCTCAGTCCAGGCAGAAACGTGTCTGATGATTTATCTTAGATAAAGTTTCAGTTTTTCAGTAAAAGTTGGCGTTTCCTCACATAAAACACATGTAATCAAAATTTCAAAGCGCTTCCGTGATGCTAACGAGAGAGCCGGTGCTGTTAAGTTGCTCAGGGATGTGTTTTAAAGAAGCGACACAGCTAAAGCAAATACAAGCCTCCACAAGACTGCACATCCGGTTTCAACATCATCTCGCATCACACCTGCATCCTCGCTGATGCGCATCTGGTATTTTTACGACATGTTGGAAACTGTTGACAAAGTTGTACGTGCCAAAATGAATCAAGTGCTCCTTACATTGTAAGATATGTTTGTATTTAACTAGTGTGAAGAATTATACCAAAGAAATAAACAGTTTATTTGGATGAAGTGGCGCCGTGAGTCTTGTTTACTAACCCCACTGTTAGGATTGAAAAGAACAGACACGAAAATCCATTTATGGGCTTTTGGCTCAACATTCTCATCTCTTCTGTTTTGAACTGGGAGGAGCTCATGTTTGAAATTGGCTTAATCTTGGCTTTACTGCCACCTGCTGGTGAATATAAGGTTATGCATGCTTCTGTTTGCCTGCATCATGCTGCTATTCCTCAGTAAAAAAATTTTAATTGCCACTTAGTGGCTACAGCACGGTCAGTGTTGCACCCATCATGTCAACTCATAATCACCGCGATGCTATTTTTACCTCGTTTTCTTTGTCCAACCTGTATTTATGTCTATAAACTTCTAAACAAGCAATTATAAAGACAAAACTCAATGTTTGAAAGCGCCTGAGATCAGCGGAGAGGGAGGGTTTCAGACAACTGTCGGATCAGTCTCATCACTTCCTCCAGAGACGCAACACCCACTGCCAGCCTGTCGTCCTTTGTTGTCACGAGATAATTAAAATGTCAAGCCTGTTTATTACATAGCTGAATTGTGCTAATATGGCTTTGTATTCAATTAGTAGGCCACAGAGTCCTGTAATGTAGCAAAATATTTCCTAAAACAACAGAGATTTGATTGGTGGTCTCCGTTTTCAAATAATATGGTCGTTTTGTGTCTAATACACATGCAGTTTTCTGTTCCTTGTGACATTTAAGATGATCTCTCCTAGTTATGGATACAATAACACCTCGGTGTGTCTCTCCGGGCTTTGGAAGTGGATTGGAATTGTCTCCACGGACAAATGATGCTGGTCTCTCCCCAGGCAAAGGTGTCGAGTGTGTGCACACCCTCCTGCTATGCTTTGTGTGCTGCGTGTGATATGCTTCCTAATCTTCCTATGCGTGTGAGAGGAGCCCCCTGGGGCCCTGGCAGGAGGACAGGAGGAGGAGCTTGGTCACTCAGGTACAGGTAAAGTGACGCGTTTGCTGTCAGTTTGGAGTCAGAAGCAAACATTCGAAGTGTGACTGTGAACATGAACGCGATCTGGACCCTAGCTGTTTGTTTCAAAGTTGTGAGTTTTGCCGTTTCTGGTCGGACGCAGAATTCATCCAGGTAAGTGGTGGAATTTGGTATGAAGGGAGTCGCATTCGTTTCCTGAACGAGAACGCCTGCATTCGTGAATGAATTGATGGCGCACAACCACCTCCGTTCGTCAGTAACGCACCTTTCTTTCCTCTGTGCCAGTGCTACGTTGTATCTGGTCTCAGGTCCAGAGGTGGTGCACGCTGGCACGCCGACTCCTCTGGCCGTCACCGTGTTCGGAGACTTCCCGGGCACGGTGACAGCTGAATTGGGACGTGGAAGCACCAAAGTATCGCTGACCGAAGACTTCCAAGAAGGTGATGTGCAGTCACAAGCCGATTCAAGCTTGAATTAGTTTCTTTTAACTTTCGGGAGGGTTAAAAGGTCATTCTGTTTTAAAGGTTTGACGAGTGTCCTCACGCTTCCTCCGGTAAGTATAGTTTTTATTTCTTCTCACGGCAGTAGAGGGGGGGAAAAAAGTCTTTCTGACTGGGATCACAGTGTTAACACTTATGTCATCGCTCCAGATTCCTGACTCCTTAACCCAGAATTCCCTCTTAAACCTGACGGTGCGGGGCTACAAAGGAAACACTGTCATTTTCACCAACACCACCACCCTAACCTTCAGTCCCAGGAATGTGTCCACCTTTATCCAAACTGACAGATCCCGCTACCATCCAGGGGACGCAGTCAAAGTCAGAGCCGTGTGTGTTCAGCTGGATAACCATCCATACAAGGACAGAGTGGATCTCTCTGTACGGGTGCGTCTCTATTGTCTGTGTGAAAGAACAAAGCCACAGGAACTCTGTTCTTTTTTCATTGCTCACTGCGACCTTGACTGATATTCCTTTCTTACATGCAGGATCCCAGTGGGAATATCGTCGACAGGTGGGAGTCCACGCCCAATCTGGGAATCGTGTTGCGAGAATTCCCTTTGTCCCAGACGGCTGCTCTTGGACGCTGGGTGATCGCAGCTACTGTGAATGTAGGGTTGTTGTTGTTTTCCCCTCTGCACGCTGTGATGGACTAAGAAGGAATATCTTCTCATCCGAGCTTCCCTCTTCTTACATGCAGGGTGTGGCTGACGAGAAGCAGTTTGTTGTGGAGCTTCATGGTAACGTGCATATCGATTTATTCCAAAATAACGGTGATGGTTTATGTTCGATCGGTCAGTTTGAGGATAGACGGCACTGGTTGACCTGAACAACATCAGTGGTTCAGAGTGAATCATTCTGACAACAGCTGGATGGATTCCTATTACATTTAATGCCTAGGATTTATCCAAATCCTTTTGCGATGCCTTGACTTTCCCTCTAAAACGGGAATGTCAAACTCATTTTGCATTGTGAGCCACAAACAGCCCCTGAAGTGGGTCGGACCAGTGAAACTCCCCTTTCTGTCGGTGTAAAGAAGTTTGACTGCACATTTGATCCCTGAAATATTTTGATATAGGAAAAAAAGACATGCAGTTTCAACTACATGCTGCTGTAGTAAATGAAGGAAATCTGTCAGCCTGATTCTTTGGGCTTAAATTGATTCCCTCTTTCATATTTTCCATCCTGTCGGGTCAACTGTAGTCTTCGACGAGCCGATTCTGGCCCCCAGGCTTTATATTTGACACCCCTGCTGTAGAATCGCCACGTACTTCAGCTCTACATTTTCTAAATGACTTAAAGTCACAGTTCCCAAATGGCAACGTCTGTTCCCTTTGGCGATCTTCCTGTCACGCCACTCGCTGACATTTTTGTTTTGACGGATCTTCTAATCTTCTTGTTGAGTCTCAGGTCAGCTTGTAATTTTCCCAGCGTCCACTTCTGCAGTGCTTTGTTCTTGGTATCGAAACTAGGATTAAACTGAGATCTACCAAAATGACCATCCTGTCTCACAGAGCGCCCACACTTTGACGTTCTGATCAAGACGCCGTCACACATCCTTGCTGGAGATGACGTCTCAGGATCAGTGAGAGCACTGTGAGCTCATCTGGATCATTTCAGCCAATAACATATTTTCATACATATAAGTGAAGCAAGTGAAGCAGCATTAGTGTGTTTTTCCATTTAGGTACCCTGGTGGACGACCCTTAGGTGGAACATTAGTTGTTTCTCTGGAGTCTGCTATGAGCAACACGACCTCTGCTATGCAAACTAAAGAGGTGAAGCTCTCCATGTCCCCTTTTCTTCAGTTTTTCATATCTTTAATCATAAACTGAAACAGCAATAGAAACTATAAGAGACACTATCTGTCATTTTTAACCTTCGCTTTCAGTTCTACGGATCAACACAGTTTTTCTTCAGCAATGATCAACTCCAGGCTCTGCATACTTCATCAGTTAGCAGTGACGGTCGTCCCACTGTGCACGTTACTGTCTCTGTTAACGACAGCACCACAGGTATGACGCATTTTAATAAACCAGCGTTGCTGCAAGTATAACTTTAACTTCACCAAACAACATAATGTTCTTTGTTAAGGGTTTAAAGTGAACAAAACCGTGAAAGTCCACCTGATGCAGAATGTATTCCAGCTCACATTCCACGATTTTCCACCCACGCTAAAGCCGTCGTTACACTTCTCTACAAACGTGAGTTATTATTATTATCATAACTCACATGTCAGAGCCTTTTGGACACAGTATTAGTGCCTCCTCTGTTTCACAGCTCAGGATCTCAAGATACGACAGGAAGCCGCTCAGCTCAGTGGATCTAAAGCACTCTGCTGTGGTTCAAATCAATCAGATAACGTCTGTGAAAAACGCAGAATCCACAGCTCTGATACTTCCTGTGTCTGAGGACGGGGACGTCCGCATCAGGTTTAAATTACAGGCTCAAGTTGTGACGCTCTTTATTCAGGTCAGTAATGTAATTCTCCAACACGCAAAGGTGGACTTGCAGAACAATCACAGTTCTGTACTTTTGTTGCTTGTAAGAGTTTCAGTAGCGTAAAAGATGACATTAAATTTAAGAGAAATGACTGAAATTAAAAACACGACCTCTGATGTGTTATGTTTTCAGAAGAACAAAGAAAGATGGAGAACATCAGTTCATAAGTGCACATTTTCTTTATCTTACTGCTATAAATACTGATTTTTAGGCCAGATTTCAGTCCAGTGAGGAGACTCTGAAGATTTCCAACAACTTCTCCTCTCCGAGCGACTCGTATGTTCAGATCGCCCCCGGCAACACATCTGCACAGGTATTATATACAAAGTTAATATTTTTAATATATCACAGCTGCATGTATCCAAAATGTAACTATATTTATTTAATTTCCAGATTGGCTTGCCTCTGCAGATAAATGTAGAGAGCACCTTTAACCTGACCAAGCTTCACTTTGTGGTATGTTTGGTTAAATACACAGTGTGTGCATTTGATTTTCTGCATCTTTTCTGCATTAAGGACAAAATGCAACATATTGTAAAGTAAAATTAATCTTATGAATTGCAAGAAAATCTTACAGTGGCCAGCACATAAGTGTCTAAGCTTCTAACTGTAAATCATTTCTGTGGCTTTGTTGTGTTACACACAATTACTCATTAATGCAGAGTACTATGTGTGTGTTTAAACACTGTTACCGGAAGTTGTGCACCTGTCCGTGACACTTCTTCAACCCAACAATGATTTAGTAATGTATGTACAGTGGGGCAAAAAAGTATTTAGTCAGCCACCGATTGTGCAAGTTCCCCCACTTAAAATGATGACAGAGGTCAGTAATTTGCACCAGAGGTACACTTCAACTGTGAGAGACAGAATGTGAAAAAAAAATCCATGAATTCACATGGTAGGATTTGTAAAGAATTTATTCGTAAATTAGGGTGGAAAATAAGTATTTGGTCACCTCAAACAAGGAAAATCTCTGGCTCTCACAGACCTGTAACGTCTTCTGTAAGAAGCTTTTCTGTCCCCCACTCGTTACCTGTATGAATGGCACCTGTTTGAACTCATCATCTGTATAAAAGACACCTGTCCACAGCCTCAAACAGTCAGACTCCAAACTCCGCCATGGCCAAGACCAAAGAGCTTTCGAAGGACACCAGGAAAAGTATTGTAGACCTGCACCAGACTGGGAAGAGTGAATCTACAATAGGCAAGCAGCTTGGTGTGAAAAAATCAACTGTGGGAGCAATCATCAGAAAATGGAAGACATACAAGACCACTGATAATCTCCCTCGATCTGGGGCTCCACGCAAGATCTCATCCCGTGGGGTCAAAATGATCATGAGAACGGTGAGCAAAGATCCCAGAACCACACGGGGGGACCTGGTGAATGACCTGCAGAGAGCTGGGACCAAAGTAACAAAGGTCACCATCAGTAACACACTACAACGGCAGGGAATCAAATCCCGCAGTGCCAGACGTGTTCCGCTGCTGAAGCCAGTGCATGTCCAGGCCCGTCTGAAGTTTGCCAGAGAGCACATGGATGATACAGCAGAGGATTGGGAGAATGTCATGTGGTCAGATGAAACCAAAGTAGAACTTTTTGGTATAAACTCAACTCGTCGTGTTTGGAGGAAGAAGAATACTGAGTTGCATCCCAAGAACACCATACCTACTGTGAAGCATGGGGGTGGAAACATCATGCTATGGGGCTGTTTTTCTGCCACGGGGACAGGACGACTGATCCGTGTTAAGGACAGAATGAATGGGGCCATGTATCGTGAGATTTTGAGCCAAAACCTCCTTCCATCAGTGAGAACTTTGAAGATGAAACGAGGCTGGGTCTTCCAACATGACAATGATCCAAAACACACCGCCCAGGCAACAAAGGAGTGGCTCCGTAAGAAGCATTTGAAAGTCCTGGAGTGGCCTAGCCAGTCTCCAGACCTCAACCCCATAGAAAATCTGTGGCGGGAGTTGAAAGTCCGTGTTGCTCGGCGACAGCCCCAAAACATCACTGCTCTCGAGAAGATCTGCATGGAGGAATGGGCCAAAATACCAGCTACTGTGTGTGCAAACCTGGTAAAGACCTATAGAAAACGTTTGACCTCTGTTATTGCCAACAAAGGTTATGTTACAAAGTATTGAGTTGTATTTTTGTTATTGACCAAATACTTATTTTCCACCCTGATTTACGAATAAATTCTTTACAAATCCTACCATGTGAATTCATGGATTTTTTTTTCACATTCTGTCTCTCACAGTTGAAGTGTACCTCTGGTGCAAATTACTGACCTCTGTCATCATTTTAGGTGGGGGAACTTGCACAATCGGTGGCTGACTAAATACTTTTTTGCCCCACTGTATTTTGTAGGTGAGCTCTAAAGGCCAGGTGGTAGCTGCTGGGACCCAAAACTCCTCGTCCTTCTCTGTGACCCCAGCGCTGTCCTGGGCCCCTGCGGCCTGTGTCACCGTTTACTGCATCCTGTCTGACGGCGAGATCATCAGCGACGCAGCACAAATATCCATCAGTCGAGACAGCTATGTACAGGATCTCGTTTTATTATATTGCTCTAATGAATTCCCAACAGTAATCCTCTTCATCCTGTGCCGTACTCTGTGTGCGTGCTCCCCTCAGGTGTCATTAAAGTGGAGCAGTGAAAGCGCCCAGCCAGGTGAGCAGGTATCGCTGACTGTGACCGGTCTTGAATCCAGGTCTCAGCTGGCAGTCACGGTAATGGGGACACACGATGACGCCCTGCAGCCCGATCTGAACTTTAAAGAGGAAGGGGTATGACCGCAGTAACCATGCTTCCTTCTGTATAAATGCTGATTATGTCTGCAGACAAAAGCTTAAAATTCATCTGTGAAACATGAGCTCCTGCGAACCTTCGTCAGAAAGTCACCTGTTTTAGATACCGCACGATTTCCTTCATATTGTTCTCCCAGTCACCCCAGTCACCTCAGTCCCCCGGCACACTGTTCCCAGTTAGATACTGCACGGAAATTGAAAAAGTGATCACTAAACCGGCTCGTCCAGATATAACATATCTGTCTGCTTTGTTAGGAGGTGACTCCTGTTTCTAAGAGCTGGTAACCTCAGTGCTCTGGATTCAGGACCTGAGGCTTAAGGATCGCTGCAATAGAGGAAACCAAGTGTCACCTTTTCTCACCTCCAAAGCTCTGACAGTCTGTAGAGAGTGTGTGTGTGAGAGAGAGTGTAGGTGTGAGTGTGTGTGAGAGTGTAGGTGTGAGTGTGTGTGTGTGGTAGAATAGATCATTTAAAAACTGCGATCGCCTCAGATTCCTATAAAGACGCTTAGACTTTACGTCACACCTGACTTCTAACTCATGTGGTGATCTGACAACAATCCATTTAAAAACTTTCTCGCCCAAACAGATTCACTGTTACCCATTTTTCCTCTTCCTGTCCCACCACAGGACTGTGATCTTCAGATCCTGACCAATACGAAATTATACAGGAAAAACCAGCCTGGACCTAAAAATGGTAAAACGGCTGTTTTTTTTGTAGTTACGATACTGACTTGACTTTGCATCTTCAGTGCTATAAATACAATCTCATGGCTTTCAGAAGGACATGCCCCAGAGGTGCACAAGGACTGGCACCACTGGATGGATGGTGCTGAAGCTTTGCTGTGGTTGAACACTAACGTTAGGTAAGGGCTGAGAGGGGAAGGTGATTCATCTGATCCACTACAGGGAGTGCAGAATTATTAGGCAAATGAGTATTTTGTCCACATCATCCTCTTCATGCATGTTGTCTTACTCCAAGCTGTATAGGCTCGAAAGCCTACTACCAATTAAGCATATTAGGTGAGGTGCATCTCTGTAATGAGAAGGGGTGTGGTCTAATGACATCAACACCCTATATCAGGTGAGCATAATTATTAGGCAACGTCCTTTCCTTTGGCAAAATGGGTCAAAAGAAGGACTTGACAGGCTCAGAAAAGTCAAAAATAGTGAGATATCTTGCAGAGGGATGCAGCAGTCTCAAAATTGCAAAGCTTCTGAAGCGTGATCATCGAACAATCAAGCGTTTCATTCAAAATAGTCAACAGGGTCGCAAGAAGCGTGTGGAAAAACCAAGGCGCAAAATAACTGCCCATGAACTGAGAAAAGTCAAGCGTGCAGCTGCCAAGATGCCACTTGCCACCAGTTTGGCCATATTTCAGAGCTGCAACATCACTGGAGTGCCCAAAAGCACAAGGTGTGCAATACTCAGAGACACGGCCAAGGTAAGAAAGGCTGAAAGACGACGACCACTGAACAAAACACACAAGCTGAAACGTCAAGACTGGGCCAAGAAATATCTCAAGACTGGTTTTTCTAAGGTTTTATGGACTGATGAAATGAGAGTGAGTCTTGATGGGCCAGATGGATGGGCCCGTGGCTGGATTGGTAAAGGGCAGAGAGCTCCAGTCTGACTCAGACGCCAGCAAGGTGGAGGTGGAGTACTGGTTTGGGCTGGTATCATCAAAGATGAGCTTGTGGGGCCTTTTCGGGTTGAGGATGGAGTCGAGCTCAACTCCCAGTCCTACTGCCAGTTTCTGGAAGACACCTTCTTCAAGCAGTGGTACAGGAAGAAGTCTGCATCCTTCAAGAAAAACATGATTTTCATGCAGGACAATGCTCCATCACACGCGTCCAAGTACTCCACAGCGTGGCTGGCAAGAAAGGGTATAAAAGAAGAAAAACTAATGACATGGCCTCCTTGTTCACCTGATCTGAACCCCATTGAGAACCTGTGGTCCATCATCAAATGTGAGATTTACAAGGAGGGAAAACAGTACACCTCTCTGAACAGTGTCTGGGAGGCTGTGGTTGCTGCTGCACGCAATGTTGATGGTGAACAGATCAAAACACCGACAGAATCCATGGATGGCAGGCTTTTGAGTGTCCTTGCAAAGAAAGGTGGCTATATTGGTCGCTGATTTGTTTTTGTTTTGTTTTTGAATGTCAGAAATGTATATTTGTGAACAGAGGTGTGGACTCGAGTCACATGACTTGGACTCGAGTCAGACTCGAGTCATTAATTTTATGACTTTAGACTTGACTTGAAAAAATGTTCTAAGACTTGTGACTTGACTTGGACTTTTACACCAATGACTTGGGACTTGAATTGGACTTGAACCGGTTTACTTGAAAAGACTTGATATTTTACCCCAAATACAAATTTTAACATACATATTATATAGAGATTGAAAATGTGACGTCATTCACGGGTAGAACCGCAAAGGATTCTGGGAACTCGTGGCAAGCGGTACTAGCGCACGCAGGCTTTCAATTAAAATCAGTTACACAGCGATAAAAAGAAACACAAGAAGCCGTTGTATTATTAACTGCAATAGCCGGTCGCATGACAGCCACGGGAAGCCGACGGGTAAAGAGATCGGTTGTTATCGGATTACCTCGTTGAAGAGAAATTGTTCGAGCCATGTTTCCGAAGTAACAAAGAGGCGACGGGTGGCCTGGATTGCAGCCATTCAAAGGTCAAATATAACGTCCCAGAACCCTCCAGCTCACAGGTTAGTCTGCTCCAAGCATTTACACAAAGGTCAGTGTTTTTTAGTAGTTAATACGTCACTTTCATAACATAACTGGTGATATAGGTTACAAGCAAGTCTGGCGCTGAACAGAAATTGTCGCGCTATGCTCCTTTATTTATTGTGCATAAATAGTGAATTGTCCTGACACAATATTGCGTTTCGCCTCTGTTATTATGGTACATTGACAAAAACATATACTTTTATTCACAGGATAAAACAGGTTTTTTGTATCACTAATTGTCCAGTACGATTACAGCATACAGTATTGTTGTCACTGCTACATTTCTGTGATGCTACCAGAAATTATTTCCACTACTAATTAATTACCGTTGAGCTCAAAGGTTATATTAATAAACGGTTAACGAATGTGTATTTATGAAGACGATTTGTGAGACTGGTAAACTTATGATACGTACGATGGTCTTTACTTTCTACACGGTGCATTTCAAGGTCCTGTACCCATCCGTCGGTAAACTGTACCTGGGCTTGTTGCAGTGACCTGAAGTTACTAAACTTCATGAGTGTATGCACTCACTCCAAGAACCGTATGATTATAAATATGCATATAAATATGCTACGATGAGATAGCTGACTTCATCTAACTAGCAAATGTTGTCCAGGCTACGTTGGTGATGCAGTTTTTTTTAATGTGTATGATATTTTTGTCATGCGATTTTAAAGCCGGTCCTACAACCGCATCCAAGAATAACATGCAGCTTATCTCAGAACTGTCGGTGAAAACTATTCTTGGAGCTAGGTTTAATTGAGCTGCATTTTAAAGAGGTGCAATTTCACAATTTGTGTATATTTTCTAAGTTAACTATTTTGTCATGTGTTGAGAAAAACACAGATTTTAAAATTACATGGTCTAATATTTACATTTAGCATAACTGCAACATTATTTTTTCGTTGTTTTTTTTTTTAAAGACTCGAAAGGACTTGAAATTCAAAGTTTCAGACTTGTGACTTGACTCGGACTTTTACACCAGTGACTTGAGACTCGACTCTGACTTGCCTGACATTACTTGAGACTTGACTTGAGACTTGAGGATAAAGACTTGAGACTTACTTGAGACTTGCAAAACAATGACTTGGTCCCACCTCTGTTTGTGAATGTGGAGATGTTATATTGGTTTCACTGGTAAAAATAAATAATTGAAATGGGTATATATTTGTTTTTTGTTAAGTTGCCTAATAATTATGCACAGTAATAGTCACCTGCACACACAGATATCCCCCTAAAATAGCTAAAACTAAAAACAAACTAAAAACTACCTCCAAAAACATTCAGCTTTGATATTAATGAGTTTATTTGGGTTCATTGAGAACATGGTTTTTGTTCAATAATAAAATTATTCCTCAAAAATACAACTTGCCTAATAATTCTGCACTCCCTGTAGTTCACTGAATATTGCTGCTTTTTCCTTTCTCTCAGCAATCGGACTTGGACAAGTGAGAAAATACTCGTTCCAGATGGCATTACTGCTATGGGAGCTTTAGCACTGGTGATGTCGGAGAACCTGGGCTTGGTCTTCACTCCTGTGCTGCAAAAGGTAACAAAACACTCTTCACATTTCTGGTATTCGTGCTTCCTTCTTTTACGAACGAGGAGTTTTACGAACTGAGATGCTGAGGAGTTATCTTCCCCGACCTTCTTAATAACTCTCGCTTATGTTGTTTCATCGACAGCTGACTGTCTCCAAAGATTTTTCCTTGTCTCTGGGCGCCCCATCACTCCTCATCAGAGGAGAGGAGATTGTGTTGGAAGTGAAGATCATCAACCATTTGGAGCAGGAGATGGATGTATGTAGGACGCACTTTGTGGTACATTGTAGCTGAATAAGGCTGAGTTTGGTAAATAATCTGACATCTATTGACAGAGATCCGAGTCTCTCCCTGTTGCATGAATTATTGCTCACTTCCATCATTTCTGGCACGGCATATTTTCCCTGTTTTTAAAGATTGCGCTTTGCTGTCATACGTTTCTCTGCATATGTAGGTCATCGTGCTGCTAGCACAGAGCAAGTCCTTTGAGTTTGTTCTGACGCACCGAAAAGATGCATCTGTTATCAATGCTCAGAAAGTCACCGTGGAGAGTCACGGCTCTGCTTCAGCTCTGTTCCCTGTGAGGCCTTTGGCTCTGGGTGAGGTGGAGATATCTGTGGATGCTGTGTCTGCAGAGGCCTCAGACAGTCTTGTTTGGAGAGTGATGGTG
The DNA here is from genome assembly GCF_057382275.1 of Copadichromis virginalis. NCBI lineage: Eukaryota > Metazoa > Chordata > Actinopteri > Cichliformes > Cichlidae > Copadichromis > Copadichromis virginalis. The sequence continues at coordinate 15,271,892 of NC_140636.1, forward strand.
AAGGTATGATAAAGCAGGGAGATGTCTGAGCATAGGACGGTGCCTGCAACACGATGTCGCTACAAGATGTGCTTTTGAACTTATGCGGCACAGTTATTCCTATCATAACACTGAAATGCTTGTTCCTGAAGCCAGAGGGAGTTGAACAGTACTTCTCTCAGACGCTGTTCCTGGAGATGGAACCGGAGAAACGGAACAAATCCACAGCCCTCTCCTTCTCCTTCCCCCCAAATGTGGTGCCCGGCAGTCAGAGGGCCCGTGTGGTACTGGCTGGTAAGTCTGCCGTTTGTCCTCTTACTGTTCGTGCATGCAGTTTGTTTACTTTGAGTCATTTAGGCATGTATCATAGCAGAAAAGCAAGCGTCGGGATTTTCCTCAGCTATAGATTTCAGGTTCAGCTTGTCTTGATAGTCAGCTGCAGGATAAACGTTTCATCTTGCAGAACTGCGGCTTCCTGCTCAGTGAGGCTGTTTTTTTTTCCATCCTTCTGTAACGTGTCATTTAAGCCACTTCCCCGACTTTCAAGGTGCCCATTTAAAAAAAATACTCTTTATATTCCATTCAAAAGTTACCTTATTTGAACACTCGTCTGGTGAAAGAGACACTTTCTGTTCCCATTCCGGTCTCACCTTCCAGCTCAAATTGCTCAAAAACAAACATGTTGTTCATGCGTTAAATCTTTCCATCCTCTGTCCTGCTGCTTCTCGCAGGCGATATCCTGGCTTTGTCCATCAACAACTTGGGTTCACTGGTTCAGCTGCCGCTTGGATGTGGGGAACAGAACATGATCCACTTTGCTCCAAGTGTATATGTTATCCAGTACCTGGACACTTCAAACCAGGATGACCAAGAGCTCAGGAGAAAGGCTCTAGCTTACATGATGGAAGGTTAGATGGACCTCGGTCACTCATAAAGATCACTGACCTGGAGAACTAGTTATCACAATATATAAGAACGTCTTCTGAGTGTTAAATTGAAGGTTCTCTGAGCCCATTAAGGGGTTTGTCACAAGCATTTTTGCTTTTTTGCTGTAAGGTTATCAGAAACAGTTGTCCTACCAGAGAGAAGACGGTTCCTTCAGTGCTTTTGGAAACAGCGACACCTCTGGCAGCACATGGTAAGGTCACCCGTGTGGTCCATTTTCATAAATGTTTTCTCTAAAATCGCAAATTTTCTGATGCTCCTTCTTCTCTCTCCTCTCTTCTTTCTCTGGATCCAGGCTGACGGCCTTTGTGCTGCGCTGCTTCCTCCAGGCTCAGCCCTACGTGAAGATAGACCAGAGCATCCTGGACAGGGCTGTGTCTTGGCTCTTAAAACGCCAGGGCCCCCAAGGAGAGTTCAGTGAGGTGGGCAGACTGATCCACACCGAGATGCAGGGAGGGCTGGATAAGGGCCCGGTGGCGCTGACGGCTTATGTCCTGATTGCACTTATGCAGGATGAAATCTACACAGTGAGTTAGGGCAGAAATCTATTTTTAAGCTTTCTAGAAGCTGATACTTAAATGGACAGGATGTCTGCGAATGCTAATAATACTGTATTGGTTTCTCTGTATGAAGGAGATACACGAAGCCAGTGTGTCTCTGGCCAGAAAGTACCTGGAGGACAAAGTGTCCAGTGAAGTGATTAGTAACTACAGCCTGTGTCTGACGGCTTACGCTTTAGCTTTGGTCAACAGTCCCGTCTCTTTCACCGCACTGACTCAACTCGGCAAGAGAGCGGACTACATCGGTGACTCAGCCTTTTTTTCTATCTGAAGCTTTTATAAAAACAGCAACATCCCATCCTTTACTTACCGACTTATACAGTGGCTGTGTCAGTTAGCCTGTGGTTATTCTCTTAGATGGAGTGATGATGTGGAGTTCGTCTGCAGGCCCGAGGTCACGTAACCAGAAGCTGCCCTCAGCACAGATCGAGATGGCCTCGTATGTGCTGCTAGCTCACATCAACCGTGGCTCACTCTTTGATGGCATTACACAAATGAAGTGGTTAAGCACACAGAGAAACCATCTAGGAGGCTACGGAACAACACAGGTGAGACAAACCTCTTTTCCTCTTACTGATTCTCACCTGTGTACAGATATACAGCATATTTCAGCTCCGCCATGGATTCTCACAAATATTCCCACATTCTGCCCCTAAAGTCGATATTTATCCACGATGGCTGCATCTTCTGTTCCCTTCCTCAGGACACAGTAGTAGCTCTCCAGGCTCTGGCTTCCTACGCAGCGTTCAGCGGTGCCAATGCCATCAACCTCATGGTCAGTGTGTCTTCTCCAGAATCTTCATCACTGTTTCGAATCAACGCCACCAACTATCGAACATATCAAAGTCAAGAGGTGCATCCGTTACCTGGCGTTAGATGGTTGATATGTACAGTAACTGAAATTTATTTAATCTCCAATTTTCATTTCATGTTTCTCAGATTCCTGCTGAAAACAATCTGCATCTAAAAATATCCATGGAAGGCAGAGGCTTTGCCACATTTCAGGTGCAGTTGTACGGCTTCTCTGTTTCTGTGTACCGCTGTGGTTCCATTTCAGGAATTATTTGTAAGGTACAGATTTGATGAGAAACTGGAACTCGCCCTTACACATCAGGAATGTTTCCTCCATCGTGTTGAGCTCGACAGACGGTTTAACCACCAGCGCGCGAGCAGCATAAACTGCAGCAGCAGCTGTGCGCGATAGCTTCTCTTAGCACAACGTTGTGCATCATAAATGAAAATGCTGCATCATAATGGATCCCAAGCAATTAACGTCAGACAGCATCTGTCTGCACTGCAGATAAAATCGCTGAGAGGAGAACTGAGGTGAAAGGTTAATCTCTCCGTTGTGCTGTTAGTTTTTGTATGAGACGTGTGTTTTCTTTTAACTGTATACTTCAGCTTTTAATCGATAATCAAACATTTGTAACTGTTTCCATGACTACAGCTGAACGTCTTTTACCACTTGGAGAGGGAAACTTTTGCAGAGAACCACCAGCAAGCTGCGGACGAAGCTTTCTCATTACGCATCGATGCTGCTGATGGCAGCGACCGCAATCACATGATGTTGTCTGTATGCACAAGGTGAGCGGTTCACACATGGACAGTGCGTTTCTATGTACTGTATTTATTTTTATTTGGTTAACCCAGCCTGAAAGGATGGATTAGAAATGAGTAGATCAGAGGGACAGATCGGATTTTGCTCTTCTGAGTTAAAGTCAGAAAGGCACAGCTGAGATGGTTTGGACACGTGCAGAGGAGGGATGGTGGACGATGGAAGACCTCACAGAATATTCATGAATGTGGTGAAGGAGACCATGCAGAGGGTTAGTGTGACGGGGGAGGATGCTGGGACAGGGGGAGATGGAGGAAGATGATTTATCCAAGGAGCTTGAAAACAAAATCAAGTTTCTTGAAGACGTTTTGAGGTGAAACATCCATTACTATGAGCTGGATGACTGAGAACCTACGCAGACAAAAAGATTTATCATCATTTGGTTACTATGCATGTTAAACACTCTGAAAATTTTGTCCTCTCCAGATTAAAGGACAGTCAGCTGATACCTCACACAGGTATGGTTATATTGGATGTAGGCCTGCTCAGCGGGTTCACACTCTCTCCTGAGGCTGCTGTCCAATCAGCTGTTATCAGGAAGGTGGAGACGGCACCCGAGAAAGTCATCCTGTACCTGGATTCAGTAAGTGTTTGAAGCAGCCTAACGGCAATCAGCGTGAAGCTTTAAAACCCGCTCTATGCGTATTATTTGGGTGTGATATTAACCCCTTTTCATTTGCCCTGCAATGCTTCACCAGCACTGGTTTCCTACATTAAATGAAAATGCATGTTGATAAAATAGCAGGAATCCGATTACATCACGTGCGTAGTGACATTATTCTGGTGTCATTTGCAGCTCAACAAGTCAGAGGTTTGTATCAACCTTCCCCTCGTCAGAAACTACAAAGTGGCCCGCGTGCACGACGCTGTGGCACGCGTTTACGACTACTATGAGCCAAGTGAGTACGACTGTGAATAGTGTCGTTTTTAAAAAAAAATATAATGTGAATGATCGTATTTTTAATTTCAGCGAGAAACGCGATGAGCACGTACAATTCGCGAGGTCTGCCCGGCATGGACTCCTGCTTCTTCTGTGGTGCAAACTGTGATCTCTGCAGGCCTGGAATCACCATCACCATGTCCGCTCAGTCGATGGCTGCCTACAGCTTCAGCTGCCTGTTTCTCGGACTCACTGTTTTTCTTGTTTTCGTCGGTTAGATGGACTTGGACTCACACATTCATATGTACTGGATATATATGTGTCTTTTACACAAAACTCATTTTGGCCTCGTTCTATCCAGTGGACTGTTCCTTTGTTTAGTGCTCTCTGCTGTTAACAGTGTCTTCTTTTTTGTAAAGATGTGAATATGAAATGACTGGTAGTGGAAACGTGTTAAATTTCTTTTTATCTAACACATACTATCTAAAACAGATGCATTTCCATTTAAAGCTTCTTTAAAGCTACTATGATTCCATAAGTTGAGAAAAATGAACCATTAAATGAAGGAGCGCTGTAGCCGATAGTAGCAAACAGAAAAATTAAGGTGACGTTTTCCCTCATTTGCACACATGCCCTGTTGTGTCTCTGTTGGCAGGAAATGCAGATGTACTTAGCTGCCCAGAGTCATATAAATGCTAAAAAGGATTATTGTACAGCTCTGCAGACTTCCAGCAAATGTCTGACTTGTAGCTTTAATGTTTTTAATCCCTGTTGGTATTCAGTTGAATAACCTGCTGGATTGAAGCAGCCAATGGCGTGTCCAGCGGGGTGGCCTGGGGGGGCACAGGCCACCCCCCAAACCAGACTGGCCACCCCAGGTGCCACCCCAAAGGCAAAACAATAAAATTCAATCAAATATCAAATGTCCGATTATGTTTTCACGGTGACGCTCAGATATCCGAGTGTAAGTGAATGCAGCATCGCTTCTGCGCTATGCGCATCACGTTAGCAAAGGTAGGAGAGCCAAGCGCGAAAGATGGCACTGCAGGAAACAATTTTTCGGTGAAAGAAAATGAGGACAGAATAAATGTCCCGGTAAGTAATATCAAGTTTGTTGAGTTTAGTAAACTTCGGTGAAATTAGAATACCAAGGAAAAAAATAACACTTAAAGAATTATTGCAGCTGTGGAATATTTCAGACAGTATGCTACTGAGGGCAGCTAACATAAGAGTTATGCGTTATAAGATATAATCTAAGTCGTAACATTGCTGTATGGGGCTGCAGATTTGGTTGCAGGTTAACATAGCTGGACTGGCCATCGGGCATACCGGGCATATCCCCAGTGACTTATTTTTTATTTTTTTTGTAATGGCATGAACAATGAGAGGTGGTGGATTGGCCAGATGCAGGTCGATGTGTAGAAATAACTCCGTTGTTTGGTGGTGGCTATGACGGGGCTTCCACAGAGGCAACAGGTGGATGAGGGAAGGGGAGGCAGGAGGAGAGACCCGAAGCAGCCACCAGTCCGAGTGTCAGGTGAACTGAACTTCAGGTAAGAAGTTATGACCTGCAGTCTATCTGGGTCAGATATAAACCAAGTTTAGGTGGAGTTTATTTTCATGTTGCTGACTTTTTACTGTCAGTTGCAATAACTCATACTGCGTTCTAGCCAGTTTGACGGAGTTTTTATACAGCTGGGTGGGTGCTATGATGTTACTGATAGTGAACTTTATTTTATTCATAAAGTTAGTAGAGTTGCCAACGGCTCCTTAAAAAAATGGAATGGTCCCTCATTCAGAGAAAATATTACACGTTTCGTATTGAGCTGAGAAGAGACGCAGTTTGTCCCGGACTTTAGCTAGAATGGAAAAAAGACACAAAGCTGGATTTATTCTGTCTTTATGCTGCACAGCTGCCTCTTCTCTCATTCTCTCCCCCTCCCTCTCCTGTTGCTACTTCAATCATGAAACTGATCAATGATCAGCTGATCGGCTTTTCTCTCTTGTTTATCGCCCACTTTGCGCCAGAAAGAGGAAACCAGCAGATGTTGCGCTAAACAACAGCAGCACGTTTAAGCTTGATCGGCTGTTGTTAGAATGTATTTAATATTAATTTCTAGTATCAGCTGATGTTTGCTGGAGCCACAGCTGTAAAGCTGCTGGTCATGATGTCTGTTTAGATATGTGGTGAGAGGGAAACATGAAGATGAAACCAGGAGATGTCCTTACTGAACCATCAGAGCTGAACAGGTGATGGAGAAACAGGTTTACCTTTTAGGTGACATGAATGAGTTGAAGGGAAGTTATGAACTGTTTCTGAGAGACAAATAACACCAGGATCCTTTTTTATGTAGCAGACAGCTGGTAACTGTGCAGGGGCGGGTCTAGCAAAGTTTTGCCAGGGGGCCAGGTAGGGCATTAACAGGGAAAGGTGGGCACAAAGAAATACTTTTCTTTCTTATTCTCATTTAAAATACCTAGTTTTTATTAAATAATTATCTAAATCTTACAACCAAAGTTTTTATCTGATGTAAAATGTATAGAAATCATACATATACCAACAAGACTGTACATCACTGTCACAACAGGGTTTGTTTTCAGTCAAAGTCTTTATGGCTTTACTACCTGGTGGGTCGGTCTGTAGTAAAAATGCCCAATTTTTTTGTCCCAGTCCAGCCCTGCAGGTTAATACTGGCAGTGTCACCATGCCAGCTGACTGTATTTTATCATCAGCCAGTGTTGTTCTTTATCAATATTACCAAAGTTTACGATAAGGCAGCATAGAAAGTATTTACTTGCTTTCAGGTTTCATTCAAATGTTAGTCTTTTCAGTTGTTTCCCCACTTTTTTCCTGTTTCAAAATCAAACACCAGTTTGTGAGAAGATTATCTTCTTTTTTTAACAGGCAGATAAAGTTTTGCATTGGCATTGGCTAATTTGTCAATTGTTTGTTACAAATGTTCGTATTTTAATTTTCAAAAATGTTTTTGCCCAAAACATATGTGCACTATATGTCAGTAAAAATACTATGCAAATATTGCTGTCCTTGACTGCTGAGTAAACACTGACAAAGCACTGATTGTATCTCTTGTACTTTATCAACGCAGTATCTAAAAACTTTGCACCGTAGTGGTTAAAATCTCATTCTAATAAGAGTTAAAAGTGCATTTGGTTATTAGGTTTATAGGATTATTGAATTATGGTTAAGGGTTGGTAGAATTTTTTTTTAAAACATTATCTGCCAATTAAATCTGCCACCCTTCTCCAAATCTGTGCCCCTACCTGGCCCCCCCAACAAAAATTTTCTAGACACGCCACTGGAAGCAGCACTCACCTCACGGAGTTTGCAGGTACACTGAAATAGGGGAAGTAACCAGGTTTGACGTTACTGATGGAATCATTAAAATAATTGTTACTGTATCTCAGAACAAATGCATGTTTAAGTTTGCACCACATAAACTCTCTAATAAACTTTCTGCTCATCTGTTTTATAGTGGCAATAATTCACACCACTTTAACACTTGATTGCATAAAATCTGAAGCTGAACATGACCTTTGACCTCACACTTGGTGACTTGTTCTTTCTTTTAATAAGCTATCGTTGTTTTTTGCATTTTAATGGAAATGCACGTCTGGTTTTTATGTAAAATATTTTTTGAAAGGCTCATTGGCAAAGTGGTTTCCCTCCAGGGACAATGAAGCTTTTCGGTTCATAAGTAAAAGCAGAACATTAGATGTCCCACAAAAAGGAAACTGACTCACATCTGGACCTTCAGCTGTTGGTTGTGCAGCCTGTGAGAACATCTCATAAATTCTTTCCTTGCCTTAATTACTCCCAAGCTAAAGGTAAAGCTCCTGTCGTTCCATTTTTGTGCAGTACATTACATATCCTTAGTGTCTGCACGCTCTTGTGCTTATCCCACCGGCTCCTCCCCCTAATGCTCACATATGTTGCTGTTTTTAGTCATCATATAATCCAAAATTACTGAAGTGTGGCAGCACACCAGGAGCTTTCAGCAGTTTAACCTAAACTTACGTAAACCTCACCAGTTACCATCACGTTAACCTGAAAGCTGTTCCATAAAAAGCTCCAAAGCTGCAGTTGTGAATGTCAAACACTAGATGGCAGTCTTGGTATCATAATAAAGATGGTCTCAAAGTTCAGGCTGGAGCCATAAAAGCTACATTTGTCTTGTTTCTTTAACATTTAATATTGCCAATAAAGTCAGCAGTTCTCATGATACAGAGAGGTGATATTAGATATAAAACTCCTCTGCTTACAATAAATGCACCCGTGAGCATTTTAACAAAGTTACAGGATGAAATGTTGATGCATCGACCCTGCTGTGTCGTGGGTCATGCTATGAAAACCGCGTCGGGAGCGCATGCGGTGCCCATGATGTCATGCACGTACTATGCGTCAGGCCTGACGAGTGCCTAATGTCCTTAACTGACAGACAGCTTAGGATCAGCAAAGCATTCGGTTTTACATTAGCTGCGAGGAAAGAAGCACTTGGTATGGGAGAGAGCTAAGAGGATTTATAGCTTTAGGAGAATTTCCCCACACCTGGTTGTGAGCAGAAGCAGAAGATTAAAAAGCACACCTTTCCCCCTGAAATCCCTCCTGTCTGCTTTTGCAGAAGTTTCTGGAATCCATATTTTGGTCTTATCATACCCAGGTCAACATCGAGCCCCAGACTCATAAATCAGATTCGTGCTGATTCCTTCTCCTCAGTGTGGCTGTACAGAGGTATAACGCTGACTACGCGCCTAGGAGATGCAGATGGGTTAAACTCAGTGAAGGAGATGGTTATTTATGAGCTCCATCTCCTGATGGGAGCTAATGCAGCTGCTGCTAGACAGAAGCTGAGTGTAGCTCCAATCAGCGACAGATTTTTTGCATATGAATCTTTCAAACTCTCCCATCAAAGTGGAAAAGTTAGATGACAGGGATACACACATTTAAGTGCAGTAACCATGTTGCTTTGTATACTCAGCAGCGGTTGTTATATGATATACTATAATATTATAATGATAAATTACACGATAACCGCTGCTTTTGTGACCGCAGTTATTCACTTTGGAATCGCATCTGGTGAGTTTGATGCTTTAATCCGGCACAAGTTTTCTTCCAAAAACAGGCAGATAATTGCTCCCCGTGGTCCAGCTCCAGATGACATCAGTAGGAAACAATTGCCATCCAAACACACAACGGCATCATATGGAAAATCGCTGCTGTGGGTGTTGTGACTAAATTCGCGGTGGAAGCAACAACAAAGATGAATGGAAGCTTGGTGTCCCTGGTGATGCTACCTCAGTGATTCCCCGTCTGCGCGGAGAGGAGGATGCTGCGTTTGTTTGGCAAGGAATGCTTCATTCACCAGAGTAGGTCATGGAAAATCCCTCGGAGCTTTCTTCCCACCCGTAGCGAGTGAATATTTACACAACCCCCACGCGACCCCGAACAATCCGGCTCAGACAGACAAATCCATGCAAGAGCGTGCAGGAGAGGTGGGGGGATCCCGGGCAGCAGAGCAGAGGTCCACTTAGTCAGCCTGCCCGTGGCCTAATCTGAGCATACCAGCATGATATGATCCAGGTAAAGATGATATCAGACATCAGAGGAGTCTGGTTCATACTTTGTCACCACCAAAGATTATGTTTGGCTACTCGCTCATGTGAATCATTGTCTGTTGATGTTTGTGTCTGCAATTCACTCTTATTTGTACAAATACGAGCTGCCACAAGCCCAGTGAAGCCACAAGCTATTGCCCAAATCTGGGGCTGTGGATGCATGTCTGGGCATTCTGCAAGTCTAATAAAAATTCTTAATAAAAACAAATCTTGAAGCAACTGACCGGAGGGTAGAAAGATAAAAAAAAAATGTTTAAAATATGTGCACAATGACAAAAGATAATCAGTTCCATTCTTTTTATGTATCTTTAATAAGACACAGAAACAATTCTCAGTGAGCTGCTCATTTGATGACAGTGGGGAGAAAAACATTCCTGAAAGAGAGAAACGTCCAGCAGAACCAAACAGGGAAGGAAACCATCTGTCTGGTCTGGTTGGGGTGAAGAGAAAGTGGAGATAGAAAATATAAGCAGTGAGAAACAACAGACAGAGCAGGCAGATTAAAGCCAGAGCTGCGTTACTCGCACCAGGAAAAAGGAGACAGAGTTAATGACTGCTGCCTCGTGAATAAGCAGACTTTTAGTGTCTCTGGACATCCAGAGGAATGAAAGGTAGGAGTGTTGAGTGTTGGCTGGACTGAGAGGCCGAAGTGATGGGATGCTTAAGCAGACGGGATCAGGAAAGGTGAAAATGATGATGAATGATGCTGAAACTGTGACTAAGGTGTGAAGAAAGTGGGTCGATTTTGGAACCACTGATTTACATTTCTTTACTCTGACTGTGAGAGAATAACCTCTTCAGCTGGTTCCAGACCTTTTAATATCAAATTATGCTACAAAAGTAGTATTTTTTTCTTATTGTGGTGAAAGAGCATCACCGGGAAACGCTTCAACAAGACTAGCTTCTGGATTATGATTTATTGATTCAGTCTGGCTCACAATGACTTCTTGACTCATCTCCGGACTTCTGTTAACTCTTTGCGTGTGAGCTAAAGAGGCAAATGATTCAAATTAAAAGCCAGACATAACTTAACCAGTCATGCACACATGCAAGTGAAGCAAACCCAAACTGCAGATGCTGGTGTGACCTCAGGCTCTCGGTTTTCAACTCAGTTTTCACCAGGGTCGGTTTAGCTACCCTGTATTCAACTGTCGCACATTTCCTCAAACTCTCTGCCCAATTAGAGTAATCAGAAGCAGATGGATTCAGGTTTCCACCTCGGCTCCTGTATGTGCGTGGGCTAGAGCCTTTGTATTCTCTGTGGACATGAAGGAGAGCCGGACAGAAGTAAAGTCAAAGCAGTATGTGTATAGTACAAATGTATGTAAAAGCCCCTAGAAAGCAGCACTGTGTTTGCACAGACATATCTAACTGACACGGGTTATTTATGTGTCTAACCCACAGAAAGAGCGGGAGTTCCTGCAATCTGACGAGGAACCAAACACTGTCTGACTGAGCCGTCTGAATCTGCGCGATAAACTGCTGTGATTACTTCACACCGAGGACACACACATGCACACCGGCCGTGCATCCCTCAGCTAAACACACGTACACACATGCGCATGTTCCTGCAGAAGCAGGGATCACGGGACCGACGAACGGCACGAGCTGAGAAAACCCCCACTTTTTTACTCACATATGACACGATGATAATGAACGCTGGAAATGCTGCTGGAAATACTCCAGTCAGAGTTGAGATGGAGTGTACAGAGTCTGATACGAGCTTCTGTGTTTCGTCGTCTGACAGCGCCTCATTAACTGCACTTTGAGTGATGCAACCTCACATTTTCTCTCAGTTATAAATCACTGATTAAAGTCAGCCTCACTGAAGGATGGAAAGGGACTAATGTCTTTATCTGACATATTTCTACTTTTAATTTACTGTAGCGAGGATGTGCTGTGAGAGAAATTTATACATATATACTTGTTTAAGCAGATTTCAGAGGTATTGCTGTACTTTCGCCTGCAGGAAGGTGCAAAGGTGACAAAACATGTGTCAGACTTGTTCCTTTGTCCATAATAGTCCACGATGCACTTTTAGCCCTGTTTTTGGAGTCTGCCATCTTCTTGTTTTGTTTTGTGCCCACAAAAATCTGCTATCAGAGTGATGCACTAAGCCCAATAAGCAAGAAAGAGCTGAAACTCAAAGCTGTTTACGGCTTAAAACATATGGAAAGGTGCTTCAGCCCAAAGATACTTGTGATTGATAAACCGCAGCAGCTACCCCACAGTTTTTATAATATTACCTCTAAGGGTTTCCATATTATTAATACATGGCCTGGACAATATTTTTAAAAGTCAAAAACTGGAGTTTCTTGAGGGTCTACCTAAAGTTAGCTCCAAGTATAATTTCCCATAGATTCCCACATTAAAATGTTCACCTGTAATGAGCACCAGTTCAGCTTGCTGGGTTGACGAGTCGATGCATGTTAGGTTACTTGATGATTCTAAACTGGCTGCAGATGTTTGATAAACTGCTTTGTGTAGAGAATAAAATGGTTAAAATGTGACTTTTAGTCTAAAGTGTTTAAGTGGTCATTAAAGAAAAGGAATATGTAAGTAACAACAATTATTGGGGGTTTGGCGACTTTCAGTCACTTTGGTGCCCCCAGTGGTTGCTTTGAGAGAGTAAAAGTGTTTTACCATCTTTTTTTATATGTTGGTGCCTATCAGTAGGGATCTGTTGGTGTTGGCATCACTGCACACTGTGACCGAACTCTATGCACCGTTAGAGAGAACATCATCCCACCTCTACAAGTACAGCAAAGCAGAAATGCAACTTTGGGAGACATCAGTCAACTCCCATTTGCATATTCCCAAACTGCCTCAAAACTTTGGAAACTTTATATTTTGTGGTTGTGCAACTGATTCTTACACGAAAGAAAGCCCAAAAATCCCCCCTTAAGATCTCTCTGTTGTCTTTTTGTGTCAGAAAGGCTAACAGAAAATGTCAAACTCTGCCTACTATGTGTAAGCTCTGCTGCAGACTTGGCTGGTCAGTACCAAGGAAAACATTCTTATGATTTCATAATGTAGCAGTCCACAAATTACTGTGCAGTGTCCACAGCTCTGTCTGGTCTCACTGGGGCTGTGATTTCACCAGAGCTGATCTCGCTGTCTAAATATTTCCTGTCAGTTTAAAGACTTTTCCTGCAGGGCAGACGGTATAAAAGTCAGACCCCGAGCGCCGTGCCCCCACATAACAGTCAGTCACAGTGTTACGGGGAGGCCTCCTGAGCTGACACAGACACGATAAGCAAAACGGACTCTTTAAAGTGTAAAATGTTATCACTCCACTGCGATTAATGAGCGTGGACAGACTTGGGTGTAGATGTTATTAGGCAGTGGCACTCAGACACTTTGTCAGCAGGTCATAAAGGGCATGAAGTCCAGACACATCTCAGGTGTAATCTTTGCGAGTCTGCTTGCCTGAAATGAACGGAGCTCCAACATTATCTTCAGGCTGGAATCGCCAATGTCCACATTCAGAGTCAGGGGTTCATAAATTTTACAGCCTGGCCTGAGACCTCATTGCTGAGGCCGCACCGCAACTTTAGCCATGTGGCGGTCCAGGAAAACAGCAGGAAAGGAGAAAAGGAGATTATGTGACAACCGCCGGCGTTATGATCTAAAGTGCGCGTCCATATTTTTCTCTTTACAACCCTAATGGAGCATGTAATGACAGTCCTCGCTCATCTCGGCTCTTACGTCCCATTAAAATGTATTTATTGGAGATAAAACACAGATTCTGATCTCGGGTGCAGAATTTGCTGCTTCCTACGGCTAAATTGAGGAAAATGTTTTTCTTATTGTTCTACTGGTAATACAAGCTGATTCAGTCAGTCTCTGCTTGATAACTGCTGTCTGGGGTGCTGTTTTTGAATCTCACTGACTATCTGTGATATTCAGCCTGGAGCAGCTGAGCAGTAAAGAGTCATATAGGAATCACTAAACAAATAATTACTCTGTTCTTCTGCTTTGAAACGTAATATTTATTCCTTTAGCCGCAGACAGCATGTGTGTGTACATGTACGAATGAATGAGTAAAGGAAAACTCCACCCACGTGGACGCTGCTGACACATCAAACACCTTAGAGGTAAAGATCACACCCAAACTCATTTTTAATTCCTCCTTTGTCTCGTTGTGCTGCTTGGAGACGAGCTGAGCTCCGGCTGTGACAGACAGCCCAGGAATGTCTGTCAGGACAACATATGGGAGCAGCTGGAAGGACACCAGGCTGGGGGCCGGCACACCAAAATTAGAATCCTCGAATTCCTGTTTCGGAGTATTCCTGCACTCAGGTTTGAAGCACACATTCCAAATAACAGGATTTATGTGACGTGTGCTATATAAATGTCACAATATATAAAAGTTCCTGTCATGTAAAAATACTATTCAGCTGCCTTTAAAGGGCCACACCAGTGTGTCTGCAAGCAGTTTGTCTTCAATTAATAGAAAACATGTTCCCAGTACACATTTTGCTGACCCGTTTGAGTGCATTCAGTGCACTTTTACGATGCTGGTTTTATTCTTCCCCACATTCAACAGACTCTCGCATTTTCAGCTGTGTGATTGAAAATCAGCCCTGCATTAGCTGCTGTCTGCATTACAGGAGCTTTGTGTGGAGCTCATTTATTCTTGGACGCTGAAAATGTGCATTGCATGACATTTATGATATTGATCTAATGACACGGGAGGAAATAAAGTTTGGAGCAGTGGGGAAAATACAGAAAATTGTCAGTTTATAAGACGATAAACAACAGATAGGTTCAAATGTAGTGTTTCCCAGACTCTTTTTCCACCATCAGCAATTAAAAGTAACACAATAGGCACCGTGATAGATGTCTTAAAGCCACAATTGCCACTGTGGCTGCATGCACGCTTGTTAGCCGTGTTAGTGCAGTGCCCAGACTCTCAGTCTGAAGCTCCTGGGTTGTGTTGACAGGTACAGCCTGCACTTAAATCTCTGTATTTCCAGGATGGATGGTCCCAAGTTTACGATAAGACTCTGACCTCTACGTGCCCGCATCCTCCACATCTGAAGTGGCCTGTCTGCTGAAGTCTTCACTTCAGATGTCAGAAGTCCCTACTGACTCCTTGTGATCTGCCCATAGCGTACCCTACATGTCAAACTGCTGCATTGCTGGCTGGTGTTGTGGAATTTTACTTTTTCAAACATCTGAAGTCCACATGAAGCCGTCCGCTGCCGTGGCTCTTCTCCAGAACTGCGTTTCTATAGATGCCTACGTAGCTGGAAACATGCACGCTTGACTTGTGCGCATGAAAGCACACTCGGAGGATATTTCTTTTGGAATAAGCGCGATGGAATCATTACAGTCGACTGCTTCGGCACAAGGTATCCAAAATGGGATGCTAGCACCGTGACAAATTGCAGCAAGTGATGATTTCTTGTGATTATGAGCTCAGCCGTAAAAGTGAATAATTTGTCATAGAACAAATATAACTAGGCTGTGTTATGTTAACGATGTCATTTCCGTCCAAGCAGTCAAAAATGAAAAATCTGCATGTAAGAACTGTGCTCTTACCTGTTGCTGAAGCATCTAATTTACGCTAAGATTCTTTAAGCTAGTTGTGCATACTGAGCCAACCTTTAATGCTTAAAACCTTTTCATTTCTGTGTTGTACCACTGTCCTGCTTGTGTCCTTTAAACAATTTTTCATGCAAAATATAGAAACATCTACTGGATGGAGACAAATGGAGTCGGGGTGCTCGGAGCCCCTTAAATTGCCGAGACAAAGAACAAGGCTTGAAATGTAATAGGTCTGACCTAAATAGATTTTACAGTCGCTCCGTTTGAGCTCGGGGAGCCGACATGTGCAAAAAACATCGAGCAGAGGTAAGAGGCACGGCACATTATCTTCCTCCTCCTTTACATAGCCTCCCGTGAAATATAGTTGGGCTAAGCTCAATGCCATGCAGGCTGCAGCCTGTGGAGACCAGGTGGGAGCTGTGAAACGCAGTCATGCAAAGTCTTACATAACCCTGCACAGACGGGCTGTATTTCAGCTTGCACAAACCTAAAGCCCAGCCCCTTTCATCCAGATAACTTTGTAAAAAACAAAGAATGTGCAGAAGGTAACTGTGAAGGAGACGGTAAATTACAGATGAAGTGATGGAAAGTGAGAAAGCTCAAAGGAGAAGAGCGAATGAAAAAGGTGAGGATGTATGGGAGAGGAACGTGAGGCTGGAGATAATGAAAAAAGTCTGAGCATCGTTTATCCTCACTGAAGCAGGAGAATTTATGTTGTCTAGAGATGTATGATGGATGCCTGAACCACCAAACCCCGGGGAAGTGGGATGCGCATCCATCTATGTCAGAAACCACCATCTCCCTCTCTCGGGCCTCTTTCCAGGAGACGCTGCGGAGCCTCCATAGTGAACACAGAAGCTGCTGAGATTAAGTCATGGAAAATGCGGGACCCCAAAGTTTGTAATTGCTTAATTGTATAGCCTCTCTCTCCCCTCCACTATTCCTCGGGCTGCTCTCTATCACTGATGCGAGTATGAACTAGAAGGCTCTGCCTGAGAGGTGTGCATGCATACATGTGCCTGCACATGAATCCTAGCAGTGATTGTTGGAAGTCAGCTGTAGCTCGCCTGTGACTGGCGGTTCTCTGATTTAGAGCCATTTTTCCACTTCAAACCACAGGACTCACATTCTGGTGTGTTGTTATACAGCCGATGGGGGTGGAGTTGTGTGTGTGTGTGTGTGTGCAGGGGGCGAGTCGTATGTTTTCTCTGGTGTGTAACACATCCATCCTTCTCTGTACACTGACAAGAACAAATGTGCAAAGAGCAGCTCCATCAGCACAGGTTTGGTTGTCAGTTCTCAGTTGCAGTGACTTTATTTGCCGTGAGCAATAAAAGTCGGTTTTATTGCCTTGTAAAGCTGTCAAATTATCATTCTTGAGTAGACTTTAATTATTTTTCATATGCCAGTGTGGCGTTTAAATGATTTTTAAACATTCTTTGGCTTTTATAAACCCACAGAGGTGCTCAGCCTCACAGGAGCCCACCACAGAGGGAAACGCCCAGGTGAGCATCTGCGTTTGCCAGGTTTCCGTGCCATCTGAGCCCTGGATGGTTGTGAAAGTCAGCACTCCCTGGAGTGTAGTCCAGCAGAACAGTAAAGAAATGGGAAGTATTCATGTTCGCTGGCCTGTGAGATCTCATGATACATACGATTGCTTGTTCTCAAAGACCGAGGCTCAACAGGAGGAGTGTTTTTTAAATCAATCTCCCCTCAGTGTCTTAACGTCTGAAGGAAGATGAATTCTTTAATAATAATCAGCCTTCTGTGACCGTTGGGACTCTGCTGGGCTCATGAAACGATTAGAGGGCCTTAGCTGTCTTATAACACAAGAACATCCTCGCTCATCCACCGTGCAGGCTCTGAGCATTTAAACAGATGCACGAAGGATTTCCTCTCGTCCAAAATTTCCGCCATCCCTGTCAGTTCGGACAAGAGTTACGATGACACACGTCGCTGCTGATGTCATGATTGTGTAAAGATTCCAGCAGCAGATTGAAATACCTGCTGCAGACAAACAGCAGGGCTTGCCAAGAACATATGACTTAATTTCATAGAATAATATTTACTCTCACTGTGCTCTTCACTTAAATGCAACCTGCAGGCTTTTTAACATGCTTCAGCCCACACGCCAACCAATTACAATCACTCTTTTTATTAAAAGCACAGATCATGTAACTGTCGTTCTCTAAACCTAAAAGAGAATTATGGATTTGATCAACTGGTCCCTGAGTGCTATTGATACCCTTTTCTCAACGAGAAGTCGGGGCTCGGGAGAGCCTGAGTGCCCTGGAGGGACTTTCCCTGCCGGTTACACGATGGACGGGTGGCAGAACTGGAGGACCGTGTGCCTGGCGGGACTGTCGATCGAGGACGCTGAAGATATCTACCTATTCGGAACCATGATAACAGGGTTCATGCTGATCGGCGTTGGCCTAGCCCTGCTTTATCGGAGAAATAAGAGAGCGGAACCGGCTGTTCAAACCCCCACATGGCTGCCCGCTGGATTCGAAGCGCGGGGACGAGGTGCGACCTCTCACAACGAACGTAATATGGTCAACACCTTGGAGACGCTTACTGCTGCTGTGAAGGCTCAAAACAACACCATTGAGCGTATGAGGGGAAACATCAGAGAAAGGCCTGCTCAAAATGACACCCTTGAGCGACAGTTGGAAAACATCGCAGAACGGATCACTGCAGTTGTGAAGTCTCAGAATCAAAAGACTGACAACACCTTGGAACTGAAGTTTGATACCATCATGGGGAGGCTCGCAGCTCTTCAACGCGAAGTTGAGGGACCTGTCTCAGAGTGCTAAAATTCGAGCTGCTCACAAAACAGAAATTAACAATATTCAACATTCGGACACCACGGCGCCAGCTGCAGGCCCAAGGCTGGAGCCCACCAAAACAACTCCCTGATAACGACTGTGTGATGACTATTCTTCCCGTCCCATGAAGGCCACCTGGGTTGGCTGGCAGACTGTTTACTTAGCCTGATAGAGCGAAGGACACTGTCTCCGCTGAACTCTGGACACGCACACACATACACTTACACTGATAAGCACACACTCATCCCCCCTCCCTTCCAAACGCCTTCGATGCTTGTTTCCTGAAGGGGCAGCACGGCGGGTCTGTGTGCCGCGCTGGAATGGTAGCGCTGTGCAGGGTGGCTGCTGTGTTCGCTTCGGATTACTCCTCAACCCCCACCCACCCCTGTGGCTTGTCATGTCTTCACAATGTTGTGCTGTGGACATTTATGTGCTTCTTGTGCAGAGGAGTTTTTTTTGTTTCCTGTTCTCATGCTGTCCTACCATGGAAGCATAGCATGAGTAGGGGTCTCTTTTTTTCCTCTTGTACTTTCCCCAGTGTAGTGTACATTTCAATGTTTTTTTCTGATTCTACCAATCTCTGACCTGTATCCCCATGTAATGTTTGTGCTATATGTGTAAGGTCGGGGGGGGTCCTATTTCACTGCAGGGCAACCTGCATGTGACGAATAAAGCTTTGATTGATTGATTGATTGCTGGATGAACCGTGATGGGCTCTGAAGTACCAATAAAATCACAGCTACTCTCAAAGCTGCTCTGCTAACAGTGATAATAAGCTTTTGGGCTTCAAGTAAGCAACGACAAGTTTAATGCCATCATGCTGCAGATTGTAAAACGGAGAATTTTCCTCTGCACAAAAGCCAAGGCAACATTATTTTTGGTATAACAGTGTCGGGATGCATTTCCAGCGTTTCCACAGTAAAACGATGCGGTCAGCTTCATCGCAGACAGATTAACATCTCTTCTGGGAAACAAGGTGTCAAACCTATCAGCATCGACATGTGGAGTAAAAGCAAACAGCCTGAGAAGGAGCTAACAGCACGGTGAATTTTACGAAAGAATAACGTGAACATTCAACACTTGTGTTCACGTGTGGTCCCACGGGTCATCGTCTTCTGAACAGACTAAACAGAAACCGCTCAATAACATCAGAGACAAACAGGAAGTTTGAATCACATGAGCATTTATTTAAGTGTGTTTGTGCAAGTGTGCGAGAGGAATTACTCACTCCCTGGGAATAAATGGACTAAGCACAGATGTTCGTACCAGTAGTTTCACTTTCATATTGAGGGTTTTCTCATGACTGATTTTTTTATTGGATTGGAGTAATATGAGAGGATGAAGGGGCAGGATGTGATGAGCCGGAAACACTGCAGACCGTGGTGCAAATCACCTTTAGTCTGACGCTTTATTATCCCCGACTGGTGTACATGTTACCCTGGTTCATGTTTCAGATTTGCTCCAAACCAACATTTTATGGTGTGATTTAGTGCTTTTTGTGTTTTTTCTACTCGCAGTGGCTTGCAGAGCTGGTAGTGTTACGATTAACTAAACACAGCCTTCTCCTCAACAGGAAATATAATATCTTCTTAAATGACAGCAGGTATTAAAACTGCATAAAATGTTACTTGCGTTGCATATCAGCAAAGGGCAACATTTTTAATACACTTTCCAGACTCGTGGTGCAGTTTCCAGGCCTCAACATCTGGAAACAGTCCATCTATTTTCCACATTTCACCTTTCAGACCAGTCAGGAAAATTCTTGAGTTCACCATTAGCTCGTAGCACAAATGGCTGTTTATCATTTAGGTTAAGAACCACAGTCAGACAGACGTGTAGGAAAAAGATCTCTTTCAGGAGATCCTATGTAGGCCTCTGAAAAACTTTTTAAGAGGTTCATTAGCAGCGAGCATCGTTAATCGACTCTTCTTCATTAACTGATCATCATCAGTGTGAGACCTCTGCATTTATGTGCATTAACACAATCCTACAATCTTCTCAACTATCAAAGTCAATCACTCAAGAAGTTGTGAGCTCTTTCAGGAGAGGGCGTAACAGCAAATTCAAATTGTAGAAGATGGCAGCGTGGTTTAGATTTGTGGAGATGTTTGTCCATAAGGCTCATCACCATCAGCCACCTCATTCCAGCTGTCAGCACGGTGGTGTAGGGCTGATGATTTGGGCTTCTTGCAGTCACTGAGTGGACCGTGAGCTCCTCTCTATACCAAAGTATACTGAGGCCATCTGTCCCACAGCTAAAGCTCGGCCTAATCTGGGTCACAGCAGAGTTAAACCCTTCCCATCGCAGCTAAAATGCTGTGATGGGACCTTCAGAGAGCTGTGCATGAACAGATCCCCGCAAGCCTCAATGAAGTGAAGCAGCACTAACACTGAAGGAGACTGGACCAGAATCCACAGCGATGTGAGAGACTGACAGTCACACAGAAACCGTAACTCACTATTCAAAGGCAGCAACCACTTTAAAACACAACATATTCACTATAATTAAAATTCTAATTATTATACTCAAACCTTTAAAGCTGTGCTGCATGTTTGAGAAGTAGCAACAGAGAAAGTTACGGAGCAGTAAATCGTTTCAGGGTTTAATTTGCTGTTAGCGACAGCTGATGCTTATCTGAGTGCCACCCCGCAGCCTTAATGTGATTATGAGTTTAACAGGCTGGTGTTTTCTCTGCACAGCAAAGTATGCAGGGGTGGGGAAAAGGTGAAA
Organism: Copadichromis virginalis; assembly: GCF_057382275.1. Taxonomy (NCBI): domain Eukaryota; kingdom Metazoa; phylum Chordata; class Actinopteri; order Cichliformes; family Cichlidae; genus Copadichromis; species Copadichromis virginalis. The sequence goes on from NC_140636.1 coordinate 15,292,617, forward strand.
TCATGATGTCAGCCTGACGGAGTCTGCCACATTAACGGTCTTTGCTTCTGACACAATCCGTCTGCTGAAACAGTGACCTCATACTTAATTTAACACATGGTGCACAAACCCAAACGGAAGGTGCCGATAGCACCGGCGCAGATGATAAAACGGCCTTTTCCAAAGCAAAGTGATGAATTGATGCCACTCGGTGAGGTCACGTCACCATTTCTTTCTTCGTACATGTGCAGAAACTTGTGTTGAAAGCAGTTTATCTTGGAAATCTGACACCGTGCCGACTACACACAGCACAGAGCTCCTGTGTTTTCAGCGCCCACCAGGCTTCGTGATTACTTTCCAAGCCTTCCATGCATGCAAATTCAGCTCCCAGGCTTCACTTTCCGCTCATTAAAAGCGGGCCCTCAAACTCAGGTTGAGAACGACAAATCTCTCCGGTCATCACATTTCTCCGCTAAAACAATACTGCAGTGTGTCGACTCAGCACTTCCTCCTCTTCCCACATTTGGGGGCAGGAGCGGGCCTCGCGGTTCTTGTGCTGGGACGTTTTATTGACTGTTGGACAAAAAAGGTTTGGAGGCGTGTGCGTGCTGCAGGTGGGGATTCAAGTGCAAACACACACACGGGAACACATTACATCACGGCCGGATGCTCATACTCTGGAGGTCGGGTTACCCGGTGTTGCCCTCGTTAAAGGTTCTCCTCTTTTTCCTTAAAACCCAATTGTGGCGTTTTCGGCTTCGTTTCTCAGTCACGGTGACCTTTACAGAGGTCAACTCAAAACCTGGACACAACATGGCTGTGAGACTGTTTTGTGTCCATCAACAGCAACAACAACATAACCATGAACTGAAAATGGCGTTGCATGAAGTGGGTTTAAAGGCATGACCTAATTTGGTTGTAGCCAGCCAGCGAAGGATTGCCTCATTGGAGTAAAGTTCAGGCCGCCATTAAGAGCTCATAAAATGACTCGTATGAGATTTTTGCACACCCTGAAGCACCAGGTCACCACAAATAAAGAGTGTATGCCCCACTGCCCCATTTCTTCTTTTTTCAACTCCAATAACATCTGAAGATGCAGACTGGTTCACCCGAGAGAGAAGAGCTGTTTATACAGGGTGTGAGTTCAGTGGCTCTGAGGTTTCCATGTGCTGACCCAAAATAGTGATGACAAGAAACTTGCTGTTGTTTTGAAATAAGTGAGGACATACATCCTCGTTCATTTCAGCCAGGATGTAATTAGATTACATTGTGTACACGGCACAGTTTTTCCTCTGAGTGGTTCATGAAAACAGAAACGCCGCCTCGCTCATGCTCGTGTTTTTGTTGTGAATGATTACACCACATATTTCAGAGTCAAACCCAGAGGGTCAAATGACTGACGTGCAGGGAGGACGCAGGAGGAAATGATCACTTCAGAACAGAACAAAGAAGCAGGCCTCAACATTGACGAGATAATTTGGGGACAGTTTCATGATCCTGCGTTTCAGACTTTCAGTTTCTGTTGAATGTTCTCTGTTTGTGTTCTTGTTCATATTCTGTGTTCGTAGTTCTCATTGTTAGCTATGTTGTAAGCTTGTGTTCCTGTGTTCCCTGCTTCTAGTCTGTGTCTGTTTGGTCTCCCATGTTTACTTCCTGGCGTCCTGGAGCTGCTCTACAAACAGCGATACTGTGCTGTGTTAAAGGTCCGTCTGCAGGTAGATTGTGTTACACGTCTGCAGGACTGACACAGCTGTTAGCATGTGACGTGTATCGATGATGAGCTAACCTGCCGAAGGCTTTAGCTCTGATGATCTTGTTAGCGGTGGCACGGTCCTGCAGTGATCGAGCATTTGTGGAGTTACTGTTTCCATTTGTGTGTGATTCAGACCCAGGAAGCCAAAGATATCTAAAATGATAGATAAATGAAAGGCAGTAAACAAACACGGCCTGATTTGTATTAAAAAGCCACATTATTTCTTTTTTAGGATTATTAAATTGTACTATGCTCTGTTCTTGTTTTTTTGCATCTAATTCAAAGTTACAGAAAGTGCCTAAAGAGGGTCCACGGCATCTGAAATGTCTTATGTGGAAACAAAGTGTGCACACAAAGTTTGTGTTGTTTTTTCTGATTTCATTGACTTGATTTCAGTTAGTCTGGTGCTGATATGACGATGAGAACCTGGTGCAGGGACTGCTCTCATTTCTATGCTGATACACTTCACGCTGCCACGTCATTTGTTGTAGATTTGCAAAAGCAAGGAAAGCAATGAGCATCAGTGAGCCACGCTGTGTATTCACTATAATTTCAGCTGTCAGGTTGAGCTGTAAGCAGTGACCGGAGGCTGAGGCAGAGATGTTGGTGCTGAGCTCTTTATTCTTTCTATGGCAGGATGTCAGTAAACTCATAGAAACGTTGGAGGCATTTCATGAAGAAACAAGTTAAACACAGCACCGCTGGGCGTGTTCTCAGGTTGGCCGGACAATTGATTTGTTATTCTTTGCTTCTCCAACTTTTTGAAGAGGTCATGGGTCAAAGTGAGAGCCTGGGGAGAGATGCAGCCTGCTGATTAGATAAACAGTGTGGTGGCAGGATCAGGTAAGCCCTGAGAGATGGAGAGACGTTGCAGACTCCCCAGAGGAGGAGGTGGGGGGAACCAAGGTCTGGTAATGGGATCCAGAGTGGTGATGTCATGAAGAAAGGCAGCCATGTGCATCAGTGTGTGGATGAATATGTGAAGAAACAGCAACTCGGGGAAGATGATCACATTTAACCCTCTAACACTCTACTGCAGCTTTAATCCTGTTATTGCTAAAACAGGCTGGGTGAGGTCTGTTACAGAGTAAGAGGTTCACACAGAAGCACTCATATTTCTGCTTCTTTAACCTCAGCAGCTAAAGTGGTGGAGCAGTCCTCATTCTCTAAGGTTTTTACTCAAGTTATTAAAAGCCGTGTACGTTTTATTTGATCATAAGCACAGACTGAGTCTGAGGAGGTTTTTTGGGGGGGGTGTAAACATTTAGCCAGCAGGTGTCACTGTTCACCTGCAGCGCCTCTGTCACAGTCTCAGTGCGTAGCTGTTCCCTGTCCAGAAGATCCCGCAAGAACTACCCCCTCAGGCAAGGTACAGAGGTCAGCGCTTTCATTTTTCACTTTCACCCTCATTTTTCTTCTCTACGTTTCCTCGGTGATGAGAGACGATAGGTGACAAGAAAGCCTTACTCTTAAATTGGAATCTAGGGTTTGAAAGGAAGGGTCATCTAAGGGGCAGAGGGCCAGCTTTGTTGGAAGACGCTACAATATTTCAAATTTGAGGGAAAAGGAGCAAACATTGTGAAAGCAGATGCACATAAAACTGACTAAACACATGGATATTCGTCACGCTGAGCAGCAGGCTCGCTCGTCCCTCCAATGACATCACTGATGATAGTTTTCTATATCACAAGAGCAGCGGTGTGGTACAGCTGGCACAGTGTCCAACCTTTCCAGCATTTCTAAAGCAGTTATGTCATTTGGTTTTATTTGAATTCAAGCTGACCGCATTTTATTAGACACACAATAAAATAAAAAGCATTAAGGACTCGTCGACCGAATGCTGCGTAGCCGACCGCTTTGAAACTGCACTGTGAAAATTATAGTAAAATCCAAGTAAATGCTTTTCAGATGACGTGTGAATATTCAACAAAAGGCAATCTTTAGTGTTAATTTCATTACGGTAGGAATTAAATTCTGGAAAAAGAGCGGAGAGGTTTTCTGCCATTACATTTCACAATCTTACACTTTGATCTGACCCACCGTGAAATCTGGGTCAGGATAGTTATTGAAAAAAATGCCTGTTTAAAAGCCAACTGCAAAAAGAGTTTCACACAAGTGCTGGAGGATTTCTTTATAACCAGTAGATGATGATGGCCACTTAATTTGGAAAGACTGTTGCTGTGGAGAAGACTATTCCAGATGTGATCACCTTGAATTTGAATGAATCATTTGCCTCATTACTTGGACCCCTGGGGGGCTGGGGAGCATTTTGGACCATTTATATGCAAAGACTTCCAGTCACACAATCTTTTGAACTCACGTTGAGGCTGTACACTCACGCATTGTTTCCTATGAGTGTCTGGTTGTTTCAGGGATAGTAAGCCTCCTTCATTCCTCCAGCTTCTAGTTATTTTTCCAAAGTAATGGGCCTCTGCTCTCTATGCTGGATAACTGTTCTAACACAGCTTATGATTAACCTGCTGCTTTCTTAAGTTGTGCGTGTTCTCAAACATATTGTAGCTCCAGCTGACGACACCCTATCCCAACACTAACCATTTTGTGGGCTATTCATCGCAGTCAGCTGATGCGGGAGAGGCTGAAAATGTGACGACATGAACTGCAGAATGAGATGGATGTTGTGTTCTATTTATACACAACTGAGTGACATCACATACTACGTGTGGGTGGGCAGTATAGTGGCTCTCTCATCAACTTTACAGGTCACATGAAGGTTTGGGCATCCGGATGCTGCAGGATACACTTACACACATTTTGGCACCAGTTTGACACACCTATACTTAAAGATGCTTCTAGAGATTCTTAATAAAGTTAAGCAGCTAAAGCTAAGACGAGCAGCTCAGTCTTATTTACCCTCACGATTCCCTGAACCTCTCATTCTAAAATAAAAACCAGACAATCACCTTTCACTTCCTGTACCATACTAAAACTTCAATAGGAAACATCTGTGTTCTCACATCTGCCTGCATTCCTCTGTGTTTGGGATATAACTGCTGTTTTTTATTTTTTACGTCTCATACTCAATTCTATCATCGTCACTTTGATCCAGTGCTTTTCTTTCTCGCACTCTGTCATCTTCTCCTCCAGCACCAGTCTTTGGATTCTGGGAGTCGCGTCCTGTTTCCCACATTCACCGGCCAAATGATGTATCACTAAAACTCTGTACACCCATGAATAGTTTGCTACTTGAAACTGATCTCTCCTTACTGACGTAAACGTTTCTTTGAAATTTTATGATCGTTAGTCTCACCGTTTGTTTTAGCAGCATCATGATGACCAATCTTACATCTGTGTGATCAATAATTACAGAAACACTTCAACGAGCTTGCCATTTGCCTACTTCTCGTGTCGAATAATTGCAGGAGGCACAGATACAGAACATGTCTTTAAAAACAATTTCCAAATCCAAAGGAGCTCCTCCCAGTAAGGAAAGAACACAAGAAAGCAAAACCAGGAACATACACAGACGACACGACAAACTATACACACTCTGGAGGCTAATTAGGGTTAGACACAGGAGTGAAACAACGCACAGGTGAACACAGTCAGGAGACGACAGACAGGAAGCACGACTAACACATAAAAGGAAACGACTAAAACACAGATACGACTGCAAGCACTTTACAAAGCATCACCATGGACATGAGACATGGACATGAGACATGGACAGGGGAGGGAGGGACAAACAGAAGCACTAATATTGATAAATATAATGACTGGTGAGAACTGAAACATAGAGAACGAGAAAACTGAAAACCAGATGAACACAAAATCACAACCTTAAACATAAAACAATAAAACACAAATCTAAAAATCCAAAAGCAAACTGTTGACCACACAGTTTAGGGGCTGACGTGGTGCAGTTAAAATATGTGAAGTATGTTTGTAAATATTCAGCATAATTAACAACCCCTGGCTTGGTATGTCATTATTTTTGATGCAGCATGGGAGAAGATGGGCAAAGATGCAGAATCCCGGCTGTTCACAGAAACAGGAGAGCGATGATGGGATCAGGAACAACCAGACTGGAACGTTTGTCGTTTAACTTCAGCGTCTGCAAATGTCTCTCTAAACAAAAATTTTAATTTCTCACTGTTTCTGCAAAGACCAAATCTGAATCCATCCCCTTTGAGACTTTTCCATCTTTAGCCTGCTGTGATAATACGCCGTGGATTCATATCATTCGATGGTTTTCTCTAAGCCTAGCACAGGTTTTATGACAAATGTAATCCTTTATGAACAGGCTTTGAGCATTTCTTCGTTGCTAAAATGGAAAAATTGACAATTTCACATATTCAAGTTAAAAATTCACAAAAAAAAATAAAACAGAAATGAAAATGAAATCAGTTTTTTGCGCTGCAAATGAAACCAAAAACGGACCCTGTTATTTATCATTTTTCTGTACTTGCATAAATGTGTAAAAAAGCATTGCTATTTCTAAGAACAGGGCAGTGAAATGTAGATAATTCTGTAATTAAAAAAGGAAAAAAATCTTTTCCTCGAGTATCCTGTTGGACATTTACCTTTAGGTCACAATGTGATCTTTGGCACACGGGCTGGTTTAAATCTGCCCAAAGGGAGAACATTCCTTCGTTTCAGATTCCCAACATACCAGAGGTCGGATAACCCCAGCACAATACCCCATTATGGGTTTAAAGACTTCTAATGGTCCATCTCTTTGAGTCGGGGCATGCCAGAGGACTGATCAGAATGTGCAGGACTCGCATGCAGAAACTTGCATGGAAACCAGCACATTTGTTCATGTTTGTACACAGCAACAACACTCGGTTTATTTGGCTGACTTCTCAGGCTTTCATCACAGCGGCCACAGATCTCCTCGATGCTATTTGGGTGATAAACAATATGAAGAAGGTCTAATTAATCCTTGTCAAACAATCATGAGAAAAGGGATGAGTAGGCTATTAGAATGTAATTAAATAATCAAATGTTTACTGTTGTAACATTTTCCAGAAGCTCTCCGAGGAAGACAAGTTGTATTTTTTGTTCTTTTCCCCAGAGAGTAAAAGAAAAGTAAAAGTTTGAACCGGATGATCCCCAGAAAGCATGTTGAAGAGGATGGGTAATACCAGAGGTCGTCTGTGCACCGATTCCCATGGCAGCGTTTCACTGTTTAGTCATGGAACTGCAATAAAGCCACAATGGCCTCAATGCTGACTTATTATACCAGTAAGCAAACACCAGTGCTACAGTATTCAGTGTTACGCCCACTATTTACCAATCTAAATGGAAACCCCGACTCTCTGCGGCCCTGCTTCAGTGGCTTCTATATAGGGGACATCAATCCATACCAGCAACCAAACCAAAGGGGATTTGTGGCCTTCCAGCTCTTAGTTGTGGCAGCGGAAAGGGTTTTAAATGATCCCTCATCCACAAACCCTGAAATTTGCACCATGTAGGCCTCTCCTTTTCTGTCTGCATAGCATTTTTCTAACTGTTGCAGATGCTCTGTCAAGGGTAGTGTCGTGGATGAGAGGAGGAGGACCCAAACGCTGGACTCACAGGCAGGTAGGTGAAGGTGGATGTTTATTGCCGAAGGAGTGAGCAAACAGTACAGAGGGAGGCAATGGCTGGCTGACTGAATGAATGAACTAAGGACTGACTGACTGACTGGACATACAGACGACATCGGACATACATCATTAACATCAATGACACGACAGAGAACTGGTGAAACCGAGGAACTTAAATACACAGGTGGATGATGACAATGATTGGAAACAGGTGAGTACAGGGCTGAACATAATCTGACTAATGACACGGGAGACAAGCTGACACGGGAAAAGACAGGAAGTAAGAACATTAATGTGGCGAACCGAACTGAACATGAACAAACTGAAATCACTGGGTCAACGACCCAGGAACCCTGACAGTACCCCCCCCTCCAAAGGCCGGCACCCGACGGCAAAAAGAGAAAGAAAAAAAACCCCAGAACAGGGCGGGCGGAGGGGGCCCAGGACGGAGGGACGGAGTCCACACCAAGACAGTTCAGGGGGCCGACCGTGCGGACGGCAACGGCGGCGACGTGGACACAGTTCAGGGGGCCGACCGTGCGGACGGCAACGGCGGCGACGGCGGCCACTCAGGCGACGGCGGTCCGGGGGCCGGCCGCGCGGAAGGCAGCGGCGGCCACTCAGGCGATGGCGGTGCAGCTCAGGGGGCCGGCCGCGCGCAAGGCAGCGGCGGAGACGTGAAAACAGTTCAGGAGGCCGGCCGTGCGCAAGGCAACGGCGGCGGCGAAGGAGACGACGGAGCAGTTCAGGAGGCCGACCGCGCGGGAGGCGGCGGCGACGATGACAGCGCTGGTCCGGGGGCCGGCCGTGCGGAAGGCGACGGCGGCCACTCAGGCGATGACGGTGCAGTTCAGGGGGCCGGCCGCGCGGAAGGCAGCGGCGGCGGCTCTCCAGTGTCAGGCGCACCGGCCGAGGCCCGGAGGGCACAGGACCAGGCGAAGCACCGGCTGAGGAGGCTGCAGCAGACGAAGACTCTGAGGAGGCTGCAGCGGACGAAGACTCCGAGGAGGCTGCAGCGGACGAAGACTCCGAGGAGGCTGCAGCGGACGAAGACTCCGAGGAGGCTGCAGCGGACGAAGGCTCTGAGGCTGAGGCCGGGCCGGGCGTGGGTGCAGCTGAGGCAGAGGCCGGGCCGGGCGGGGGCGCAGCTGAGGCAGAGGCCGGGCCGGGCGGGGGCGCAGCTGAGGCAGAGGCCGGGCCGGGCGGGGGCGCAGCTGAGGCAGAGGCCGGGCCGGGCGGGGGCGCAGCTGAGGCAGAGGCCTGACCAGGCGATGCAGGCGCGGAGGCCTCTGGCCGGAGACCGGCAGGACCAGTAGGCCCGGAGGCCCCTGGCTGAGGAGCGGCCGGGCCAGCGGGTGCGGAAACCCCTGGCTGAGGAGCGGCCGGGCCAGCGGGTGCGGAAACCCCTGGCTGAGGAGCGGCCGGGCCAGCGGGTGCGGAAACCCCTGGCTGAGGAGCGGCCGGGCCAGCGGGTGCGGAAACCCCTGGCTGAGGAGCGGCCGGGCCAGCGGGTGCGGAAACCCCTGGCTGAGAAGCAGGAAGGCTCACAGCAGGCTCTGGGTGCTGTGGCTGCAGGTCCGGGAACTGGACGGGATGGTGGACAGGTGACTGGGAAACAGGAGGCGACTGGACTACAGAGCACTGGGCGGCAGACTGGACTACAGAAGAGTGGAGGACAGGTGGAGACTGGACTACAGGTGACTGGAGGACAGGTGGAGACTGAGCTACAGGTGACTGGAGGACAGGTGGAGACTGAGCTACAGGTGGCTGAACTGGCTGGAGGGCAGCAGGAGACTGGACAGCAGGTGAGTGAACCGACTGGAGTGAAAGCTGAACAGCAGGTGAAGGAACTGATTGGACTAAGGAGACTGATGGATAAACAGAGGCCGGTGAGGCTAATGGCTGAGCTAAAGAGTGAGCTAGTGAAGGGGACAACAGTGCAGCCTGGGCTAATAAAGCTGGGGCCTGAGCAGGGGACAGTTCAGCTAGTCTAACCAGTGATACTGCGAGGGCGTGAAAAGCTGGATCCGGAGGTGGATGAAAGGGTGAAGTAGTAGGTGGACCGGTTAGCTCTTCCAAGCCTCCAGGGAGGTCAGGCTGGGTTCCGGCTGCCCTCAGCCTGGGCGCTGGGACAGGCACGGAAGGTGGCTGGACACCAGTCACCCCCACCCGTGAAACAGGAGCGGGTGTGGAGGTGGACTGGGTCGCAGCTGCCCTCCTCCTGGGAGCTGGCACTGGTGTGGGCTGGGCCCTAGTCCTCTGAGGAGGTGAAACGGCTGAAGAGGAAGGCCGAATCTGGGCCGCTGCGCTGGTAGGAAAAGGCTGAATGATGGGTGTGGAAACGGTGACTGGGTGTGTGGTACTGGAAGGTTTCTCTGGGATTATTCTGGTCCTCCTGCCACCACTATTTACAGTCTTTAATTGAACGGTCGTCGAGGGTGTTGGAGTGCGGATATTGTCCTTAATAAATCCCAGCTCAGAGGGAGCAGAGCTGAAAAAATCTTCCCAGTCCACATCATCCTCAAGGAGGGAAACTCCCCATGAATCAGAAGAGAGTCTGTTGTGTGTTTTAAGTGGATAATCAGATGAGAGGTGTGGAAAACAGTCACTGGAACTCACCACCGGGAGTTGCTGAACAGAGTCCGTTTTATGGCGGCGTGTGCGCCGCTTTCCCCGGGAAGAGGAAGCGGGCCGGGTAAACGGCTGAGCCTCTGGCGCGGTAGCCTCCGCTGAGCCGAGATGGGAGGTGTAGCCGCTGTGCCGTGGCGAGGCGGAAAGGCTGGAGAGTGAAAAGGCTGGCGGGCGAGCGAGGAGCGAAGCGGCGGGAGAGCGAGCGGCCGAAGCTTGGGCTGTGACGCCCACTCTCCGCGGCGAATGCTCCGATGCAGCTGAGGCAGCAGGTGGGGGAACGTGGCGTCTTCGAGGCCCGCCCAGAGCCAGGCGAGTCCCCTCGAAGACGCGCTCTCTCTCCGCGAAGAGCCGCTGTTTTCCCCGAAGCCCCTCCGTCCAGCGAAGGAGCGCTGCCTCCTGCCGCTCGAAAAGTTCAGGGTCCGCTGGGTCCACAACGCGTGGTCGTGTCATTCTGTCAAGGGTAGTGTCGTGGATGAGAGGAGGAGGACCCAAACGCTGGACTCACAGGCAGGTAGGTGAAGGTGGATGTTTATTGCCGAAGGAGTGAGCAAACAGTACAGAGGGAGGCAATGGCTGGCTGACTGAATGAATGAACTAAGGACTGACTGACTGACTGGACATACAGACGACATCGGACATACATCATTAACATCAATGACACGACAGAGAACTGGTGAAACCGAGGAACTTAAATACACAGGTGGATGATGACAATGATTGGAAACAGGTGAGTACAGGGCTGAACATAATCTGACTAATGACACGGGAGACAAGCTGACACGGGAAAAGACAGGAAGTAAGAACATTAATGTGGCGAACCGAACTGAACATGAACAAACTGAAATCACTGGGTCAACGACCCAGGAACCCTGACATGCTCAAAGGGCAGCAGAGCCGAATCCATTTGGCTTCCAGCTGCCAGTCTATAAATTAGCATTCTTTACATTCTGTTAATTTATCGAATAGACAGACGTTGTTTCTCTAGACTGCTCCTAGATCCCCTTCTGCATGTTCATTCATCAGGACTGTGGTCTGGATGGAGCACACGCACACCCTTTGTATCAAACAAGGACAACTGGAGGTGGGGGATTCGGGCTGAGCGTGAGGCTTGTCTCGTTGAAAGACATTTTCCATTCCTCTGGATATGCAGGTCCGGCTCCTCTTTTGCCTGCTTTGTATAATCGGCACCAACACACACAAAAGCTGAGTTTGTTCTCACAAATCCCACATATCCTGGAATTAAACACTCAAATGTTTTATGTGAGGACCATTTATGATGTCAAAGCAAACGTCTAAATTTAGCTGCTTGCTCTATTTAAAGATAATGTGCTGTTTATAAGAACAATAGACACTTATCCCCCAGTTTATAGCTGTGATTTTGTGACATAATTACTGATTAGAGCTTATCATTTAGAACCTACTTTTGAAAACAGTTAAAAGGTAAATCTGCTGTAATTCATAACCTTCTGCTCCCATATATCTCATGACTACACAAGCAGATGATTGTTACCTACTTATCGCATTTGCCTCGGGCTCTCAGAGCATTTAAGCATCTTGTAAAGTCTTAAACTTCTCTTACTGTTGCTTTATCTGCAAACGGAGCTATTTTTACATTGAAAAAACTATGATAACTCTACTGTAGCTCAAATGGCAGACAGATGTATGATCTCAGGCGTCCAGTCATCCTCCAGCTCTCTTTCACAACATTGGCACAGCCAACGGTGCTAATTTGTTTTCAACTCTAAACGATCAGGGTAATCAAGCATACTGCAAAAAACTAACAAGCCTGAGTTAGTGTGATGTTAGCAGTCAGATAGCCAGCAAGCAGATGATCTGGCTATTTCTAATGCTGCTGCACATTTTTGTTAGAAATAAGGTTTCTGAGAGTTCACAAACTGAAGACACCTAACTGACTATGACCTGTCATCCTCTGGATAGATGCAGCAGAACTGTGGGTCTAATAAAAGCACAGCATCACTGGAGCTTCCTCCTCACTAAGCTCTGCCATCAAACTGCCAGAGCTGAACTTAGAGGAGGTTTTGTTGTACTGCTTTCTGCTTAAGCTGGGCAAACACTGTGCAATTATTTCAGTCCTGTTATTCAGGGTTAGAAGTTCATAGGTCACGATGCAGGTCTCACACTATACCGCCCGATGCTCTGATGTGACCTGAGTGCTCACACTGTGCGTCCATAACATGAAGCTTACAACACAAAGTCTGTCTCTCCCTCTCTGTCTTTCACAGACACGCACACCACCACCATCAACTTTGCTAAATTGCTAATGAAAAACATTGATCAGGCAGCTGAGATTGAGCAGCAGTGTCCATCCAACTCTTTTCACGGTTGTTGCGGTCGTGATAATTTTGTGAGGCCACATTAAAAAGGCTCGGATGAGCCAAAGTTCTACAAGTTGTGCCTCCATCGCTTGTGTCCAGATCACACGCTGCACTGCCGTGCTGCTCCGTCTTTTTCACTTTCATTTCTGTTTGCGTGTGCGCAGCGTGAGAGATTACGTTGATAGCCTCACGAGGATTTCAAACAGGTTTGATTTTCTTGCGACCATATGATTGATGATCGGGAGCTTGTCATGAGGTGTTAATCGCCAGAGGTGGGACCAAGTCATTGTTTTGCAAGTCTCAAGTAAGTCTCAAGTCTTAATCCTCAAGTCAGAGTCGAGTCTCAAGTCACTGGTGTAAAAGTCCGAGTAAAGTCACAAGTCTGAAACTTTGAATTTCAAGTCCTTTCGAGTCTTAAAAAAAAACGGAAAAAGAATGTTGCAGTTATATGCTAAATGTAAATATTAGACCATGTGATTTTTAAATCTGTGTTTTTCTGAACACATGACAAAATAGTGAACAAATTGTGAAAACTGCACCTCTATAAAATGCAGCTCAATTAAACTTAGCTCCAAGAATAATTTTCACCGACAGTTCTAAGATAAGCTGCATGTTATTCTTGGATGCGCTCGTAGGACCGGCTTTAAAATCGCATGACAAAAATATTATACACATAAAAAAACTGTATCACCAACGTAGCCTGGACAACGTTTGCTAGTTATATGAAGTCAGCTATCTCATCGTAGCAAAAGAGAAGCACCACATACCGTTCTTTATGCAACTTCAACTGTCGGACAAAGTTGGAAATTGTTCCATCTCTGTCTGTGATTCTCTTCTTGCATGTTTTGCATATTGCATTTCGTTTTTTTGTTGACTACTTCATAGTTTATGTACCTGAAAGAAATAACTACTTGCAGCATTTTTTAGCATTTTTTTTTTCTTTTTAAAAAAAATCTGGTTAATTTGATTGGCTGTGCTACAGCTCACGCACTCATACATACGGAGTGTGGTTTGAATAAATAAATGAATGAATTGAATTAATAGTGCACACCTTCTATATAATATGCGTGTTAAATTTTATATTTGGGGTGAAATATCAAGTCTTTTCAAGTAAACCGGTTCAAGTCCAATTCAAGTCCCAGGTCATTGGTGTAAAAGTTCAAGTCAAGTCACAAGTCTTAGAATATTTTTTCAAGTCAAGTCTAAAGTCATAAAATTAATGACTCGAGTCTGACTCGAGTCCAAGTCATGTGACTCGAGTCCACAACTCTGTTAATCGCTTCTCGTTACCCCACGTATACTACACGATGCACGACTTATGATTAAGGCGAAACTTGGGTCGATTCCCCAAAACGGTCGCACAACTGAAAACTCGTCTCAAAATGGGCCAAAAATCGCACAGTGTATGCCCAGCATTACACGTGCACTGATGTGATCTGGTCTGATGGGACCTGGGACAAGGTGGGGTGCAGGTGTCCCCTGGAAATGACCAAATGACAGCAAGAGTTCTCAGATATATTAGAAATCTTTTCATTTTGGTCTTTGCTAAAAACAGAGCCGTTGCAGAAAGATGCCGTTCCCTGGTTTGTGTCATACGACGTCTGCAAACACAAATCTTACACCAACATTTTCCCTTTGACATCAGGAATGTTATATTATATCGGTAATCATGGCTTTTGCACACAAGCTAACAAACCCGTCAGCTCTTCAAGTGGAATTAATCAAGCAACAATTATCCAACACTCCCCATAATCATTCAGGTCTAAATATTGAAGATTTAAAGTTTACTTAATCTCAAAATTGAATTTCCATGCCTTCTTATTCCTGTATATACTGGAGTAACACAATGGAACTAATGTATTGACTATAGGGATGAATAACAACTGACAATGTGCTCACACGATTGGCTCCAACTGTTTCTCAAGGTCTCCAGAAATGTTTCTGCACTGCAAAGAGGATTTACTGCTTGCTATAGAAAATAAGTGATGGTCTTTGTTTAAAAAGCAGAGCAATGACTCAGAGGTCTCGGCCTGTTCCCTTACATTAACTTACTGTTTCACAATGGTGCGCTGTCTCTGCAGCTATCGGGCCACGTTTCGTGTAAATAAACAGTGTTGGGAAGGTTACTTTTAAAATGTATTCCATTACAGAATACAGAATACATGCCCCAAAATGTATTCTGTAACGTATTCCGTTACGTTACTCAATGACAGTAACGTATTCTGAATACTTTGGATTACTTAATATATTATCATGATTTTTACAACAACGTGAATGTACTATTGCTGTGTGATTTATTACTAATACTGAAGGTCCGCGACTCCGAACTGTAGTAAAGGGACCTCTGACTAATACGGCGGGGTCCCTGTCGGCTCGTAGCCGAAAAATAGCTTTACTTTGTTGTGTGGGTCAACTTTTCTTGCGAGACACAGAGAGAGGCGTTGAAAGACTGCTCCAACGGAACTTATTGTTTTCGGAGGAAAACACGAACACAGTGTACAGTCGAGTCTTAATAGCTTACTTACAACTGGGCTCGTCAGGCACTCTTCTTGGCTGAAGTGGTTATTATTATATTTACATGCTTCCAGCTCCCGTTTTTCCTCGATGACAGCTCCTACCTTTCCACTCCCCTTTTTCTCCCTCCTCGCGGTCACAGACCCATAACGTGTATGGCAGTCCATTCTCCCTGCAACACGGACTACACTGCCCATGATGCTACATACTTTAGAGCTATGCTTGTAGCATTCTGCCTGTTAGCTTAGCACAACAACAACAACAATAACAACGAAAAGGCGCTCTCTCACCCAGGAAACACACAGTCGCAGAGAGAGAGAGCGTCGCCCTGTAACCATGGCAACGGTAACGCTGCCGCCTGGAACAACAGAACGTAGCTGTCAAACAAAACCCAAACAGTCCTGACCCGCGACAAAATGAAACAGGAAAGTACCGCAGTGTAATCCATTTATTTCAACAAAGTAACTGTATTCTGAATACCACCTTTTTAAACGGTAACTGTAACGGAATACAGTTACTCATATTTTGTATTTTAAATACGTAACGGCGGTACATGTATTCCGTTACTCCCCAACACTGTAAATAAAGTATATTGTTATTGCTCACAGTGTTGCAGCATTAATGAATATTAACACACTGCGAGCCCATGGGAGCTGTTATCCTTTATTGCAAAAGCAAGAGATAAATAAAGTGGTTTGCTATAAGGACAAGCTCTTTGTTGCAGAACAATAAACTTTATTTATTGTGATCAGTTACGTCTGGGCAAACGGGCGGGTGAAAGTCGGCAAAGCTGCTGGATTAGTGCAATCACTCAGCAGATAATACAACTGTCATGTTGTAATCCCAGACACTGTGAAGTTTGAACTCTGAGCCCTGAAGCTGAAATGCACCCAATATTTGGAGTTGTGGAGCCAATCGACAATCAATCTGCCACTCAAAGCCATGGCTGCTGATCACAGCAGGAGCAGCTCTCCTCACTTCAGCCGCAGACACGTGGCACACAGAAGAGGACGGTCTTGGACAGCAGAGATCGGCCTTTTGCAAGCTATGACTTCCTTAAAATTCATGAAAGCTAAAGACTAAATCTGCAAGTGTTTAAGCTGAAATAATCAAGTCATCGACTTAATATTTCTCCTTAAAAAAAGCACACATTGATCTTTATATGCAGTAACCTGGTGGTAAGACACCAGTTTGCAGAGCAGATCCGAAGCCTCTGCATAGATTTTGCCGTGTGACCAGAACATTTGGCTTGCATTAAAAAGAGTCACTTGAGGCGAGTCTTTATGGAAAGATGATACAGTAATTGTCAGTTTAAATATCTCTGCTGCTTCCCCCCACAATTCACCTTCAGACGTTCTCCGCTGCTGGCAGCAAAGCACAGAGCTTTTCCTGGTTTCTCTCTTTAAAACTCCAAACCTGAGGGAACATTTCTTGCCTGGAGTTTCTGGCACAATAGTTATGTTTGTGAACACAATATAACACTGTGGCAGGACGTGCATTTAATCCAGCATGTCAAAACTCCTGAGTGAACGGAGGAGCTGCCGTGTTTTAACGCTTTGCCCGTGTTCTCTGTTTGACATGTGAAGCAAGCGCAGCGAATCACTCCCCTGTTACAGGACTGGTGAGTAATCCACCTCATGTTTTCTTTAGTCAATCAAAGTGAGACATTTCCAAAACTTTTCAACTTAAATTAGTTAATGGAGAAGGTTCTACAAGCTCTTAACAATAATTGGTGTGTAAAGTAATTTCACACTAATGACTGTATCAGAGGGAATCATTAAAACGTCAAAAACTAAAAACTGATTCTGTTTTAAAGTACTTGTTATTTTCATTACGATTATAATCCAGTTACTTATACGGTGCATTCACAAAGAGGAAGAGCGTTTTAGTGTGCAGCATATGTTTCTACAGCTCAGTAGCTACAGATACAGCGTGTGAACATTCTCAGTCAAAATAGCATCGTCTTCTTTTCTGTTCCATGGTGTAGCTGCAGGGTGATGGGAAAAAGAAAGTACCCCCCGCCTTTTAACCACCTGAGTCACATTTCTAAACTGGGACGGCAACACGGCTGTGGAGTTCTCTATCGTTGTCTTTATGCTGTGCAGACTCTTTTAAAAAGCAGCTGAAGACTTTTCTATATAAACAAACTTTTGATTAATTAAAATCGTTTTATGTTATTTTTTCATTTCTATTTCTGGTTTTATTGTGAAACACTTTGTGATATTATCCATGAAACTGCGATAAAAATACATTTTACTTACTTACTTCCCTTTTTCGAGGGTAAATAAATCATCTGGTTCTTGACAGGTCTTAAATTATGCAACATACAACTTACTACATTTACTTACTGTGTAATTATTTATTTATTGAATGGTTTAATGGTTTAATTATTTATATAGCACATTTAATTACAACAGGAGCGTTGACCAAAGTGCTGTACAAGAATACAACATATACATAATAAAATAACAAATAACTCTCATGCTGTATTAAAAGCCAGTAAATAAAAATGCGTTTTAAGATAAGGTTTAAAAAGATTGACAGTGGGAGCCTGTCTGATGTATAGGGGTAAATTATTCCACAGCTTAGGCGCTACGACTGCAAATGCTCGATCGCCTCTATGAACCAGCCTCGACCTTGGTACAGCTAAAAGCAAAAGATCACTTGATCTAAGAGATCTAAAGGGGGTATAAGTCTGCAAGAGGTCAGACAAATACCCGGGAGCCTGTCCATTCAGGGCTTTGTAGGTCAACAATAAAATTTTAAAGTTAATTGTGCGGACAGGGAGCCAATGAAGAGAGGCGAGCACCGGGGAAATGTGTTCACGTCCTTTAATACGTGTCAGAAGATGAGCTGCAGCATTCTGGACCAACTGAAGCCTTGCCAGGCAGGTCTGAACCTGCAAAACAAAATGCTGAAGCGCTGTGTGGAAAACTAAGTACACTCCATGACTGATCACCTTATAGATAATATCTTCTCCCACAGTCTCCCACAGCGTTATGTTGCAAATGCTGCTTCAGGTTATTGAGGTTTGTGAACACTTGATGAACCCTTTACAGCAGAGATCTGGGGTTTGGTTGGGCTGTTGCAGCACCTTGACTCCCTCCTTGATCCTTTCTCTAGTAGATTTGCGACTATGCTCGGGATCGTTGTCCTATTTTATGACCCAGTGTTGGTCAAGCTTTAACTGTTGGACAGATGGCCTCGACTCTAAAACACTTTGGCACACAGAGGAACTCTTGGATTTTTTGCAGTCTGACCTTTGGGTGAATTTGCTGGGATGTCCACTCCTGGGAATACTGACAAATTGCTGAATGTTTTGCACTTCAGATGGTCTGAAAGCCGTGCCCAGACTGATGGGCAGCAAAATAAAATCACTCCTGATGTCGGCTCTGCACACACCTGAATCCTCCAGACATGCAAACTACCAACGCATCTGCTTTTATTAGATGATCAGCTGATCAAGTGCAAAGTGCTGGCTGCTGCTTACACTCCTTTCTATTTCGTTAAATAACGACACGGTGTAAAACGGCACGTGCCGTTGTTCATCTGAAGTTTTATTTGTTCTTGTTTTTGCTTTTTTGTGATATCCTGAAATGCAAAAATGCAGATTTGGAAGCAGGTGTTCCTTCTTTCTATCATGACCGTTCGTAAGGACTCGAAGTCAACGACTTTAGATTCCTCTGTTGCAATGACATTTGTGTGGAGTGCTGTTTTCAGATGGTCTTTTTCTGTTAAACTATTTAAATAAACTGCCAGTACTACAGTAGTATACTACACTGATAGTGTAAGCTTAACATCCAGCAGGATGTGATTGTGTGAGGAAACCGTGGTTCCACTTCAGCTTTGTTGGTGGGCTTTAAGATCTTCTATTGTGTTTTTATTTATCGTCTATAAGAGCCATAAAGAGGAAACCTCAGCACTCATAATGGTAAATGGCCTGTATTTATATAGCGCTTTACTAGTCCTTAAGGACCCTAAAGCGCTTTACACACTCAGTCATCCACCCATTCACACACACATTCACACACTGGTGATGGCAGCTACATTGTAGCCACAGCCACCCTGGGGCGCACTGACAGAGGCGAGGCTGCCGGACACTGGCGCCACCGGGCCCTCTGACCACCACCAGTAGGCAACGGGTGAAGTGTCTTGCCCAAGGACACAACAACCGAGACTGTCCAAGCCGGGGCTCGAACCTGCAACCTTCCGATTACAAGGCGAACTCCCAACTCTTGAGCCACGATCGCGACGTATTCAGCCATACTTCTTGCTTAGACACTGGAGGCACTGCTCACCTTGCATTAAGGTCTAACATGTTTACACGATTCATCCACTTGCTGTCTTGCCAACATCAGACACTCAGCTTTTCCACCTCTAAGCCTTCCCTGTGTATCCGGCCTCAGTTTGTGACCCTGCCCAAAACTGGTTGCTGCGAGTTAGGAAGAGGGCAACAAAAGATATTTAACGAGATAAATGCGTTAAACATTTATAAACATTTAAAACTTCCTCACTTAGAGAACAATGAGCTTAGTTTTACCTGTCAAATCTACTTGGGCATGAAAATCCGTTCATTATTCACAGAAACGCGGGACTTTCATTTAATAAATGGCATTGCAGTATTGTAACTGTGCATGCAAGTAATTAGTCCTATTTATCTACCGTGCAAATGTTCAGATAATTAATGTTGCATGTCTCCTGTCCACTGTTTGCTGCAGCTGTGGAGATGTAGTCTGGGGTGTATTTTTAACCATCCAGATGTGAATGTTTAAAAGCCATCAGGATGAAGCTTCATCTAATAAATAACAGTCATAAGCTGCAGGTACACACCGTTTCATATTGTCTTTGGTCGTGACAACATGATAGGCATGGAGGTCTTTGCACCCCAGGACCAGATGCAGAACAATTTATTTAAAACAACACTGCATGAGGCATTTTTTAAAATATGAGTTTTCCTGTTTAAACTTAACGGCAGGGACATTTAGCAAGTTCACCATGTGGAGCGTTGGCTTCATGACTGTTCACACTGTTGCACTACATGTGAACAGTATTTAATTCCACCCCCGAAGGCTTTATATTTGAAGTCACTTCAAAAAGTCCAGATGCTCCCCACATGCAAATCTTGCCATAATGAATTAACGGTTATTTATTTTTCTTGCATAGATCCTGCTGTAATTGTCCTTTTTAAGAAGACAAAGATCTTTGGAACACAGAGTATCAGCGCTGAACATCAACCAAGAGCCTTCATTCTGCATTTTTGTAAAGAAACAAAAGAGAATTCTGTTCAAGTCAGATTGAATAGACATAATAATCAGAAACCTTCAGATCCTGTGCACGCAGCTTTTTAGAATGATGGCCAGCACTCTTATTAAGGCTCCAAATTTAGTCACTGAGTAACTTACGATATCCAGAGAGAAGACGATGGATGTCGAGGGAATTCTTGGAGCCTTGAGGAGACTTCAACCTTCAGGAGTTTGAATAAGTAACTCTCTCATCCTCTGCTTTGTTTAAGTCTGATGATTTAAGGTTGCCAGCAATAAAAACATGTCAGTTAATGGATGCTGTGATTATTTGGTTGTCAATTGATGACGTATGGACCCTGCTTCCAGGTCCAAACTACTCTCTTTATTAAGGCTGTTGTGTTTTTAACACATTTTAATGCTTTGTATTTTGTTCTATTTAATATGAACAAGCCCCCAAAACAGTCAGTGATTACTGTCGGCCTCTCTCAGTTTTTATTACCACTGGTCATTTTAAAGCTCAGTTTTTAAACCCTTACAACGTAGCTACAGCTCAGCCCATGCAGCAGTACATTAATGACTAACCTCGTATTGTAGATGGATTATCTCAGTTGTTCTGCTGGCTGAAGTTTGGTCCGTTTACAGCACAGGTGTCGAACTCCAGGCCTCGAGGGCCGGTGTCCTGCAGGTTTTAGATGTGTCCTTGATCCAGCACAGCTGATTTAAATGGATAAATGACCTCCTCAACATGTCTTGAAGTTCTCCAGAGGCCTGGTAATAAACGAATCATCAGGTGTGCTGACCCAGGGTGAGATCTAAAACCTGCAGGACACCTGCCGCCGAGGCCTGGAGTTCCCCACCCCTGGTTTACAGCATCCTGCCATGCGATTGCATTTGTCCCTAACCATCAGGAACCCTCACGTTAACTTTTATCAAGTGAAAAAAGGTTAGCGTTCACTTTTGGTTTCACTTTGGAATTATTCTACATATAATGCATCTCTATAGACTGATGGGTTTGTAGACGGGCTTGTGTCATGTGACGTAATACTTTTGTACTGCTGCTACATTTATCTACAAGAGTCATTGCTCTGCTAATATCCTTTCTCCGGTCCTTCATACAAACACCTGTGTGTATTTTTATTGTCCTTCGACCATAATTCATTTAAAAACTGACTCATTGTCATGGTCCTGGGTCGGTGACCCAGCGCTTTTAGTTATCATTTTCTAGTTTATGATGATGATGATTATTATTGTTTGAGTTCTGTGTGTTATATTTGGTCTGCCTTTGAGTCTGTCTCTGTCTATGGTGTCACCCCATCTGTTTGTGAATCTGTCTGTTTAGTTCAATGTCTTGTCTGGTTCCATGTGTCTGAGTTTCCTGTTTTATTGTGAAGGTTTGTCATATGTGAGTGTGCTCAGTTTACGTTTCCCCTGTCTCGTCAGCTGTGATTTCTCCCAGGTGTGTTCCCCTCCTGTCTCTCATCCCTTGATTACTGCCGTCTGTGTATTTAAGCCCTGTGTTTCTCTGTGTCAGTGTCGCGTCGTTCTGTCATGAATCGCTGTGTGGCAGGCAAGCAGGAGTGGTGGACCCAAAATGCAGAACTCAGACACGGAAGTGAAACTTAAGGCGCAGCTTTATTGCTGGGAAAAACCTCGTACAAACTAAACTCACCAAAAGAAAACCAAAAGTCAGAACAGAGGAACCAAGGACTGAAACACTGGAAAGAAACACTAAACTGGAGCAGGAGACCAAACACTAGGAACATAGAAGCAGAACACACAGCTAGTTGAGGGTACGACGCACACAACTGTTTCCTGTGATTAATCTGAAAGACTGAGATGTCAAAGAAAGTTTTCACATTTAAAAACAAACCAAGCTATGGTTGAGTTTCATTCCAAGAACCGGCTGTTTGGTTATTTGGCCGTGCCTGTGGTTCGAAGCAGACACGTTGTGTGTAAAAACACCGTGAATTATCATTTGTCTCCTCTCCTCTGTCCTGATACTTTTTTCTATGATTTTTAAACTGCCGTTCAAACGCTGTGGGTAAGCTATTAATCAATTCATAACTATGCCGAAGAAAAACAAACAGAGTCCAGTCATGAATCTTCATGGCAGACCAACCACATTCACTGCACTGCAGATTTATGGAGTAATTAAGGTCTGCACAATTTCTCTGAATGGAAAATGTATGAAGTATTGTGCTGTGCTCTTTAGCTGAACACGCTGTTAACTAAAGAGGTAAGTGCTTCCTTAAGATCATTATTATCGTCAAAAGTTGGTTTATTTCACAGGATGAAATTGTGATATTCTAAGAAGAGCAAAACCAGCAGTAACACTTTGTCTGCATAACCAGGACCTGAAATATCACATTTCCATGTGACCCAGATCTTTATAGCTGTAGCTATCAGTAGCTGGTGTCACGAAATTAATATATTGTTAGTGCTTATTTAGTGCATATTGTTACTTGCTTTTAATATAGTCTAAAAGGGCCACCTCTGAGTCTGAGCCCAAAAGTACTGACAGGAAACTGCATGCTTTTGCAGAGCACATGAGGTGCAGACAGAAAGTGAAAAACGTGTTTGATCGAAACTTAATGTGTGCGCGAAATATGGAGAAATATTCATTTGAGTCCATCCACATCAAAAAGCCCAAGTTGGTGTCAGGATGTCAAAGTGGTCTTTGGAAAAATATTTTTCTTACTTCTAAGTTTTTGGACCTATTTCAACTCACTGTTTTATGTACAAATGCACATTAACTGCTGGAATACACCATTTATTCCAGTTTGAACAGTGTTTGCTAAAAACTACAGCAACACTTTATAACACAGGCCGTGACTAAGAGCATCCTTCTCCTGAAATGAAAATTCATTTCGATGTAATTACATTTACATATATATTTGTAGTATTTTACCTACAAATATTTACAGTAGGCACTAGAATAAAGGAGCAGCAAATCAGGTCTTTACGGGAAATAAAGAAATAATTATACTCTAAGTAAATTTTAGTAAGTAGTAACTAACTTTTAGTGTGGCAAAACAAACACTATCTCCCCATGTTACATATTAAATACACCGAGCTTTTTGGGCCGGGGCCGTATTTTTTACAGGATTCATCTTTACTTTTAAGATCTTTACCTTAAAAATCAAAACATCACAATTTTGCAGTGACCTTAGAATGATGGAACCAATCATATTTGAACAATCACAGTTCAAATATAACATTCAAATGGTGTATTCAGGAAATTAGACCTGGACGTTTGGCAGCGTTAAGCCACTCCTGTCATGAACCGAAGTTCCACGCACAAGTTGGACCCAGGAGCAGAACACACACACAGCGGTACGAGAGAACAAAAATAAACTTTATTATAACTGAGGGTGTCCCGGGAGGGTAGAAGGGAAAAAACGCACGGAACCAGAAAAACCGAGGGACCGGGAGGAGAATCGCGCAGGAACGCCGAGAGCGGGACTGTGGGAGGCTGAAACAGAAAAAGGAAAAAAGGATTATTGGGGTGCGGGGAAAACGGCAGTATACGAGGGGAAGTAGAGTACGCGTCTTACGATGATAGCGGGGCCGAGGGAACCGGAGGGAGGGGTGAGGGTCCATGGGGAGAAGCTTCAGAAAGGTCGAGGCGGCTGGGGCTGATCGTGATCCAAATTCCGGACAGGCAGGTGGACAGGCTGGTGGCTCAAACACGCCGAGCTGTGATCTGAGTATACAAGGCAGAGTTAGTGTTAGTTCACACGGATAAGTTTGCATAAGGGCTTTCCCGCAGGTGTACGTTACCGCTGAAGGACGACTACGGACTGGCGTGGAGCAGCAGGCTGGGCAGGATTAAATAGTCCACCTGGTGATCGCCTGGGATGGGATGCAGGTGTGGAGTTAGCAGCCACGCCCACGGGAGTGGGCATCCCATCAGCACCTCAGACGCCGGGCCGCGGACCATGACAACTCCATAATATGGCCCAGGACCCGGCACACCTATGACACCTGGCTAATCGGAGGTCAGGTTAGAAACGTGCTATATAGGGCTTTGGAGTTGACGTCACGCCGCAATGCATTGTGGGAGCGCAGCTCCATTTTCGGGGTCTACGAATCAAAACAAACACACTGTGTTGGAACGACGACGACAAGAAACATGCTTAAAAGCAGCTCAAAAGAAAACGGATGGTATAGAGACCGATTGCGTCCAGAGGCGAAGCAGCGGTACTTGAAAAAAAATAGAGTGCATCGCAAATCTGGACCCATTTGAAATACGGCAGTGGAGTAAAGACCCAGACGACTTACCGCCACTGTCCTACCCCGATATCTTCACGTATCTTGTTTGTGGAGTAAGCGCTTACACAGCGAACCAGTTTCGTAATTACAAGTCACTGGAGGCGCACATCCAATTTACAAATGGCTGGGTGCAAGATTTGGCTATTTTCAAGCCGCCAAACTCTGAGTACGTCGTCAAAGTAAGTCAGCTGGAGTGCACCGAGTGAAATAGCCATTTTCCACCCCCCACCATAATTAATGTTACACATTTATCATTTAACTGCTAAAATATCGTTATCATATTATATGCCCATAATTGTAAAGTACATGCAAGTTAACACATTGATAATCGGGTAAATTATTAACGCCAATTTGTGTCCTTCCTGTCTCATTTCATTTATTGTCTTTACATCAACCAATCAAGTCACTCCATTCTATGTTTGATCGCAATTTCTATAACTTCTGAGACCACCAACGATGATATTATTCAGCTATAAAGTGTGATGTGAACATATTTAGAACTTACCGGAATGAAAATGTCTTGAGCACACCAACTGATATCTGGAGACGTAACAGAACTTGATATCAGCTCGTCTCACGGCTGCTATCCAGGCTAGACGCCTTCGTTTGGTAATATCCGATACATGAGCTCCTTCATGTTGCTTCCAGGTTGGGAAAGCATAAAAAGACAATCCAAACTTATTCCCGTGCCGGTCGTAAGATCGAACATTGCAGCCGACCGCACAGCAAGTACGAACCATGGCTATGCTTTCGCTCCTTACTTAGACCCCCAAAATGGCGGATCGGGCCAAAATCCTTTCCACGCCCACCCCCGTGACATCACGCTCCAAAGCCCTATATGAAACAGTCCATTTACTATTTGTCATAAGAGCAGGGTGCAAGATGCTAGCAGGCAGGATGTCATGGAACGCCATAACCAAGTAGCCAGTATAGCATGCAGAAACATCTGTGCCGAGTATGGCCTGGAAGTCCTGAGGTCAAAACGGGAGACGGCCCCCTGGCTGGTGGAGAATGACTGGGCTAAGATCCTCTTACAGTGCACTGCAGCTATTCTGCAACTCTCTAGGCAGAGATCCCACCACTAATCATTAATGGCGACTGTGTAGAAAGGGTGGCAAACTTTTGATTCCTGGGAGTCAACACTGAGGAGTACCTTTCCTGGAGTGCGAACACCTCTGAGCTGCTGAAAAAGGCCCAACAGAGACTTCCTGAGAATTCTCAGGAGGAATAACATCACACAGAGACTGCTGGTGTCCTTCTACAGTGCCACCATTGAGAGTGTTCTAACCTATTGCATATACATCTGGTACACTAGCTGCACAGTGGCTCAGAGGAAAGCACTCCAAGGGATCCTTAACAACGCCCAAAGGATCACTGGCTGCTCTCGTCACACTGGAAGATCTACACAACACCCGCTGTCTTAAAAAAGCTCAGAACATTATGAAAGATACCAAACATCCTGGCAGTTTGACCTGTACCGGGCAGACTGTACAGAGCAATCAGTGTAAGGACAAATCACTCAAACACCACTTTTACCCAACCGCAATAACACGTCCGACTGCTGCTACTGAAAAATGTCCATCACGCTACTCTGGTATTGATCTATGCACTGACTGAAGCATGTATGTGAATTTGTGCTCATACTTTTCCTATTAGCACTTTAAGTATTTTATTTATTGATTTTATTGAATAGTATTGTTTTATTTATATTTTCATTGTTTTAGGGATGATGCACTGATCAGGGACCACTTTTAATTTCCTTGTACCTGTGACAATGACAATATAGACATTCTGTGAATGGAATCACACTGATCAATGGTAACTGGTCTCCCAGCCTATTGTTCATTCAGTGGGCTGGTTTCAGTTATTGTGCAAATTAAACAGTTATAAGGTTGGAAACCTGCAGTCAGCTGAGACTGAAGAAGTCACCTGGATGATGACGAAACGTTTCTCCCACTGAAAACATCCAGATGAACAGAATCAACCTTTTGAGGTTTATGTACCTCAAACAGACGCAACAACATTGTCATCCCCTATGTAGCCGGTGTATCAGAGAAACTCAGGAGAGTTTTCTCCAAGCATGACATCCCGGTGCATTTCAGACCCAGCAACACGCTCAGACAGAAACTGGTTCACCCGAAAGACAAAACGCCAAAACACAAACTTAACAATGTGGTGTATGCTGTACAGTGCAGCGAGGAATGCCCAGACCTCTACATTGGAGAGACCAAACAGCCACTTCACAAGCGCATGGCACAACACAGAAGAGCCACCTCCACAGGACAAGACTCAGCAGTCCATCTGCATCTTAAGGATAAAGGACACTCTTTCGAGGATGCCAATGTTCACATTTTGGACAGAGAGGACAGATGGTTTGAAAGAGGAGTGAAAGAAGCCATCTATGTCCACTGTGAGCGACCATCTTTGAACAGAGGCGGGGGTTTACGACACCAACTCTCTGCCATCTATAATCCAGTTTTGAGATCCCTTCCCAGACGCCTTAACGCCCACTCACATCCTGGGCCATCTGCCCTCAGGAATTCGCATGATAAGGTGGGGCCAGGTTTCACAATGAACTCACCCGAAACTCTGGCTGATTGGGACCCACACCCAGTTTCACACCTTGGCTCAGGCGATTAGAGGATCATCAGGGGGTCCTTTTGTCCCTCTGTGGGGGGTTACTCCCACTAGGTTTATATCTGGGACTCTCCACCATTTGACCTTAGAACTGAAGAAGCTTCTCAGATGAGAGGTGAAACGTCTTCAAGTAACTTAAAGAAGTCCAGACGCCTTTCTTTGCAAGCTCCTTTGACTACAATGACCTGGATGACTGAGAACCTTCACAGACATCAAGACAAGATCCTGTGGCATCACAGACTGGTGATGGCTAACCAACCAAACATAGTAGTGGTGGCCATGCAGATGAAGAACATTAAGAAGAAAGAACAATATCGGTCCCAGTGGCAATCGGAGCACTCGGTGACCGATTGCGAGCCATAAGCCGGGTGAGCGGCTCCAGCAGATCCCAGGAGTGAGACTCAAGATCTCCCCCCAGAAGAGCGCAGTACTAGGAACAGCAAAGGTGCTGCGCAGGACCCTCAAGCTCCCCGGCCTCTGGTAGACTGCCCACAATATTATACAAATATAACATTAACTAAAAGTAACTTTACCATAAATGCCAAATTAAATACCAGTAAGTTACCATGGAAACTACTGAAGTTGAGGTCTATTTTGTATCTCTTTCCGTCCCAGTCAGTGTGTGATGTCTGTCAAATGAAGAAAAGTGTTGGCTGCACTTTAAGAAGAACACACATTATCTCAACAGAGACGAGTTTAGCCTGAGGGAGCGAAATGTGCTGCTCAGAGGTTTAAACAGCCAAACCTTTGGAGCAGTGGCGCAACATTTTGACTTACTATACAAAAATGGAGAATAAAGAAGTTTCTGATGGCATAAAGGTGCCATCTAAATTTATTTATGAGTTATTGTTGGACAAAAATCATATGAAAGTTGTTTGGACAGTTGTGAACCTGTCATAGATGAGCCCAATCGACTCTTCCTAAGAATGTGGGCCCTTTCAAATAAGCTCGACTGAGTCTGGGTGATTGATCACGAGAGATGGAGAATAGTTACCTGCATTTCATAGATGAAGCAACAGTTATGCTCATTAACGGCTGCTGACATATTTGTCTGCCTCGACGTATTTCTAAAGAATTTTCCACGTGAAAGCATCGGCACAGTCTAGCGAAGGGGAACAAAGTCCGACCTGTCTGTTTCTCTTACGCCATTTCCAGGATTTTCTTTAAAACAATCAATTAGAGCTGACTGCTCCATTGCATAAGTAGATAGGTGGCCTTGCTGAAAAGGAATTATCCAGTAACGTCTGCAGTTACGCACCCGTTTGAGTGAAGTAAAACACAGATGTGAAATCTGTAGATCTTCAAAGTTGGGCTCGACTTCTAGACAAAAATCAAACGAGCTGAAGCTCACAAAAGTTTCTTAAAACAAAACACCTGAAAACTGCAGTAAAGCTTTAAATGTTGTTTTATATATCGTAAAGCAATCCACAGGAGACTGAGATAATTCGTTCCTGCTTCAACACAATTTAGCTTCCTAAAGTGTTTCACACATTTCACTGAAGATCGCAAATCATTATTATTCAAGGAATGCGGGGCTGTAACAAATTTACTGTATTGAACGTGGCTTCAATTAATATCTTTTTATATTTCCTCTGTGGTCTGTTTCTTTCGTGCTGTTGCTTCACTGCAGCAGAGCGATGCTCGGATGCCAGAGTGTATTACTCCACCGTATTGTCCAGGGATCTTTTTTTCTAAAGGAGTCAGCTCATTAAGTGTAAATGATGATAAATGTATTGTTAATGTTGTGGTTTCTTTCTTATATCTGTATTTGCCTTTGGACCATCTGCAAAAATACCCGATAAATCACTAAAGAATGACTTTAAGTATCACTGAAAATAGCATTAATGGATAAAAGGAAGAAGAAATAAATAGGAAGCTCTTTAACAAGCTGGATTTTCCTCCTGTATAGATAATGCTGTTTCCAAGTGGTTGAAGAAAAGCACAAGATAAATGCAGTTCATTCATCATTTTCAGTGTCAAAGACCAAAGTGCACTCTGAACCGTCGGAGTGCTGCATGACCCCAGCAACACCTCTGCAGATCTGTCAAGGGTTGAAAAAAGGAGCGGATAAACTCCTTAAACTGTAAATAACCAACGAATGTGCGGCTGCGTTGTTGTATGTGAACTATACACACTGTAATCAGCGCGTTTACTCGTGAGCCTCAGCTGCTTTTGTGGGGCTTCCACGTCCTCACGCACACAAGCCGCTGAGCACACGGCGATGAATGACAGCAATCACAGACGGTTATTTCTGGAACCGGTACCAAAAGTGCATCGAGCACAAAACAAATGGAAATATTAGCAGGAAAGCATATGTGAAAACTAAAAGGAAAGAAACCAGTGATTACATTTAGGCTTTAATCTGAGATTCTGTTCAGTTTCCAAAGACTGATCGCCTGCCAGAGTCCACTTCCTATGTGGTGCCAGCAGATTTCAAACACACACAAACCCAATGACATGTTTTTATCAGTGACAGGGGAAGTGAATCCCTCTCTGGAAACACCTTTGTTGTTGCTCTAATTTTTATTCCCTTGAAATAAAAAGATTAAACGATGGGTTTTATGCTGGCGACTTATGCTAAGACGAAAATGACTCCAGACTCATTGCCTAAATTACCACCATGGTTTAATTACAGACTTCCTCCGCGTGGTGGTTGTTACGGTTTGTTAGTACAAGCAATTGCTGTAAATGAAAACTATTTTAAGGTCATTAAATTGTTTTTTGAGTACTTTAGGAACTTTATTTCCATAACGTGTCATCGTTCAGCTTAGATAAAGATCACAGCCGAGTTACACAAGCCCGGATAACCAACTTGACCGCGAGGCCCCAAGATCACTTTGTGGTGCAATGATTAGTCTGTATTTTTGGTAATGAGCATCACAAGAGTGCAATAAACAAGACTGAGAGCCAACAGCCAGCTTTGTTTTTCACCGTGCTGTAATGAGGCAGGACCTACAGGACTGTAGCATCAGGAGTGCAGAGAGAACGGCCTGGGCCACACAGGCACGGAGTTAGCATTTTGTGGATGGATGGGAAATATGGATGCCGATGATGTCACCATGGCTGTGTCCATCTTTTATATACAGTCTATTGGAAAGAGATTGAAGAAGATTGTTTTTAATCAGGCAGGAGAGATGCTGGTTGCTAGCGCTGCTCTGTTTTGCTCTGTTTTGTCTTATTGTTGACACGGTTGTTGTTTATCTCACTCAGTCACCAGGACTGGTGGCTTAGCTGGTTGGTATCTGGTACCCTGGGCAACACAGATTGTGGAAACAGTGGGTGAGCAAGTGGGTTATTCCAGCGCTGGTTATTATGAGGCGTGGCATGAAACAACTGCCATGTTTTCAACATGTTTTAGAGAAATGTCCAAAAATTAATGTAATATTTAAGTCAAGCGTGTGCTTCAAATCTCCTAAGGAAAGAAGTGCGCAAGCTCTCTTTGCTCCAAACAAATTTTGCACCTGCAGTTTATGAATCTCAAAAATGTTTCAAGCTGTCTTCAGTATGAAATGCAACTGCAGAATGTCAGCTTACAACATGCAGAGGCACCGAGCAGCAGATACTGGGCAGTCTCAGCGGTAATAAGCAACAGCCATGTTGACTGCTGGTTGTTATACATCTGCCCGAAGCTGTGAGCGAGACAACATAACATCTCATCATGTGAATCACCAGGATCGTGTTCAACATGGGGGGAAAGCTCTGTCAAGCATTACCTGTTAAATCCGTGAATGTGCATGAAACGGAGCTGACAGGTCGCAGCTTCATTTCCCATCATGCCTCCCTCTCTTTCACGCAGCAACAAAAATGGGGAGAAATAGCCAAAGAAGAAAAAACAGAACTGAGGACATCTGCAGCTCTTAAATGTCCATATGAAAATCTGCTGAAAACATTATTTTCCCCTTTTATTTGTTCTTTGCAACCAGCGACTTTTAAACACTTTGGAACATGGAAAATTTACTGAGCTGAGTTATTGACAGAGTTTGTTTATACTACGTTTGCACGCAGAATGTGGAAGGACTTTCAGTTTCTTTAATATCTGCCTTAAGCCTGCAAGTTGAAGCATAATTCAAAACTCTACAGGGAGTCTTCTCCCCCAAAGCCCGCTCAGTGTCGACAGAGCTGCAGCCGAGCGATCTCAGCCTGGATGAAAATGTGTGAAAAAGGGGGTCGAGGGAGTTCGGTCCGCTCTATTCTGGTCAGGATCAGGTTGACTGTTGGCTGAACGATGTTGAGGGGCGCGGGGAGTTTTGATAGGAGGCAACCGACATGATGCCCAGAGCCAGCGATGGATTATATATCTCACACATCTGTGGAAACTCTTAAAGGGACTCGCACACCAAGCAATTTGGAAATCCAGAGAGTCCCAAAGCCCCGAGGCCAAGCTGAGCCATCTAGTTGTGTTATTCTCCCCTCACTGTGAACATTATGTCCAGTACAATCACCTGGGCAGACGTTTGGAGGAGTGCCACTGGAGGGTACATTTAAAATCGTGTTTTTGAAACTCAGTCAGTCAGTTTAAAAGCTGCATCCTGAGTTACTGGACCAAAGGTGTCTGTGTGGTGGAAAATTTGGAGCTGTAAAACACAGAATTTCCTCAACACAGTTTCAAAGAGGAAGACGAAGAAGTCTCAAGTTCCTGTGTTGGAGAGAAGAAGTGGAAAAAGCTGGACATGCCAAGCTAAGAAAACACCCCAAGAACACAATAAAAAGTGCAGATATGGCTTTGAAGTGTTGGTATATGAATATGTTACGAGTGCAGTAAGATGTAAGTAAGAAATAGACAAAAAGTTAGACGAGTAGTCTTTAATTTTGTTTTGTCAAACTTTAATCTCGATCAAACTCATATTTTCATTAACAAGAAAATAGTGATTATAATAAGTGACAGTGGAGAAAGTTTAAAAGAAATAAGGGAACAAATATTGAGGTTTTGCAGACACATGGACGAGCCACGTTACATTAACTTATCCACCTTTTTGGACGTGTGACAATGGTGACACTGCATGATCCCAGTCACACTGAGAATCTCCCACCAGTTGATGAGGTTGATGGTGAAACTGATTGTTAAAGCCCCCACTTGCAAAGACCAGTCAGAGATCAACCTCCAGCTGCCAGAGAAAAAAGCATGTTCAGGTTGAGAGAGGGGCTCGAGCAGATGTGGAGAGCAGCCTGACAGGTTGGAAAAAGCCTTGTTGCAGTTGCTTTGGTTGCGCGCACATTGCTGCAGTTGCCTATAGTTTGCATCGAACACGCGAAATTGTCTACCAGCGCTTGCCAGCTGCTCTCCGAGTGGTAGTCAAACTTTATTTTGCCTTCAAAATAAAAGTTGTGACTTTTGAAATGTGCTGAAGTGTTAATGCACAGCTTTTACTTTGAAGGCAAACATGGTGCATTTCCAGTTTCTGTTGCACTTTTTCAAGTTTTACTACTGCGTGCTTAGTTGTTAGTGAGTGTTTGCAGACAAGTCAATGTGTTCAGTGTGCAAGCTGTGGGTGGTCACAACAATCTGCGAGTGCTCAAAGCAACCACGGAGAATCATGGCAGTGTTTTTGCCGCAGCACCTCTTTGCGACCAGTTGACCTGAACGTTCGCCAACGTTTTAGGCAATCTGCATTTTTGATAAAACACAGCTGATTCTGTGTGCAGGGTGAAGTATAGGTTATATGTTTGCACTATTATCGTCTTAATAATCCAGCCCACTGTGCTGTCGTCAAGATCAAAATCCTGTTTTAGCTGTTTGTTTTTTTTAGTTGATTTTCAAAACCTAAATCTGGAAATTACACACGTGGTTATAGATTTTCCTGAAAGTCCAATCCCCTGTACACAAACAAGTAAGAACAGAACATCCAAAAGATTTGGCTTCAAAGTCGGAAAAGCACTGACATTTATTTGGTTTTAAGGCAAGGCTGCTTTCAAAATACACAAAAAAATATACCTGCGAAGATCATTAAATCATCGTGTTTACTTTGGATGACTCGGAGGAACTCTTTCCTACCATTCTGGCAAACAGCGCAGTAATAATATTGCCATATTTCATTCTGTCTGTTTACTGTGGAATCAGGGCTGATATTGAGAGACAACCAATAAATTGGGGAAGAATTACAAACAACGAGAAACACCAGAGGCTGTCAGAGAAAAGGAAAGCTTCTGCTGGTACTATCAGAGCTGCTGGTAGCCCATTAAAAAGGCCAAGAATCTGTAATGCTTTGCATTTATTAGTGCGGATAAAACCCACAAACCAAAAATGTTAATGGACCAGTCTGTAAAATTGCGATGGTGTATTGGATTCTTCATGCCGCCTGAACATCATCTCCTTCCTCCGCTGCCATTTTTGCCTCTGGTTGGTGGGACTTTGTGCCGATTGAGTGCGTTCGCCCGCCGTTCTCTGATTAGGCTTCATATTAGTTTCAAATCCACTTGAGGTGTTTCCAGTGTTTGTTCGTAGCCTCAAACAAATCTCCTGGAAATGTAAGCCGTAAACCGCAGGACAAAAAAATGGAGGGAAATGTTTCAGCACATGGCTGACGCAGGACGGAGAAAGAGAGCGGCTCAGCAGCTAGTATCCAGATTACCCTGCTCAGATTGCCAGAAACCACTAAACATTATATATTTACGTATATATATTATTCAAAGCAACTAAATCATGGTATTTAGTATAGTAATGAGATTGTTTGTGATACAACAGGAAATGAGGACAGACAAAGTTGACCCACAGTGAAAATGGGGAAATATTATGGAAATACTAGAGATGGGCAACTTCATAGTCCAGGCATCCAGCTGCCCCATTAAATCATCATCTTTACTCTGGATGACTCTAAAATGTGCGCTCTTGCTACTTCTTAACTTAGTGGCCGGCTGACACCACGACACGTCACACAAGAACCCAGAACAAGGCTCGTCTCACATCTGCTAAAAACATCTGGATCATCCTAAAGACTTCTGCGTAATATTCTGTGGACTGACGAGACAAAAACTGAGCTGTGTGGAAGGTTTCTGCATCAAACTAAAGAGAACATCACAGCAGCAGTCAGACATGGTGGTGGTGGTGTGACGGTCTGGTGTGGTGTAGCGATTCATGTTGGAAAACCCTCCAATGTGGCAGAATTAAAGTAATTCTGCAAAGAAGAGTGGGTAAAAATTCCTCCACAGTGATGTGAAAGTCACAGGGTGGAACAACCTATTGGTTTAGGGGGGCATTTACTTTTCACACAGGGGAGGAAGGTTTACTTTTTCCTCTTAATAAAAAAAATCATTATTTAAAAACTGCCAAAGTTTCGTCTAATATTCAAATGTGTTTGTTTGTCATTCATATTCAATGAATCACTCAAAACACAAAGGTTTTCTTCCCAAATTTAAACCGAGTATGTAACCTGTGGAAAAAGACATATTTCTGCTTGTGAAGCAAAGTGGATATGAGTTTCTCAAAGTGTGAGCTCTCCTTTGCTGGCGTCACAAATTTAACCACATCCAACCCTCAGACTCGTCGCTTTCCTTCACTACAACTGATGCAAGCTCATGATGAACGACAGCGGTCGAAGCGGCGGTGAGGAGATGAGCGTAACGTCCCTGGCGTGCCAAAGCTGGAGTTATTGTTTATTTGATTTGACTGATTATTAGTTGAAAATCGCAGGTTTTTGGCATAAAACACATTAAGCAGTGGGTACAAATGATAGGCCGACAGTATATCCCTCAGCTGATGAGCCACAGAATCCACTGCAGAATCTGTATGTAGGGTCTTTGTTTCCTCTGGAAAGCTGCCACTTTTATTCTAATCTTTCACATCTGCTTTGTTTAAACATCTATTGCCGTCTCGTCTCACACGGAGGAAAATCTTTCCCGCAGAAAGTTATACTGTATATTTTATATTTACCGAAATAAACAGTCAAACCTGTAGCCGAGCCGAGCCGTATCTACAAAACGTCGCGTTTTATCAGCAAGAAACAAATGAAGAAAAAGAATCTAACACTGAACACATGACTGGAAATCTCCAGAGTCAGAAAACAACTACTTAACTGTGAACACGACTGTACAGAGTCTCCGTGCTGACCTGTGCTGGGCCAAGCGAGCGTTTTAGAAAAGCGTTCATCGGATTCACTTGCAGGGTCAAAGAAAATCCACACAAATTTAACATACTCGTTCATGTCTGCTTGGGTGGAGCAAAGTCTATTGTAGTTCAGAAGGAGCAGATTCTAATCCTTGACTTTAATCCAACAGAACCATGTAAATTATAGTTGGAACGTGACAGCTGACAGGCCACGCCCACAATCAACTGAGCGTGCTCTGTTGTGGTTATTATAACGACACTCGGGCCAGCTTAAACTTTCACACACAAGCGAGATTATTCTCCTCGGTGTGATTACTCTTCCTCTCATTGCGGTTGTAATGTAAATTAACAAATCACATCTATTAGAAATAATCCCAAACAGAGCCTGATTTTTCATCGCGGCACCCGTCCTCCATCACTTCTCCAGGAGCAGAGCAGTCGTTCAATTTTCCATTCCAACAAACTGAACAGTCTTATCAAATACCTGCATAAACTCCAGAAATCTGCACGTCATTTGGAGCTAATGCGGTTGCCGTGTTGATTTGTTCCATGCGTGTATTGCATTTCCAGTCTGTTTATCATCTCTGTTCATTGTGCATGACCTCATAACTGGCACAAAACAACCAGAGCCAAGAAGTAATAAATGCTGATTTTTAGCAACGTCCATTAACCGAGGCCGTGTTTCAGATTTAGACACAAATGTCATTAAAAATATCTCAAAGATGATGCAGGGACACGGAGAACCATCACAAAGGGATGCAGTGGGCAGCAGTTTGTCTCAGAACCACATAAGCAAGATATTACAAAGTGAAAGATTTGCATCGTCTCAGTTTGGAGTCAGTATAGTTGCTGCTGTACGTTATACTGTAGACGCAAGTTTCAAACAGTTAAATCAGCAGCCTTCACAATCAAGATGTGATAAAAAGAAAAGTACGGCCTCTTCTTATTTACACAGAGGTTTGGTCAGCACTCGTTGTTTGCCAAAGTACTTAAAGTTAAATTAACTTAACTTGATTGGACCCTTTGTGAGGTCTCAGGATTTCGGTATCAGGGCACAGTAAAATCATTTTCTGGTCATTAGCAGCTGTTAAATACAACCTAAGCTGAACAACACATGACATATGGCAAATGCAGAAGCAGTGTGTGATCTCCAAACAGTGCTTTTGCAGCTTGCTTATATCTTGAAAGACCACCTTTAGCAAGAATATCTTGAAGTCATTCTTTTGTGTTTATCGGTCTCTCACATCACTGTGGAAGAATTCTGGCGCCCACTCTTCTTTACAACATTCCTTCAGCTCGTTGAGGTTTACGGGCATTTGTTTATGCACAGCTCTCTGAAGGTCAAACCACCAACTACGCTGAGGTTTGGACTTTGACTGGGCCATTGCAACACCTTGAATCTTTTCTTTTCAGTCATTCTGTTGCAGATTTGCTGCTGTGCTCAGGATCACTGTCCTGTTGCATAGTTTCAGCCAGGCTCTGGCTGCGGGACACGTGGCCTCACATTCGCCTTGAACACATTGGTACAAGGAGGAGCTCACGGTCAAGGTACCCAAATTATCAGCCCTCCACCGCTGTGCTGACATTCTCCACATGAACTGTGCAGAATGGACAAACGTCTCCACTTTGGGCTTGTGTGTCTTTTTTTGCTTATTCAGATGTTGCAATGCATCCAAACAAGACATAGTTGGTCAGCCTTTGTCTAACTGCACTGTCACAAACTTTAACCTTTAACGTGCTAACTCAGGCCTGCAGAGTCTGAGATGAAACTCTTTCTCTGACCATTACATGCTCTGACCCTGGGGTGAATTTGCTGGGAAGGTTGGCAGCTGCCTTGAATGCTTTCCACTTCTGAATAATCAGTAATGGTGAACTTAAACAGTTGCTTCTCTGCTGATGTCCTTCCTCTTTGGCATTGTGTTGACACAAATCTGAATGCTTCAGACCTGAAACAGCTAAAACGTTTATGGAGGTGCTCACGATCACTAATTATCAGTTCATCAAATGCATTTGATTAGCAGCACCTGGCTGTTACGTATCCTCTTAATCCCTGTGGAATTAGCAAAGATGGACTTTTGGTAAATAAATATTCCAAAATGCAGACGTATGCATGACAAACAAAGAACCACATTCTTTTTTCCCCCATGTATGTAAAGCCTTAGAAATAAAAGAGGGTTACTTTCTTTTTGCAAGAACTGCAAGGAATTTATGTTATTTCATCAACAGGCAAAAGTAAAAGATCCACAGATTCTACTGTGATTCTACTGCACGACCACCCTGTCAGACAGATTAGCAGGCTTGTAGACCGGAACAGCCAGGCTGGGATTCAGACTGTCAGCTGTAGCCAGGGCACCTCTCCCTGCTGATGCGAGAGGATTATCGCAGACTTAGGGACAAACTGTGGAAAAATCTGCACCTCAATAATTCATCTGTAAATTCTAATGATGACTATCGCTAATATCTACAGCTGTTGTTAACACGGTGTCTGCAGGATGATGTCATTGCCGAAATGACTTCACGTCTGCTTCAGACGAGAGGAGAGTTACGGTTTTA
Organism: Copadichromis virginalis; assembly: GCF_057382275.1. NCBI lineage: Eukaryota > Metazoa > Chordata > Actinopteri > Cichliformes > Cichlidae > Copadichromis > Copadichromis virginalis. The sequence goes on from NC_140636.1 coordinate 15,330,125, forward strand.
GTGGCGAGGAGCGATGCACGTTTAGACGACTTTAGGAGGAGATGAAGTGAGGATTGGATCTCTGGGATGTTATATTTTCTTAAATATTTAATTTTGACTTAATAGAGCAGGATTTAATCCAGTAGCCACATCAGTTTCTGTCTCCCCAACTCTCAGGCTTCCTCCTTTCAACCCCCAAGCACATATGTTGCAAATTAGCCTTTTGGCAGCAAGCGTAATCTGGAGTCTTCCTCCGGTGGATGCGGCCCAAGCAGACTCTCGCTCATCCTCGCTGACAGATCTCAGAGGAAAGTCCAGCTTTGCTGTAAAGACACTCAGAGGGCAGAGCGGAGCTGATCGGAGAGAGAGGAGTGGTGAGTGACGATGCTACCACCGTGGCATCAGGAAGGAGAGCACCTCCGCTTAATTTGATTTGATTTTACACAGACTGGCTGCTCACATATATCTCTAATATATGCCAGCTGTCAACACCAATGACAACAATATTAATTTCTACTTAGTTATCATGACTTTGACCTGATCTCTGAGCCATGAGGAAGCATGTGTTTGCAGTTAATCTGCTGTGCTGCGAAGAAAAACCTTGATTAGTTTACGACCAAACTGTGAGATGCAAATAAAAGAACAGTCATGTTCAAGCACGTTCAGACCAGGATCCTCAGCTGTGCCTCCATCCTGCTGCTGCTGATTCAGCGTTTCTGCAGCGCAGATTTCCAGATTGCATTTCATTTTCTCCTAATTGTGATAAATCATCGCCCGTCAGTCGATCGAGACAATATGTGCTGTAATGTAATGTATTTGTAATGTACATCATAATGAACACACAGTCATAAATCCCCATTAATAAGCGTTCATTAATCAAACTATGAACTATGTTACTGCACGTGGCTTATGCACATTTCTCCTGGGCTAAGGACAGATATTAAAGTTTATGTCACCGTATTTCTAAGAGGTTTTAGGCTTTTGTAGATCTTTGCTGTGTTTGCACTCTGCCAGAGCGACATCTACATGTCTTCTGTGTTCAATAGAAACACGGTTAACAAGGAAGGAACAATCATACATAAAAATATACCTCAAAAATATCAAGACAGCAAAACTTCACAGTACGTAACATAGTGTGCACAGTTACAGCAGAATGTTAACTCTGTGTGAGCATCCCAGACGTCTCCTTCGCCGCTCCCCTTGATGGCTGTAACACAGAGTATATCCATCCTGGTAATCGCCGGGAGGCATGTGGTAATTTCATTTCTGAATCTTATGGTAAACCACAAGGAAGAAACTATCTGTGCTGGTCTGCATTTCTCTTGTTATGCGATGCTTTCTTGATGTCTACTTAGACATGTGGCAATGCTTAAGACATCTTTTTCCACTGGTGTGAGAATCTGCCATGCATTTTCTTTCCCCTTTCTACTTCATGGAGTTCAAGGCCTCAGGTTTTATTGAACGTTATGGAAATGTAAAGCTGAATATTGTAAATATGAGTTATTTACAGAGGTAGAATAACTGTGGCAAAGCTTTACAGTCGAGCAGACTATACTGCCCGGCTGAACAGAGATCGCTTTTCCTCGTTTTCCTTTTATAGTACTTGGCAATATTCTTGTCTTTTTTTTTAATCTCCAAAGGAAATTAGTGGAGACTTTGTACAGGTAGAATGTGATTTATTGCTAAGTTAATGTGGTGAACTGAAGTTTATTATATAAACCGGTACATTTCATACCAGTACTTCAAAAATTGTTTATTTTCTTAATCAAATTGTATCAACTTAGTAATTTGACCTTGATATATACACATTAACAGAAGTTTGATATTTTGCATCTTACACCAGGAAATAATTACTATACTGTACTAAACTGTACCTGGGCTGTGAAATCTTACTGTAACAGTGTAAACTATTAAAAACTGTTTGTATTTTTGGACTAAATGAAGACATGGATAGGCTCAACACAACAGGAACTCAGCGCAATTGGCAGTCCACAAATATAATCAATCAGTATATGAGCGACTTTGGTCTTTGCGATGCATGGCGCTCTCTTCACCCCACCAGTAAGGAATATACTTTTTTCTCGCATGTTCATCACTCTTACTCTCGTTTGGATTATTTTTTGGTCAGCAGCTCACTGCTGTGTGACATTTCAGACACTGAGATTCATCCTATAGCTGTCAGCGATCATGCTCCCGTATCCTTAACACTAATACACAAGAATAACACTACGCCAAGAAAAAAACTGGAGATTTAATATATCACTACTTAAAGATGAAGACTTTATTAAATATTTTAAAAAGGAATGGACTTCATATTTAGACTTTAATGACACTCCCGGAATATCTGCTTCTGTTCTATGGGAAGCAGGGAAAGCTGTGATGAGAGGTAAAATAATTTCTTTCTCATCACACAAAAAGAAAGAAGAAAACAAAAATATTCAGGAATTAGAAAAAACCATCAAATCACTAGAAGAAGCCTACGCGTGCGACCAAGATCAGGAAACATTGAACAAAATATGCAAAACAAAACTAGAATTAAATGAAATTATTAATAAAAAAACACAATTCCTTATACAAAGACTACGCTTGCAGAATTTTGAACACAGTAACAAATCAGGTCGATTTCTAGCTAACCAGCTAAAAATAAATAAAGAAAAAACCACTATATGTGCTGCTAAAGATTTATCGGGGAACACAATATATGATCCTGGAAGAATAAACAACATTTTTAGGGATTTCTATGAAACTTTATACTCACCACAAATAAACCCATCTAAAAATGAAATTGATCTGTTTCTTGACAACGTAACTCTTCCAAAATTACTAGACAGTCAAGCAATGGAACTGGATTCGCCACTGACGCCAAGTGAACTCCAGGAAGCCCTGATAAGTATGCCCAATAATAAGGCTCCAGGTCCAGACGACTTCCCTGCAGAATTCTACAAAGAATTCTGGACAATTTTGGCACCAGTATTCCACGGCATGTTGCAGGAAATCGAGGAAAATGGCAGACTACCACCAAATATGAATTCTGCCAACATTAGTCTCCTGCTAAAACCAGGCAAAGACCCTTTATTTCCCTCAAGCTATCGTCCAATTTCTCTTTTAAATGTAGACCTTAAAATAATCTGCAAAGCTCTCTCAAAGAGATTAGAGAAAATGACCCCCCTCTTAATTCATCCTGACCAAACTGGTTTCATAAAAGGTCGGCACTCCTCAACAAACACTCGTAGATTACTTAATTTAATAGATTACTCATACGATAAAAACATTGAAACCATAATATTATCTCTAGATGCAGAAAAAGCATTTGACAGAGTTAACTGGAAATTTTTATTCGCAACTTTACACAAATTTGGTTTTGGAAACTCTTTCATAAACTGGATAAGAATATTATACAATTCCCCAACGGCTCGTATCAGAACAAATGACCAGACATCCTCCAGCTTCTGTCTCCTGAGGGGCACCAGACAGGGATGCCCACTCTCCCCTTCACTTTTTGCAATTTTTATCGAACCTCTAGCAGCAGCATTTAGACAGGCTACAACAATTAAGGGCATAAAATGTAAGAACATAGAACATAAAATCAGTCTCTATGCAGATGATGTGTTGCTTTTTCTACAAAACACACAAACCAACCTCTCAGAGGTAATTACTTTAATAAACTGGTTTTCAAGAGTTTCAGATTATTCAATTAACTGGCCAAAATCTACAGTTCTCCCCATTAACTGCTCCTTCCATAATTCTTCCTCTGCCCCACTGCAATCCGGAAATATTAAATATTTAGGTATTAATGTCTCTCCTAAGCTTTCAGACTTAACTAAATTAAACCACATCCCACTTCTAAAGAAAGTAGAAGGCGATCTGACTAGATGGAAATCTTTACCCATATCACTCATGGGAAGGGTCGCCACTATAAAAATGATGATCTTGCCAAAAATAAATTACTTATTTTTGATGATCCCTAACAAACCATCACAAGATTGGTTCAGATCTCTGGATTCATATATTTCCAAATTCCTTTGGAAAGATAAACCCCCGCGTATCAGCTTAAAAACGCTACAAAGAACCAAGGATAGAGGAGGATTAGATCTGCCTAATTTTCACCAATACTTCTTAGCCAACAGGCTTCAGTTCATCTCAGAATGGTTAAAACATACCTTCTTAGTTGAGCCCTGGCTAGATGTTGAACAGGCACTATGCAAGGATCTAGAGATTTCAGACCTACCATTTATTAGCTCAAACATCAAAAGACATGAATGCTTTAAAAGTATCAACATCAGCTTTTCTCTAACAGCATGGTGGGAGTTTCTAAAAATAACGGAGTCTTCATTAATCCCATGCAAACGTACACCTATCTGGAATAACCCTGACATATTACAAAACAATAATATGATTAATTTCCCAGAATGGAGTTGTAAAGGAATTAAATACTTAGAACATATATTAGAGGGAACAGAATTTATTCCATTTGACAGACTAGTTGAACAATATGGGATCAACAAGACAAGATTTTTAGAATATCAACAAATTAAATCCATAGTAAAAAAGAAATTTAACCTCAGTCAAGTTGAATTACAAACACCACTAAGTGCGGCACATTTTCTTACTCTTAAATCCCCCAAATTATTATCTAAAATATACAGAACACTTTCTAAATTAGATGAATCAATATCCCTTCCTATTGCAAAGTGGGAAGCAGATTTATCAGTCAGCTTAGACCAAAACTTCTGGTCTCAGATTTGCTTAAAAACCTTTAAATTAATTAAAAATCCCAGTCTGCAATTAATACAATACAAAATACTACATAGAGTGCACTATACAGGTCATCGGATGTTCAAGATGGGCTTTACATCTTCCAACAACTGCTCACACTGTCAAGGCAATACACCAGACAATTACATCCACGCTCTTTGGTTCTGTCCACCAGTGCAAAAGTTTTGGCGCGAGATATGTGAAGACTTATCAAAGTGTCTGAAATGTAACATTCCAACTTCCCCCTTAGTGTGTTTGTTGGGCAGCTTAGATAATGTCACTACAGAAAAGAATATCGCCCATATGGTTTTCACTGCCCTATGCATAGCCAAGAAAACAGTCCTCATGAACTGGAAAAATAAAAATAATCTTAATTCTAACCAATATAGAAATTATCTATTAGATTACATTAGTCTTGATACAGCCTCGGCCACCACATCAGATCAATTGCTCTGGGCTCCTTTTATCAGCTCCATCACCTAGTGGGGGTGGGGGGGGTCATAGTTTGGTCCCGCCTTCACTGTTGTGATTGGTGTGGGGGTAGGGACAGGCTTAGGGCGTCGGGGGGTTCCCCGGAGGCATCTTCCTTGGGGGGCTCAACCCGGGGTAGCGGTCATGTCCGGTTGGGGGCTCTGTTGGCTCTCAGGTGACTGTTTCCTCGCGGCTGCGTGCAGCGGGGCTAGGGGAGGGTCTGTGCTGACGGACGTGGGTTACTGACCTGGTAGCCTGGCTGCCCCTGGGTGGGTCCGGGATGGGCGTGAGGTTGTGGGGGCGCTCCGTCTCCGGGCTGGGGCCCGGGCCGGGCCTCGGGGGCTTGGGTCCTGGTTGGTGTGTTGCCGGGTTTGTGGGCGGGTGGGTGCATGGGGGCCCAGCCCTGGAGCAGGGTGCCGCCGGTGCGTCGAGCCGCCTGGGGGGCTCTTCAACTGGTGGGGGAGATGGTCACATCTGCAGGAGCTTTCCTCTCTTCAGGGACTCTCTCTGCAGGAGGGGGAGACACAGGAGAGGTGGAGGAAGATCTCAGCCTGGGCGTTTACTGTCTTATGTAGTCTGGAAGATGAGTGGATGGTGGGGTGGGTGCAGTTTTCTCTGTGGTGGGGTTGGGTGAACTGTCCCGGGCTCTGTGGGGCCGGGAGGCGCTGCTGCACTGGGCCCCGGTCTGGATGGGCCTGGGCCCTCTTTCCCTGGCGGGTCGCGGAGTGTGGGAGTGCCTACTGGGGTCAGCGGGGGAGCTGGCCCCAGGGAGGGGTTACCTGCCCCTCCCTTCCTTCCCTCCCCATCTCCAGCTGCCTCCCTCTTCCCGCTCCACCACAACCACCCACACATGCAGGGCCTTGGAGTAGGGGTATGTCACCAGGGTGCAGAGGAGGCTACCCCCCCCCCTCTGTCCCCTTCCGGCTGCCTCTGCCTCAATTTTATCCCACAACTTAGACATTCACATTATTCACACTCTCATTACACATACATATAGGATCTTGGGGGTGGGCACAATCACGGAGTCCATATTACCATCAGGGTGTACACCTCACCCCTGGCGTCGTTGCCCACCTCTCAATTTTAAATAAACTTAGACATTGAGGGCTATCAGGAGGGACTATGCGCTTACCTGCTGCTTCTTGGCAGGTAGCTCCAAGCCCTCCTGGGTTTTAATTGCACCTTAAAACACACATGCATCAACACTACAATGAGCGGGTGGAGGGAGGTTTGGAGTCTTCTCTCACCCCCATTCCCTGCGGCCTGCTGGAGCGGGAGGGCTAGGAGGAGTTGGCCGTCCGACTGCGGTCTGGAGTGTGGGGCCTCCCTGCTGCTACGGAGTCGGGGCGGTCTGCCTCTCCCCACCGCAGGGAAAAGGGTAACACCACCTGGGTCTGGGTGCAGTTCCCCCCTCCAGGGGCAAGGGTACCTAGACCCGGTTTGTAGAGTACGCTTGGGGAGTGTGATCGTGTGTACAGCGTCTCTTTATGTCTGTCTCCACGTTGGTTGAGTGTGGAGTGAGTGCATATGAGAGCATGAGGGGGGGAATGGATGTTTGTGTCTGTGTGTGCCTGTATGTCTGTGTCTATATGTCAGGTTGGGTATCAGACACCACCTCTCTGGGGACACCTCAGGCCCTCCAAGGTTTGGAGGCCTATCTCCACCTACCACCACTTCCCCTGCCGGTGGCGGACTCCCTCAGGTGTCGGTGCGTTGGTGGTTCTTTGTGTCTGGGGGTGGGCGTCCAGGTACACACCGGCTCACTCCTTGGCGGCCGCTTGGGGCCTGGGGCTCACTCGGGCCACTTCGGAGGTGGGGTGCCCCCGGCCTCTCGGCCTGGGGCTCGGTCACTCAGGCACAGCTGGCTGCCGGCGGAGCTCACGGGCGCGTCACTGCAACTCCCCCTGGCTTCTGCTCCGCGGCAGCTGAGTGAACCCTCATCTGGGACTCTCCTCAGCTCTTACTGGAACAGTGGCGCGGCTGCCCCTCTGTTGGTCTTCTATGGTCTCTTGTGTTCTGGGGACCTCTGGATGTCTGGAGTTTTGATCTCCTCCATACCTGCTTCATGCCCTGGAGGACGGGGCTGTGGCCCCCCCACACTCCCTAGCAGATCGTTACATGGAGAAACCTTTGGAATACAAGCACGCTGATCCACACAGGTATGCACACGGGTGTTCACTGCTCGTAGACTTAAATTATACCTTTCTTGGCTGCTACTTCGAAGCACATCTGTCCTGCGTACTGCACAACAACATTGAATATTTAGTATTTACTGCTGTTTACACTTAGCTAGATTAATGCGATGGTGTTGTGTTTAGTATGTTGCTTTGTTTTTTTTTTGTTTTTTTGCTTGTTTTCTATTCTTCTCTCAACAGGTGATCCAGGAGATTTATTTTTTTTTTCTCCCCCCCTTTCTCACTGTCCCTCTCCCCTTCTGTTTTTCCTTTCCTTCCTCTTTCTTTCTCCCTTTCCTATCCCTCACTCATGTCTGTCCCATCTGTAACATCTGAAAATAAAATATAATAAATAATAAAAACAAAGATCGACCAAATGGACCAATACGGCAATGCCACGAAGATCCATTTGGCAAAGTAAATCCATTGGGTATCCTTGTTGGTCTTCAGACAACAATTCTGATGGCTAAAGAACCAAATGGGACAGGCAAAAAAAAAAAAAAAAAAAAAAAAAAACTGTTTGTATTTATTTCAAAAGGTGTAAAGAACAGAAGTAAAGATGGAAAGAAAAAACATCCATTGTGAATAACTAAAATAAGAAGAGAAAGTCACGTTCCTGATCAACAAAAAGCCTAAAACTAAACTTTTCCAAACAAGAACCACAAAAAATCCAGTCTGGAAACTAAACTGAATTAAACACAAAACGTGTCACAGTGTCCGAAGCAGACTATACGTGTTGTGAATGAAGGACACAAAAGCAGATCAAAAACAGAACATGAAACATGACTTAGAATTAACAAAAGGCGAGCTGTTTAATAAGGCTGATAAAAAAAATTTAAAAAAAAGGTGCAAACAAAAAGCAAGACAACTGATGCAAAACTAAATATTGACCTAAACTAAAAAGCAACACTTGACATAAACCTGAACATGAAACTTGGAAAAATGGTGAGAAATAAAAGACAAGCTGACAACAAGTGAAAGAAAACATACAGATTAAATACACACAGGAGGCGATCAGGGGAAGTGGGAACACACGGGGAAACAGCCGAGGCAATCTGACAGAAGGAGACAAAGGAAGCAAAGCCAGCTACACTGACATAGGACACAGACTTTCAAAATAAAACAGGAACCAGCATGGAACAATGTAAACATGATAACACAAGCTTGACAACACAAGAAGACAAGAAACATGACTAACACAGAAGACCTGAGTGAAACATAACTAGACTGAACTCAAGACAACCAAATGACAATCCTGTTACTCAACATATTTAAGGGGATAATTTAAGAACTCAAAACGTAAACAGATCAGAGACCCAGGATCGTGACAGAGCATCAAAATGTAATCAAAATAATTCTAAAATACAAATCTATACTAACTCTGCTGTTTCGGGATTAATGGCTGTAACACAGATTATATTCATCCTGGTAATCGCTGGCAGGCATAATTTAATCTCCGAATCTTATGGTAAACCACAAAGAAGAAACTAGCTGCGCTTGTCTATATGTTTCAACCTGTAGTGGCATTAAAGGTGGACTTTTTATCAGACATTCCTTTTCTGTGTCCTGATGTTTGGAGCTTGTACCTATTAAATCACCTCTGTGACAGGTTAATGTAAAGGAACTAATTTTACAGCATTTCAGCTTTACACCAATCATCCCAACAGCTGACGTTTTCAAAGCACGTAAGAAGTTCAGACTGTTTTAGATTCCACGGCTGCCCAGACTGTTTACACCGTGGAAAGTTTGGGTCCTTTTAAATTACAACAGTGCAAATATTGTTTGAGGGGAATGCTGTGAATCATCTCTTCCTGATCATTTATTGGAAGCCCTATTGCTGATGTACTACCATTCATGCATAAGCTTCACTACTGCAGCAAAGCATGTGTGCAATGATTTACTGCTCCTGCTATGAATGTGAGTGGAAGGCATCTCAGCTGTGGACACAGTGAGTCACGAAGCCCAGACCGCCCTCGGTTCCTTCTTCTGCAGGTAGCTGGGCCCAGCGCTGGTAGAACTGGCTGCCCGAGAGGTCGGCACCATGGAAAGTGTGGTTTTTGTGGTTCGTTTGAAAGGACAACAGTGCAAAGCCAGCAAAGGCACCTTTAGTTTTACTGCCGCTTTGGTTACAGAAGAGTCTGAGCATCTCTACCCTGGAAAGCCCTGAGACATACAGACGACGCCTTTGCCACATTGTGTTTTTGTCTGCAGACTTCAGAACCTGTCCCGATGCTCAACAACAAGCCTCGTATCATATCTGCTCTTCAGCAGGATATTTTTATATTTATACAAACGCTTTGGGATCATGACGTTAAGGCGGTTAAAGTTAACACCAGAAAACAAAGGAACGTGCAACACTCTCATTTCTTTGTCATGAAACAGTTTCCATCAATAAAATCAAGTTCCAGGAAGCAAAAGCCTTGTCTGGGCTCCGTGAACCAGTGGAACGTGACCTGACTGTTGTGCGTTGCAACACGTACATTAACATGTCATATTAATCACTTTTCAGAAGAAGCCGCTTTCATTGTCTTTCTGTGTATGAAACGTGATATTCCCACGAGTCCAGAAAGTGTCGTCTCCACTAAACAAAATCGACTTTAAACAGTAACACAAACTCTGGCAGCACTCATTAGTCATCTACTTCATTAAACTCCTGTGTTTATTTTGGTCTTTTCATTTTACAGATTTGCTTTAAGCGTCATGTCCTGTTCACTGTTTTTTTCTAAAACTCTGAGGACTGCCGGTCAGTTTCTGCACCTTCACACTGTTTGTGCTTCTACATTATTCCTATAAATTAAACTAATCGGTCGCATCTGCACTCTAACTGAAAGTAAAAATAAGTTAACACTGATTGGACTGATCAGGTGGCGTTCTAACTTTAACGTTACATTTAACAATAAAGTTATAATCACCTCCCGCGTGTGGAGTGGATACGTATGAGGAGGAGCCCCGAGTGTTTGGGTGAAAGCCCAACTTCCTGTTGAAAACATAACCTGTAAATTACAGTAATACAAACTGTTACATTTTGTGTAGTTCTGGTTTAAGTTCTATTCTTTGATTTGTTTGGTTCTCTTTTTATTATATTTATATTTTCTAGTTTTCTGTCACTGCGCCTTCTCCGTGTTCCACATTTAGTTACTCTTGTCTCCGTGTTTTATGTTCCCTTCCATGTTCTGTGTTCAGTATGTTGAGTTTTGCTTCTTCTTTGTCTCGTTAGGTGTGATTATTCCCAGCTGTCTTCTCCCCGTGTGTCTCATTCCCTCGTTACTCCAGCGTGTATTTAAGCTCTGTGTTTTCCCTCTGCGCGTTGTTGGGCTGTATCCTCATATACTTTCTCAGTGCTGTGGTTCCTCTGTGCGCCTGACAAATTCCCAGTTCTAGTTTTGTTTTCTTGTATTCAGTGTTAGAGTTTTCCCAGCAAATAAAGCTGCTGCTTTGAGTTTCCCTGTCCGAGTCATGCAGTTGTGTCGTTCATGCTCCCTCCCACACAGAAACTTTAAAAACTTTAAAATGCTTGAATTTCCTTTACAGATAATCTGTCAGATTATTATTGCACAAGTGGAAGACAACCCATCTCAAAGCAATCAGTCTGACTTGTACTCACTCGAGTCACAGCCTTTACACACCACAAAATCTGAGTAAATATTTTGTGGATTAAAATATTTTCAGAATTTCTTTTTTTTTTTCTTTTTTTTTTTTTTTAACAGTCCCAATTTTGCAGAGCAACTCTCAGAGAATCTGAATATCAGTTGCTAATCTGAATTTCTGTTTATGAAAATGGGAACAGAGTTACAATTTTCACCAACTTATCAGAGTTTATTGCCATGTTATCAAATGGATTGCAACAGAAAACAGACCCACGCAGTCGGATGCACCAGAGTAACTGAGACCGTCTGCAGATCTGGTCCTCGTCTTCAAAGCACAGTTTCATCCTGCGGCCCTCCAACCAGTGCATGATTATAGACATACTGGTCCTGCGCTCTGTTACCAGATGAAAACATTTTTGGTATTAAGTGCAGAACACTTAACTGCATAACCATAGCAACAGATGCTAGGACACCCTTCGGAGACCAGGCAGCATATAACTCAATTAAGAAATCGAGACTAGTCATTCCTTTAACCACAGCTCAGGGCAAGAAAGCCGACTGTTTGTCCTTGATTTAAGCACAAATAGACCACTCTGCGCTATTTTCAGCATTACAAGCTCCATCCTAATGTTAAATTAAAGACTGAGTCAGGATGTGCTATTTACACTGGCTAATGAGAAGCATTCCCTGACGCTGTAGCTGACCGAGAGCCAGCAGACTGTTAACTGCACTCACACAAGAAATCATGCGATGATTGTGATAATCAGCGCCCGATGCCTGAACACGGCTCCTGCAGCCTGTGAACAGATGAAAACATTTGGTCATTTAGGTCATCCAAACATGCAAACCGCAAGCACGATAAAAGCGATAACAGGGGGGCTTATTAGATTTTACTGCCTGTGATATTGAGGCAGTGTACTGCTCTGAGACTTCTCAGACACCAGCGCTCACTGCTCAGAGCGCGAACTCTTTACCTTGTCACAGACGTTTTTGCTAATGCTGTGATTGTACGTTCGTCGTGTTGGATGCTTAAACCGGTCCAGCTTGTGTTTTTACATCAGAGTTTCCTGTTATGATAGTATTTTCTCCTTTGGATGAGATTTTTATAACAATGACCTCATGTTGATGATCTCAAACTATGTAACAAGGAGAAAAAGTCATAAGGTCAACCAAGAATTCAGACTCAGACCACCAACAGAGCCACCGTGCTTTGTTTCACTGAACAACCTCTTTGGCCACCGTAAGCATTAAACCCTGAGCATGAGTTACAACTGCCCTGAGGCTCGCTGGTTGCTGAGTGGCACTTTTGTGGTTGCGGTTAATGGGCAAGCGGTGCTCAGAGAGGGAAAATTGGTCATGCTTCTTATTCTCTGTGTTGGAGGCAAAATCACAGGGATTCCTTTCTCCTTATTGCAAATTCTCTCATTGTTAACTGGTCCTATAAGAGCATATTATTGTTCTTGTGGCAATTTTAATGCTCACTCTAACAGTATAATGACCCGGTACAAAATAAAGCATCTAACCTGTTGTGGGAACAAGTTTTTCACTTGTGCAGACATATTCTTTCAGGATAAAACGCGTAAAATAAGAAACATCAAGAAGTGAGGATGAACACCTGTATGTACAGTACGTGTGGCCACCCACAGTTTTTAATGCTTCCTTAAACGTTTGCTGCTCTTTTACACATGAGAAAACAAACTGAGGTCCTCTGCTCTGCTTTCTGACATGGAGGTGTCCACAGAAGCTGCAGCAGAGCTCCCGAGGTCATCGACAGAGTCCTCTCATCCTGTTTCACAACAGCGTATGACACCTAAAGACCTGCTGTAATAATCCTTCACATTATAAGATTAGATTTCACACAGGCATGTGAGTTGATTAAGATTAAAGCAAATATCAATCGCAAACCCTGCTTGTTCTAAAGTGTGATAACCTCAGGCTTCATGCTGAATGAATGTTGGTTTTTAAGAGCCTCTAATTACACGTCAGGATCATTTATACAGGTGCTGTCAGCTCAGCTGACGGATGCGCAGCGTGCCAAAGCAACGAACTCTCACTAAAGAACATCCTTCCTCTCCTAAAAGTATCCTCTCACAGCACCCTCAGACCCCTCCCCGCGTCATCCCCCCAAACTGAGGTTTAAAGTAATTAGGAAAAAATGTTGGTTGTCTCGTTCTTCTATTTGCAGCTGCTGAATGGTCTTGGCTTGGAAGAATGTGATCTTCCACCCTCTGCTCAGTGTTGCCTTGGCTCATTTGGGAAAGAGAATAGCAAGAACCTTATGGTTTGAGACAAAAAGCATAATTCTGGCTCCTGGCAGCAGCTCCTGGAGTGGTGGTATTGTAGCCCCTCAGTTTACGAGCTAATGCTGGGGACAAAGAGAAAAAACGTCCGGAGCTGTTTGACGCAGCAGAAGTTGGTTTGCAAATAATTACACACAAAAAAGCTCACAATCGCTCTTATTTTGAATCATTGCCATGTTCCCACACAGTACAGTATTAATCATCTACTGTACATGCCAGACAACACATTATATTGAAGTTTTTTTAAACAGGAAACAAAACTGGTCAAACTCGCATAAATAACTCTGCTCCTGTGTTTGCTTTGCCTCCAAGTCCTGCATACCTTGTTATTGAGGAGCGCTGTCCTCAAAGTTTTAGTCCTACTTTGGACATTTTACAGGAAATCGTTAGAGATTAGAGATTTTGCCTCTGACAGAAAACAAAAATTCGTGCAACCAGATTTAAAATTCATCTAAAAAATAAAGAAGACAAAGTTTTCCACTCTGGGTGTGTTTTCCACATGAGAGTGACAGTTAAAGCCACCAAAGGGAGTAAAATCAATAAAGATCATCGGAGCCACACTTTGCTCAGACCAAACCCAGAAGGATCCAAGCATCCCCGTCCAGTTTGACTTCATGTGTCAGGTCGATGCCAAAGAAACATTCACTCTTTTGCTATTTCTAGTTTCGCCCCCCAAAAGAAGCTTTTACTGGAATGATTGTGGAAAATGACACAACAGAACCTCTTAACAGTTTCCAGTGATTCATAAAAAAAATTTCTGGTGCATAATGCGATGGAATGGTAATTGCAAAGCATCTGTAAATGGGCAGTTAGGAGAGGTTTTTAAGAGGGTGGAAAGAGAGGACAGATGCTATAAAAATATCAGACACACAGCTGTGCTTTATAGCTGTTCATGTAAGCACAACTCTGAAAACTCACATTCTGGGGTAACCGTGCCCAGCTCAGGTCAACTTTTTATTATTACCTTGCGAGTCCACCTCAGGCGGATATGGCAGATACTAATTAAAATATGGCACCTTTGTGTCAACTGGCAGACTGTTCTTTCTTTTTGAATAAAGGACAAAAAGAAAGAACTCCCTGCTCCCAAATACTGGAACTTAAGCTTTCCTAGCAGATGGAAAATGTGAGTGGAGGAAGAGCAAACAGTGGGGAAAGAAAGTTCCAGCAATGGTTTGAACAATTTCTAATTGAAGCAGACATTTCCCGACTGCTCGGACAAGGATCTCATTTTCTGTACATACTTCACAGCAGGAGTGGCTTTCAGACGTTTAGCCCGTGGATAAATAAATCAATAACAGCCTAAAGGTGTAAATTGTCTGCCAGCGTAGACCTTGCAGGGCCACCTCATTTAACTGAAAGCATAGAGGATGTAGATATGTTTAAATGAAAGGAAAAGGTGTCAGTAAGTGGCTTAATGACAGACGGCTGTTTCTCTCTGTGTCTACTTCAAACCCCATCAGCAAGGCTTGTTATCCCTGGTTTAGCTTCCCTGTTTCATCCTCTTTCCATCATTCATACAACCTCCTGCAAAGTGTTCCCGGCTGGAATGTTTTCTAAGGATTGTGTTTACTGCCTTTTATTTTACTGTAAAATATAATCAGCATCAGCTGAATTAGCATTAAGAAACAAATACCAGCCTTCCTCAAACTGCCTCTTTATATGATTTGATTCGGTTGACTTAACAGCTCAGAACTCCTAATTTAATTACGGATGGGCTTGATGTGAAAACCTGCACTGCTGTTTGCACTGGGGAGACTTCAGCTTTTACTTTAAACTTTCCTAAAACACTGACTTTTCCAAGCAAAACTGCTGATCAACAAAGTAGCCCGACACTTGCACATGTCGCACACTTGTAAAGCGCTGATTTTTTGTGGTGATGAACGATAGCAGATGTAGCATGTTGGACCTGCACAGCCTCACAGAGAGGTGCTGGCTGAAGCTAAAGCTGCACTACGCACATTTTAAAGAAGGTTTTAACAAATGCACGCACAGCAGGAAAAAGCACAGATGTCACTGGTATCATTAAGAGCTGCTCTGCTATGCTCAGGTATCCCATTACGTCATTAAACCGCAGCAGCTAAGTGGAGTTCAGGCCTACACCTGTGCATTTTCAGCTGTCGGAGTGGGCTTGGTGTCAAAGCCCCGCCGGCGAGCTGCCGCTAAAGATACCCTGCAGAGTTCTCTTGTAAACTCGTTATCTTTACTCGGTGCCTCGCGGGTTTCCTGGAGCATTAGCAAATATGTCGAGTGGAAAGTACTCTGTCAGTGGAGTGACGTCTTTTTCACGCTACTGTGACTGACTGTCGATCAGCCACCTGACAAATTGTAGTTGATCGATCTGTGGATGTACAAAAGACCTACGACACAATCTGGAGCCTCTTCTTCATCTAGTCACATGATTGCATCCTCATTCATGTTCTCCTACATATCCAAGTCAGGGTCACTGGGGGGCTCGATCCTGTCCCATGTGTGCTCCACCCTGGACAGGTCGCAGACTGACGCAGGGCCAACACAGAGGACCATTCATCCTCACATTCACACCTACAGCCGGTTGAGAACCACCAGTTAACCTAACCTCACTAACTGCATGTCTCTGGGTTGTATGAGAAAGCTAGATGACCTGTGAGACAAGTTCCGGGGTGCTACCCTCTGTGATCATGTTCATGGAAAGTCACCGTGGATCTTTTATGTGGTAGCACGAGTCACTTTTGTTTCACTCACTTACCAGACTCGTACACCAAACACACAGTGGGATGGTTCGAGGCTTGAGCTGTGTTTTGGTTTGCTGTTTGATTTCCTCTCATTTGTTCACTTGGCAAAGTTTAGGCACTAAAAATAGGCACGGTTTGAGTTCAACACTGTTATGGTCACTGTGGTTCTCTTAGTTCGGAGTCATTCTTTGCGTAATTTTCTTCCCCTGCCCGATGCATTTCCCCGTCTGTCTCCATGTCTTGGTTTCTTCTGCTTCCCTCCTTTGTGATAGTTAGCCTCGCCACCATTTCCACCTGTTTGATTGGCTCCACCTGTGTCTTGCAATTAGATCTCAGATAAATTCATGGCGCTGGCAAGAATCAAACTTCCCACTGATATTGGCTTAAAAGGAAAAATATGCACTTGTAGATAATTCATAAGAAAACACAAGTAAAGCATTTTTCTTACTTTACAATGCTGAGTTTTCTTTTTGAGTTGCAGCTGCACAGATTTTTGAGGGCAGCAGGGTTGGTCTGAAAAGCCGAAGGTTTGGATGACAGATGAAATCTTGTGTGCAACTATGTTCTCTCTCTCTCACACCCACACACCCAGTGACTGACCGGACTTTCCCAGTCACTGGTCGCATGGAGGCAGCATCGATCCTCCAACAAGCAGCGTCTCAGCGGCCTCCATCACACACTCGGCCCGAGTCGCCTCCATAACGTGGCTCGCGGCCAGAGGACCTCGCACTCTTGTGGAAGCACACCTGAAAACTCGCTGGCCCAAGAACACTGCAGCTATGACGCGCATGCAATTACTTCGATGCACATAATTATCCAAAGTAAGCAGCTGCACAAATTAATAAAAATAATAAACATGTTCTGGAGTTGAGCATCTGAGGATTTGCAACCACCATCAATCTTGTACTACACTTGCAGTGTTAATGCTCAGACTTCTCAGAGATTTGTGTGACTCCTATTGAGAAGATTTAAATTACTGCCATAAGTCTTGATATTGCAGTAAAAATTCTCCTGAAGATTCATGTTAGAATCCTTGATGTATTGGGGATATCTAGTGATATCTGAGCTCAATTATTTAGTATATTTTTAGGAGGTTTGATAGATCAGGGAGATTATCAGCTAAGGCCTCAGTTACAAAGGCCCACAGGAAAAATGTGTATTGGCAAGTGTTTCACCTCCACTTGGAGAGTAAATAACACGTTTTTCATGAAAACCGATGATCACAGCAATCTGCTTGGATTCAAAACAATCACAAGGTGACGGGTGTGTAACTAAGGCCTCAGACTTTAGGCTAAAACCTGGAAAAGTCGCTAGTACTCCTACTGGGACTGGAAGGCTTTAGTTTCAATTTGAGTAGACGTGCACTTCAGCAGATCGCCACTGCTGTGCGCACACAGTTATGAAATGCTTTTGACCTGTTTGTCACATCATTGTTTATGAGGAAAGATTCTGAGCAGATGCTGTGGATGATCTGTTAAGTCCGGAGTTATTTAAACGAGCAGCCGAAGGATTGTCTATGAAGCAGAAAAAAACACATACAATCACTCTTCAGTATTTGCGGCATGTTTCTACGGTGCTGTGGGAAAGTAAGAACGGTTTGTCATGATAACTTTTTAATTGGCAGGAAAATGAAATCACAAGCTTGGCGCTGTGAACAGAGTTTTTCTTGTAAAAGTATATGGGAGGCCCGTTACCTTAGAGGAATCCCCGCGATCAGCCTGGAACTACCTTCATGCAAGAGCCTATTGTTGAGTTCCCTCATCAGCTCAAGAGCGATTACTATCTAACTATGCAGGATCTGAGCGATGCCAGAAAGGGAAGCGAGACGCTGGACACTACCACTGCACTCTTTCCAGTCTAATCAAGACTGTAAGCTCACCAGAGCAGACGAAACCAAAGACATCTGCCGAGACCCGGCTGTGGACCCTCAGTCACATCACTGCTGAACTAGCCAATGCTAGAACTAGCGTTGGGTAACGGTGAACACATGCAGAGGGGTGTGTTTTCATACGTAGGTGAAGTAAACATGACAGTGGATCCAGACCATGAGTGATGAATGGAAGAGACTGCCATCTGCAGCTCCGTGCCGCCTGTTTATAATGCGACCAGAGCTCAAGGCTCAATCTGTAATGCTCTGGCTGTCACTGAAAGCACAAACGCCAAAATCTGAGTCATGTTTGCCAAAGCAGAAACACCCTTGTTCAATGCAGCTGCGTTTTGACATTAGCAACATCCTTAAATCCTAATCACTAGACCCGATCAGAAAAAACACCCAGTGCAATGAGCTCCTTTAGCACTACCACACGATAAGCAACAGGTTTCTCATGTTTTATTTATTATTGCAGTTTTCATCCAGCGAATAACCATAAAGTGTCCAAAGGTGGGCAGACATTAATTTCAGGTTAATCTCAGCCTTCTTGGTTAACTGGTTAATATCAATAAAAGTCATTTAAGACGACATTAAAGCAAATAGTTCTTGATTTACTGCAAACTGTGACTGTGATGGCTGGTCTGATGCACAGCAGGAGGTCCTAAAGGTATCCTGCCATCAAAATGGTGAGAAAAGACGAGTAACAAAGACAGATTGTTTTTCCTGCGTTCATCTCCAACAAGTTCAACGACCTAAAAAACAATGACTAGAAAAAAACCGAGGCAGATCAGGATAGACCCATCAGGATAGCTGGAAAGTGAAACAGTGGAGATAAACTTTCCAAACAATGTTTCATTTGTATTGTAGAACCGCAAATGTGTTTGGCTCCTGAATGAGTCCGAATTAGATGAATACTCTCATGTCTGTACTCTAAACAGAGAGCTACCCCAGAAATAAATGAGCTTAGCTTGCCAAATATGCAGAAATCAGTGGGGAGCTACTTGTCTTACTCTGCGTAAATCCTTCAAACTCTTCTGAAAGCATTGATTGTTACATTTTAAAGACAAAATGATGATCAATGATGTTTGTGAGCTTTAGCATTGAGCTGTAGCTGTTTTCACCTTCCAGTCTTCATCATGAGCTTACGAACAATCTTATAAAGTAGCATTTACTAATCATATTAATTCAGTATTAACATAAATTTGAATAATTAAACTTGACACTAATGTAAGTCTTCAGCTTCAAGCTCCCTGATCACTTTTTCGTGCTCGGCTTGTTTGACTCAGGAGAACAATACAGCAGAAGGTGGTAGCTGCAGATGATATCATGCTGCTACAAGCAGCAGTTAAACAGAAACCGCAAAATAGACTCTGTGGCAGACATATGAATTTGCTGAGTCCAAGTTACCAGGGAGCACAACTTTTGCTGTTACATGAAGATGTCTGCACAAAATAAATGGTTACGTGTTCTTTTCTAGGTTTTCCCTCCAACAAACTCAAAACTACACTTTACATGGTGTCCACCTCACAGTAAAATCACCAGGAAATTTTAAATGAGCAGAGATAATTTTCACCTGGAAACTTGTCCAACAAGCCTTTGCAACTGAAACACGATCTTTGCAGCCCAGAATAAAAGCATTAAACCCACAAGCTTAGCAAGAAAGGTTTGCAGACAAGAAAATTGCCTCTGCTGTCAGGAGTCTCTGGTGCCTGCACCTAAAATCTGCCTGAGGAGAGAAAAGTTGGGACCAAATTGGAGTTACAGAAAGTAAAACAGCCTCGGTGAACTCCAGCGAACCTTCAGCCATGGAGTAGTTTGGCCCAGAGCTCTACAACAATCTATGAATTCTGACAGACAACAGGGGAGCCTGAAGGGCTTTGACATGCAGGCCATCAGGTTATCGTCTGTCAGGAAAACCCTTCACACCACATCGTAGCCACCTACACACTGGGAGCAAATGCGAAAAGCAGACGATTCCCGACGGCAGTGCTGCCATGAGAAAACTTTGAGGGTGTTCACGAACTCGGGCTGACTCGTTTGTTCTTAACAAAGACACAAATCTCTAGAAAATGGATAAAAATTTAAGATTATAGGAGTAACAGCAGTGCGTTTATTCTGGGCTTTTTCACTCGCTGATTGTTATATTTTTTTTATTAGCTTTTACAACATGACTCAAGACAAACCGCGGTGTGTGTGTGTGTGTGTGTGTGTGTGTGTGTTCAGACTAATGAAGGAATTTATCACCCAGTGGAACGATGTAATGATGTGGTTTAAACAGTTTTTGGACAACGAGGGAGCCGCGATATCAGGTTTTAGTTATACAGACAATACTCATTAGCAAGATAATGTCATTATTCCAGTGCTTTTCATTAGTTTTTGTTGCCTCTGGTGTTATTTTCTCCCCATGCTTGCTGTGTTCACCTCTCTCTCTAATCATGATTAATGTCAAGTCCTCATGTCTCCGTGTTAGCTATTTTTCTTTTGGTTAATTTGGTAGACTTTTCCCATGTGCCTTACTTAGATTTTACTTCATGCTTTCGTTTCCCTTCATTTATGAATGTCTGGCTCATTCTCACCTGTGGTTTGTTCTTCTCACCTGTGCCCCCTGTCTCTGTGTGCTCGTCTGCAGAAGGTTTCTAGACCAGGCAACTCCAGGCCTCGAGGGCTGGTGTCCTGCAGGTTTTAGATGTGTCCTTGATCTAACACAGCTGAATCAAATGGCTAAATTCCTCATCAACATGTCCTGAAGTTCTCCAGAGGCCTGCGAATGAACTAATCATGTGATTCAGGTGTGTTGACCCAGGGTGAGATCTAAAACCTGCAGGACACCGGCCCTTGAGGCCTGGAGTTGCCCACCCCTGCCTTAGACCATCGTCTGAGTTTGACTCCCTTGTTTCCCCAACGCATGCCTTCTTAGAGAGTGCAGGCAGGGTAGAGTGGGTGGAGACGAGTGTCAGGGGTGATTTAATGTGATGAGTAGTTGATGGTGGCGATAACAAAGCCAGGATTGGAAATGAGTACATCAGAGGGACAGCTCAGGTTAGAAAGGTGAGGCTGGGATGGTTTGGACATGTGCAGAGGCAGGCAGTGTTGGGGAGTAACGGAATTAGGGTTGCCAACTCCCTGAAAAATAAATAAGGGACACCTCGTGGCCAGGGCCGGGCAACCTAGTTGTCTTCACCCTTCCCAGTGTGGTAGCTCTTTTTTGTGTGTGTGAAATTATTTTTTAACCATTTGACTTGAATTTGATTTAAGCAGATGCATATTCTTTGTGATATGACCATATGGGAAACAAATGATCATTTAGCCATTTATTTTTAGCTCAAAATGACAACATTAACACAATAAAACAGGTCTCTTTCTTAAACAGAAGCCTGTCATGCTTAACTTTTGAGAATAAAAGTAAATCTTTCTTTAAAAGAACTCTGTCCTGCTTAACTTAAAATTATATAAATTAATAGAAAGCAATAGAACGAAAAATATTCTTGTAACAGTGCACATTTAGTGCATTTAGTACAATTGGCTTCAGTTGAGGTATTATTTCAGCTTTTCTAATGCTAATCAGCTGCTCCTGTTTGTAAACCCACTTGTTCCCATGATTACGCATCATAACTCATCATCATTATTCATCTATGTATTACTTTTATGTATTAGTCATCTATTTGTTGTAATCATCTATCCTTGCAGTTGTTTATTACACAAAATAAATTATATTATCACACTTCTGGCCACATAGCGCTGATATTCACTGCACATGCCCATATTAACCTTAACCAGAGGGTTTAAAAAACAAACCAGTGTTTACATACCATATCTGCTTCTGCCGTGGCCTGGTGGGAAAGAAATTGGTTAAGGGTTCCCTGAGCTTTCACGCCCCTCATGTTCTTCATGTGCCCACCATTAGAAGCATGCCTATGGAAAAAGTGCGCCGGCACACAGTGCAGTGCGCTTTATAGGTGTTATGGTGACCTTTTCCAGCCAGGTGTTTCCCTTTTCCCATTCCTCCCTGTGCTTTTGCAGCCTTTTTTTCTTTCTCTGAGCGAACAAACATTGCTGCTCTAATGCTGGGCTTACACTGTGCGATTTCTGGCCCATTTTGAGACGATTTTTGAGTCGTGCGACCGATTTGGTGATCGGCCCAATTTTGGCCTTCATCGTGCATCGTGTAGTATACGTGGGGTAACGAGAAGCGATTAACACCTCGAGCAGCTCCCGATCATCAATCGCTCGTGAGCCGCTCACACTGCTCACGCGCAAACACGTAAACGTCGGTGAAAAAGACGGAGCAGCACGGCAGTGCAGCGTGTGATCTGGACACAAGCGATGGAGGCACAACTTGTAGAACTTCGGAAAGCTCATCCGAGCCTTTTCGATGTGGCATCACAAAATTATCACGACCACAACAACCGTGAAAATAGTTGGATTTACACTGCTGCTCATTCACAGCTGCCTGATCAATGTTTTTCATTAGCAATTTAGCAAAGTTGATGGTGGTGGTTTGTGTGTCTGTGTGAGTGAAAGACAGAGCGACAGATTTTCTGTTATAACCTTCATGTTATGGAGGCACAGTGTGAGCACTCGGGTCGCATCAGAGCATCGGGTGGTATAGTGTGAGACCTGCATCGTGACCTACCAACTTCTAACCCCTGCGAGTCAATCGTGCAGTTTGAGCAGGAGCTGAATAACGCGACTGAAAAAATCACACAGTGTCTGCCCAGCTTTAGGTGTACTGTCGTCCGAGACCGCAGTGTCGGCGTTTGTTTCCCTGTTGGCCATGCTTCTTGTTGTGGTCATCTGTTGTCTTCCGGTATTTTCTCCGCAAGCGACCTTTCCTCGACCAATGAGATGAGCGGTAATCTGAATTGTCATAAGTGTGCTGTCAGCTCATTGGTCACAAAGCAGGAGAGGGGCTGGGAGTTACGGTGTGTTCACACCGAACGCGATGGACGCGAATAAAACGCCCCAAACGCCCCTAATTTGACGCGTGTACATTCGCGTCTCAACGCGTGTCCAAGAAAAATCCATCGCGCGTCAAAATATCATATTTTGACGCGCGTGAACCGGAAATGTGGGAGGAATGTGGGAGGGAGTTGTGCCAGACCGGTATCTTTGCAAGATGGCAGCTATCGAGCTAGCGCTTGAAGAGAGAGTCTCCCTTCTCTATGTACTGTGGAGAGCAGAGCAGCAGCGTAAAAGACGTCCTCGTCGTACCTGGGTCCATCAGGTCCTCCAGAGGCATGAGCAGTTTGGTGAGTTTCACCACTTGCTCCAGGAGCTGCGCCTGGATGACGGCCGATTCCAGCGCTATCACCGTCGGCCAGTTTGAGGACCTGCTTTCCCTCGTCGGTCCCAGCATCGCCCGCCTAGACACCAACTACAGACGCTCAATCCCACCTGCAGAGCGCCTGTCCGTCTGCCTGAGGTTAGTAAAACTATTTAATACGGTAGTCCTTTATTGATATCTGTGCTAATATGCTAATCCATCCAGTTATACACTGCTAACATGGATGTGCTATGCTAACAGTGAATGCTGTCGGTGTTTACTGAAAGCAAACTGTGGTACAGAGACGACTCTTTATAATATTTCTAGTGATACTCAGAAGGTCTCATCAAGTCCCGATTTAATTCGATTTATGCTGTTATCAGTGTTTGCATGATAGCATGGCTGTGGTGTCACATCAATGTATGCGCTCGGTGTTTGCTGATATCAAACTGTAGCATTAGCACCACTGAGTTAACCTTGTAGTGATACTCACTCCTTTTTATTTAGACCTGGTTTAATTCTGGGATAGTTGAATGTTTGTATATAATCCCTGCAGCTGTCAGACTCTATAGCAGGGGTCACCAGCCTTTATTAAAACAGAGTTAGATAAAACTGTGAACAGTTTGGTTCATCTCTAGTTACAGGGTTCTATCTTGATAAGCTGTCTTATCACAGATTAATTTTTCAAAAATATTAATGATTTAAGCAAGGAAAGGGCTACATGTCAACATACAACTCTTTATTTCTATTAATGTCTTACTTCATTCCTGCCTGATTGACATGTTTAGGAATTATGAGTGATTGGCTCACTGTAGTTGTGAAAGTTGCTACCAATCAAATTATGATATGTTAAAGTTAAAACAAAACACAACTGTTTTAGATATTATCTAATATACATTTTGTAATTATCCTTATAATTACAAAATGTTTTATGTAAGATTTAAGTTTTGTCATTTAAATCTGACATCACAAAAGTATTTTGGAATTTGAATAATGTATTTTGTAACTGCAGTACACATAATACTGATTTTGAACAATTTTGTCCAGGTTCCTTGTCACCGGGGACTCCTTCAGGACCATCGCGTTCAGTTTCAGAGTCGGTGTGTCCACGGTGAGCCAGATCACCCCCCAGGCAGCGACGTCCATCTGGGACTGTCTAGTGGACGACTTCATGGCTGTGCCTTCACCTGGAGACTGGCGGTCCATCACAGAGGGATTCCAGGAGCGCTGGAACTTTCCTCTGTGCTGTGCAGCTCTGGATGAGAAGCACGTCCAGACAAAGGCACCCCATATATCATATAGGAGACACACACATTGATATACACTAAATATTCATTTCATTTCTTTTTTGTGGTGCCCAAATTGATGCACCTGCTTGATTTTGTTTAAACAATTATTGCACACTTTCTGTAAATCCAGTAAACTTCTTTTCACTTCTCAAATATCACTGTGTGTGTCTCCTGTATGATATTTAACTGACATTTTTTATTGTAACAACCAACGATTTATACAGGAAAATAATGTCTATTAACAAGGTTGCCCAAACTTCTGCATCCCACTGTATCAGTATATTTTGTCATTAGTATAATATGAAATAAATTCTACATGTGTCAAGTTGTGTGCCAACATTTGCTGTGTAGTAGAACTGAGACATTAGTCATTATAAACATTTATTTGAAATAATATTAAAAGTCTCAAACAGAAAAACATTAAACATAAATATATAAAATATAAGAATTTACAGAGAGACAGGAATAAAAAGGACCAGCTGCTCTCCAGAGCAGGAACAAGGCTGAGGAGGAAATGCTCCATTGGAGACTGGTGTGGCCTCTTCAGGGACTCCAGGATGGCCAGCTCCACCGCCGATTGACCGTCCTGGGACCCGTCCCTCATCTGCCTCGGAGCCGTCCTCCTCTGTGGGCCTGTAAAACAGCACAAAACACAAAGAAATGAGAAGGCTGCTACTAGATTTTAATTTCAACATTGAAAAAAAAAAAAAAAAACAATAACAGGATATAATCAGATTGGTTGTAGATATTTAGTAAAAGGGAATCCCACCGACTAAAAAGGTATCAGTGCTTGCTGTACATATCTGTGGGTGCAGCAGCAGGAGCTCAGGGACTGGGGATGCTCTGCTGCAGAATCAGTTGGTTCTATCAATACAGTATTAAATGTTAACAGGTTGGATATAATAATCGTAGAGTAGACAGTGGTCCCTCATTTATTGCAGGGGTTCTCAGAATAACTAGCCCCTGGTCACAGTTCTCACAATTGATTCTCAAAGTGCAAACCTTTGTAGATTGCAAAACGTAAAAGTATTATTATGCCGCGGTTTGTCTTCATCTGCCCGCCACTTTCGTGCGCCTTTTTCCCTCACGGTGCAGGTGTCTATTTCCGAATGAGGCTCATAGTTATGGGTGTTTTTGTGCTGTTTTTTCTATTGGACGCGATGGTTATCAAAACCAAACGTGATAAATTTGGCAAGCGCAGGAGATTTGTCAATCAGGCTGCAGAATGCAATGCTGTACTGTGCAATAAAAAATCAGCGAAAAAGCAAAGCAGTGACGGATGAACAGCGGGACCACTGTGTGCTGTTTATTAATAAACAATAAAATATATTCCTAAATGACAACATGCATAAAAGCAGAACGGTATTTGTACGTCAGTGGGAAAATAGCGGTGGGTTGCTAGCTTTTGTGCGGCTTCCCGGGTCAGTGAAAACGTTCAAAAGAGAAATGAATGAACTTACCAGGTTGCCCGATCTCTTCACATATCTTCCTCCAAGCTCGGTCCTTTTTATTCCTGTCTCGGTACTGAAAGCAGCTGGTGTTGTACAGCTCCGAGTTGTTTGCTACCGCATTGATTAGCCTTCCCCTCCATTGAAGTATGAAAGACTTTGGCTGGATCTGCCCCTTTGACCTAGGTAACAGCCACGTCACCAGGCTCCTGATTGGTTGTCGCGGCGCGATTTGACGCTGGAGTTCAGATTTTTCCAACTCGAGCGGTAGACGCGAAACGCGCGTATGCACAAAGTGCAACACAAAAACTCACGCGCGTGGTTTTATTCGCGCGTCAAACGCGCCAGACGCGCTACACTGACGCGCGTTTCACGCGTTTTGGCGTTTTCGCGACGCAAATCTGCTTCCGAATTTTCGCGGGACCCGCAATCGCGCGTCATCGCGCCTTTCCATTGACTTTACATGTAAACCTGACGCTCTATTCGCGTCCATCGCGTTCGGTGTGAACACACCGTTATGCTTTCAAACAAAGCGTTAATTCCATTAACATTTATAGACTACTTTTGATTCTCACTGTATTACGGGACAAAGTGCGTCCCTTATTAGCTCAATACGGGACGTGTGCTTTTGTTTCTAAATACGGGACGATTCCGTTTTTTAAGGGACGGTTGGCAACCCTAAACGGAATACATGTACCGCCGTTACGTATTTAAAATACAAAATATGAGTAACTGTATTCCGTTACAGTTACCGTTTAAAAAGGTGGTATTCAGAATACAGTTACTTTGTTGAAATAAATGGATTACACTGCGGTACTTTCCTGTTTCATTTTGTCGCGGGTCAGGACTGTTTGGGTTTTGTTTGACAGCTACGTTCTGTTGTTCCAGGCGGCAGCGTTACGGTTGCCATGGTTACAGGGCGACTCTCTCTCTCTCTGCGACTGTGTGTTTCCTGGGTGAGAGAGCGCCTTTTCGTTGTTGTTGTTGTGCTAAGCTAACAGGCAGAATGCTACAAGCATAGCTCTAAAGAATGTAGCATCATGGGCAGTGTAGTCCGTGCTGCAGGGAGAATGGACTGCCATACACGTTATGGGTCTGTGACCGCGAGGAGGGAGAAAAAGGGGAGTGGAAAGGTAGGAGCTGTCATCGAGGAAAAACAGGAGCTGGAAGCATGTAAATATAATAATAACCACTACAGCCAAGAAGAGAGCCTGACAAGCCCAGTTGTAAGTAAGCTATTAAGACTCGACTGTACACTGTGTTCGTGTTTTCCTCCGAAAACAATAAGTTCCGTTGGAGCAGTCTTTCAACGCCTCTCTCTGTCTCTGGCAAGCAGAGTTGACCCACACAACAAAGTAAAGCTATTTTTCGGCTACGAGCCGACAGGGACCCCGCCGTATTATGCTGGGCTTACACTGTGCGATTTTTTCAGTCGCGTTATTCAGCTCCTGCTCAAACTGTACGATTGACTCGCAGGGGTTAGAAGTTCATAGGTCACGATGCAGGGTCTCACACTATACGACCCGATGCTCTGATGCGACCCGAGTGCTCACACTGTGCGTCCATAAAATGAAGGTTATAACAGAAATTCTGTCGCTCGCTCTCCCTCTGTCTTTCACTCACACAGACACGCCACCACCACCATCAACTTTGCTAAATTGCTAATGAAAAACATTGATCAGGCAGCTGTGATTGAGCAGCAGTGTAAATCCAACTATTTTCAAGGTTGTTGTGGTCGTGATAATTTTGTGAGGCCACATCGAAAAGGCTCGGATGAGCTTTCCATAGTTCTACAAGTTGTGCCTCAGAGGCGGAGCCAGACATTTGAAACACCCGGGGCTTAGCCCTAAAGGGTAGTATGCATGTGGTATTTTTATTTTTTTTATTTTTTGGGGGGGGGTTAGAAATGACTGAAAGATTAATAGGCTCTGTTTTGAGTTTTGTTCAAAAAAGAATGACTTCATATAGGGAAAAATATATATCACATGTGCAGGACATCTTAAACTAGTTTTTTAATTAAGCAGCAAGGCAGAACAAAGTCGGGGCTGTATCAAGACACAGGGACTAAACCCCAATTCAACCAGACCCAGAACTGATCCGGAATTAAAACAGGACTACAACAGTTCAAAATCAGGACTACTGAGGACTTAACCAAGACAGAACCAGAATCAGAACTAGATGATAGCACTAAAAATCATCATAGACCTGCACTACACTTATTTTTTAATTCCACCAAAGTACAATATTTAGATTGAGAAAAGTTTATATAATTATTTATCCTTGTTGTGCGAACAAGCCTGCATAACTTAATAAATATAGAATTTGAAAAATAGCAAACCTAAAAAGAAACACTAGGTACGGGATACATGAGGACCTATGATACGGTGATACTTTTGGCAAATGACCATTTGACTAACATGTGTGTCTCACCTGCTCTTGTTCATCTCTGTTCTGTCCTCATTCTCCATCTCCCTCTCTGCTCCTCTCTCTCCCTCTTTGTGCTGACAATCATCAAATATACAGTTGAAACCACATATTTATGTACTGTTCAGATCAAAACACAAACACTTTTTAATTGTAACATCAAATCGGACTAAATGTTTATTTTTTTAGATTGATAAATATAAAAAACATATTTGTTAACTTTAAGAGTAAAGAGAGAAACTATCTGTATTTCTTAATTGCAAATGGCACCAAATTGTATTCAAACTGAGCCACACTTATGGAGCTCCACAGTTCTTTTCCTGGTGTTTTGGTTGACATCTCTTGATTTTCCCATTTCAAAAAAACAGGCTCTGTGTTTTGCCTTATATGCATCCACAGCTGTGCCACCAGTTTACTCACATGGACTCTACTAACCTATCAGAAGCTTCTTCAGCTCAGAATGGAATCGTCTGGAGTTTCTTACTAATTAACAATAAACTTAATGTATATGTACTCCTAAATTTGATCAAAGTGATAAAAAATAGACAGCTCTGTCTCTCTTTATTCTGACATTTAACTAATTCAAAAGATATTTCAATATTTATCTAAAACAAAAGTTTACTCTAAATTGATGTTGTACAGTAAAAATGTTTTATGTTTTCTCCCTAAAGTGTATGTAAATATCTGGTTACAAATGTGAATATCCCACAGATGCGGACTACAGCTTTCTTGGCTGCTGCCTCAAAGCACACTGTGCGCTGTCTATCTTGCGTGCTGCACAATATCGTTTATTATTTAGTAACTATTGATATCTATGACTAGCTAGTTTATTGTGATGGTGCTTTTTTTTTATTTTATTATTATGTTGCTCTTTGTTGTTTGCTGTCTCCCCTGTTTTTTTTGTTTTTCTTTCTCTCCATACAGGTGACCCAGGAGTTTTTGTTTTTTTTTTGTTTTGTTTTTTTTTTCTCTCTCCCCCCCTTCTCACCGTCTCTTCTCCCCTTTGGTTTTCTTTCTTCCTCTCCCCCTCTTTCTTTCTTTCTTTCCCCCTGTCCTATTAAAAAAAAAAAAAAAAAAAAAAAGGATGACAAAGGATGAACTGAAGCTCCGCCATCACGTGATGTCACATGCTGCTGTTTCTGATGTCACTTCCAAAAAAAACAAAAAAAAAACAAAAAAAACAAAAAAAACAAATGTGAATATCCTGCTGTGTACTGAAACCCCTCTTGTTTTGCATAGAAATATACTGAACAACATACAAAGCATAATATACAAAATAACATTTACCTGAGTTTTTTCTTTGAAAGAAGCCTCTAATGTCCATTCTTATATTTCAGTACATAACTGAAACCGATTTAGTCGGGGAGGGTAAGAACTGAAAATATGAAATAAACACACGTAAGCTAAGACTCTAAAAAAAATAGCATTTGTTCGGCTTTTCATTTCGCCATTTGTTGATTCACTTGAAGAGCGAGTAACGTAATATTGGTCAAGTGATCAGTTTGATATCAATCTTTCGTGATGCACCGTCATATTTACATTATTTGTACGGTATGAATGATTTTCTTTGGTACCTGGTCAAACTTAAGCTCTCCTTAGTATGGCTGGCTCCGTTTCTCCAACAGCGCACACAGGCAGCAGCTGCCCCGCCCCCTCGCTCAGTCACTTAGTGCCTGAGCTCGGATCATACCAATATCAGGGGGGATTCACGCACAGTCGTAAATTCCCACAGTGTGCACTATGTGCTTCGAATATTGTGTGTACTTTTTGTTTTATACAGTTGTCAGCCAGACATCTAACTATGAAAAAATTACACTCCAAAAGACCCCGGGCTTCTGACAAAACAACCCGGGCTTAAGCCCAGTAAGCCACCCCCACGCTCCGCCCCTGTTGTGCCTCCATCGCTTGTGTCCAGATCACACGCTGCACTGCCGTGCTGCGCCGTCTTTTTCGCTGACATTTGTGTTTGCGCGTGCGCAGTGTGACAAACTGCGGCGACACCCTCACGACCAAGCGATTGATGATCGGGAGCTCGTCGTGAGGTGTTAATCTCTTCTCGTTACCCCACGTATACTACACGATGCACGACGCACGATGAAGGCCAAAATCGGGCCGATCGCCTAAACGGTCGCACGACTCAAAAATCGGCTCAAAATGGGCCAAAAATCGCACAGTGTAAGCCCAGCATTAGTCAGAGGTCCCTTTACTACAGTTCGGAGTCGCGGACCTTCAGTAATAGTAATAAATCACACAGCAATAGTACATTCACGTTGTTGTAAAAAGCATGATAATCAGTGTTGGGACTAACGCGTTATTAAGTAACGCGTTACAGTAACTACGTTATTATTGTGGTAACGAGCACGGTAACTAGTTATTATGCCAAAATCAGGAACGCGTTACTCGTTACTGGGATTTAGATTGGCTCGTTACTCGTTACTTCATGTGGTGGCTATCGCGGAGCTTCCACAGATTCAGTAACATTAGAAAGTGGTGGAGGCAGCAGGTGGATGAAGGAAAAGGGACGCAGAAGGAAAAGAGACCCGAGGCGGCCGCCGGTCCAAGTGTGAACTGAACTTCAGGTAAGAAGTTATGACCTGCAGTCTCTCTGGGTCAGATATAAACCGAGTTTAGGTGTAGTTTATTTTCGTTGTGCTGACTTTTTCCGTACTGCGTGCTAGCTAGCATGACGGAGTTTCTATACAGCTGGATGGTGCTATGAAGTTAATGATGTTGAACTTTATTTTGTTCATAAGTTATTAGAGTTGCCAACCATCCCGTCTGGTATTCAGAGAAAATATTACGCGTTTCTTATTGAGGTGAAAAGCAGTGTTGGGACTAACGCGTTATTAAGTAACGCGTTACAGTAACTACGTTATTATTGTGGTAACGAGCACGGTAACTAGTTATTATGCCAAAATCAGGAACGCGTTACTCGTTACTGGGATTTAGATAGGGTCGTTATTCGTTACTTCGAGTGGTGGCTATCGCGGAGTTTCCACAGATTCAGTAACATTAGCAAGTGGTGGAGGCAGCAGGTGGATGAAGGAAAAGAGACCCGAGGCGGCCGCCGGTCCAAGTGTGAACTGAACTTCAGGTAAGAAGTTATGACCTGCAGTCTCTCTGGGTCAGATATGAACCAAGTTTAGGTGTAGTTTATTTTCGTTATGCTGACTTTTTCCGTACTGCGTGCTAGCTAGCATGACGGAGTTTCTATACAGCTGGGTGGTGCTATGTTACTGATGTTGAACTTTATTTTGTTCATAAGTTATTAGAGTTGCCAACCGTCCCGTCTGGTATTCAGAGAAATATTACG
Source organism: Copadichromis virginalis (assembly GCF_057382275.1). Classification (NCBI taxonomy): domain Eukaryota; kingdom Metazoa; phylum Chordata; class Actinopteri; order Cichliformes; family Cichlidae; genus Copadichromis; species Copadichromis virginalis. The sequence goes on from NC_140636.1 coordinate 15,361,709, forward strand.
CGTTTCTTATTGAGGTGAAAAGGAACAGTTTGTCCCGTAATTCAGCTACAATGAAAAAGACACAAAGCTGGAGTTATTCTGTGTCTTTGCTGCACAGCTGCCTCTTCTTTCATTCTCCCCCCTCCCTCTCCTGTTTCTACTTCAATCATGAAACTGATCAATGATCAGCTGATCGGCTCTCTTGTTTGTTTATCGCTCACTTTGCGCCGAAAGAGGAAACCAGCGGATGTCGCGCTAAACAACAGCAGCACGTTTAAGCTTGATCAGCTGTTGTTAGAATTTATTTAATATTAATTTCTAGTATCAGCTGATGTTTGCTGGAGCCACAGCTGTAAAGCTGCTGGTCATGATGTCTGTTTGGATATGTGGTGAGATGGAAACATGAAGATGAAACCAGGAGATGTCCTTACTGGATCATCAGAGCTGAACAGGTGATGGAGAAACAGGTTTACCTTTTAGGTGACATGAATGAGTTGAAGGGAAGTTATGAACTGTTTCTGAGAGACAAATAACACCAGGATCCTTTTCTAAGTAGCTGACAGCTGGTAACTGTGCAGGGGCGGATCTAGCAAAGTGTTGCCAGGGGGGCATGTAGGGCATTAACAGGGAAAGGGGGGCACAAAGAAATACTTTTCTTTCTTATTCTCATTTAAAATGTCTCGCTTTTAAAAAATAATTATCTGAATCTTACAACAAACGATTGATAGATTGATGCATATATACCATCAGAACAGTGAACATCACTGTCACAACTGTTTATTTTCACTCAAAGGCTTTATGATTTTTCCTATAACGGTGGGCTGGTCTCTAGTCAAAATGCCCAGGTCGATTTTTTTGTCCCAGTCCAGCCCTGTATGCAGCTCATCTGCAGTCTGCTGTTACCTACATCTTCCTATTCAGAAGGCAGAATTTCTGAGTTCTGAGTACAATCAAAGCACCACGACTGCAGTTTTTGTGTTGGATGTAAAAGGCGCACATGACGCTGTGACGTAGGCTAGAATCATGGCAGCAGTCAATGACGGTCCAGGCGTGGGATTTCTCTAGTGGAAATATGCACATTATCTTTTCCTTTCTATTGGTCGGTGGCACAGTGCACTGTGGCAAGTAAGCAAGCTAGAAGGCTGGCAAAGTTATGGAAGCAACACATTAACAAGAGAATTCTGAGTAAAACCAAAGTTACTTTCCCTAGTAACTAGTTACTTTGAAAGTAACGAGTAACTTGAAGTAACTCAGTTACTTTTGAGAGAAGTAACTAGTAATGTAACTAAGTTACTATTTTAAAGTAACTTACCCAACACTGGTGAAAAGGAACAGTTTGTCCCGTAATTCAGCTACAATGGAAAAGACACAAAGCTGGAGTTATTCTGTGTCTTTGCTGCACAGCTGCCTCTTCTTCTCTCATCCTCTCCCCCTCCCTCTCCCGTTTCTACTTCAATCATGAAAACTGATCAGTGATCAGCTGATCGGCTCTCTTGTTTGTTTATCGCTCACTTTGCGCCGAAAGAGGAAACCAGCGGATGTCGCGCTAAACAACAGCAGCACTTTTAAGCTTGATCAGCTGTTGTTAGAATTTATTTAATATTAATTTCTAGTATCAGCTGATGTTTGCTGGAGCCACAGCTGCAAAAAAGATGCTGGTCATGATATGGTTTGGTTATCTGGTGAGAGGGAAACATGAAGATGAAACCAGGAGATGTCCTTACTGAATCATCAGAGCTGAACAGGTGATGGAGAAACAGGTTTACCTTTTAGTTAACATGAATGAGTTGAAGTTATGAACTGTTTCTGAGAGACAAATAACACCAGGATCCTTTTCTAAGTAGCTGACAGCTGGTAACTGTGCAGGGGCGGGTCTAGCAAAGTGTTGCCAGGGGGCCAGGTAGGGCATTAACAGGGAGAGGGGGGCACAAAGAAATACTTTTCTTTCTTATTCTCATTTAAAATGTCTAGCTTTTAAAAAATAATAATCTGAATCTTACAACAAACGATTGATAGATTGATGCATATATACCATCAAAACAGTGTACATCACTGTCACAACAGTGTTTATTTTCATTCAAAGGCTTTATGATTTTTCCTATAATGGTCAAAATGCCCGGGACAATTTTCTGTCCCAGTCCAGCCCTGTATGCAGCTCATCTGCAGTCTGGTGTTACCTACATCTTCCTATTCAGAAGGCAGAATTTCCGAGTTCTGAGTACAATCAAAGCACCACGACTGCAGTTTTTGTGTTGATGTAAAAGGCGCACATGACACTGTGACGTAGGCTAGAATCATGGCAGCAGTCAATGACGGTCCAGGCGTGGGATTTCTCTAGTGGAAATATGCACATTATCTTTTCCTTTCTATTGGTAGGTGGCACAGTGCACTTGTGGCAAGTAAGCAAGCTAGAAGACTGGCAAAGTTATGGAAGCAATACATTAACAAGAGAATTAGGAGTAAAACCAAAGTTACTTTCCCTAGTAACTAGTTACTTTGAAAGTAACGAGTAACTTGAAGTAACTGAGTTACTTTTGAGAGAAGTAACTAGTAATGTAACTAAGTTACTATTTTAAAGTAACTTACCCAACACTGATGATAATATATTAAGTATTCCAAAGTATTCAGAATACGTTACTGTCATTGAGTAACGTAACGGAATACGTTACAGAATACATTTTGGGGCATGTATTCTGTATTTTGTAATGGAATACATTTTAAAAGTAACCTTCCCAACACTGGAGGCAGGATAGTGGATATACGGGAAAGTGATGTTGAACCCAAGGACCCGCTCAGCGGGAAAAGAAGAGGATGTAGCTGAAGGACATGCCCCCCTGGTGTGACAGAGGAAGATGGTAGGGCAGGGTGAGCTGGAGACAGGTGATCCACTGAGGTGATTGTTGAAAGAAGCAGGTTTCCCCCAGCGTCCCATCTTAGTTTGTTTTAGACTTTGTAGTTTTGTTGTTCCTTTCTCAAACTTCTTTTTTAAATCACGTTTTAATAAAGCTGACCTTTTTGTTTTGGTTCTACCTTTGCAGGAATCTTAACAGGATCATTTGTAAGGATGGTTTCATTAAAATGGAATCTCCCCACCCACTACCGTCCTTGAACTAACTTGCTTTATATAAATTAAAGTGGATCAGTGTTGAGTGTAATGTGGCGCCGCGCTTTGTGGAGAGCTTCAAATCTGGCAGAAACACAAAGTCATGCGATAATATTTCATTAGTGGTGCCACTAGGATACATTTAAAGGCAAAACCAAAACCGCGCAGCCACTGACAGCCTCTCATTCAGCAGTCGGTTGGCGTACAGGCCCAAATTACAAACTCTGTAGGACGTGAAAAGCTTCCATACACGATTCATCCTGAAAGCGTCGTGAGCGCTGACAATGGTTTGACTATTTTATTCAGTTGCGATGCAAAAACGTTGAACATAAAATCTAATTAGCTCTGGCAGTGAAAATGGCACGGGGCTCTCGGTCGTCATCTGTTCAAACCGGTGATTGAATTTCCATTAAATTATGCAGCTATGTTCCCAGAATCATGCAAAAGTGTTTGGATGTAAGTTGCTATGAAAAAATGTAAACGAGGCCATGTTGAAAGTGCCGCAGAAGTTTTCTTCTCATCAAATATAAAAAGACTAAATGTTTTGTCAGTTTTATGTTCAGCTGCAGCTGAACCTTAGTTATCAGACTGATTCTCATTTTGTTTGGCATTGTTGTAATTACAAATAACAATAACAGACTCAGAGTTGTGCATCTGCATCTGCGCTACCTAAGAAAGGGAGAAGGAAACGACTCTTTGAAGATGAAGATTTATTAGGCAATTAAAGATCAGTGAGTAATCTGGCTACAAAAAGAAAAAACTGGCTCTAATTGAGTAAATTACAAGGATATTGTTGCATGTTTGGGTATTCTGTTCACCTCATACAGAAACAAGACAAGCAGCGAGCGTCATGAATCAGATGTTTCGTCTGCAGCCAAACTAAACAGTTTACTGACCGTTTCCTAAACCTCTCCCCCCGAAACAGAAATGTCCTTTCAACCACAGATACTGTTTTCTTTTCCAAATCATCGTTCGCGATCGCAGTGTGAAAACAGAATTGACTGAATTCAACATATTTCAGCATAAAGAGGTACGTCTGACCGCTGGAGAGCATACTCAGCATGTCTGTTTTACATTAACCTAAACACTGTCAGTCTTTTAAATCCAACCCGGGGCGCGCTGCCATTTCACATTATTTGGCAAGGACATGCATTTCTTTAGGGGGAACAAACGGGAAGGGGGGGATGGAAAAAGGACGACTCCTCCAGTTGTCGTCCGGTTTCTCTGTAACAGCGCAGCAGTGGACCGCAGACAGTGATAGTCTGCGAAATCCATCACTGATAGGAACTGGATTATAAAACCTCTGCTTGGAATGTCCCTCCCACACAGACAAAGACCATCACGCTTCATAGCACCTCCAGCACGCTGCCCCCACCTCCCACCTCCTTTTCCTTTACCATCTGAGGAAAAAATTACTCATGTCATCAGCAGGGAGTTCAAAAGAGGGAGAAGGAGAAGGAGAAGAAACACAAGTTGATGTTTTCATTTGAATGCATAGATACATTTTCACATACAAGCTGAGGCGGGATTTTATCATGGAAACAGCTCTGAACTCTCTAGACTTAAACTAATGTGTCCCATCAAGATGTTTGACGGTCATTTCAGTGTGAAGCTGTAAAGTGACTTCAAATGACCAGTGGGGGACACATGGAAGGGCCGCTGTGCCTGCAGTTTCATTCCTCTGGCTGAGCTGCAGCAGTATGGATGGAATTAGGGCTGTTTTCTCAGCCTTAACTCAAACGTGAGGATGGAAAGAGCTGCCTTCCTGCCTGAAATCAAAGTTTAAACTTGTTATGATTTCAAGATTGGCCTTCCCGAGTCAGTTGAAGTGAGAATAAATAAGTGACAATTCAATTTAGGCTCAGCTTGGTTATTAATTAAGACTTTTTGGACCTGCCAGTCAAATCAAGCTTGAATGTCTGTCTAACGGGGACATGTTTAGAGTATAGTGGAAACCAAAACTCTTCTTTTTCTTTTTTTTTTTTTTCCATCGAGGGATTTGTCAGTAAGTAACTTGGATGATCCAAAATACAAATGGTCACCATAACTTAAATTCGTGTGACTTGAGAGGTTTCCCAGCGTTTGCTCCAGCATCACAGTCCTGAAAAAGCCAAATAGTTTTCTGTTTTGTGCGTTGCCCACAGGAGAAACTATTTGTGACCTCCTGATCTTTCAGACCAAACCTCTATCCATCTCTTTTATGACCTTTCTCTGAGACTTGGGTCACAATGACAGCAGGCTCCTCCAGCTCTTCCCAGGCCACCGCAGTGCTTTCCCAGGTTACACGGGCAACACATATGATTTCAAAGAGAGAAGGTCATTGTTCTATTCTGAGAACCTTCCAGATGTCTGCCCCGGGTAAGCCCTGCTACCTCGCTGTTTGTATTCAATATGTTGACTAAGCTCAAGAATCACTAATGTGCCCTCACATCCAAAGATAATGTGCTGCCATATTTGGCCTGCTACGAATATCAAATGATAACGAGCAGTTTGCAGTGGACTAAAGTGAGATGATTTACAGCCTCTGAGAAACGAACCCTTCTAGTCTGGACACTCCATGAATTCAAATTAACAGCTGGCTCTAGATATTTATGATCCTCTGACTTTACCACGAGACATCATCACAAGACTTCTCAGAATGTAATAGGCAGGGATGATATTTGATCACTATGTTATATTACAGCACTGAGAATAAAAACTGTAACCTGGACTTCTTAGTAGATGAGTTCATGATGTTAACAGGTTTTGTGGTCATATTAAAACAAGACAAACCTTCATTTAATGTTTTTCATAATTACTCTATAACCCTGAAATACCAACAATTAAACAGCTCTCGTCATTTTCAAGCAGCTTTTCACAATTATCTCTAAATAAGTTTATTGTGTTTTTTTGCAGTGCGTTCATTTCCTTTCAGGAAAAAGAAGTAACGGGCAACATAAGCCATGCTTACAGATATTTTCTCCTTCTTTTTTTGGCCTTTCCCAGAAAAGCAGGCTGTATTCCTCCCATTACTCCCATTCAGAGACTCCTGTGAGAGCTGAGTCATGCAGACAACTCCTCCGCTGGGGTTTGCCTCTCTGACAGCTGCTCTGGCCTGAAGGGGAAACTGGAGATAATTTTCTCAAAGTTGCTCCACAAGGAGAGAGTGACACAGCATTTTGTTCACCCCAACATGTCTCTACCAGCACTTACCATCCAGGCCCATACATTCGGTAGCAATCAGTAAAGTGGGTGGCTGTAGCTCAGGAGGTGGAGCAGATCATCTACTCATCAGAAGGTTAGTGGTTCGATCCCTGGCTCCTCCAGTCTGCATGCCAAGTATCCTTGGGAAAGATTGATCTCTGATGTGTCCATCGGACTATGACTGGTAGTTAGGAAGCACTAAGAAACCTAGAGTGAATGTGGCGTGTTGTATAGAGCACTTGTAGGAAAGAGGAGCCCAGTAAGGTGGGCCTTACTCTGAGGTTTGACCTGATTTCTATCTATTATTAGACTCGATTGGTTTCTTTCAAAATGTAAAAGAACCCACCCAACACATTAATTGCAGTCTAGATCTCGTTTTAACATATGACATAGAAACTGAACATTTAACAGTGTTGCCTGAAAACCTTCTCCTGTCTGATCATTTCCTGATAACATTTAAATTTAGATTAAGGATGACACAGCAGTGGGGAGCAGTCAACACAGAGCAGAGCAGCTATCTGAATGCTGCTCCCACAGAAGTCGATCATCTTGTTAATAATTTTACTTCTTCAATATGTATGACTCTGGAAGCCGTACCTCCTCAAATCAGAAGTACTTCACTCTTTGCCATAACTCTCAAATATTTTATGACAGCGATTAGAACATGCTGTAGGTATTACAGGTACTGCACTGCAGTGGTTTGTATCATATCTATCTAATAGACTCCAATTTGTGCATGTAAATGGAGAGTCCTCTTCACACACTGAGGTTAATTATGGAGTTCCACAGGGTTCAGTGCTAGGACCAATTCTGTTTACATTATACATGCTTCCCTTAGGCAGCATCATTAGAAGACAGCATACATTTACACTGCTATGCAGATGACACCCAACTCTATCTGTCCATGAAGCCAGATAACACACACCAATGAGTTAAACTGCAGGAATGTCTTAAAGACATAAAGACCTGGATGGCCGCTAACTTTCTGCTTCTTAATTCCGATCAAACTGAGGTTATTGTACTCGGCCCTGAAAATCTTATTTAAAAGTAGAATGGGAGGCAGAGCCTTCAGCTTTCAGGCCCCTCTCTTGTGTTGAACCAGCTTCCAGTTTGGATTCGGGAGACCGATGTCCACTTTTAAGATTAGACTTAAAGCTTTCTTTTTAGTTAGGGCTGGATCAGGTGACCCTGCATCCTCAGCTGCACTGCGCTGGGTGTAGGCTGCTGGGGGATTCCCATGATGCACTGTTTCTTCTTCAGTCATCTTTTTTACTCACTATGTGTTCACACACATCTGCAGTTAATCATTAGTCATAATGTTTGTCTCTCTTCCACAGCATGTCTTTGTCCTGTCGTTTTCCCTTCCAGTCACCCCAAACGGTCGCAGCAGATGGCCCCGCCCCTCCCTGAGCCTGGTTCTGCCAGAGATTTCTTCCTGTTATAAGGGAGTTTTTCCTTCCCACTGTCACCAAGGCACTTACTTATAGCGGGTCATATGATTGTTGGGTTTTTCTCTGTTTTCTTTGTATTATTGTAAGATCTTTACCTTACAATATAAAGCGCCTTGAGGTGACTGTTATTGTGATTTGGTGCTGTATAAATAAAATTCAGTTGAACTGAATTGACTGTATTCATTTCCCACATTCTTCAGTAAGTAACATTTGTAACTTAATCAATACAGTCTGACACAGAAGAAATGTTCCCATAAAATCTTTCACACCTCATCTTTGACTTCATCTTGACATGCAGCTGTCTTTGGACATCTGATGTCTTTAGTGAAAAATGCTAACAACACTCACTGTGTGCAGCCACTGTGGGGTTACACATCGCTTCGCTTGCAGTGCTGTTAGATTTCACTGGACTGAATGTGCTGGGGGAGAAAAAAGGCTGAAATACATCAGCTCTGATTGAAGCAGATGAATCATGTCACAGGATGAGGTACTTATCCAAAGTCATTACTCATAGCTACCCAGGAGCATTTAAACCGCTCTTCGAGGACGGGAAGAAACATGTCAGGTATTGACGTCAGTTGAGTTAATTGGGTTATAAATGGTTTCGTGCACACCTATGCACTTGGATGATCCAAAGATATAGCAGGATTGGGATTTATGTCTTCAGCTGTATGCCCATAGCACTCAACAACTGTCTAACCCTTTGATGATCATTAAGGCCTCAGTCACAACCCCAAAGTGTCTGAGACCACCCTCAGGTCTTCATAAATATACCATCACGTCTCACTCTGCTTAAAGGTCAGACTTCTTGCACATCCTTTTCTGGGATCGGCAGAGGAATCAAAACACTTGTTGGCTCCCGACCCGTGATCTCCGCAGCTGTGCTCTACGTTGTGTTGCAGGAAGCAGCACATGCAGAGCAGTGACCCGGGTGGGGGACGTCTGCTGAATCGCCTTCCTTGCAAAACAGACAAGTTGCCCAGCATGGAAAAATTTGGACCTTTTCTATTGCATTGGAAGTGACATATATTTGACAGAAAAAGACATTCATGATCAGACTGGAGGTGAAACAAAAGTCAGGGGATCACCTGATGGATACTCCAAGACTAATGACAGTAGCTTTACCTGAAATCCTTTCAGAAGGAGTACAGATGTTTTTGGCCGTGTGCATAGCAGTGAACTGACCCTCTGTTGGGACTAGCAGGGACTAAAACACTAAACACACTGAGCAGAAGAATCAGAGCTGAACAGCGACTGGGTGTCGATGCTGAGACAGGTTATATAACAAGTGTTAGAGAAAGCAGTGTTTGTCATTAGGATTTAAGTGATTAACTGGGACTATTTTCTCTTTAAGTTGTAGTTCTTTGGTTCTTGTCTGTGGGAAAGAATTCACAAACAAAGACCTTTTTTTAAAAAAAACAAGGTCAGCGGGAGAACTGTTGGCGCTCCCTTTCCCTTCCCATATTCAAAGAGGAGCAGTGCTCAACTGTTGCTTTTGGCATCTCAGTCAGTCAAAACCTTCTGTCTGTATGTTCTCTGAATATTTGCTCTTTTAGGAGTCAACATCCCCCCCATCCCCTTCAAGTTCAAAAGGACTACTCCGTTCCTCCCTCAGGTTTTGGTTGGAAAACCGCGAATCAAGGGCCGTCCGTTATAATGGGTGGCTGCTCAAGGGTGAAGCAATTCCTATACATTTGTGTGATTGTATCTTTATTTATTTCAGACATAATAAAACAAACAAAAAAAACCCAATATATACTCGTCTACATGTATTTTCATTTACGAATATGAATATATGTGTAGATATACACACACACACACACACACACACACACACACACACACACACGTATTTGTACAGACAAACAAGAAAAATATAATAAAATAAAACACATTCGTCTAACATGAGATAACAGTTGTCTGGTCTGAAATGTGGTTCTCTTTGAAACCACATTAAAGCCAAGCTAACGTTCTGGGCTTAGAAAGTCTGTGATGAGATGATACAATTTACAGTAAGCCCATGAGTAAATAGCTTTGCTTGTATTCTAGAGAGCTTTGAAAGGATGTTTATAAATCCATATATATCCATAATAATAAATTATTCTGTTGCATTTTCTTGGAAAGTTGGACTGCCACACAGTCTGAATGCTGGTTCATGTTCACAAAGCTAATAATACCTTATAATTTAGTGGGAAGGTTAAAAAAAAAAAAAAAAACCAAACTAAAGAAAACCTTTTTAGTAATACAGCATTCAATGAAAAGCTTTATTATTGGTCTCTAAGCATCCATACTGGTCAGTCCCTCCCAGAAATGGTGAGCTTTGCAACCTCACTATTTCTGTAATATATAGATGCCACAGAGCAGCTTCTGTGTCCCGAGCATGGATCCTAAATGTCTGGAGTCCAAAAAAGGTTTCACAGCATTATTCATGAAACCAGTAACCCCCTCATGTCCCACTGATGGAAGGATTGGCATCCTAGCAAAGACAGCTCTCAAAAGGGTAGAAGTGTTTTCATTACAGGATAAACGAGACAATGTTACCACCCTGCTGAAGTGTCCAAGAGCAAGGCAGGGCTTTATATACACCTCACTGACATCTGACACATGAACGGCACCACAACTGATGATTATTGAGACTACAAAGGTTAGGAAACCTCCTTTTAATGTTTAGCAGTGTCTGTTTTAATACATAGTGGTACACAGTACGTATGCACAACTATTAGTTGTAGGCATGTTATGGAGCACGGAGTGAAAAGCACTAGTGGACCAGAACAACGAAGCTCACTACAGTAGAAGAAAAATAGCTCTTAATGGCGCTCAGCATTTGCTCTCTGTGCACTGACTTGATTGTTGATTGAATACAAACGTAATAAAAAGGTGTTGATTGATAACAGTGTTCCGAATCACAGGTGGTGGTTGTCACCATTTCCCGGTTCAGTCAAAACGGCAGTAATTGAAATTTGGCAGAATATCTCAGTTCCGGGATTGGCCCATCCTTTCATGTGCATGCTTGGAGCATGCAGCAAAACTAGCCAGGTATCTGGGCTAGCATTGATCTCTCTTATCTGCCGATCACAATGATTAATATCATCACACGGCGTGCAGATCAATGCTTAAAGCCTGATTTTAATAAAAAATTTAAATGGCCCATATGTTTCCACCTTCCACTGCATGTGATTTCCATTATTTAGCTGTCAACCCAGAAATTCATCTCATGCTATCACAGCAACCCTAAAAGTCCTCATAAAATTCTACTTTTCAGTCACTGATGACGACTTTTCGATAAGAGATTCCTTTCTTATTGTGATGATGTTAAATGCTCATAAAATGCTGTGATTAACGCCATGAAATGAAGAAGTTGACACGTCTCTGCAGCGTTCTGTAACGTTTTACTCCCACAGCTCTGTTATAAATCAACAGGGTCGAGTGGCTTTGGTGGGTTTTTCTTTCTCTAAAGCCAGTCTGTATTTTTGTTGTATTTTAGTGTGCCAGTGCTGATGGAACACAGCTCACAGGAATTTGACGCTGCCATATTGGACCATTGTGAGAAGAACATCAAAGCATTTTTTTTAAATAAGCAAAACATATCTTTATGTAACATCAATGTCTCCTCGTGACACCCAACATTTATTACATTTATGGAGCATATGGTGAGAGTTTGGCTTCTTCTCTTCTTGCTGAGAGTTAGATGAGAAAGTTGGTATCACTGTCATGTCGGAACAGACAGGAAATGAGAGAAAATGAGTGACTCACAGGTGCCGGCACCTTTTGATGTCATTTTCTAGCTTTTACATCTGATTGACACATTTGGATTGGATAGTCCTCTTTTGTGACTCTAATAATGGCCATACTTTACAAATTAACTTCCCATTTTATTCACATTGACTTGAAACTATCGGCTGAGGTCACAGAGCAGAGCGGGAGCCGAGGGCTGTTTTCCCGTAGACTTCTGTACAAATGGAAGTTTTTTTACGACCAGATGAGTCGCCCTTGACTGTCCATTAAAAATGCAGGTTTGAGCACCAGTTCAGCTCGCTGGTCTGCCTTATGTCTAAAATGTGGCAGCCTCGCTTTGAGTCTGAGAATAAATCTTTTTAAAAATGCAGGTTTACGTCACTGACTGCAGACTGTTGGCCTTTTATGCAGTTTATAGTTTAAACTCTTGTTTTGATTGTCTGCACTTTAAGGCTAATTCTTTCTTTTATTGACTTAGCTTCACAGTGATGGGAACATGTTAAATGTGGAGGGAGGGGGGACTGTTACTGGGAATGGAACATTGTAACTTTGTATCTAAATTTTGGTTTTATTTTAGCAAATCTAATCAGAAGCTGACCAATTAAGAATATTAATGAAGCCATAAAACGCAGCCATGAATGAAATTCTAAGCACCCACATTAGGCCCCACCTTCAGAGATTGACAGACCACGTGACTTTCGCGCATTGCATGCCGGGAACTCGTGGCAAAACAATCCAAGTACCGCATCAAATGCAAGCATTTGCAGCACCGCAAAACTTTCATTCTCCGGTTCCAATGAATTCTTGGTTTTTCTTTGTCCCCCCAAAAAGTTATGTACAAAACGAAGGAGAACAATGCCGGTCCGTACAAAGACAGACTCGACGAAAAGTCAAAGAAAAGATACGAGGAAAAAAAATCCTCGTATCTTTTGTGAAAGGGTTAGACCCTTATGAGCACACAGAGTGGACAAAATACTGTGGCGAGCTCAGACAAGGAGGAGACGGAGGTATCGTTTGGTCTTGCTTCCCGTGAGTTAGCCAGGGAGCACAGCCGTTTATTGACATCTGCAGAAGAACACTGCTGCTAGCTAACTGCTCAGCGCGGCAACAACACAGCAACAACAACACACAGGGCGCCCTCTGACCCCGGAAGGACACACCGCCGCAGCGAGAGGGCGTCACCCGTCACTATGGCAACATAAACAAAACATAACTGTACAAACAGAACCCCGAACAGCCCTGACCCGCTACAATACGTTAGCGTGCTGCCCAACTTACACCACGCTCATATTTATAATTATACGGTTCTTGGAGTGAGTGCATACACTCATGAAGTTTAGTAACTTCAGGTCACTGCAACAAGCCCAGGTACAGTTTACCGACGGATGGGTACAGGACCTTGAAATGCACCGTGTAGATCGAAAGACCATCGTATGAACAAAGGTAAGTTTACCAGTCTCACAAATCGTCTTCATAAATACACATTCGCTAACAGTTTATTAATAGGACCTTTGAGCTCAACGGTAATTAATTAGTAGTGGAAATAATTTCTGGTACGCGTTACAGAAATGTAGCAGTGACAATAATACTGCATGCTGTAATCGTACTGGGCAATTAGTGATACAAAAAAAACCAGTTTTATCCTGTGAATAAAAGTATATGTTTTTGTCAATGTACCATGGTAATAACAGAAGCGAAACACAATATTCTGTCAGGACAATTCACTATTTATGCACAATAAACAAAGGAGCGACAATTTCTGTTCAGTGCCAGACTTGCTTGTAACCTATTGTGGGACTCATGTAATGGGTGGGCACAGATGGAAGTATTGTAATAGATATCGCCCCCCCCCCCATAATCTCATGCATTCTTATCATTGTTATGTTATGCGTTCAGTTCTGTATTACTATTTCTGACACATACTGTGATAACTGGCAATATAGCTAGGATACTCTGATCAATGATGATTCCCACGGGTGGTGCTCACGCAGGCACTGAAACGGGCAGCTTCGGGCTCACGCAGGCACTGAATCGGGCAGCCTTGGGGTCCTGTGTGTTCTACTGCACAGATAGCCTGCAGAGCGCAGCTACGCTGAACTGAAGTGCTTGTGTTTTGTATTTGCAGTTGCAAAAGAGCAAGTAAAGAGAACGATTCTGAACTCATGCACGCCTGGAAGTGTCATTTGTCCAAGTGTGCAACAAATATTGGAGGCACCGCTGGGATTATTAACGCCGTGTCCAGCGTGATGAAAATAAGGAAGGGGCGTGGCTACAGCAACCACGATGGACCTCGAGGAGCTGGCAGAGACTGTGTCCCAGACACTCTGGAACCTACAACTCGACCAACTCAAAGGGGTATGTGCTGAAGCTAAAATCCCTAGTGGAAATGTCACAACAAGACGAGCGTTAATAAGATTAATTACAGAATCGATGGACAAGGTTATTAATGATGAAGAGCAGGATGTTGCGCTCTGCTATCTAAAGAAAATGTTAGAAAGTGTCGACCCAGCGATAGGGAGCTCCAGAAGCACAGAAAGTGGATCAAATCCAACGAGCTCGCCACAGGGGGCTCAGGAAATAAGGGAAGAAGTTGATTTAGCAGAGAGATACGCACAGCTCCAGAGAAACAGCGAAGCACTGCAGGAAGAAATTAGGAGGCTGAGTGGAAGGGTGGAGAGGACACCACCAAATCAACCAACCACCCCACAAAATGTGTTTCCTGTCGCAGCCAACCGCCTTTCGGAAGTGACGATAAGGAGGGAATTCAAAATCTGTGGTCAAATTGGGGAGAAGGGCCAAAAGGACAGACTCTCATACACCAACCTGATGCATCAGATTGACAGAAGTCTGAACAAAGGACACAGTGAAGCGGAGGTTATAGAGGCTGTGGTGAAGTCTGTCAGCCCAGGTTTGAGTCTTAGAGACATGCTTGAGATAAAACGTGACCTCACCCTCCCCCAATTGAAGGCCATATTAAAGGGGCATTTTAAAGAAGATAGCACCACAGATTTGTATCACAGACTAGTGAACGTCACACAAGACAGCCGTGAGTCTCCCCAAAACTTCCTCTTCAGAGCAATTGAGTTAAAAGAGAGGCTGCTGCTTGCATCGGAAGACACGGGGTCCGATGAACAATACAGCCCTGAGCTCATCCAGAAGAAATTCTTGAGGTCGGTCAGTACTGGGCTACTGAGTGACCCTATCAAGTTTCAGCTCAAGCCCTATCTGGATGACCCTCGGGTGACAGATGAAATCCTCATTGATAAGATGAATGAAGCAGCTAGTGTTGAATCAGAAAGACAATTGAAGCAAAAGAAAACTACAGGCAGCAAATCTGTGAAAGTAAATGAACTCCAGACGGAAAGGCCAGCCAGTCAATTGGGTCTGGGTGTAGCCGAAACTAGGTTGGGGACTCAAGAGCAATCAGCTGAAGTGGTGAAACCCAAGAACCGCAGAACACCTGTTGTAGCTGCTTCCCGAGAGTCGGAGCTGCATGAAGCAGTCAGGCTGCTGAGAGAGGAGATGGCTGAATTAAGGAGGAGCATCACCACCCCTCAAGGCCCCACTCGCCCACTAAGAACCAGTGGGAGGAGGGGATGTAAGGCATGCCAGGAGCAGGGAACCAATGAAGGGTGTGAACACTGCTTCAAGTGTGGCCAGCCAGGACACCTCTCCAGAGGCTGTAGAGGGCGAAGGGGGGCAGCAGAAAGATCGGAGAGCACTCAAGTGGGAATCCAGACCATCGCCCCTCCCAAATCATTAATTCCCATCCATGCTGAAGCAGATGACAAGTTGCATGAACTGCTTTGGAATCGGATAAGACAGCTGGAGGCAGAATTAGAGCAGAGTGGCAAGGCTAAAGAGACTGTGGGTGCCACGTATGCCAGTCATCTCTCACTATGCTGTCAGGCTAAGCTGAGAGCCCTGATCGGGAAGAAGTGTATGGTGGATTGTTTCTTTGAAGGTGTAGAAACACAAGCATTGTGGGATACAGGCTCACAGGTGACTATCATTAATGAGAACTGGAGGAAGTCCTGCTTTCCACATATCCAACTGAGAAGCACAAGTGAACTCCTAGGTGAGGATGAGGCTCTGGTGGGCAAAGCAGCGAACCAAACACCCATACCCTTCGCAGGTTGGGTTGAGCTAAAATTTAGACTGGGGTCAACTAGAGATCCACAGCCAGAGCTAGTTGTCCCCGTGCTTGTCTCAAAAGAACCAGGAGTAGCAGAGCCACCCATCATTGGCTATAATGTGATTGAGCATTTTGTGAAGGATGGAATGGAGCAGCATCCAGACGTTACACCTGCGGTGGTAAGGGAAGCCTTCTCGATTGATTGTAAGAAAGCGGAAGTGCTAATTAACATCGTGCAGCGCTGCCACAAAAGCGACGAGGAGGGTGTGGTGAAAGTTGGGAGGCAAAAGATAGTGATTCCAGCGGGACAAAGCAGGGAGGTTAAGTGCAGTGTGAGGACAGGTCCCCTTCGCCTGAAACAGGAGGTTCTTTTTGAACCAGAGGACATTTCAAAACTACCAGAGGGGGTT
Organism: Copadichromis virginalis; assembly: GCF_057382275.1. Classification (NCBI taxonomy): domain Eukaryota; kingdom Metazoa; phylum Chordata; class Actinopteri; order Cichliformes; family Cichlidae; genus Copadichromis; species Copadichromis virginalis. The sequence goes on from NC_140636.1 coordinate 15,377,705, forward strand.
AACCTGAATAAAACTGTGCCTGCAGAGGGGAACCCGGTCTAGGGTGGTTATTCCAGTCACGAATGGCAGCAGCCATGACATCACCCTCCTCCCTCATGCAGTGTTGGGACGGCTACAGCAAGTGAAGGCTATTTACCCAGTAGACGTAAGACCAGTAAGTGCTGAAAACATGGACAAGTTGACGTGTGCTAGTGAAAACACAGGGAGCACCATCAGCGCCCCAGAACAGCACAAAGGGGAGTATGAAGAGGTGGGCAGATGCAGCCAAGATTTATGGGACCCACCGGTGTCAGTTGATCACCTGACCCCAGACCAGCAGGAGCAGGTGAGAAAAGTCCTGCGTGATGAGTGTGCTGCATTTTCAAAAGATGAGAGCGATGTGGGATGCATCCCCTCCCTGCAGTTAAAGATCAGATTGAATGACACAACCCCAGTAAGACGCACATACATCTCAGTCCCCAAGCCACTCCACAAGGAGGTGAAGGAGTATTTGGAGGACCTGTTGAATAGAGGATGGATTCAGAAATCCCGTTCCCCCTACTCATCGCCCATCGTCTGTGTGCGCAAGAAGGATGGAAGTCTGCGTCTCTGCGTGGATTACCGTGAGTTAAACCGGAAATCCATTCCTGACCGTCACCCCATCCCTCGTGTTCAAGACATGCTAAACAGCCTGACCGGGAGTGCATGGTTCTCAGTGTTGGACCAGGGCAAGGCGTACCACCAGGGTTTCCTGGAGGAGAGTAGCAGACCCCTCACAGCCTTCATCACACCTTGGGGCTTATATGAGTGGGTAAGGATTCCCTTTGGTTTGTCCTCGGCTCCAGCAGAGTTCCAGCGCAGTATGGAAGAGTGCCTGGCAGGCTTGAGGGATGAAATATCTCAGCCATATCTGGATGACAATTTGGTCCACAGCAGATCATTTGAGGACCACCTGCGTGATCTGAGGGAGGTCCTGCGCCGCTACCAAGAGCACGGGGTGAAGCTAACCCCCAAAAAGTGTGAAGTGTTCAAGGACAAGGTGAAATTCTTGGGAAAAATTGTATCCAAAGATGGCTACTGCATGGACCCTGCTGAATTGGCACCAGTGCAAGCACTAAAAACCCGCAAACCTGAGACTGTGGGAGACCTAAGGAAAATGCTAGGTTTCCTGTCATACTACCGCCCCTACATTCCAAACTTCTCACGCACTGCCAAGCCACTATACCAGCTGCTATCGATCGGAAAGAGTCAAGTGATTACTGACAGAAGATCAACGGTAACAAAGCACAAAGGACAGCGGAAAAAAGCAGACCAACGCCACTCAAGCCAGCCAATCACATGGACAGAACAACACCAGGCAGTGCTATGCCAACTGATAGAACACCTGCTGAGTCCACCACTCCTGGCATACCCTGACTTCGAAAGGCCATTTGTGCTGCACTGTGATGCCTCTCAAGAAGGGCTTGGTGCAGTCCTGTACCAGAGACAGCAGGGCCAACTGGTTGTCATTGGGTATGGGTCGAGAACTCTAACAGCTCCAGAAACCAACTACCACCTCCACTCTGGAAAGCTAGAGTTTCTAGCAATGAAGTGGGCAATCTGTGAGAGGTTTCGGGAGTATCTGTACTACACACCTTCGTTCACAGTGTATACAGATAACAATCCGTTGACCTATGTCCTGACTACAGCGAAGCTAAATGCTACAACACACCGGTGGGTTGCTGAGCTAGCCGATTTTAACTTCTCAATCAAGTATCGGCCGGGAAGGGCTAATGGCGATGCTGATGGTTTATCACGAATGCCGCTAGACATGGAGGAGTACATGCGCACATGCTCGCAGGAAATGAAACCAGAGGTAATCACCCCTGCGACAGAGGTGCTTCAGTTGAAAGCCCATGAAGATGAGCCATGGATGTGTCCAGCTACCATAACCACAGCATGTGCTGATGTAGAGCTTGAACGAGTAATGGCCCCAGTGACACAGATCTCCAAAGAGACACTAAAGAAAGCACAGGAGGATGATCCAGTCATTGGCAGGGTGCGAGAATGTGTTATGACAGGAAAATGGCCCCCTTGGAGAGGAAGAGACAGGGGGGAAGACACTTCCGTTCTAAGCCGGGAAAAGAGTAAGCTGTACCTCGACAAAGATGACATCCTGTACAGGAAATCAGCTGCTCGAGCTCAGCTAGTGTTACCCAAAAAATTCCATCAGCTGGTGTACAAGGAGCTCCATGAGGAAATGGGACATCTCGGAGTGGAGCGGACACTCGCCTTGGTCCGTGATCGATTCTATTGGCCACATATGCAAAGACATGTGGAACATTATGTGACTAAGGTGTGCAGTTGCTTGAAACGGAAACGTCCCGGCAAACCAGACAGAGCACCGCTGGTCAACATTGTCACCACATACCCTTTTGAGATGGTCTCAATAGACTTCCTGCATCTGGAGAGTTGTAAAGGAGGATATGAGTACATCCTAGTCGTGATGGATCATTTCACCCGGTTTGCACAGGCATATGCATGCACCAACAAGTCAGCAAGAACAGCGGCAGAAAAGATCTTTGGAGATTTTGTGCTCAAATTTGGATTCCCTGCCCAGTTACACCATGATCAGGGAAGGGAGTTTGAGAACCAGCTGTTTGCCACCCTGGAAAAGTACTGTGGAATCCAGGGGTCACGCACAACACCTTACCATGCAGCGGGGAACGGCCAGGTGGAGAGATTTAATCGGACACTCCTTTCCATGTTGAGGAGCCTGACAGAGGAAGCCAAGGCGGACTGGAAAAACTCCTTGAGCAAAGTGGTGCATGCGTATAACTGCACACGCAGTGAAGCAACAGGATATGCCCCATATTATCTTCTCTATGGCAGAAACCCCCGCCTACCAGTGGACATCATGTTTGGCCTGGTTCCAGGTGACCAGAGTACTTCTCACAGTGATTACGTCCGTAAGTGGAGAAGTAGGATGCAAGAGGCATACAGACTGGCATCAGAAACAGCCCAGAAAGAGAGGAACAGAGCGAAAAAGCAGTATGATCGGAAGGCTCATGGAGTGGAACTGCAACCGGGATGTCGGGTGCTAGTACGGAACTTCAGAGATCGGGGTGGGCCCGGAAAGCTAAGGTCTTACTGGGAGGAGCGAGTACATGTCGTGTTAGAAAGAAAGCACAAAGATAGCCCTGTCTATGCCGTACAGCCAGAGAGAGGACCAGGGAAAGTGAGAGTTCTGCACAGGAACCTCCTACTGCCCTGTGACTTTCTCCCCGTCCAGGAGGAGAAGCTGGAGAAAAACAAGAATGGGAAGGAGGATGCCAAACAACAAAGAAAAGGAAAGACCCAAGAAAAGCAGCAGGAGAGTGACCACGACAGCGGTTCAGAGGATGAGGGTGACTGGGGAATTATCACCACACAAGCTGCGGAATCACCCACCCAGATCAGGAGTCAGCTGAGGGCAGAGGCAGAGGAGTTCCAGCCAGAAGAAGCTAACGGAGAACTGTCAAGTGGTGGTGTCAGCAGCGAGTGCCTAGACGAGGGTGGAAAAGGTGGACTGGAGTCAAGTGCAGAGGAGGAAGAGGCAGGGCGAAGTGAGCTGTCTGGGGAGGAGAACAGAAGAAGTCAAGGACAGGTGTCGTCATCTGATGAAGAAGACGAGGGAGAGCCCAACTCACAGCCAGTTCCCACAAGAAAGTATCCTTTCCGATGCAGAAATCCACCCAAGACATTCACGTATGACACCTTAGGTCAGCCATCAGTCATAAACAGACACAAGTGATGTCCACAGCTAAGAGGAAAAAACTAAGTTCATTGTCACATGTTGAGTTTACTGTGGTGACAGTTTAAACAGAAAGGGAAGTGTTCACAGTAGCAAATGTTAAAAAGAGCTAATTTGACAGAGCAACAACTGCATGTATTTGTTTAATAGTTCACATGAGTTAAACAGGGAATACCAGAACCAGACTAGCTACACATAGAGAGATACTGGCTTGTATGTGAGATATACAGCAGTAAATGTGTGTCTGTGTAAAAGGTTACATGGTAGAGTGAGAGGTCTACACCTTCAGCCGGATACAGAGCACGCCTGAGTGGCGGAGAGACTTTACAGACATTGCCTGGCCAGTAGTGTCTGTTGCTGGTACATGACATGAAGGGGGAGATGTATGTCATGCCAAAGACTGTTACCGGACAGAACGTATCTTGAGAGGCTGACTCCCAGTGAAGCTACTGCTGTAACCTTCTGTTGAAGACATGCATTCTGGAAAAAATCTCTAATGTCAGGATGACATTCATTTTTGGAGGGGAGAGAGTGTGGGACTCATGTAATGGGTGGGCACAGATGGAAGTATTGTAATAGATATCGCCCCCCCCCCCCCCAAATAATCTCATGCATTCTTATCATTGTTATGTTATGCGTTCAGTTCTGTATTACTATTTCTGACACATACTGTGATAACTGGCAATATAGCTAGGATACTCTGATCAATGATGATTCCCACGGGTGGTGCTCACGCAGGCACTGAAACGGGCAGCTTCGGGCTCACGCAGGCACTGAATCGGGCAGCCTCGGGGTCCTGTGTGTTCTACTGCACAGATAGCCTGCAGAGCGCAGCTACGCTGAACTGAAGTGCTTGTGTTTTGTATTTGCAGTTGCAAAAGAGCAAGTAAAGAGAACGATTCTGAACTCATGCACGCCTGGAAGTGTCATTTGTCCAAGTGTGCAACACTATATCACCAATTATGTTAAGAAAAATGACGTATTAACTACAACAAAACACTGACCTTTGTGGGAATGCTTGGAGCAGACTAACATGTGAGCTGGAGTGTTCTGGGACGTTATATTTTGTCTTTGAATGGCTGCAATCCAGGCCATCCGTCGCCTCTTTGTTACTTCGGAAACATGGCTCGAACAATATCTCTTCCACGACGTAATCCGATAACAACCGATCTCTTTACCCGTCGGCTTCCCGTGGCTGTCATGCGACCAGCTATTGCAGTCAAGAATACAACAGCTTCTTGCCATTTTTTGTGTTTCTTTTTATCGCTGTGTAACTGATTTCAATTGAAAGCCTGCGTGCGCTAGTACCTCTTGCCACGAGTTCCCAGAATTCTTTGCGGTTTTACCCCTGAATGACGTCACATTTTCAATCTCTATGGTAAAACTTGTTTTGGAGATGAAGTATCAGAATTTCAGGAGCAGGACCTCCAAACATGCTCCTTCCAGTTCTCATCTTTTTTGTTCCCCAGTTCTACAAGCTGTTTGTTCTCATTCACGTGCCCCACCCTCCCTCCACTTATCAATTGTTTAACGTCTTCACTTGTATTTATAACACGGGGATCTGCCAGGCCCGGGAGCCCCTTCGAGGCCTTCCCCAAACCGCAGCTCAATTCACATCCAAGCCTTTCAGCTTACCTACTAAAACGCTGTCAAACCTAAAGTGAGGATGTGAAGTGTTCAGATGAACAGATATGTTTTAAAGAGCTTGGAGAGCGTATGAGAAGTCTCAGCTTTGCTGTTCATCCTTTCAGCAAATATGTACATTTTCCAAAACCTTTTCCCTGAAGTCATAAAATGCTACATAAGATTACAAATATTTCTTCCCACTGTAGCCGAAAAAGTGCTTTGTTTGCTGTTTTTCAAGAGGACATCCAGAGATAAAACAGAAGTGTGTAACAACCGCTAGAACAGCCCACTTGAAACTCTGGCCACAAAGTGAACACAGATGGACGCTGGATTGCCATCAAACTCAACCAGACCAGGTGGATTACAGTGAGGCATCAGTAAGTTTGGGGGGAAACGCGGTATCGTTTGGATGTGGTGGAAAAATGGGGGCAAATGTAGCCTCAGAGTTTGCTTGGACGGCGTCGTCGAATGATGTTGAGATGATAATGTGTTTGCTGTATGTTGAAACGCAGTGTGAACTCTGTATGGCGTAAAAACAGGTGTGGATACATTTCCATATGTCGCACTAAACATGTCTGTAAGTACTATAAAATAAAAAGGGGAGGGGCTTAATAGAGAAATCATGTGATAACTAAAGCAGTGAGAACCATCAGCTGTGGGTCCTTTCACTTAAGCCTTTGTGTAACATGTAGCAGCTGTTTTACACCTTCATGCACTTATCATCAGGAAATAAAGGTAAGACACATCCAGAGTGGAATGTTTCCACGTTTGTGTTGCCGAGCTTGACCTCGGGACATTACTCGCAGCTCTTATCTGTGGCATTTGTGCAGAACCCCTCCTCAGACATGCTTTCCCTTTATCACAACAAACAGAAACTTGTCAGTTGTTGCTTACCTCATACGTCTCTTATTTCACCATTAGACATGCTTGAAGGGCATAAATCTTTGGGTTTTTCCAGTGCTGGTATTGGCCCAGTTACCACTACATTGTTTCCTTATGGATCTCTAAGCTTAATTGTTGCAGTCTGATAGGATAAAAGCCAAGCGGTTTCATGTCAAAGACTGTGAAGTAGCTCAGAAGTTGAGAAAGCTCTTTCTTTCTTTCTTTCTCTTCTCGTTGTCTTGACAGGCTCAAAATATCTTTAGCTGTCAAAATAAATAAAGTTTTCCACTTCAAAGTCTTTTCCTGAAAGTCTCATGTTGAGGAAAAACAGGTTCTGTCGCTCAAATAAACATCTAGAGGAATTTCGAACAGACAGCAGCTGCGGCTCAGACCTTTGACGTTTCTGACTCAAAGTTCAGTTTATAGAAAAACGATAAGAAAGCTCAAACAACTGTTACATTTTCAGTAGTTTTATTGAAAAATGCCTCTTTCGTTTCAGAAATAAATAAGAAAATAAGGCTGTGTGGAATTCACAAAATGTGCAGTTAAAACATGAAAATAGCAATCCTATGTCCATAGTCTTGCAACCAAATTGAAACTGCATCGATAGGAAATGACAACTATATTCTGCCTTAGAAATCCTCAGTAAATATACAGCACAATTATGCAATTCCACCTTTGGTAAGAAAACAAAATATTTAAAAAGAAATGCTGCTTGTTACAAAGAGTCAGAATATCAGCGGGTTTACAAATTGGTCACAATGTCACAGGGGCGATGTTTTTTAACTGAAACGGCAGTACTTACTGAAAACGACATGGGTAGATGGAAAGTGTTCAAAAACATACACGATGTACATCTCTGGACGGGATTTTACACGATTAGTGCACTGAAGCCCGATTAACACTTGCGGTTATATTACAAGCAGACACTTGGCAAGCACACAGGTTTGTAACATGTACATTTGTATTCATCTTCCTAAAGTTTGTCACATCAAAAAAAATATATATGTTCATTATAGCCAGGGGTATCAAACCCATATAAGTACTAGTTTTGCTCTGGATATCGCTTCATCCTCACTTAAGTGTTCCTGTAAGTTATTCAATAGTAGACTTTCTGACCGCTCCTTAACGTAGCTATGATGCTAGTGTTTCTGTATTGTCCTGTGGTAGCGATCGCTTTCCTCTGGGGTTTCGTGTCTCAAACTCTCCAGCTGGCTCCACAGGTATATTCACTACTTCGGGTTCAGGTGGGTACTGGTTGGCTAGAAACATATTGAGGATGGCCAATCAAAAAACGGGCTGCTTCTGCAACTTTTCACATGCACAATTTTAAATTATATTGCACTGTGGACTTTAAAAAATGCCCTGTGTCAAACTGCTTCTCTCTAAAGTAACAAAAAGAAGTTTTAAAAGCTGTGATGACATTTACAATAAAACCCAACAAGATATTGAATAAAAAAGACATAGTAACATAACCAGCTGATACTATAAAAGACAAATGGAAATAGCAGGAAAGCAACATTTAGCACCATTTTCACCAATGTACACAAAGAGCACGATGATTAAAAAGTACAAATGAAACATGCTTCAGTCTGGACCAGAGCTGTTTAGGGCACTCAGGCGTCATAAACAGGGGTTATGCTGATGTAAGTAAGCAGAGGGTTACAAGGCACGAGCTCAATACAGATGTTAACTTGATTTTTAGTGAAATGTCTCGTTTCATACAATCATTTACAAGGCAAAACATTAGTTTTATTTACACGTGTCACCTCTACATTAACGCTCCTCTATGTTAGTACTTGTTTTGGGTGGTATTTGTACATGCTCCTTCCTCTGTAGAAGTGCTCAGTCTCTGCTTTCTATCTCCCAACGGTTTGTGGTTCAAGATGCAAACAGACCAGCAGGTTGCCATCACCGTAGCTTGTAGCTGTGAGATGATGTTAGTCCGCTCCATTCGTGTTTTTTTTTTTTTTTCTTTTTAAATGTTCAATAATCATGTCCGTGGCGATTTATCCTTACATGCCCCATAGCAAACGGCCAAACATCTCAGAAACGGGACTTCAAAGTGTAAGCAGCACAGTTGACTTAGAACGTTTACTATGCAAAACCTGAAAATAGTTCAAACAAGGTGTGAGTTTTCTGTGGAACAAAGTAAAAAGCATCTCATTTGACCAATAGCTAGAATGCTTTACATGCCAGTTTCAAACCTGGACATTAAATGTATGGAGGTATTTAAATATACAAGTTACAAATTATTTGACCGCTTCTTCAAAAGTTGCTATTTTTGAAAATTTGTCACACGCAAACCAACAAAGCTCAACAGAGTAGCATGAGTAACTGAAAAAGAATCCCAGGGAACAAAACTAATAGTTTTATTCCGATATCAACACTCTGCTGCATTCATACCTCCATCCATTGAATTTGTCCAATGAGCTGCCAGTCTAATAATCGTGCATACACTTGGAGTTTCCTCTGATGTAGCACCATGCAGGACCTACAGCGCATCAAGCGTACCTGTGTAACCTTGTCCGTTGTAAGGAATGCCAACACACTGAGAGGAGTCGCAGTACCCAGGTGGTCCCGGTGGTCCCCTCACGCCTGAAGTGCCCTGACGACCTGGAGGGCCACGAGGCCCAGCGGAGCCAGAAGGCCCCGGGGATCCGGTTCGTGACTCTCCGGGTGGCCCTGCAAATGGGAGCGAGAAGGCGAGTGAAGCCAACCTGAGCAGGGAGTCTCTACAGCTAAGCACAAAACCCCACTGACATCATCCGCAACCCGTCTGTGGAAACGGTGGGGGTTCACAGGGCAGCAGAACTGTAATTTCAACTTTTCAGTGGCTCAATTAAAGAGAGGGATGCAGTCTGGGCTGTTTGGAATCACCCCGGCCCCGTCTGTCTAGACAGCAAAACTCACGGTGGAATTTTCCCCCCTCTTTTTTCTCTCCTTTAAGTGAGCCCATGTGTTGTCAATGAAGCCACTAAAGAAAGCTCATTGTACAACAATCTGACCCCCCCACTCACACCCACACACATACACAGTGCGTGTGAGTCATCAGCGTGGACTTCCTAGTTGTTTCTCAATTCATTCACAGAAACAGAGATGTCAGTGTTCGGTGTGGGGTAGACATCAATAGGAGGTTCCTGTTGTTGAGGAATCACTTCCCAAGGGAACGGAAACTTTCTCGAGCACTTTTATAAGCCGCACACCAGATCTCATTTTCACCTAAAGAAAACTACAAGCTCATTCAAACTAATGACATTTTCTCTTTTTCTTGAACTGCAACACGGTCTAAAGACGTCCTGGGTGCTGTCTGAACATCACATGTGGAAATTCTTTTTCCATTTACCGTGGATGTCTTTGTAGATGTCTAATATGCACACATCACATAAATCTTTAAGAAAGGAAAGAATTGGGAAAATGTTTGGGGCCTCTCCAAAAAATTTATGTAGCGCAGCTGCCCAAACCAAAGATCCTGAGCCACAGTTACTGTAGGTAAATTTCAGCCTCTTGCTGAAATGTGTCGTTTTAATGGGGCCAGTGGGAGTACTCGGTCCCAGAAAGGTCCACCAAGAAGGTTGGAAAAGGCTGTCACGGCGAAACTGTGTTAGAGTCAGGATCGAGTTATAAATTTGAACAGTGGGAGAGCAGCAGACTGTCTGCAGCTGCTGGAGAACAATGTTCAACAGAAAACAAGCTTAAAGCAGCTCGTTTTCTTCTCGCTATGGCCTACTTCACTTCAAAAAGATGAATTGTGTTACCTGGTGGTCCACTTGGACCTCTTTGTCCTCTGATACCGGTTCCTGGAGCCCCTCGCTCTCCTTTATCTCCTGGCAAACCTACAGAAACATTAAAGAGTAGAACTCACTTTCAAACAAATGAAAACAAGTTCTCATATCTGGCAAAAAGGAGAAATGTTCAGGGTGTCTATGAAACACAACTGAGGTGACTCTTGATTAAAGTGTTTGCTTGGAATTGTGGATAAACCACAGAGTTGGTATCGCACCTCTTTCTCCTTGATTTCCAGGTAAACCAGGGTTTCCAGTGAAACCAGTTCGGCCAGGCTGTCCGGGCTCTCCGCGGGATCCCGTGTTGCCAGGAGGGCCCGGAGGCCCAGGTGGTCCAGGAGTGTTGCTACGATATCCGGAAGGAATCTGGTTGAGCAGCATGTCGACTCTGCTCATCTGACCTTCAAACAAAGAGGACGCATCAAAGAGATTTAGGACAGAAATATCATTTAAGATAAATTCCCAGAGTTATATGAAACATTTGACTCACTGTTCACAAGCTGTTCACAAACTTGTCGGGCAATGGAGCGCATCATGTTCTGGGATGCAAAATCTCCCTGGAAAACAAAGATGTTGTCATGAAGCGATTGTTTCCTAAAGCGTTACAAAACAGCGATGAGAAGATGATACGCACCCTCTCTCCTTTCTCTCCTTTAAGGCCAACAGGTCCCTGTTAATGAGAGGAACAACATGAGAACAAGCGTACCACGTCCTGGACCCCTATATTTGTGCCACGTTATTCAGTACGTACTGGACTTCCTAGATCTCCTGGTTTTCCTGGTTTTCCTGTTATTCCTGGAACACCTGGATTTCCAGGATTTCCCTAAAAAAAAAAAAAGGAGAATTTTCAGAGAAAAGCGGTTTGTATTTGAAATGACTGCACAGTAAATGTAATCGTAACATTTAACTTCTGCTCCCTGTTAATAGCTGCATAACAAGCTTTAGGTAGGGAGCTATACTTTAGCATCTGCAGCGGGTTGGGGGGGTGTAGGGGCACGTGGCACAAGCTGCCAAGAACAGATTGAAACACACACATGCACACAAACACACTCGCCAGCCGGTGCTAATGGCTCTTGGAGCACTCAGGATGGTATAGTACGTGTGCGTTCTATACTGGCTGGCATGGCGGCTGGATTAAGTGGATTCAGACCTCCTTAAACCACAGAAAAAGGAAATGAGATGCACGCACGAGCCTGGTAACAGTGGAGGAAGCTACAGACTACAGCCTGCTTTTCATGTGCCGTGGAGCCAGAGGAGTAATTGTTGCAGATATATCAGGAAATAAAGCACACTCCACTGAATATTTATTTGGCTCCTTTCAACACAAACAATTCCACACTCACCATGGGTCCTGGTGGGCCTCTGGGTCCAGATGGTCCCTCCTTTCCTGGTGGCCCCTAAGCAGAAACAACATACAATCACACATGGATAACAACACACTGGAGACCCCTGCAATACATCAGCCTGTGTGTGTGTTTTTACATTAGGCTTATAGGCAGTGGCTCAATGGTTCTGGCTGACGTAAGTGAGAACATGGAGGCAACATCAAACATGGGGCCGTGTATAAGTGGCTGATCGCATGTAAAACATGTGCTTGAGTATTTCTAGGCTTTGAACACAGTGTGAATACAACGCATGTCCAAAGATCGATCTTACCCGCGCTCCGCTCGGTCCAACGGGGCCCAGAGGACCGCGCTGTCCAGCAGGACCCTGGGAAAAAGGCAGACACACTTCATCAAATGTGAATGATCAAGAACAGGACATTTATAGAGCTCCCCAGTGGCCCCGCTGACCTAGAATTAACAGAAAAATCCTGCATTTTCCTCAGTGTCGAGCCAAAAACAGTACATATTTTGGTAGGAAAACCTCTCTCTTGTCTCTTGACGTAGGACATCTTGTAGAAATGTACATAGGCTGTTATAATAAGCTGTATTACGTAAGCAACGATCACAATGCTGCCAACAAGCTCTGGGACTTTCTCTCATGTCTGAATTTGCTTATTCAAGGACCAGAATGGCCAATAGTGAGGTTCTCTCCAACTGAACGGTGGGAGTTGGCTGGATGAGTGAAGCGATGATGGCTACGCAATACCAAGCCTCTCAAATCCAGAAAATTCCTAACTATTATATAAAATGGATTTGGCCTAACTTCATATTTGCTTCTGACAGTCAAAAAAAATCCGTGCAACCTCAAAGAACTCCCAAGAGTCTGCTTTTATTTGACCTTCATTTTCATCCACAAGCTCAGCAGGATGTCTTCTGCCATAAGTCAAAGATGCTCAAACTTCAGACAGAGTGCAAGTCTTTACCACGTCCCAATCATCTTCAGTTACAAGGCTGGAGAAGAACATGTTCCATTCCCCATTTCCCCTTTGGTAACATGAGCCTGCACTTCATAATAATTTAACTGCATCAGCGGCCTTCTACCGTTTGTCAATCAGTGGGCTGATCTGAGAGTGTGGGACTCCCTGAGGATGGCATGGTAAACCTCCCACTCTGAGTGTGGTTTTCATCCAGCCATATGGACTAAATCCAGGCTCCAGTAGCAACACCGCTCTCTGTGGATAGTCTCCCGTTTCCTGCTCACAAACCACAAAATAAAGAGAAGTACGTACTTGCAGACCGGGCATGCCTGGGTCTCCGGGATCTCCCTTCGGTCCTGGGCGACCCTGAAGATGGAGGATGAGAAAAGACAAGCTTGCTTTAGTCTTTGGGGTTGTTTTCTTTCGGTGAACCTGTGATTGTGATTGATTTTGTGTTTTCACAAGAACATCTGCAGGTAAAAAAAAATCCTAAGCGAGCCCTCTGGTCTTTCTTCACGTCGAGGGGAGTGTGATGTGTTTTGACATTAGTTATAAATCCAACTCACTGGCAAAATGTAAACTACATCAGCTATTCATCAACTTTCACACAAACTTCACTTATCAGCACATGTGAACGGTAATTTAAAGAAAAAACAGTGATAGTGTGGAAACGTACATCTACTCAGAGGATTTCTTTGGAGTGTGGATGAACTTACTGGTTCTCCAGGCAGAGAGAGTCCGTTAGGGCCTTGTGGACCTGGTGGTCCCATCGAACCTGGAAGTCCTTGCTCACCACGTGGGCCCATCGAACCCTAAAGCATTAACCGAAACATACAACGAAATGTTACACAGCCTCTGGCAACCTAAAGCAAACCTTTAACTGCACATATAGACAATGATTGCCTCGGGAAACGAGCCTTTAGGTTACCTAACATAGGCCCCTCTAACTGTAGCTGTGGAAAAACATACAGTCGATAACTGACTTCAGATGTGTGCAATTTGCAATAGCTTGCGAAATACCATGGCATCGCGAAGCATATTTATCACATATCTAACTTTACTTTAGGAGCCTCATAAAATCAAAGCCTACAGTGATGTCAAGTTTAACTTACAGGCTTGCCAGGATCTCCTCTGTCTCCTCGAGGTCCTTTGGTGCCCGGGCTTCCCTAGAAAAGTGAGGAGCCAGAAATCCGAGTGAGTGTAACAACAGGAGCAAGTTCCAAAACCCCTAAAGCCCCAAAGCCAGCGAAATCCTTGCATTGGCTTAGTGAGGTTACCAAGCCCACATATTCCAGACCTCTCCTCAAGACGTCTGTACTGCCGTTTTTCCGACAGGCATTTATCTTTTGACACTTTTCCCCAAGCCCACTTTTTTTTTTTCACATGTGCCACTTGTCTCATCCTCAAATGCTCTTTCCAGAGATTAAAAAAAACATCCTCAGTGAGTTTGAGTACAAATGTGAAGCTGTATGGTCACTGTAACAGAGAACGGTCTGGCTTTATCATCATCATCTCTGAAATATTTCTGTCTTCTGAGAAAACTGCTTTATCAGGTGAAGACACGCAGAGGAAGAGGAAGTGAAGGCAGATTAAGGGATGATGGAGGGAGTTTCTGTACCAAAGGTCCAGGAGGTCCCTGGGGGCCGATGCTGTCCTGCGTGCACGTGCAAGAGTGAGGAAGGGATGGACACTTGGCCTCATCTCTCTGAAAAGGACCAAAGTTGAGCAGAAACACACATTATTATTGCATATTTAACACCAACTGACAATCGAAGGCTTGTCTTTGAAATCTGTAGCATACAATTACACAATTAGGCAACAGTATCCCAACAAACTCTGGTCATCGTGAAGCTTCAGGACCAAACGCTGTCCACGTATGGAAATGATTGGTTGATGTGATGTGTTATATAAGACTGGAATCATTGACATGATGGATTAATATGTGATGCAAATTATACAAGAATTACTTGTAATTGCCTAAATGTGCATGCATCCGGTTTTTACCATAATGCATCAAAGTAAATGTGATTTAGTGAGTGCTTGGTGATCTAAAGGAGCGTTTGTTTTCATGTAATCGGGAGGTCATGATGGCAATAGTGCGATTAGCACAATTACACAGGATACAAGGTTCCACTGAGGCCAGCTGAGGCGCTTTCTTTTCAAACAGCACTATAGCGTTTTGCTTAATGACCACATACCAGCAAACGTAGACTTTGGGCTGTAAACCCAGGATAGTGTATACAGTCACAGTGGACCTCTGGAGATGTGTTACAGCTAACAGCAAAGATTAAAGGCTTCAGAGAGAACATGGGAAGCAAATGTGGCAGAATAGCCGAACAGTGCGCATGTATGTCAGCGGCCTTCTGGCTTGTTTACGACACGATTCTAAATTGTTCTTACTGTTGCAGGCAGGTCGCAGCATCTGTCTCGGCTGATCCAGCTCAAACTGCAGACGATATCGAACATCTGGAGCTGGAACTACACAACAGAAGAAGCGAGGCTGTTAACAAATGGCTCCTACGCTGTTAAAAGACAGACGCATTCGGTGGGAGCAGTTAAAAGTGAATTGTGCATCTATGACAAGAAGTTTTGGATGTTCTTTCTTTGGAAATTTAAGAGATGATCTTCCAAAAGCGTTTTTCCAAACTTTTGCAGTTTTAATGAGTCCCAGCTCGTTTTTTTGACTTACTGTAGCAGACTGCCTCCTTCCACCTCCAGACTTGACCATCTTGCCAAGCACTTCATAGCCATCCAGTGTGATGTTGTTGGCCTCTTTGATGGGCTTCTCTGCCACCTCTTGGCAGTCAATGTTGAGCTTGACTTTCTCTGGAGAGACGGTGATGTGGAGCTGCAGGATGGACGGATGAAGAGAGGGCACCATTAACATCTTTGTCTCCTCAGCTGCCAAGTTGGTTGCAACGATTATTTGGCAAATATTTCTAAGAACATTGGCGCTTCTGAAAAGCTGGTTTGGCATTTAAATCTCTTTGGCTGCCGTTTAAATATTAATCTTTTCTTTATAAGAAAGTGAAACCATTAGACTAGAAATGTTTAGTCTTTGAGCTGCTGTTTGATGCCTCCACAGATAAATGGACAGTAAAGTGGGAATATACAACACTGGCATTTCCATGTGGTATTAAAGTGCTAGTCAGTGATTGTATAACAGCACAGAGTGACAAAGTGCCAGTTTCTGAAGTTTCCTTTTCAGAGGACCCGGCTCCACATCTTGAAATAATATCTTTTGCGGTGTGCCATCAAAAGTCCTACACTTTCCATAGTTTCCCTTCAGAGTTGCACATTTTCCTCTGCCTATCAGTCAGACAAGCTTTCTTTATGTCAGGAAAAGCAAGCTACCAATTCTTTCTACAAAGCTATACCAACCACAGACTAGGCCATAGTTCTTGGCAATCAATCTTAAAATTATAGTTTACTTCCTTGGAAACAGAACAAACTATCTGGTGAGACCACATAGAGAGAGGGCTGCCGTTTATCTCCAGGTCCTGGCGTGGATATAATTCGCCACGATGCTCCTGAGGGCTTACCAAAACATGGTTGGATGGTATACTGTACACATTACCTCACTGACCAGCAAGTAAACACAGTAAAAAAAACAAAACAAAACACAGTGTCACTGGAAATTGAGGCTTCAGGAAAAATAATGACCAGCGCTCCCTCAGCTGATGGTTGCTGTTAAATGATTTTGTCCAGATGCAGCAAAGCGTTGACAGACGAACAACTTTCATTCATCAATTGTTAACACAGAGGGTTTCACTGTGCTCTGCTGTGTCAACACTCCACAGTCACAGCACATATGGTGAGATTTCAAGCTGACACCGTCGCCGCTCCAATGCACATGACATCCGAGATTGATATAATATCACATTTTGTTGCTCTAGGCTCCGTCCTCCGTCTTCCTCCATTTTTTTTCCAATCCTGAACCTCAAAAGACTCAAAGCCCTGTTAATAAGCAGGTGTAAGTCTTCTCTATGAAAAAAAAAACTGAATTATCTTTAACTTTGTCGACTTTTTTGTCAGAAATGAAGATTATAAACAATTTGGTATTGGGCTCACAAAGAGCGGTACACTGGCACCGCCTTCATGAACAAAGACAACGCAAACTAAAATGTACTTTTCACTATTACAACAACTTACATGATCAAACTTTAAGCAGTGAACACGCGATTGGTCATCATGACATATGGAAAAAATCTTTGGTTACCAGCAAGGTTCCCATCAGTCAAATGTGGTGGGGGGCGGGAATTCCCCAGTGGGGCTAGTGAGTGGTTAGCATCTGCTATAGCCATCTCAGAGAGTGATCCCACATGTTTAAGTAGCAGTTGACCACGACCTCCCCAGCTTGGGTTACTCTTTATTAACTAGCCTGAAGGACACAGAAAATACTCTAGAAGCGAGTCAAAAACCTGATTACAAGACACAAAGTGCTTTCTGTCTAACATTCATGCACATCCAGACTCCACTGAAAGCATCGGGACTGGCTTGCAGACAGAGATTGATTCAGTTCCAGTTAGCAGATGATATCCTCTACCAGCTGATCCAATGAAAGCTGAGGTGTAAGGTTAGAAAGTAAGTCTTCACTAAATCTGTATTCACTCCGTATTTCAGATCTCACTGCGTTTCGCTTTTCTCCACACCCACAAAAAAACCCAACTATCATTTGTGACAGTCTCATCAGTGGTCACTCTGGCTGAGCCTGCGCACACTCATGCTGAGGTCAGTCTGTAATAGCCACAAAGTGTTGGAAAACCACTGACAACATGTAAACACACTCCACCGCAGCAGTCAGCAGCGGCATTTACTCAGCAGACCAGCAAATAAGCAGCTAGGTAGACCGCTGCAGACTCGCCAGCTCATGCAACGCACATGCACGCGCAATCGCACGCACCGAAGACTCGACCGACTGTGATGCAATTAAAATCCAATCCTGACCCAACATTTTCCAGGGTCGCATTCATTCATAAAGTCACCCTGCAATTAGCTGTGTAGACGCTAAACGGTCAAACTAAAAAGTAATTTGCTGCAGGCTCTGATCTCTGGGCCAGTACATCACGCTGAGCTCTTTCATGTCAGGAAGTGGGGTGGCAATCTTTGATGTCAGATAAGATGTCTGTATGTCGAAAAGGGTCGTTTACTTCGATGACCTTAGAATAAATGTACAGTGTACTAAATAGAAATAGCAAATGCAATTGGTTGTGACTTGGAGTACACCGAAACCAGCTGCTTTCCCCCCGGTGATCAATTTAGCATCATAAATCTTTCCAGGTTTGTAAAATATACCGTCTTACTGTGCTGAAACAGAACAGGGGATGTTTTGAAGTCACTGATGCTTTGCACTGGCCACAAAGACAGTCCATGTCTCTATTTACCGCTTTCTGTAGCCCAGAGAAAAAGCATACGATACAAATGGTGTTTATCACAGTAGTAAGCCCGGCATGTGTTCCTAATATAGCGGCTAAACCGACGAAGGGAAAGAAACAGTCTGAAACACAATATCGCCGCTGTTGTTGATATTCTGTGTAAGATGAGAGGTTTTGGCCGATTGTTTGAAGAGTTGATGTTCACGAATCTTTAAATACATGCCACTTTAGGAGTTCTGGCTTAATTTCTCACAGGAAATCTGGAGCAGATGATGGTTTCAAAATAAAGAAAATGTTTCATCAAGACAGTTGCAAACATCTGGATCCTGGAGCCTTAAATCCACCGCTCACTGTCCTTGCAGCATTCCGCCAATAATGTGTTTCCTTGCTTTCACAATGAGAAAAGTACACATTCCAGCCCAAATCTCCACCGATCGCACAAGCAAATTTCAGCCGATTCATCACGGGGGCTACTGATTTTTATATCTTCAGCGTTAACTTAAACTCGTCCTGAAATTTCAGCTTTTAGTTTGAAAACGGAGAACATTTAGCAGACGGGGAGGTCAGGTGAAAGACGCTTTTTCATGCACCTGCAGGAATGTCTTTTGGGGAATTAAATGAAGATGTTTCGTGTTGTTTGTGGAAAAAATGCAAGCAAGTCAACTGAACCCACATAAAAATTGATACAGCGAGGAGCAGATTGGTTTGGAATTCATCTAACAACTACCAGGAAAGCTTAGAGTATTAATGTGGTCAGACCGCCATGATTCACTCTAACAGTCTGCAGCAGAATTTCCCTCCAGCCAAAGTTTTTAAAACTTATTTATAGCCTCCACAGCCCATTTGTCATATTCACTGGCCGTGGCTTAAATTAAAGAAAGAAATAAATATATATATATATATGTGTGTGTGTGTGTGTGTGTGTGTGTGTAAAAAGGGGCCACTTTGACAGCAGGTTGCCACTTTGAGATTGATAGCAGGAACCTTTTGATACGGCTACATGACCCTGAATGTTTTGTCACATCTTCGCATTAAAAGGTAATTCAGCCAAAAGAAAGGAGGCATAGAAGCCACAGAGTGTGAAAGGATGTAAAAACAGACGTGAAAAGACTGAAAACACAAAAGCCTTCAGAAAGGAGAAGCAGCGCTCAACTCACAAACAAAAGACTCCCAGTCTTTCGCATTAAAGCCAAAATGTCACTTTGCTCCTCTCTTTAAGAATCACGCCCGATGTTTACCTTGTGGAAGCTGCCATGGAAAACCCGCCTCACTTGCTGCTCGTTAAATGTGGCTCTCTGGATCTCTCCTCGGGTGTCCTTGTTGTAGAACGTGACTGTTTTGCTGGAAGCTGAAAAGAGAAGAGCCTTTGATGAATCCCTGACAGTGTGTTACAGCGCAGTGGCACGCAAAGCACAGACTATAGAGAACACATGCTCGCAGAGAGAGCAGGATAAAGGGAAGGATAAAGGGAAGGCTCGGAGGGATTAGGACAATTCCTGTGGTTATGTGCATGCACATGGTTTGAACAAGGTGCTGTTTTAAGAGTTAAAGCTCCCAGCGAAACAACAAAAAAGTCCAATTGTATTTCAAGCAGTATGTCCTGAAGCTTTGCAACTAGCACCTTTAGTGATTTATACAAAAAAACAAAGTATGATTTTAAAGAGTGTACAGCTCAGGGTAAGAATATTCAGCAGGGGAGACTTACGGTTGACCGTGACCCCGACTTCAGGGTTGTTGTTTTTGTCGGCAATCTGCCAGATATCAAAAGCTTCAGAGGGCGTGTCGGGCAAGAGGCGGAAGAGCAGGATGATGGTGTAAGAAGGGGGAAGACCATCCGGATGGATCTCCCTGTAATTGTGAAAAATCACACCCTGTGATCAGACGCTGTGCGCTCGTTACTGTAGCAGATTAATAATGATATGCATAACAAATGGTCTACTGTGTGACACAGCCGGCACATGTTTTTCCCATGGCCTTGATTAAATTGTGCACATGTTGAAAGGATTTTCTGTCTTCTTTCAGGTTGAAAGTGTTTCCACTTGTGTGCATAAGACAAATGCTGCACTCACGCACACTAAAGTCGCATCATTATAAACATATTAAGAAGACTTTTGGACACTACAGCTGTTGTGCAAGTGTTTAACAACGCCGAAATGGTGCCCAATAAAGAGACAAAGCACTTGACTCAGCGGTGATTTGTTTTCTCCTTGTAAGAAAAAGGTGGGAGGGTGGGGGTCCTGGGGATTAAAACGCTACACCCAAAATGTTCCTGCTAACACCTCATATTCTATGAGCTGCAGCAATAAACAGGCCTGAGCATTGGGGAGACCTCTGTGACTGCTGAACTTTATTACGAATAATGAAGCGTGCAGGCGATAAGGCCAGTAACCTGCGATTATGCACACCCTCAGCTCTTACTTGGTGGGCTGGTTCAGGAAGGAATCTTTGTGCAGCCTGTAGGCGATGTAGCTGTTAAAGGAGCCCGGCTCCATGGACACACCGTTCATGGCAGCGAATGTCTTGTCTGTGATATTGAACGCCTCGAGCATCCTGAAGCCTGGAGGGGAAGAACAACGAGAGAAACCTCCTAGTGTACCACATAACAGCATTTAGCAATGTCAACAAACTCTGCAGGGATTATCTGCTGTGTACACTGCATGGTGATGTTGTGTGCTTACCAGGCGTGGTGAATCCATTGATGTAGATCAGAGGGCAAGCTGAGACACAACGAAAAGATACAATGAGTTGGAAAAACAGATTACGGCAGAAAGAATGTGATTTATATGCCTTTATATATTTCCCCAGGCAATGGATCGGTAGGAGCGCGCGACAAAGGGAGAGCTTCCCCTTAACTCCGCCGTTCACTAATCAACCTGTCTAATAAAGTTTGTCTGCGCCTGCGAGTGAAACTAAACTTTAGTTGTTGTTTTCTGATACATGAAACTTACTGGAAGTGGCTGTTTCACAAATGAAGGTGATCAGGTTGTCCTGGATTTTGGCAAAAGCGTCGTAGTCGTCTACCACAAACACGTGTCTCTCGCTGGGCTTGCTGCCGATGCTTCTCAGCTCGGTCATATCCACGTCGGCCACTCCGACCACAAACACGCTGTAGCCTGTCGGCGCAAAACACAAACACACAAAAACAAACAAAGACCATTGTTAAGTCTGCAACAAAAACCCGCTGCGGGGATTAATACAAGAGTTTATTAAACAGGCCAGAAAGTCTGGTTCAGATGAACTAAATCGACGTTCAGGAGCAAATGCTTCCCCTGTTTTACTTCTTCTATAGCACAAATGCAAACACACGAGCCAGCGATTCATATTTCCACACATACCAGAATGCTGCAGCTTCTCTGCACTCTTCTTGACCTCATCCTGGGAGCGTCCGTCCGTGACAACCACCAGCACCTTCGGGACGTTCCTCCTCATGCCGTTGTCTGAGGTGAACACCTTCTCATAGACGTGCTTCAAAGCAATGCCTGGACGAAGAAGAAAACGGGAGAAGAAGACCATCGAACCTCAAACGTTCACTACTGTCAGAACTTTAAGTTTGCAGCTTTTTTTCCCCAGAGCTTCACCTGTCTTGGTGTTGCCTCCTCTGTAGCGGACGCCCTGCAGAGCTGAGATCACGATGCCTTTGTCGTGGTAGGTGTTCAGTTTGAACTCGGTCCTGGCGTCATCGCTGTACTGCACAAATGAAACCTGTTCACCGAGAACAAAAATAAGAGGATGGTGACGACGGTGAACACAGATATTAGGAAATATGTGCATGATTTTTTTTTTTTAAGAAGCCACCGAAACATCAGCTGACCTGCATGCCTTTAGGGCTGATGACATCGAAGGCTGCAGTCATGCTTGTAACAAACTGGAGGACTTTATTGAAGCTGTCGTCTCCAATACTCCAGGAACCATCGATCAGGAAGACCAGGTCGGCCTTGGCACCTTTGCACACTGCGATGCAGGTAAAGCAACGTTAGAGGCTGATCGCGCCTGGACAAAGTAAATACATTGATTAAAGCTATCCTTACCATCTAACGCAGGTGGGACTGTTGCTGGAGGAGGAGGAGTGGGAGCCTTTGTTGGCACTGGGGTGGGTTTAACCACTGCAACGCAAGAAAGAATCGCATGTATGAATTCATCATAGCTGGTAAAATGACATCTTTGTAACATCAAAGAAACAGGAAGTTCCAGCAGCAGCCGTTTCCTTACACGTCCTCTCTTTGATACTGACTCCAGGTCCCTCGAGATTGGGCGTTTGCGTGTACACGGTGGCATTGTAAAGAGTGTCGGGGGTTAAGCCGTCAAAGCAGTAACTGTTCTCTGAGCCTCTGACGGTGATCTCCTGAGCCCCGCTCCTGGAGGCTAAAGGAGAGGAAAGAGGAGAGCGACTTAGCAACTGATTCTAAAACGTTACTGTGACGTGTAACCGGGTGAACTGAACTTACTATCAAAAGGATTGACTTTGAGTCTGTAAGAGGTGGCCGCTCTGTGAGGGGCCCATCGGAGGCAGAAGGAGTCGTAGCCAACGTTGTAGGTGTTCAAGTCCGTCACATTCAGATACACTAAAGACAAGCAAACGCAGCTCATTACAAATCCATCCGATCCAGACATCAACCATCAGGTAGCAGCGTACTTACAGGTGGTGCCTTGACCGACCAAAGGTGCACTGTCACCCGTGTTGTACTGTGCCAACACCTTCAGGTCATAGGTGGTTCCAGGTTTCAGGTTATGGAGCTGGTGGGAGGTTACGTCTCCAACAGACACCTCCATGGACTCATCCGAGCCTGAAAAGCAACATTAATATGACTTGCATGTAAGCAATGAGGCTTTTTGTCTAGTAACAACTCATACAACTAGAAAAACAACAACAACGATATATAGTTTTTGATCCAATGCTAAAGCATGTCCGTACCCTCAGGTTGGTAGATAATCTTGTATCCGTTAACCCTGGAGGGGGCGGGGTCCCAGGACACCCTGAAGCGGGTGTACCACTCATCAGAAACACGCAGATTCCTGGGGCCGAGCATTCCCACTGCAGGAAGCAAAGACAGAGCGGCGCAGTCAACACAGGATAAGGTTCACTGTAATGGGATGCACAGGATCTGAGTTTTGGTGATCCATCAGCAGCTGGGTAATTTCTGCATCTGACTTCACTGCTCATAATAACATTGAGTGAAATATTCTAATGTGCGATTAGTGGGATGATAAATTCCAGCACATGAAAGAAAGTAAAAAAAAATCATAATAAGAATAATAATCTGCCTGAAGGAGCGGAGCGGCATTACGATACGCAATAGTGTTTCTTTTGTTTGAGAAGCAAAGTTAGGCAAGACTCTGGCCAGCACTACGAGGATACGATCTCCTTCACTGGAGTGCAGGCAGCTTTTCTGCCAAAGGCATTTTGTGCTTTTGGCATTCTTTAAAAGTCAACAATATCACTTATTCCACGTTTGGTATAATGTTCAGTTCCTCAGGAACCTCATTAGTGAATCAATCCGTTCGGATTTTCTGCTCGCCGCTGATCAATAACACTCGCTTATTGAATAAAAACTCTCACAGGGTCACACAGATGGAACAGCTTGTACCTGTGCGTCCGTCACCATCCACCTCTCCTCCTGCTCCATCAGCATAGATGGCGGTCACTTTGATGTTATACGGCGTGTCCGGGTCCAGGTTCTGCAGGATCACGTTGTTTCGGTTTCCTGGCACTGTAGTCTACAAGCAGAAGAATTGGATGCATAAACAAGTGCCTTTGTTATTTATGGCCACAAAAACATCGCTGTCGAATTATAAATATGCTCACATATCCCTCAATCGGGTCTCCTGTGATCTGGGCGTAGGTGATGCGGTACTCCATGACAGGACCATCTGCATGGTCCCAGCTGACAGAGAGGGTAGTGGTGGTGGGGTCGTATACGCGCAGGTTCCTCGGGGCACTTCGAGGCACTGAGCACAGAAACGGGAAGAAGAATATGGTTTTGCATTTTTGTTGAAAACACCTGCGCGTCTCAGAGCTGCTAACAAAACACACTGGCCCGGGTTCTTACATGTCTTTCCTTCATCCATGATAGCAGGTCCTTCGCCATCGCTGTACAGAGCAACAACTCCCACATTGTAATCAGTGTTTGGAAGCAGCTGCTGCAACAAGGCTGTGGTGGTTGACCCTGGTACCAGAATCTGTGCAGAGACACAAAATAAGTGAGCTTTTATGCACACATGCACCAAAGGGCCAAATCCAACATTCACGCAGCCACAGACTCTGCCCCTCTCGTCTGGCAGCTGCTTGTTTTCTACACCTGCCTTTTACTGAATGGCTCCTTGTTGTCAGCAGCAGTGAAAGGAAGAGCCAAACAGTCCTTTGATGTTCAGAGGTGTGATAGTGGTTTAAAAAAGGACAGAAAAGGGGGCTAGGTGGGTGACAGCCAGCACTGATGGAGGTGACAGCTGATCGTGTGTCCTTAGCCTCAGAGCGGTTATCTGGACAGGCTAAGGTCAGCGCTCTGGCCTGGTGGAGGTTCAAACATGTTTGTGGGTGTCTGAATCATGCCACAGTGTCTCCTGGTCAAACTTAGGCTTAGGACTCAGCAGCCAATGATGATGAAGCTAAAAAGCTACGCTGCAAATTTCCAGCTGGCGTTGGATTTGGTGGTGCTGGCTGAAACAGGCTACATTACCACTGACCCGCATAATTAGCTCTGGCCATGCAAAGGGCACGATCCTGTCCTAAACGTGCTGACCAAAGGGGGGGAAAAGAAAGCTGAGTGCATGTCTTTATCAATATGCTGGAATTTCTATCACCTTCTTAAAGACACTGTCGTTAGCGACCCAGTGAAGAAACTAGTGGTGCAGTCCATCTGGCATGGATGTTGAAGAAAGCTGATGCAAAGAGACGCTTTAAAAGTTTTATGGATTCTTTGAGCTGCCCAGAAATCTTTAACATATGAAGATGTGGGCACTCTGATGCCAGATGGCACGCAGCACGGAGAGAGCGGGAGCTGCAGCTAAAGAATTTCTGCTTTAATGAACGTGTTTGAAACTCAAGCACTTATTTACACAAAACAATCCAAATGGCAGAAAGTGCACACATGCAAACACGCTCGCACCAATGCGTTTGGTGAGCAGGCCGAGTGCTTTTAAAAGTAATTGCACGGTAAACTGCAAATGCTCCCACTTCCAGCTCCATGTGGTGATCCTCAATATTTGTGCGCATTCTGTATGATTGAAGGCATTAGAAATAAACCTGCTCTCAGTTAGTTTTCTCAAGTATAATCTAATAATATAATTTACGTATCAGCCATTCCCACACAGCAGTTGGAAACTCACTGATTCTGAAGGCTTGGCACCGTTCAGAGGAGAGTAGACCACCCGGTACTGCTGGACTGGACCTGTGGCAGCTTCCCAGCGAACGTTCAAAGTGTTGGTGGTGGGGTTGTAAACCTGGATGTTTCTGACGGGGCTGCGCTCCACTGCAGGGACAGGAATATTGTTTGGTAAGAAGGAATTAAAGAGGGGCAAGAGAACGAGGACGAACGGAAAGGAAAGGCTGACAACTGCAAAAATGGCAATAAATTAAGGCTAAAAAACCAACAATTAAACAAAACCCATAAGAATGAAGCACAAATGCATAACTGGGGTTCCAGTACTGGTAAATACTCCAGATGAAAAGGTTTACGAGTATCTAAATAACACCTCTGTGAATCTCCTGTAGTCCTGTCATCCTCCCTTTGTCAAGGTTTATAAATCATGGTCTGGACTCATTTTATGGCCAGAACAGGACAACATGAGAACTCTCCAGTAAAACTCCCCCAGCAGCCAACAGAGACGAGTTTAGGATGCTATTTAACAATACAGCTATCAACAGGGCACTTCCTGTCAGTGCCCTGAAGGTTAATGAAAAGGATACAGAAAGGCCTATGTGCAGCTCTGTGTGAAGCTAGACTTCTAAAAAACCAAAGCAGATGTTTGGAGGTTTTGTGCTGCTCTCAATTATAACCCCATAAACGCAGGAGAAAAAAAAGTAAGCAAGCTTCCGTACTTTAAATGTTTTACAGACCAACGCTTGTTACTTTTAAGATGCTGTGAATGCTCGCCGAGCAGCTTGTTAGCTCAAACGGTTGAATCAGACGAGAGCCGATTCAAGGCCTGACGTTAATGAACATAAATATATGTACACAGGCAGCGTGAGCTTTGACTTGTCCACTGAAAAGCCACTGAACATGATGAACTATTGCTACAGAAGGGAAAATGGGGGTAACAGTAGCTGGCACGGCGCATGACCCCAGCAAAGCAGGCTGAGAGCAATTATACATATAATGCTCTCTATTCATTTCAAAGCCCCTGTTTCTTTTTCCCAGAGAGGAGCCAAATACCCCAGCCCCGCCATTACCCTGACCGCTAGCCTTCACTCAACCTATAAATGGACAATGTTACAGTAAAGAGAGAGGAGACACCATTATAGTGCTGCCAGGCCAGAGGAATTCCTTCCTGCGCAATCACCCCACAAAATGCTGACTAATTCCCAGCAGAGTTCGGTGGTTCAGCTGTGGGAGAAACTGGAAAACCGATGTTCACTCAAACTAAGCTGACTGAGCTCAATGCTGTCATTTATTTTAAGCTTTAAGTTCCAGTTTGCAGGTAAGGTTTAAAGCTCTGTCCCAGCGAGTCAGCTGAATGCTCTCTCTGATGGACGTTTTTCGTACCCGGGACGTCGGGTAATTGCGGGTACCCCGGTTCAGACTTATTCAGGTATTTTTTCACTTCTGGAGAAGGAGATGGGATTTGAGCTGGCTGGATTGCAGATTTTCAGAGGATTTGGATGATATTTTTGAAACAAATCAGTTACAACTGGCTGCCTTATTGAAGGTTTCTGACCCAGCAGGCCAGCAGCCGAGGCCACTCGGTTCATTCCGGATAGACGGGAATTGATTCCTGACACTGGAAAATAAATCCCACTGCCACGTCACGGCATCTCATTCACAGGTCTTCTTCTTGGTCTGCGTGGGCTTTTCTATACCCTGATGACACAGAGGTGGCTGTCGCTGCCTAACGACCTCGCGTGGATCTGCAGTGGATCTCGTTACCTACAGCAGCAGTTGCATGCGTGCAGTGCTTACATGTTTTGCCGTTCTCAGACATGCGCAGTCCTTCTCCAGCAGCATATACGGGAACCACAGACACAGTGTACACAGTATCAGAATCCAGGTTCCTCAGGACGGTACTGTAGGTACTGCCTGATACCTGCACCTGTGCAGAAATACAACACAGCATACATCATGTCGGGGTTGTTCCACTGGAGATGGCTGAATGTCGTTGTTAATGTCTTGCTTACCATGTCTTCCACTCCTCCAGCTGCAGGCACATAGAAGATCCTGTACTGACGGACGCTACCCTCAGCAGGCTCCCACTGGACGGTCAGGGTGCTGGTGGTGGGGTCAGTTACCCGCAGGTACCTAACACCACCCAGAGGCTCTGGAATAACATAAAGATATGATAACGTTGCATCCATCAACAAGGCTGAACACCATGTGTGAGCTTTTTTAAACTGAGAGACTTTCCATGAGTGTGATGTATTCATATATCCAAGACTTGGCTGTCATATTTGTTCACAACTCACTGGTCTTTCCGATGCCCTCCAGCGGTCCGCTAGCTCCTTTGGCATAGACTGCCACCACGCTGATGGCGTACTCTGTGTCAGGCGTCAGCTTAGGAAGCAGGACTGTAGTCTTCTTTCCTCCAACCTGGGTCTAGTTAGGGAACAACAAATGAAACATAGTTACCTAGTTTAGTAAATTTTACTTGGCTTTTCAGTCCTTAAAATATTTCTGCATTTCCTGTCTCTTTTGCTGTAGCTTTAAAAACAACTCTGCAGCTCTTTTATGTGCTGAGGAGGAGGTATTTCCTCTGTTTTAGATGGAATAAAGTATCCTCTGCGGGGTTTCTCAGATTGATAACCTGATGGAAAGAATTCTACCTGAAAGCTTCCAGGTGGAATGCTCTGAGTGTTTTTGGACAAGGTTAGCATACAGTACAGTGGCCAAGGTAAATATGTCCGCTAATGGTGGAAACAGTCAGATGTCTTGTTGTGACTAATGATGGATTTACTGCAACGCTGTTGGCTTTTGCTATAAGGAGTAAATATTCTTAGAGAGTGTGTGTCTGTTTGCATTTGCTGGATTTGTTTTATCACTGCGTTTCGGGTCAAGACGGCACTTATTATTTTTATTATTTGGCACTGCGGCAGTTTTTTCTTCTTTAAGTACAAAATGTGTGCAGCCCATTTCCAAAAAAACACACTTATTTAACTCAGGGTTACTCATACACGTTGAAATCCGGACACTGAACCAACACGTAAGTAAGCGTCCGCTTTTCCATTAGCACAATTACATTTCATCAAGAACCAAAAGAAGAAACCTCACCGAGCCGTATTTTAAACATACAAACAGTTTGATGAACTTCCAGTCTTAGTCACCTAAAATGACAAATTCTGGATTGCACCTGTTAAAAGGTGGCTATAAAAGTGTGAAGGACCAGTGCACGGCAGCACTTTAAACTTGATCTGCAGGATAATATCTGACACCAGTGACCGGACTCTGCCTCTTCAAACATCTCAACTTTTTATGACGTTCAAGTTTGATCTCTTTTAATCTCATAAATAAACGATCAGACGCTTCGCATCAGCGTGAAATCTCGTGTGTAGATATTTGCTCGTCCTCAGGCTTCTGGTTCTCATTTTAATTCTTGCTCGTGGAAGCTCTGAGAAACGTCTGACAGAAAATTGAAACCAAAAATTCAGCTGTCATCCAGAAAGACTTTTGAAAATTCAGCGAGACGGCCACAAATGCACGACCAGCGGGAGACAGTCTGCAGCGTCAGGAAATACTGAGGAAAGAGTAGGAAAGGTTTTGTCCACACTAATGCCGCTGTATCCAAACAACAGATTATGAGATTTGACTCGGAATAAACTCAAATAATTGAACACCGATGCCACAGCTGTATAGATTTCTTGGAAGCAAAGTCGCTGTGGAGGAAGAAACAAATCCACCGACTGAGTTAAAGCCATAAACTATAAACCGCAGTTGTCTGGATTATTAAAGCGAGACTGAGAAGGAGATGAAAAGAAAGGAGACACTAGCTAAAATATTAAAGCCTGTCACTGCTGCTAAACACTGACAAACACGAGCTAACTGTTGTGTGACTTACAGTCTGAATCCTGCCTCCAGATGTGGGGACGTAAGAGATCTTGTAGTTCTGGACACGGCCCGTCGGTGGAGTCCACATGGCGTTCAGAGTGGTGGTGGTTTCATTGTACACAACCAGGTTGGTGGGCGCTGGAAGAGGCACTGCACAGTGCAACAGGCAAGCACATATATGACAGTTAAAGCTACGCCAACAGCAGTTATACGGTTTCCTTTGAAAGCGTTTCTGATATCACTGAAATATCTTTTAAAGACACAGTCCTTGAGATTATTGGCTGATTTGAGTTCAGATGCCAGTTAATTTTCTGCCTTTTGTTTATGGTTGAAAGAAAATAGAGCAATGAGCGTTAAACAGGACTGCAGCTTTAAAAAAGAAAAGACAGTCGCTCTTCGTCTTTTCTCAAGCAGGTGTCTCTTGACGGACAATAGATGGAGGAGGATGATAATGATATGATGATGATGATGAATGACAAATGCATGGATGAATGAATGAACATGGATGGATGAATGAACTGATGGTGGCTGATGGAACGGGCTTTGAAAACAGGGATTGAAATCCTTGTTTTGCCAGGCATGCATGGTGGAACTCCATCCAGCCATTTCATGTAACCGAGTAAGGACATGAAGAAGCCGTGGGATGATGGCGTGGACAAACGCAGACAAGCAAACACGTAAGAATAAAACCGGGCTGTGACAGCATCAGCACCACTGGAGCGATGGATGGGTTAAGGGTCTTGCTTGATGATGAAATAACAACGGTTCTGATGACTGGTTGCAACAATAAAACATGCTTTTGTCACTTGAAAGAAAAAGCATCCCTTTGGTTTGCTATGAACACACTTACGTGGGGAACCATTTTGACGGCGCACTATAGAGGCAGAAATAGAAAGGCATAATGGGCAAACCCTTGATCGAACACTTCACACAGCATCAAAATGCAAAATTAACACCAAAAGAAGAGAAACTGTGACAAATACTTTAAGCATACAGTGTTAGCTAGAGTTATTACTGAGTCGTCATCACTGTGTGCGTCTTACATGTCCTCTCGGTGCCTAGCAGGTCCTCGCTCTCCGACTCATCCGGGTAGATCGCAGTGACGGACACGTCGTAGGGCGTGTCTGACTCCAAGTTCTCCAGCAGGTGGGTCGTCTCATCATTGTTCAGAATGGCCTGATGAGGAAAACACAAAGACAGCTTAGCCAATAAAAACCAAATGTAAGCCATGTAAAATTCATCGTCTGTTTTTTAGATGTTCTCCCTGCCTCCACCGGAGGTCTTTCCTAAGCAACGCTAAACGCCTACTGTGGGACTCATCGTGAAATACCTGCATGATTTATTCCTAATATAAACATCCCGGACATCTGGTTTTCTCTTACGTATTGGGTGTTGGCATCTCCCTTCTTAACCCAGCCAATGCGGTACAGAGCCACGTCAGGCGCTCCATGCTCCCAGTGAGCTACAAAGCTGGTATGCGTGACTTCTGTGAATCGCAGGTTCTTTGGTGCTGGAACCACATCTTTAGAGCGGAGGAAAGAAAATGCAATTATGATCTCCATCTCGGTCAGAAGCAGCAAACGGGGCCGGCGCCATGGTAACGATTCTGACCTGTGATGGCCTCTCCCAGCATCGGCTGTCCGGGACCTTCGTCGTAGACTGGAGTAACAGCTAAAGCGTACTCTGTCTGAGAGATCAGGTTATCCAACTCTCTGCTGGTCACGCGTCCTCCCACTTCCAGCTGTAGAACAATAAAACACAGTTGTTAAATGTTATTATACAGTATCAATAAAGAATATATAGCGCTTAAGAATCACTTTGCGCGTTTGGAAAAGTGTAAGGCTTCGTTCTCAGGGAAGGTTTCCTGGAATTCTGGTGACCTCACTAATCTGCACCTCATAAAACCGGTAGCAGTGTGACCAGCAGGTATAACACTAAAGCAAACAGGAAGAAACTAAACACACGAAATACTTTGTGCTCTTGGTTTCACTCGTTAGCTGAAAGTTAAGATGTTGTTAGTGGCGCCATGTCTCTGTGTTGCATCACATATCTTCAGCTCAGTGTGTTTCCACCTTTAGAGCACCTTAATCTTCACTTCCTGCAGAATGTGCTGCTGTAGCCCAACAACTCCCACATGGGGACATGCAACCATAAAGTATTCCTCCAGTCCCCAGTACCAGAACCAGCCTGTAAGCCTTGCAAAATCACATTCAGAGAGTTTCATAATATTTCTTTAGACTCCAGAAAATCCCCTCATGTCCACTCAAACAGCTGCAATCTCCACAATGTGATAACGGATCAGTCGAGAAATATCCAACAACTTAATCATCATAAATCCTAATGACTATAACAGACAGGAGGTTCTGCAATAGCAGGAAGGGACTGGTCATAACAGCGGTTGTAATACCATGAAAGGAAAGACGAACTCACTTCTTTTGCATCTCCACTCTCAGGCTTATAGGTGATGAGGTACTTGCGAACGGAACCGGGAGCAGCATCCCAGTCAAGCGTCATGGTGCTGTGGGTAATATCCCGAACCCTCAGTTCTCCCGCAGGTGGCATGGGCACTGCACATGAGTTAAAAACTCTGTTAGTTTATCAAAAATGACTCTGAATTTGTGCTGAAACATTGAAATGATAGGCTGGTTACGAACATGTGACTCCCTGTTTGGTCAGTGGTTCGCTGGCTGATTCTCCATGGAGGGCAAATAGGGAAAGCGTGTAGGCCGTGTTGGGGAGCAACTTCACCAGCTGGACGTCGGTTGTGTCGCCGCCCACTCTGATCTGGAAGCGGACCAAACCAAACAAACAACACAGGTTGAGAGGGGAAGCAGATGAGGGGGACTCCTCGCTGGCTGGGAAATATGGTGAGGAGAAATACTGGAGCACATCTGCTGCATCTGGGTTTGCCCCACTGGGGTTGACACCTCATGAAGAAATGATGATGATGTTCCCTTGGCAGAGTGAGCTCATGGTTCAGCCACCCCTCTGTGGCTGACAATGTTTCTTTGTATTTTTTCCTGTTGCCTTGCTGCTGAGTGACGAGGCAAACACTGGTGTCTTTGTAAAAAGTTATTTCAATGTGTGACATCTGCACTCAGTCAGAAATGCTGACAGCAGGTCACTTTGTGCTTTTAGCGAGGCGCTGCGTGTGTTTGGTACTCGTGTATGCGAGCAGGCATTCGTGTTATGAACCTACAAACACATGTGAATGTGTCCATTTCAGTTCTATCCACAGCTGATTGGCTGGATGCCTTCTGGTTTCCCAGAATGGATCTTACCTCCTGCTCTGTAGTGGGCTGCGTAGCATTGATGGCGCTGTAGAGCAGCATGTAGCCTGTGGCTCCCGGTGCCCTTTCCCATCTCACTCTCATGGTGGTGACCTGCTGATCGTAAATCTCCATCCTCCTCACGGCACTCAGAGGAACTGGAAAACCAGGAAACAGCAAATACTTGTTAACCACTGCATTTGTATAGCCACAATTATAATTAATTCTTTGATTGCATAAAGTTTGCATTTACACTATATAATCTTTCTTTCAAATTTGGACCTAAAACCAAATTTAATCTCTTAATTTGCATCTAATCAAGATTTGGTACTTTCATCTTTTTGCAGCCACATATGGTTTCACAAACAAGGTGCGTATATATGTGTATATATATATATCCTTTGAACCTTTTATTAATGGAGACCACACACGAATTACAGTCTCTGAGTTGCATTACGTTTGTGTTACGCAACCGTGCCGGAGAGATTGCATGATGGCGGCTGACTCAAAGGGCAACTGCTCGTAAAGCAAAGACTCAGGGTTCGTGAGAGCACCAGAGTCTGCTCGAATTGAAACCGTAGCTCTCTCAGAGCCCCATTTATCTGGCTTTCCTAATAGCGCGAAAGGTCTGTTTGAGTTAGACTCTAAATGATAACCACTTAAGAGCGTGCAATAAAATACGGTCACATCTGCAGTTCATCATCACGTAGCTCATTTTTACTAGTGTCATATGCAGCGCTGTTTACAAAGTTAGGTTTGCATTAACGTTGTGTGTGGAGTTTTAGTCACTCAGTCTCTTTCAGTGAGCTGAGGTGGGACATACGTGTGGTCTCTTTTCCATCCAAAGCATCACTGCTCTCCTCTCCCACCACGGAGTAGACGCTGACCAGGTACTGTGTGAGAGGGTTCAGCCTCTGGAGAACCACAGTGGTCTGACTGCCGTCCACGATCACCTAATAACAGACAGGAGGATCAGAGGATTGATGAAGTTTTACTAATGTGCACCAGAACTGTGAATATCTTCACAGACATTTCCAATCAATCCCAGAAAACAATCTGTAAATTTTTACCAGGCTAAAGGTCAGCCTCACCATCTATAAACAAATCCACAATGTTCACTATTCAAGCAAACCCTGGGAGCTGCAGAAAAACAAACTTCTGCATATTTGTTTCAGACTCCAAAAACACATCCACGCCGTGGAGCCGAGACGCTGCCGGCCAGCGGGGCCATCTCTCATTCAAAGTCACGAGATTTTCTTACTAATCTCTGAAACTGAGACGGCTGTTTTTGTTTCCTTGGCCTGTGTCGAGCTGCAGTGTAATCAGACACCCAAACAGCAAGAAGCCAACACAAACAGGTGGCTGGAAATAGAAGTTGTTTCCCAGTAGCATCAGGGCAGCATTAACACTCACATACTGCACTAGAATTACTTGCGTGTGATTGAAGCAGAGCAAGTTTTTTGGTGTTTTTGGCAAATACCTGTTGTGGGGCTCCCGATAAAGTCCTGTACTCCACACGGTACTTTTCTGGTTGGTCGTCGGGGCCGTCCCAGGTGACTCTGAAGGACCGGTGAGTCACCTCTGATGTCACCAGATTAGTGGGTGCATCTGGAGCGCCTCCTGTTAAGATGCAAGCATAGAATGCTTGAAACCGCTGCGTATAATTAACTCTAAATCACTGATTTAGGGTGAATTATATGTAGTGAAAAGCTCTGAAACTGGCCAACTTTCTCATTTCATAGCTTCATAGCTTTTCCACGTATGAGGGAGTAAATGATGCTCATGCAGGGGTCGTTCTTTGCATCTAATGTGGCTTTTTCACGAGGATCCTTGATGCTGTCCACTATAATTATACTGCTTATCAAACACCTTGGACTTCACACACCTGGCCCTTTGACACTGTTACACAGGTTGTCAGAAACCCGGTCCACAATGTCCAGCAGGAAGGAGAAATCGGCCACGTTGTACATGTGAATGTCATTCGGCTCAGAGGCGATGGACCTCAGCTCGTTCTCGTCTGCATTCTTAATACCTAAATAACAATGATATAAAGGTCAAGGGTCAGCAGCAGCTTTTTAGATGCAGGAAAAGCACAAGTTAACTGCACCACTCTTTGCTTACCAATGGCATAGAGCTCAATGCCCTGATTGCGCAAGTTTTGAGAGTTGGCAATGACATCATCCTGCGATTTTCCGTCAGTGATCAAGACGCCAATCTTTCGAGCGCTGGGACGCATCCCGACGTCCTCTTTGAAATTGTTCTGGAGGATGTAGTTCAAAGCCAGACCTGCCACGAAGAAGGCACAGAGTAATGCGAAATGCTCGTTTGCGTCTACAAAAGCAAAAAGATCAGAAACGAAGCGAATCACCTGTCATGGTGTTTCCTCCCTTGTAGGGCAGGTTGGACACAGCATCCAGGAGAGACTCTCGGGTTCGGTGAGCATTCAAGTGCCATTCGGTCTTTGGGTCTCCGCTGTACTGAGCAAGCCCTAAAGAAGCCGCCAAATCTTAGTTAGAGCACCTCAAAGAAAACCTTTGCTGTATTAACAAATACATACTTTATCATTCTTATTTTGATTCAACGCACCGATTTGGACCCGATCAGGGCCGATGTCAAAGACGCCCACCATACGTGCAATGAAGGCACGAATAGTCTTGAAGTTCAGACGTCCGATACTCCAGGAGCCGTCCACCAGAAGCACAATGTCAGCCTGAGCATTGGTCCTACACATCGTATCTGACAGGGCAGAGGTTCACGTGTCACGAAGGATCCCAGGTGAACGTTACAAATGAGTTTCAAATATAATCAAAAATGCTCTAGTGTAATGGTGGAAGAGCTTTCAAGGACGTGTGAGAAGAAAAGAAGGGAGGAAAGAAGAGCTGACGGCAATAAATTTCCACAAAAATCCAAACAATTTCCTGAATGCTTAACAATCTCTACATGCACGCAACAAATAATTCTGCTCTTTCTTCCATCCCTCTGTGGATAACAATTATTTTCCAGGTGGTATAATTATGATCTTCTTCACTCGGCAGCATGTGGAGGCAGTAATTCTTTCAGTGGTTTTCCCATCCACGGGGTACTCCCAGGAGAATGTGCCCTTTATATTAAAGGCCTCCACTGAGGAGATTATTGTGCCCTGCAGAGCAGCGAGGAAACATTCACATCCTGTTTTCCAAACATCTGTGTGATGAAAAGGAAGTCATCCGATCCTTTGTACCTAAAAGAGAACTGCAGATGTCGCACTAACTGCTGCTGTCTGCAACTGAAAACAGGTTACATGATTTTACACATTAGAAGTACACACAACATCTGTGGGCAAAAAGCCCAAGAAGTGGTATGTGGAGGTAAAATATGATTTTCTAAAGTCATTTGAAATAGTTTGTAACAATAAAGATCCAGGAATAAGTGCCTTTAATGTGCAGACACTTACTCGGTAGATGTACAAGGAAACGCTGATTATGTCACCTCACCGAGTCTACATCTGCCTCCTTTTTAGGAGAGGGCTTGCAGCTAACTGGTCACGCTGACCTTTCCTCGCAGCAAACACAACTTCTTTCCTCGTCTCACACTTGCTGCCTGCCACGCTCTGACTCACTGGATAGTAAAACGTTTTATAAGTGCAAACAGATTATACACGCACGGCTCGTATCTCCGCTGGCTGGACTGGAAATAAAGAGCGGAAGCCCAAAGTGACACGGCGAAGAAAGCAGGGAAAGGGCAGGCAGATGGAGTTGCCATTACATCTGTTATTTTGTGAGACAATTCGCTTTAAAGAAAGGTATTCAGCTTTTATGTGGCTTGGATTTACAGAGGGGTTTTTCCCCAAACAAAAATGTAATATGTGACACACTCTCCGATGTTTGACAGAGAAACAAAACATACTGGAGACACTGACTTAAACAGGACGACAGATACAGTAACAGAATGACTAAGACTTTTTCATTTGTTTTTGCATAGAACGTGCTCTGCGCCTTCTCTTATTCTTACAATGACCGTGTGCAATGTACATCACATATATGTGGGTAATATTACTTGGCTTGTCAAAATTTGGAGGATCAGGTGCGTCAGAGTAGGTGGTGTACTCCTCTCCAGCCAACGGCATGCTCTCCCCTCCTTCAAACATACCGAACACACTCACTGTGTATTTGGTACCAGCTCTGTCAACCCAAAAAACAACTTTCATTACAAAATATGCAGGAGAACATAGTCCAAAGTCCAAACGAGTCTGATAATAAACCGTAAAAACACGAAAAAGTGGGACAAACCTGAGTTCTTCCAGCACCACAGTGTTATCATAGGGACCAACCAGAAGTTGCCCCAGGTCGATGTCATCCTCCACTGGGTGGTAAGTGACTTTGTAGCCCCTAACGTCACCGGGAGCGTGGTCCCAGGTTACACGGAAACTGGTCTTGGTGGGCTCTGAAGTCTGGAGGTTCCTCGGGCCTTTGTAAGGTGTTACTGGAGGGGAAGGAATACACAGACTGATCGGGGCAGATGTGGAGGGTCTTTAACGACTTTATAATAGCCTGGATTTACAGTGTCATGATGTGTAGTGAACAGCGGGCCAACCTACATGTAGTTCCTTCCCCTTGCCTTGCTTTGCCTTCTCCGGAGCGATAAACGGGCACCACAGTGATGTCATAAGTGGTGAGAGGGGTAAGGCGTCTCAGCACAGTGGTGGTAGTGCCACCGGGCACTTTGGCCGCCAGCTGGCGCCCTCCTGCCTGTGGTTTGTAAGTGACGCGGTAGTTGACGACGTTTCCAGGTGCCGGCTGCCATGTCACCTTCATGGACTTCTCCGTCTCCTCTGAGACGACGATCGATCTGCCAGCAGCTGAAACTGCAACGAAGGAACAAATATCAGAGAGAAACGATGGATAGATGGCCCCGGGGGAATAAAATCACCAAGGCTTTCCTGCTGCTAAGGAAACGGCGCAGTCAGCTACCTCGCAGTAGCTTTCATCGGCTCATTTTCCACGCGTCTGAATACAAACCTACTCACTTTAAACAGATGCAAAGTTACATGATTGATTGTGTTTAATAGGTGGTTTTGGGCGCCAAACTTTGATGTCTTGCCGTGACATCTTGAGGAAATTCTTTGTGTGTCTGTTGAGTGCTTCTTACTTTCCCTGCAGGAAGGGCAAGTGTGGGCAAGTGTGAATTCTGACCACGCTCATTCGCGTGGTCACGTGGAAGCAAGATGGCGCCGGTGTGCATGGCTGACCGTCTCCGACCACGTCTTCGCCTTGGCGTTGTACTTCTCGTTGTTTTATCTTTGGTTTTATGTTCTCTAGGTGATTGTACACTAATAACTTATGACAGAGACACGCTCCTGAATCTTCGGTTTTCCTGTTCTCAACGACCTGACTGCCTTGGGACCGCCGGTGCCGCTATCCCCCTGATGCCTGTCTCCCCTACCTATGTGACCTATCCTCCTCTTCCCATGCTCTGTAGGAAACGCCTCAGGAAACGGGGTAGGAGGAGCGGCGTCCGTGTCCGCGTTAAGGCTTATATCAGAGCCATGGCTATGGACTTCCCTTCTACAAGCCGTGAGCTATCCTGTTTCTTCCACTATCTCAGCAGCCACTCTGCGGCTAGATTGCTAACCCACCGTTGGATTTGCTCCGTCGGCCTTCAAACCTACCCTGCTCGCCCAGTGGCTTACCACTCTGCCCGATTTTGGATAACACCGCCTGGCCGCGGTGTTCAACATAACAACCTTTGCTCCTTGCGACGGGCTACTACAAAGGTCCTGGCCCCCCGGATTCAGTTGGCCTTATTTAATGTCAGGTCTCTTTCAAATAAGGCCTTCCTCCTAAATGACTTTTTTCTCACCTCGGGACTGGATGTCCTATTTCTAACGGAGACCTGGACTTCTCCGGGTGAGTTCATCCCCTTCTCTGAGCTTCTACCTCCTGACTCTGCCTTCTTTAGCTCACCTAGGCTAACTGGTAGAGGTGGTGGCTTAGCCTCGGTTTTCAATAATAAACATGATGCACGGCTGCTATCCTCTCCAACCTATTCCAGTTTTGAAGTTCAGCTATTGGAACTGACGGGCTCTCGGACCACTTTGTGTGTCGTGGTCTATCGTCCGCCTAAATATCATAAGATGTTTATCTCTGAATTTGCTGATTTTTTGGGATCCGTTCTTTTTAAATATGATTCTGTTATTGTTTCTGGAGATTTTAACATTCATGTCTGCTGTATGAATGACCAATTGGCTAAAGACTTTCTTGTGCTGACTGATTCTTTTAATCTTATTCAGTGGGTGAATGAGCCTACCCATGTTCAAGGCCACACCCTTGATTTGGTTTTTTCATTCAATGTGGACATTTGCATTAAGGAAATCAGGAATACTGGTCTCTCTGATCATTCCCCGGTCATCTTCGATGTAGACCTGGGTGATACTGGACAATACCTAAACTCTCCTCTTTATCCTACGCGCACTATTAATGCCAATACTGTGGTCAACTTTATTACGTCTTTTGTTAACTCCCCATTTAGTATGCTGGATTGTTCTTCCCCACACACACTTGAGAACTCTACTAATACTCTTTTTACCACCTGTTCCTCGATTCTTAACATTGTTGCACCCATCAAAATGAAACGCCCTAGAACTTTCTCACAATGCTGGTTAAATGATTCTGTTCGTGCCCTACGACGTATATGTCGGCGTGATGAGAGGAAGTGGAGGAGTGATAGACTTCAGTCTTCTTATGATATTTTACGTATTAGCCGCTCGAAGTTCCAAACTGCTGCCAGAACGGCTAAAGCGGCTTTTCTCTCTAAAATTATTACCACTAATGGTGACAATCCACGAATTCTATTTAAAATTTTTAACTCTGTGGTGAACCCCCGTCCCTCTATGCCACTGCTGTCTTCCCCGGGTCTTTGTGGAAAATTCTCAAACTATTTTTTAGATAAAGTTTTATCCCTTAGATCTACTCTTCCTCTGGTGACTGATTGTATGTCTACTCCTGATTGTTCGGCCACTTTTTATCAATTTGAACCCGTTTCTCTCTCCACTCTGAAGCGTCTAATTGATAAATTGAACAATACTAACTGTGTACATGATGCTCTCCCATCCCGTATTGTTAAGGATTGTTTCAGTGTAATTGGACCTTGTTTATTGTCCATATTGAACTTCTCCTTGCTTTCTGGCTATGTACCTTCAGCTCTCAAGCATGCCATAATCCAACCTGTTCTAAAAAAAAGGAACCTTGAGCTTAGTGATTTTGCCAATTTTAGGCCAATTTCTAAGCTTCCCTTTCTGGCTAAAATACTTGAGAAGGTGGTTCTGCTCCAACTGCAGACCTACCTTGATGAGAATAATATAAATGATAAATTTCAATCGGCCTTCAAACAACATCACAGCACAGAATCAGCATTGCTTCGTGTTTTCAATGATCTCCTACTAATGGCTGACAACGGACGCCCCTCAGTCTTAGTGCTTTTGGATCTATCATCGGCATTTGACATGGTTGACCATAATATCTTATTAGCGAGACTTGAGCACACTGTAGGCATCAAGGGCGCTGCCCTGGATTGGTTTAAATCCTATCTCTCCAATCGGCTCTCTACGGTACATCTGGCTACATCCTCTTCCTCGGCTGTACCTGTTTGCTGTGGTGTCCCCCAGGGATCTGTGCTGGGCCCTACCCTTTTCTCATTATACTTGCTTCCTTTAAGTGCCATCTTTGAGAAATACCATATTGCTTATCACTATTATGCAGATGATATCCAGCTCTATTTTGAGCTAAACGACGATCTTGCTCTGTCTCTGAATAGCCTCCGAGAATGCATGTCTGAGGCCAAGAAGTGGTTGTTGTCGAATTCTCTTATCCTTAATGAGAAGAAAACCGAGATTATGATTTTTGGTAGTAATGCCCTTCGTGCCAAACTCCGGGATGCCTTTGGTTTTCTTAGTTGTTCTCTCTCTGATACTGTCAGGAATCTGGGTGTCTTATTTGACAGCTCCTTTTCACTTGACAAACAAGTGTCTGCTGTTGTCAGATCTAGTTTTTACCAGCTTCGTCTTATCTCTAAAGCTAGGCGCTATATCCCGCATAAAGATCTCGAAAAGCTCATCCACGCCTTTGTAACGTCGAGGCTAGACTATTGTAATTCACTTTATTGTGGTCTCCACTCTTCCCTTTTACAGAGATTACAGACAGTTCAGAATGCTGCAGCTCGCATTCTAACTAAAACCAGCAAGTTTGCCCACATTACTCCTGTCCTTGCCGATCTGCACTGGTTGCCTGTCAAATATCGTATTCAATTTAAAATTTTGTTGTTTACTTTTAAAATTACTAACAACACTGCACCCAGCTACCTTAAGGACCTTTTAAACCCTTATGCTCCTGCTAGGGCTTTAAGGTCATCGTCACAGTTACTGCTGGCTCAGCCCAGATCTCGACTTAAGACTAGAGGTGATCGATCGTTTGCTCTTGTTGCACCTGTGCTGTGGAACAATCTCCCGATTGGCATCCGGGCATCTGATTCTATTCATTCTTTTAAATCACAGCTTAAAACATATCTTTTTAAACTTGCCTTCTCCACCTTTTAATTGCTGGTTTGTTTGTTTGGTTGCTGTGACCTATTGACCTCTTGTATTAATTCCCTCCTATCTTTCTATTGGTGTCTTTTATTATGGTGGTACAGCTTTTATCTTGCTATTACCCATGTGCTGTAGTCATTCTTATTGGTAGCTTTTATCTATGAACATAACTCGTTATTTTTATTTATCCGTTATCAATGTTTGAACCTTTTATTGTTTTATGTAAAGCACTTTGGTATGCCCAAGGCTTTTAAATGTGCTCTATAAATAAAGATTGTTGTTGTTGTTGTTGAATTGTCAGAGGATTTGAAATGGGCTGAGGAAAATATTCAGAGCCCTCTGCATCGGTGGGAGCACGTTTATTAATGGAAAAGGGAAGCACATCCAAGTTAGCTGCGTGTCGCTTCGGCCCAGGGAGGTTCTAGATAGGATGGTTGTATTTGGTGGGTATGCCCCCTCTCCTGCTTGCCAGAATCAATAAACAATAATAGTGTTTGGAAATCTTTTTCCTTGAAATCTTTTTTACTAACTCTTGAACTAAAATCCTCCCAACTGGTGCAAGTTTCTGCACAATATGCATGAGTGAGGCCTATCTGCTCTGGATCTCCCATGAAAATTCGTGCAGGTGTCCTGGACATGACATCACCTCTGCACACATATATAACATACATGCACAGCCTCGAAGACGTGCGTGTGAAGTCTCCAGATTCGTTACTGCTCAGGCGAATGGCATCAGCTATGACGTTATTTCTGAGCTCAACAGAATGAACTGAGCAGTAAGCGCTGATGACAGCTCCCTTTTTCTACAGCTTACAAAATACCACTTTCAACACTATTTTTTCCTGGACCACTTTTAAGCCTGCGTCACTGACCCAGAAAGCTCAGTGATGATGCTCCTGGACCGTATTTGGAGTTTAACAGATGCAAGAAGCCCTAAGGCTTTGTTTGTGTTTTAGGTGGGGGGAAATATCTGAAGGTCCCTTTGTGTCTTCTGTGGTTTTATGGCTGTACGGTGACATCACACATACTTAGCTTCACACTTTCTAGGCATGACCGAGATGAAGTCTTCAGACTTCACACAGAAAGCCTATGAAGAAAGCGAAACAGACCAAGAAAAAAGAAGAGTAACTTACCATCTGTGGTTTCTTCTCCAACCAATGCCTGGCCCGTTCCATGGCCGTAGACGGCAAACACAGACACCTCGTAGCGTGTCTCTGGGGTGAGACCCTGCAAAACTGTGGTGGTGCTGCTTCCTGGTATTACTGCTTCCCCAGACTCCGTAGTGAACAGAGACTTGTACGTGACCCTGTACTGACGAACGTTACCCGGGGCCGCGGTCCAAGACACGGCAAAACTGGTGTCTGTGACGTCACTGGTCACCAAGTCTCTGGGTGAGCCGAGCTCTGGGGGATGGATTCAAAGGCAGAAGTAGATCAGACATAGAAGTTTGTTTTGAGTTGGTTCAGTACTTTATATTTGGGCTGAGATGCTGTTAGTACTGCTAATGCAGACATATAAAGATCTGACGAAAGGGACGGAATGAACAATGGCGGTGATAAACCACCAGACATCACTCATCTGTCTCCACCTTAACCCCTGAGGATGTGTTTGAGCACCCACAGTTTTCTCCCTTCATAATAAGAGACGGTTGGAAAAACTTCTGCAGAACTAATCACATATCCTCAGCACCTCTCCTGACAGCTCTTTCATTTTCCATTGAAGCAGAGGAAACCCGATCCAGAAATGTGCGCTCACTACAATTGCAGATGCTGTGCTCGCCGTTTTTCTCCTTCACTCTCTTTTCCTAGGAGACTGTCATGAGAGGAGAAAGCTGCAGAAAAGGCAGGGAAGGGAACTTTGCGGTGGCGTCTCGCAACGCACGGCCAGCGCACGCCTGGCTGAGAGGGACGCTCGTGTTGAGACGGCTCTTCAATCTGGCCGCCATATAGAGGAGCTGGATATCTCACAGGAGGATGAGGATGAGCTGCCACGCACAGCCTCCCACACAACCTCCGGGATCCTGATCCTCATTCAAACACCTAACCCACTGCGGGCGAGCAGAGCAGAGCTGACCAGCTGGGTGGTCCCACTCAAACCTCATCTATCAAACCTCACCAAATGAGATTTAATAAAAGCAAAAATGCAGTTGAAAAGAATGTAATGGAACAGAAAACTCCTATAAATGAAATGCATGATGATTTCAGGCCCTGCGACTTATCCAGTCTGGCTGAATTGGAAAGTGAACGGAAGTAACGGCACCGGGCGTGCCTGCCAAGCAGAAATCTGCACCTTGAGAGCAAAGAGAGGAGGCACTTGTCAAGCGCAACGGCCATGGCCACAAATTAATGAAGAGTTCCAGATTTATGGATACCATGAAAACAGCGTGGACCGCTCATAAATACCCAGATTGTTCCATCAAAAGAATTATCTTTGCCAAGCAGATGAACTTGACTGACTTTACCGGCTGTGCGTGAACCAACGGTGGAAAAAAAAAAAAAAAAAAAAAAAAAAAAATCACAACATAATGGTTTCTGCAGACAGCGGCTCACTTTTCATCAGCACTTGCAGACAAGCTATAGAGAAGGGGAAACACATGCTCCAGTCCAAGCAAAACCTCTACAGCAATGCAAAAAAACAAGTTTCACTTCTTTTCTGCACAGTTTGTAGTTCAGTGCTTGGTTACAAAACACATGTTTAGATCTTGTTGCATTGTTTACAGTGCCACCTATCAAAATAGAACAATTATAGCCGCCTCTATATAACACCCCACCCGCCTCCTGAGCATCCTACCCATCAAGGCGAGGAACTCTCAAATTAAGATCTGGAACGAGGGTGGCTCACAAAATAACAGTAAGGCCTCACCCATGTCTAGAAAACCGCATATGACACAACCGAAGATCATCTGAGAGATTTCCTGCAGG
Source organism: Copadichromis virginalis (assembly GCF_057382275.1). Taxonomy (NCBI): domain Eukaryota; kingdom Metazoa; phylum Chordata; class Actinopteri; order Cichliformes; family Cichlidae; genus Copadichromis; species Copadichromis virginalis. Next base: position 15,421,365 of record NC_140636.1, read on the forward strand.
GCATGTGCCGACATAACCTTCACATCTGCAGCCAACGACGTCTAAAGCTCGAAAATATAAATGACTGCAGACGGCACTTGAAAGAAATCAGTCGTGCCAGCAGGCAAGAGAAATTCAGAGGAAACTCGACTAACCTGCCAGCACTGTCCTAATCATTTTACGCAGCTACATAGACTCAGGTGGGTCACTGTATATATTACCTGACTAGACTGAGCACGCTTGCTTTCTCTGCAAATTCCTTCAAAATCACATCGGGAAATACATTGTGCCATCTCAGCACTGGCAGCCAGGTTCAAGCTTCCTTCGCTTTATTGCTCTTGGTCAGCTAAGACGTACACGTGGGCCACGAAGATCAAGCCTTCAGTGTCTGTCAGCCAGGGTTGCCTGTCCCTAGTCTTTTTACCTCAAAGGACCTTTTACAGTGGTGGAAAAAAATATGTGGCACGCCAAAGAGTCTGGCACCGCACAAAATTCATTAAAGGGATAGGTTAGAGGAAACCGAGCCAAAGTGCTACAACCTCACCTGGTGCCGAGCTTTTGTGCAAGTCAAAGCTCGAAAGTCCTTCATGGCATAAACACATCAGAGGTGTCATGCAGGTAGTTAAGCATTTGATAAATGAGGGGTTGAACGTTTGACCTCTTAGGGAAGAAACAGCCCTTTATCCCACCAGGTCACCCTGAGGCATTGTGGTTCACATTTTCAAGTACCCTGTTTTCCCTCTGCCTTTCTCTCTGCCCCTGCCTGTCCTTTGCCCCACCCTGGAGGAAGATGAACAGACGGCTCTCCCTGAGACGAGACAGACAGCTCACCCAGCTTTCAGGGTCCTCTTAGGTAACATCTTCCACATGCCGACTAACACTCCCACTCCTTAAGTAAATAGTTAGTGTATAATATCCACATTTAACACATTGATGTAAGCATTCTGTGTCACACCTTCTCTCTGCTCCCACTCGTTTCAGGATGATTTAATTCTGCTCTGCTCAAGGCTTCTGTATTGTCTACCATCCTCTGTTGGCCGTGAGAGAGGCCTTTGTGCGAGCCACTTTCTTCCAGTTCTTGCCTACATGGACTTCACAGAGTGGGTCACTCAAAAAGAGTGGCACACAATGAGATCAGTGTTTAGGCATGCTGATATCATGACAGCTTAATAAAAAATGCCTAAACAGAGTGCTTTGTCATGGAGCTTTTTCCTGTGGGGGTGTGGGGCTGACTGCACAGATTTGACCTGTGGAGACGGCTTTAATCCAGACTGGGCTCTCCGGTCAGTGTGGGAACAGCAAGAAATAAAGACGAGACCACTTTTCATCCACATTTTTATGGTCACCGAAATTTACACAAAAATGCTTTGTTGAAGTTGTAAATTCAAGATGGAAATTTAGTTAATTTTTTGCACTCGAGTCTTCTTATTCAACCTGCACTGGGAAGCCTATTAAAAGCAGATATATCCAGCACGCAGGACCTCGCCAGTGGTTTCAATGTAACAACATAATTGTAAAGACCAAGAAATGTACTCTTTAATATGTCCAAGGGCTTAAATTGCTTTCAGAGAAGACTCTGATTCAAATGAGGCACAACTTAGATGTGATGAAAAACAGCCACCGTGCCATTTTCGTCTTGGCACTCGACAAGATGAAGAAAACACAGTCCCACTTTTTCTATTACTGCAAAATTCATTCTCTGATCTTTAACTACCCAAAAAGGACTCATAAGTGAAATCGGCCAAGTCTACTTTCTTTTTTGCCCTTTTATTAACAGTTTGGCCAAAACAACAGCAGACTTTATCTCTTCACACATTATTGAGATTCAAATTATTGTCCGTTTAAACCACAATTTGGGCCAGAACAGCTAGCTCCCCAATAAAACTGAATGCACAACTAATAAAATTCCTGATTTTATAAACAGAATTTGCAATCAGTAGCAATTACTGACAGAGAGACAACCCCGCTGAGCGACTCTAACACAATCATTCGCGTGTCATAGAGATGCAAAGGTCTCAGCAGGCGAGCATATGCCTCTCAAAGTCAGTTCCAAGTCATTCCATAGGTTTACAAGCATTCCACACCCACTCATTTCCATCTTACTGCCTTCATGGGTGGCAAAGTCACCCCGAGCTAGGAGTCCAGCCCGTTCTCACTCCTGAGACGTAATATGCTGATGATTTGTCAAGTCCTGAGGCGTTCCTGAGGAACACGAAAGGTGACCACCCGCGTTCTTATGCTACGCGCCGGGTTACGGATGAAATCCAGTAGAATGACACTCCCGCGGTATTCCAGCCCTAACCTTAACCCTAACCAGCACTTTAATGACGTTTTAAACAGATTTAAGTAAAACGAACATACATGTGTAGATTGATTCCAAACGGTTCTCATGTTTCCTCATTTTTCAGATCTCGTAACATAGAGACGTGTTGGGTGCTCGGAAGCGTAATATATCGATGATTTGTCACGTAGCGTGAAATATTACGCTTTAGGAGTGAGGACGTGTCGGGGAGTCTGTGGTAAAAGAACGCTTACACATTCCATATTTTTCACACCAACCTTCCAAACTACTACACAACTTTCACTTTATTGGTGCAGGGACCTTTAGAGGACAGGAAACAAGTTCCCAAATGCGTGTAGTTTCACAATAGGGGGCCTGTTAAGCTGGAAATACTAAGCACATCTACAAAGCATGCTGCAAACACTGGAAATAAACATGATCCGACTGTGCTTCAAAGGCTTTAAAGTACCAATATGGCAGCGTCTCTTACCTTCTAAGGTGGTTCCGGTGCCCAGGAGAGGATCGCCCAAACCAGAAGAATAGCGAGCGCTGACAAACAGCTCATACTCAGTGGCTGGCTGGAGGTTCTTCAGTACAGCCTGGGTGGTGTCTCCTTTGACAGAGATCTCCTTCCTCTCACCTCCCTCAGCAGGTTTGAAGGCAATGCGGTATTGAAGAACATTGCCAGGAGCAGACCTCCACGCCAGTTTCATCGTAGATATTGTTTCATCGAAGACACGCAGGTCACGGGGAGAGCCGCGGACTGAAAACAGATCAAAATGCATCATTTCTCAAAATTCACATTTCTCAAAACTTCAGTTTGACAATAGTGTCAGCAGTTGTCCTCGCTCACCCTCCTTGGTGGTTCCATCCACCTGCATCTCGCTTCCAAGGCCGGATGCGTACTCAGCAGACACAGACACACGGTAGGTAGTGATGGGGAAGAGCTCCTGGAGGACTATGGTGGTCTCTGGGCCAAGGGTCTGAGCCTCCAGTATCTCTCCTGTGCCGCTCAGCGGGACGTAGGACAGGCGGTATCTGATCACTGAACCCGGCGCGGCTTGCCACGACACCTTGAAACTGTTGGTCGTTTCTTCTGTCACTCGTAGATTTCTTACAGCTCCTTGTTCTGAGAAGAAAAACGCAACTCTTAGATGCTCAGTGTTTTTATTTTGATTACATTCTGTTAAATTCAGGTAAATCTCTTACCTTCGAGAGTTGTCTCTTCACCCGTCAAAGGGAAACTGTCTCCTTTATCATACTGAGCAAAGACATTGACTTCATAGGTGGTGAGGGGATAAAGATGGGGAAGGACAGCTGTGTTGGTATCGCCGGGCAAAGCCAGGGAAATGTAGTCTCCGGTGACATCTTCCGCCTTGCGGAAACGTAGCAGGTAAGACAAGACATTGGCAAGAGGAGGTACCCAGGTGGCACGGAAGCTTCGGGAGGTAATTTCAGAAAAGCGCAAATCGCTCGGTGGAAGCAAACCTGAAAATCAAAGAGGTAGTCAGGTAGTTAGAGCCTCACCTGCACGTGACTTTTATAAAGCTACTGTAGTTTAACAAATATGGATTTCAAAAGTTGAGATCTTGAAGCACTGGACGGCACACTGGCTGATTGTCGAGTGTTTTGGGCTGCAGCTCTCGGTATCACTCGAGCTCATTCAAGAGGCACGTCCGTGGTTTTTGTGGTATGTTTATTGGCAACTCTGATGAAATTATTCAATTTTGCCATGTCTGACAGCAATTTACAAAATATGTTTCTCTGTTTAGCCATGACTGCTCTGGCTATTTGCCACTACGTCAGCGGCTAAAAATGCAGTCACATTTCAGGGTCTAATATCCTGTGGACCAGTGTGAAGGTGCTAACACATGGAAACCATCAGAAAGAGAAGTAAATCTGAGCTCCAGATCATAGTAAAGGAGTTGATCTTCTTCTACTTACTTCTCTTTTTGATGTTGAGCAGCTCCTGTTCAATCCTCAGACAGATGGACTGAGTCAGCTCCTTAGAGATCCTCTGAAAAGCGTCAAAGTCCTCCACCTCATACACATGGGTGTCAGCCGGTGGATTAGCGATGGCCTCCAGCTCTGATCTCACCGCATCCTTCACGCCAACAGCAAATATTTCCACATCAATATTCCTCAGTTTGGTGGCCGCATCCCTAAAAGAGTCTGACGACTTTCCGTCTGTGATCAGGACCATGACGCGGGGGACGTTCTGTCTCGCTCCACGAGCTGGGACGAAGATCTTCTCCCTGACGTAAGTCATGGCCCTGCCGGTGTTAGTGGAACCGCCGCGGTAGGGGAAGGTGCGCACAGCTCTGACGACAGCGTTAATGTCATGGTGAGTGTTGAGGGCAAACTCGGTGTATGTGTCGCGACTGTACTGGACCAAGCTAATCTGGATTTTGTTTGGTCCGATGTCAAAGGAGTTGACCAGAACCTCCAGGAAGGCACGGACTTTTGCAAAGTTTTGTAATCCGATACTGTACGAGCCATCGACCAGCAGGACTACATCGGCCTGCACATCCACTCCCAGTGAGCACTCTTGAAAAAGACAGGAAACCAAGTCACATGACTGCCTGTGATTCATTCACGAGTACATCAAACTTAAAAGCTGACCACACATGACAGCAAACCACCTCACCTGTTGACACCTTGACAGGCTGCGTCTTCTCCAGTTCAACGATGGGTTCACTGGGAGTCAGACCTTTGAGTGCGTACAGGCTGATTTCATACTCGGTCTCGGGGGAAAGGTCACGGACGTTGACGGATGTCTGTCCAGCCCCAATGTACAGCTCTTGGCGTTTCATGCCGGGCAGCATGGGATTGACGGTTAGCTTGTAGCCCGTGATATCACCCAGAGACGGGGCCCACGTCACCCTCATTGACTTGGATGAAACTTCTGTGACCTCCAAGTTGGAGGCTGGCTCCACCACTGTGGGAGGCATCAAAGTAAACAAGATGCTGCACATCAGTATACTGTAACAGCATTTTAGATGAATCCTGCATGGGCATGTATTAAATATCACTTGACTCACTCTCCTCTCCGCTGACCAGAATGTTCAGCTGCTCGTCAACACCGGAGCACACTTGTGTTATGATCTCTTTCTGGACCTCCTGGATCATGTCAAAGTTGGGCACATTGTACACGTGTTTGCTGTGAGGCGTGGAGGCTATTTCCCTGAGCTCATCCTCATCTGCTCCTTTGATACCTGTGAAGGAAAAACAGTAACTCATGTGTTAGGACTGTCTGCTTTACAGATGTGATTTAGGGCATTGCTTATGTTAGGCAATACAACAGTTTGACTTTTACTGGGGCAAAACTGCATCTTAAAACGAGCCATCGATGGAAAATCAAATGGTTTCTGAGAACAGGCAGACTTTCACATGGGAAAGCACAAATCAGAAAGGAAAAAAAACACTGAATAATAAACCATACCTAGGACAAATATTTCCACTCCAATGTTCCTAAGTCTTCTAGCATGCGCCTCCACTGGGTCTTGGGATTTTCCATCAGTGATGATCATGGCTACCTTTGGAAAAGCTTTCCTGGATCCAGCTGCCTCAGTGAAAATGTTTCTCACCAGGTACTCTATGGCATCGCCTTTAAAAAGAAGTTCATGTGTATTTTTAAGTCCTCGCTCGCAATCAGGTTAAAAAACGTGATTCAAAGCCTCCTGATAAACATCGTACCTGTCATGGTATTTCCTCCTTTATACGGAAGTGAGTTGATAGCTTGGAGCAGGTCTCCTCTCCTGGTGTAACGAGTGAGGGGGAACTCTGTACGAGTGTCTGAGCTGTACTGAACCACCGCCACACGGGTTTTGTCCTCGCCAATGTCAAAGGCCCCTGCCAGCGAGCCGATAAAGCTCCGGATGTGTTTGAAGTTTTCTCTTCCTACACTCCAAGAGCCGTCCACCAGGAAAACCAAGTCGGCTATCGCACTGACCGAACACTCTGAGGACAGACGGTGGACAGGAAAGACCGTCAATCAGGAGAACAGTCGATGAGAGAATGAATAAACACACTTTAACTGATTCGTATTAGGAATGGATTGGCTTTCAACTTTTGGTGAACGATGGGGTTAAAATCTCAGAAAGCAGAAAACTACATTCTTTACATCTCACGGTGATATTTTAAATCATGGCATTTCTTCTGTCCGTCTGAATAAAATAAAATCTTTGACAGGTAGTTGGACGACTGAGAGATGTGCATTCTTGCATCAAAGGAACTCTGAGCCATTGCCAAAAGTGGGCTGGTGGAGTTATTCCAGCAGACTGAGGCAAAAATGTGCCTTTGTAGACTAAATATTCAGCAGAAGTTCCACTGGTAATATCTACTTTTAAACACTGAGATCCTCAAGCTTTTAAATCACAGATGCAACAGAACATTTAAGTTGAAATGCTAATTGGCAGGGCTTATGTGGATGGACTTTATAATCCTCGCTCCCTGCACTCTCATTGACTCTAAATGCGATTCCTCCTGTCTCACATGAAACATTCAGAAAAAGGCATCTTCAGTCAAAATGCTCTGACTTAATGTTTCAGAGGATCTGCACTCATGGTTGCAGTTTCCAATCATCATATGAGGGAAAAGTGAGCACGTCTGCCCATCAGTCACCACGGACAGTTTGAATAAGCTGAGGAAAGTTTGCAATGGCGACGCTTGATCAAAGCTGAACTCGTACCTCAGACCTGCCTCCTGCTCCTTTCCCCTCCAAAATCGTTCTCCTTAAGGGTTGAAGCTGAGAGCTCAAGGGAGCTTTTCTCTTGCAGCTTCAAGCCTTCCTTTACTTTTTTTTCTTCCTAATTCTAACCAGGCTGCTGGTTAGAATTAAAGGAACCAATGTGCCTTTCCACTCGCTGCCAAAACCCTGTCTGTCTACCCAGTTAGAACCCAGTAAGATGCCTGACCAAATTATTCCATGGGAAAAATATTATGATGACAGTCAAAAAGGAAAAAATACATTTTAAAAGTTCGGAAAGCCCTGCGAAGGGTCGGGTGTGTTTGGATTTTGGCCGACACTGCAGTAAGCATACTCACTGATTGCATCTGCCTGTGGCCTCCTGACTCGTCCGCTGCTGTTACTGGACTGGACTGAAACACAGGAAACACTCGGTGAGTTAGCGCCGCACATTGAAGCCTCACTGTGTACTTTTTCACAGCGGAAAAAGGCAAGAAAATCAACACATCATAAAAGCAGCTCCGTACGCACACAAACGCTGCATTAACGACAAACAGCGAGCAATTCAAGAGTCGGTAAACAGATGTGATTTTTCCCTTTCCTAGATTTTTTATGGCTGGATGGAAATGCTATTACTTGACTTTTACTAGCATATTATATGATTAAATTCTCTCCGTGTTGCCGAGGGAGTAAATGCTTTGTATCAGTGAACATAATTCAGAGGTTTCAATAGCCAGCAAGGAAAAGTGATTTCCTGATGTCCTGAATTCACATCAGGACACAATAAGAACATTATAGAGCGTAAAAACATACACTTACTTTTTAAAAACCTGTTTTCCACTGAAAAATATGTTTATAAAGCATAATCAACTCACTGGTCAGTTGTCCAAAGATGGGGATGCTCTCCTCTGAGCCATAATAGGAGCTTATTGACACAGAGTAGTCCAAGTCAGGGGTCAGGTCAGTGAGCAATGTCATAGTGGCAGATGCATCTAGGGTAAAGTCTCTGGTCGGTTCATCTATGAGGAGCAAAGCAGGAAGTTAGAAAGCTGCTAGGGTTTCAAAGCGTTTGTAGTGTCAGCACACCAACACACGCACTGACCTCCATCCGGCACTTGCACTTGTATTTTGAAGCCCTCTATCGTTGCCGAGGGTCTCATCCACGACATTTCCACTGTATTCTCATTTAGAATGTGAAATTTCAAGTTTGAGGGCGGCTCCACTGCAAATAAGAGACGAAACGCTGTTAAAACACAAGACGCGTGTGACCGTGGGCGTATTTCTGATCAAATGAAATAAAAGGGCATCTTTGATTAAACATTCACATTAATCCCAACGACAAACACTTCGTGGCTGAAGCGGACTTGTTCGTTGTTGGGGCCAAACACACAACACGTCCCTCTGTGAGGGTGACAGGTGAGCAACACGTGACAATGGAAAAGTGTGAGAAGCCATTTTGGAGCAAAATGGCGCTTGTTTGAGTTGCCCAGCCGAGACGGCCCGGCAACTCAAGCACTGGCATACACGTCAGTCTGTGCACGAATCCACGCAAACGCCACTAAAGTGCAGACACTGAGTGAACCATCCAACACATGCTAAGTGCAGTTACAACGCATGCCCCACATATTAAACTGCCTTTATGATGGAGCCGAGCTCAGAGTAACAAACACAACAGTGACTTCATTCTTAAGTTACCGATTATACAATGGAATCAACGATGCCATGTAGCTGTTGGAGTGACAAAATGAACACCATATGTTATATACACAACGTATATAAACATATCTGAGGGACAAAAAAAAATACTTTGTTTATTTGCTTACGACTCTTTACAAAAGCGTGTGGCACACATCCATTGCAAACCTTTCAAAAAGAATACACAATTCGTCACCGGCGACTCTTGTGTACTTTTTCCAGCAGCAGCATAAATGCACAAGAAGGTGTGAGAGAACAAGACTTCCTCAGACAACCAAATGTGCTTTTACAGAGAAAGGTGTACATGTAAAATAAATATGAGAAGACATATACAGTGTGAGAAGACCGCAGGCCTTTACATGGAGCTGACTTGATGACAACATCATGCAGTGTGTACATGAGAAAGTTGTTTGACTCAACAACTTTGACCGGCTGGACATTTAGTTTCCATGTACAGAGACAGAGATGACAAACATATTTTAGAATGATATTCTTTCTTACGTCTTTAGGCTGCAGGCAGGCAGAGTGTTAACGTTTGAGTACGTGAGTACCACACATGCATTAAAGTCACATCAGAGTATTTCAGGAACTAGCAGCAAACTTCTGACTGCGCTTCTGTCAACCAGGTTAACCACTGTTAGAGTCGGGTCACGGTATGGGTGTTAGTTCATATTTTGTGAGCTCATCTTTCAGTTACTTCTCATGTAATCATGCAGCTCTGAAAGTCTTTTCACTCAGTAAATTAGTGTCAACAACACAAAACTCGAGCAATTAATCAAATTAATTGCCGTGAGGTTAATGAGGTTAGTGCAACCAATCTTACGTGGTCCTCTGGTGCGGGTCCTCGTTTGTCCGTGTAGTGGCGGGGACGCGAACATGCATAAGATGCCACGGCATGCGGTACTGGGTGCATGCTTCATAAGAATATCATTGTAAAATATACTATGAGGAGGAAGCCATAGCTTGGGACACACTGAGTGCACAGGCAGATGACAAAGAGGAGCCCACCAAATATTTAAAAACTGGCATTGGAGGATCACCAACCTGGCATCTCAACTCAAGGAGCCCCGGTGGACCATGTTGCCCCTGATTTCTCCACGAGTACTCATCTCCAACACCAAAACGGTACGGGTGTATAGTGTGTGTTGGTACTTGGGTGTGGATGAGTTGGGGAGGGGTAGTGAGTAGCACAGCGTGGACGATGAGTGGAAAATTCAGCTGCAGGATGCGCCTGCCGCTCCCACGTTTGTTCATGGCGAGCTTGTCTGAGCATCTTGTTTTGATTTGCTACAATTCCTTTCACCGCATGTCTGTCTGCTCTAAAAAAATGTAGCTGAGGAACAAATGTGGTTTTGTCAAAATAATCGCGGGTAGGTTATTTGGACTTTGCGGTTGTGTTTGTTATATGGACGTCTGTCCCATCAGCTCATAATAAAGGACACTTCTGTCTTCCAGGGGCCAGAATCTGGCTCCCGTTGTGTTACCTCAGTCTCCAGCAGTCAGCCAGCCAACCAGTTATCCTGACCTGAGCTGCTGCCAATAGGAGAGACCAAGAAGAGGAGGAAAGAACACTGACTCTCCCAAAGAGGCAGGACAGATGCCAAAGTAATTCCACAGCCTGTGCTGACATTAAACATTACTGCATATTAACTTTCCATATGTCCTGCAACTCAGCATTTTCACAAATGCCCGCAAAGAAGCTCGAGAAAGGCTCTTTGTCTTTGAGCTGTCTGAGGATTAATTGGCTATTCTCCTATTTCATCTTTCCACTCGGTTAGCGGAGATACCCGAGCGCAGACTCCTCTGCCGTGCGAGAGCAGGATTTCATACCCCCTCTCTGTGTCATTATTTTGGACTGAGATGTTTGAATATTTAATTACATTAAGTCATTTTCTGTCAGAACTACTCCTGCTACAACCGATTCCTAACCGTTGATGTTTTACATCATGTCGCATGTGGAGCGAAATCATTTAGTTTCTACTGAAACTGTAACGTAGAAGCGTGAAATCAGTGTTGGGAAGGAAAAAGCCAGACACTCGAGTTTTAATCACTTGCATTTTTCTTGCACAGATCCACTTCTGTCCACTAAATGACTCTACTCCAGTACTGATGCACTTTTCACATTTCTATTTATTATTAAAACTGAAATGACTGTATTCTACTTTATCTTTTGTGCTTTTGCTGTCATGCACAATAATCTAATGTTTTAACAGCTGTTAGAACCACTGCAAAAGAAATTTGCATATGTTTTAGGATCTTTCTGCACCTTTAGTGTAATGATGATAACATTTATGTAAGCCAGATTAATCGGTGCGTAACTACCTGGTTTGGGCCATCTTCCCATTTTTGCTTTGGAAAAAGTGTAAAACGGAAATAGCAAAAACTGTGCTAAAACATTTATAGGGAAACATTAACCACAAAATGCCTTTTGTTACACTTGTAGTCTGTGCCTCGCTGTTTAATACATTCAGTTAGAAACTGGAAATTAAATAAACTTTCGTGTGCACGGTTTCTCACATGTGCCAAATGTGGATGAGAAACTTGCTCGTGCATTATTGGTTTAAAACTCCTAAATTACAGTTTAATTCCAAGTGAGTGGGATCTGGATTTGGAGTTCACATCAAAACAAACAATGAGTCCTGATAGATACATTGGGAAAATATGCCACTACTGAGGAATAAAAGCATGACAGACATCAAGGAATCAGTCACATAGTCAACATATCATACATATGAAATAAGATTAACTTTATTCAGTCAGTACAAACAGTTCATGTTTGGTTGTGATGAATCGCTCACATTAATTCCAGTAGCTTCAATAAGGAGTGGAGATAAGAGGTAAAAATAGAAAAGGAGGAGATAAAGACTGGACAGAGTTGAATAGTGTGTGTGGGGAGAGTGAGGCCAGATGCTTTGTATTTACCTTGAGCATCTATGGAGGACAACAGGGCCGCCAGGAAGGCAGCCGTGGCCAGAGACAGCCCTATCTTCATGTTTGGCTCTAAAGGGTCAGCAGCGCATCAAAAAGTCTGCAGACAACAACAAAAAAGGACATTTGCACATCTCAGCTCACTTTTACACTGTGGTGTAAAGGCATCAGCTTTACACCTAACGTAGAGCTGCGTCTAAAGCGTGACCTGAGAGCCTTTACAATTAGACAGCGTGCACGCAGTTCTCCCTGGATCGTGTTTCTTTGAATATAAATCTAGATAAATAACTTTAATTAGTCAGTCATCGCTTTCAGTCCCGACACAAAAAAAACTGCTGGATCCACCTAGACTCCTTTACACAACCAACCACACCTTGCTGCCTTCAGTTGACTCGCATGGCCTGAGGGAGCACTTTTCTTACCACTGAATGAAGCTCTGCAGTTATTCAGTAATAAGAGAATGAAAGAAATATCCAACACATGCAATTCAGTTTTGATTTTCCAGTGCATAAACTGGAAAATTGATGCGTTTCTGGTTGTTTGCTGACTTTGGCAGCTTGCTGTGCGGATCATTACATCCAGCATAGACTCGCTGGTTCTCGTTCACATAACACCTACGGGGATGAAGACTGGATGATTAATTTTAAATCATGCTTTTTATTTGTTTTTGTTTCTAATGTCTCTGTAAAGCACTTTGAATCACCTTGTTGTTGAATTGTGCTATACAAATAAACTTGCCTTGGAGGACCTCATAGTATCACTAAGTCTGTGATATCACGGGCTACTCTGTGATGATTCATTTTCATGTATATGAAAATATATTACTCCTCTATCCTTCCCTAAATCTTCACTATGATCCTAAGGGTTCCCTTGGGAAAAGAGAAAAAAAAAAATCGCAGAAGCAAAAATTTGTTTTTAATACATTCATTTCCTGTTGCAGATTTACTTGGATGTGATTAATTTGCATTTTTGACATTATTTTATTATTATAAACTCATGAGTCGCCCTCACACGGGACACTTCAGGCTGAACTCGGGTTCTTTAAACTTAACCGCAGGCTGTGCGCTCCGCCTGGTGCACATGTGAGGACACTGCAGCCCTGGATCCAATCGGATATCTTGGATCATATAAAACACAAATATTAGGCTAAATCTAAGTTACTACAGGCTTACCTGCCTCTCGCGGTGGCTGCATTTAAATCTGTTCAGCTCAACAACAAAAAAATCGAGCTCTTATCTTAAATCTTCTAATCTCAGATCAACAACTCATTTCAAACTTCTATAATTTGCTTTAAGAGCATTCAGCTTGGTTTGGTGATCAAAGCGCATTCAATTGAAAAAGTGTGAATAAAAAATTTAAATATCGTATCGAAATTTTGTGAGGAAAAATAAAAGTTGATCTTTATAACGTAATTGTTAGAAATAAAAGTTTGTCTACTCACCTACTGAAGTTCCCCCAAAATTCTGAACGGACCAAACGTGAGCGCAGCCCGCTTGAAGCCTCCCCCCTCAGGAAAGTAAGAAATTTCAGGAGCTGCTCCTGGACCCCCTTTCCTCTCTCTCTAGCTACTGGAAGCTCCACCAGCAGATGTCCAAGAAAGGAAAGCCTCTTTCCAAGTGGGAAGAATCTTTCCACCATCGGCTACTTAATAAGGGGGGAGTTCCCAGCTCTCAATTTACCATCATATGGGCTTCTTACGAAAGCTCCGTCCTTCACTTGATGTATGTCCCCCGCTAAGACCGACCGGGTGTTCGGAAATTACATTTTTCCCAGCATTCGTTCGGTCTGGCGACGAGTTTCCAGCGCCAATTGTGACTTCACAGCAGGGGCACCTTTGGCCAGAGCGCACCGAGGGGAACTTTCTTATTTGCGCAATGAGCAACTTTATCCAGCTTATTTACACAGATGTCAGCTGAAATTAAAACTTCACCTTTTCATTTATAAACAATAATTTTTTTGTTGTCATTCTCCCCATAATGCGCTCAAGATGCTTAAAGAAACAAAAGCGAAATCACATCAGTCCGTTTGTCTTTCAAGTTTATTTAAACTATAAAGGACTGAGTTTAGTTGGCTTTTATTGGGGAAGCCCTGGAATTTGAGCAGCAGCTGCTCCTGAAACTGAGAGTCGAAGGTTTATGGCGCCCTCTAGTGGTCATACTAGAGATAGACAGCAGATACAGGCTTGGGAAAGAAGTCTAAAACAAGGGTGTCAAACTCCAGGCCTCGAAGGCCGGTTTTAGATCTCACCCTGGGTCAACACACCTGAATCTAATGATTAGGTCATCAGCAGCCCTCTGGAGAACTTCAAGACATGCCGAGGAGGTCATTTAGCCATTTAAATCAGCTGTGTTGGATCAAGGACACATCTAAAACCTGCAGGACACCGGGAAATTCTTGGGATATTTTCCCATAGAATAAATGATTTTGTAGGTTTTAATTAAAAATACCAACATTCCTTTAAAAAGAGAGTGACTGTGATTTATCTGCAGAATAAATAAGCAGTGATCTCAAGCATCTGATACTGAACTTTTACAGAGTTACACCATGAGACAAACACCCAGGAGGGTGCTATAACAGTGATCAGACAAGAGACAAGAGGATGCAAAGGGGTCTGCATGGGATCCTACAGCCATGTTGGTGTAATTAACTGGGAATGCTTTTTATTGATCTTGTTTCACTGTGGCTTCCTGGGCATCACAGCACTAACAGCTCAACATATCCACTCCTTGTGAGGAGATCAAACAAGAATTACAGATGTAACCGAGATACAACACAAGTTAATAATCTAGACTTTAAACAGCCTCGATGATGCATCGTCAAATTACAGGCATTTATCTTTAGAAGACAGTTTGGGTTAAAACGCTGGGGTCGGGACGCGGGCGTGTTTTATCCAAAACACAGAGTGAGACATCTGAAATTAGCCTGACTCATCAAATCTCAGACGAGAGCTGACATACCAAACACACTGAGACTTATTGCGGCTCTGTGGAGCGGAGCGTCCTTTGACCCACCCTTCAGATGATGATGGGCATGCTGTTGTCCTCCTGATCAAAGAGGGGGAGGAATGAAAGCACATTATTGCTTCAAAGGCTTCAGTTTCTGTGTTCACGCATCTAAAAAAAAACAACAAAGAAATAATATAAAAATGATTTGAGCAAATTTCTCCCAACAAGAATGTCTAAAGTTTGCTTGCAAAGAGCTCGACTCTGGTTAACCACAGCAATCAAATGATGTGCTGGAACAGTGTTTGTTTTGGGCTCCAGATTTCTAGTATTATGGAAGATCAGCAAAGCCTGGCACACTCTGAATGTTGACTTTGCAAGATTTTTTACTTGCAGCACACAATAACTACTAAAGCCCAGCTCCCCTACAGGCGGAGATCTTTCAATAATGCAGCAGGTATCTCACATATTTATCCTCCAGGCTACAAAAACGTCAAGGTTCTGTCTCCAGAACCTGCAAATCCAAAGAGACCCTTTCATTTTACTGTAACTCACTGAGAAATACAGCCTGTTATCCTGTACCTCCATCTAAAGATTCACATAAAGTAAAAACAATATTTCAAGCAAACATTTGCTTGTAATTTACTTATAATAAGCTTTAAGACGCCACACTGCTGGAGGAGTCTTGTGATCACAATGATGCACAAAACAGCAGCGTTGGTCAAAAGTGAACCGACAAGAAACAACTTCACTTCAAATCATCCCAAAACCACACAATAATACTGAAAGATCTTCACCTTTTCTGCTTCTGTGCTCTGTCTGTCTGTGGGAACCACCGGACCTACAATTAGGCCCTTAAAGGCTGATAAAGCCAAATGGCGACACCTGCTGGTCAGCCCTGTCCGTTGCAGTGAGTTCAGTTAAAAGATGAATTCAATGGTATATACCAGGTTTAGGCAATGCCAGGCCCCGAAGGCCGGTGTCCTGCAGGTTTTAGATCTCACCCTGGGTCAACACACCTGAATCAAATGATTAGTTCATTACCAGGCCTCTGGAGAACTGCAAGACATGTTGAGGAGGTCATATAGCCATTTGAATCAGCTGTGTTTGATCAAGGACACATCTAAAACCTGCAGGACACCGGCACTCGAGGCCTGGAGTTGCCTACCCCTGGTATATACAGTCCATAATTCATATAACGTTAATTAGGCATGATCTAATTACTGATAAAAGTCTTCTTAACAAAAGTTAGCTCCCCATTTTCCCCAGTTCCCAGAGATTATCAGCATGGTGTGTTATTGATGATCGTCTTTGTTGTGTATTTCAGTGTCTGAGACAGTCAGATTTCATTTAACGTTCTGATGATGATGATGTAATCAGCTGGTAAGACGGGCGCGACTGAATCCAGAGCAGTGAGAGGAGCACAGAAGCATTAAGAGTAGGAGAGTGTATAAGAGACACATTAAACACAACCTCCTCCTTACCTGGATAAGTGGTGCAGTCCACACAGGTGAGGCTTTAAGTACAAGGACTGTTTTTTACATTACATTTTACAACATCACACCATTAAGCATTAGTAAGGTATGAGATAATGTTTCATTCATATATCATTACTCCTCCTTAGTATGCCATTTATCAATACAGATGTGTTACTGTTGCACCACACAGAGCTATCGCTGCTGGTAATGATCATTAAAATATATCTGGATTTATAAATGACATACTAAGGAGAAGTATATAATGATGTATATAGTGATATATAATTGACAAATTAAGCACTTACTAATACTTTACCAATAGTGTGACATCATTATAAAGTGCTACTTTTTATGTGTTTAAATTCTTGAGGGGATTGTTTCCCCTTATTTCATTAAGTTAATAAAGGCCAATAAAACACATCAACATCCCTACAAATCACAGTAGCATGGATAATGGAAGCAGTGGGAGTTCTACCATTATAATCACAAATGACAGCGATACATTGACCAAGTTCTTTAATTGGACCCTACAAACCTTATAAAAAGCCAAGGAGCTCAAATTGAAAGTTTTAACAGCATAAAAAAACCAAGAACAGTCCAGAAGGGCGAAACAAGGGGGAACCGAACAAACGGGACACTTTTAAAGTGCATATCGTTTGGTCAACATTAACCAATCAGACGATTTCACACTCTGGCCGAACCACTAACAAACAATAAATTAAGAATTCCTGTGCTCCACCCACCCAGAGACACCACCTTTGAATTAGGAATACTGTATAAAGTAAGTTTTATGAGTGATAAATAAAAGACTGGCTCCTCGGTCACAGTGGAGGGCAGAAAAGCATATTTCTGTTATTACTTCTTATTAATGCTTTATGACTCTTGAATTTATATTTATCCAAGCAATCATAATCACCTTCAGTATTCAAGGTAATCCCAGAACCCACAGAGGTATGTCAACGAAGTGTTACGGTACATTCATCAGCAGGACATATAACTTTACATAATATGGACAAAAACTTGCATTAAAATTACATACATCCTTCAATAATTAAGCCATTCGCAAAGCACTGCTAAAATGAAACAGGTACTTTGATAATGTTCAGATAAATAAAAGACTGCAAACCTGAAGACAAAAAAAAAAGACATTCTCAGCAAATCGGCCTGAAGCTATATACACAGAGACACACGGAGACGCCTCGCTACGCTTAAACACAGCTTTGATGAGAAACTGGAGACGCTACCGCACGACAGCCTGGTACGGCGTACGCACTCGTGCATGCAGAGGCCCGAGCGTGGAACGCGCCGTTTAGCTTGGGATATCCGCACTGGTGTTGCGGTTGTCGTATTTGTGGTGGATGATGAGCAGAACCACACCCAGGAAGAAGCAGATGGAGCCCACGGTGATGTAGGCGATGCCCAGGAAGGGGTTCTTTCCTCCCATCCAGGAGATGGTGCTCAGGATCATCCGCTTGCGACCATCAAAACTGAGTACGGGGTAATCTGATTACATGCGGTTAAAGAGAAACGACAGAGCGCGCGCACACACACGAACAACGATACACCCTTAATCTACTGAGATTCGAGAAACCAGAAAAATGATCTTTTTAAATATCTTTACACTCAATGGACACTTTATTAGGTACGCCTTGCTGTTGTCTTCACAACAGACTTAATGGCACAGTTTCAACAAGGTGCTGGGAACATTTTGATTTTGGAGATAAGGACAAACTCCTGTTTCACCACATCCCAAAAGTGTCTCTATTGCTTTAAATCCATTGACTTTGCAGGGCATTTGAGTGCACTGAACTCTTTATCACATTCAAGGAACCAACTTTGTGACATGGCGCGTTATCCTGCTGTAAGGGCCAACAGAAGATGGATACACTGTGGCCATAAAGGAATATAAAATAATAATCTATTTGTGGCCCAGAGTGGATACTTGAGTATATGTAGATGTGTTTAAAATATTTATATCTGCACACCTCTTGAATCAAAAGCTTCTCCGTGTGCTAATCAAAGAAGCAGAGATACTGCAAGTAAAGACCGTCTGATCTGTTAAGCTTTATAAGACACAAAAAACTCACGCTAGCCTGTTCAAAGCAGCATGTCTAACTCTAGTAATGAGATTACTGGAATGTAAAGGATACTGTAGGTGATGTTCAACATATAATTCCCGTTGGGGAGAGTTGGGGTGGTGCCAGACTTCTTCTGGATGATGCGATAGAGCTTCCGAAAGGTGGGCAATGCAGCCGTGCGCATCCACACGATGAAGTCCTCATTGATAAAGCCGTTGTTATCAGGATCCGACGGGTCCAGCTCGTACACCGGCTTCGCCCAGTTCACCGGCTTCGCTGTGTCTGAGAGAGATGAAGACAAAACCCAGCTGGTCATTGCAACTCGAACCTGCGAGCCTACAGGGTAGGGATGCACCGATACCACTTTTTTGGAAACGAGTACGAGTACTTGCATTTCAGTACTCGCCGATACCGAGTACTGAATAAAAACATGATTTAAATTTACAGGTAACAGCTTTAGTCCTATAATTTAACAAAAAATAAAACAAGGGACTGGCTTGGAATTAAGAATTATTATTTAAAATGAAAAGCATGTTGTATGCAACATATTACAGAATAAATAATTATGAAAAAAATATTTAAACAGTGACAGTGCAACTCACTCACTCGGCCCTCAGACCGTGGTATCGGTCCCCGGTATCGGGGGACTTTTAACGAGTACTTTAGAAAATGTGGTATCGAGGCCAATACCAGATACCGGTATCGGTGCATCCCTACTACAGGGGCCTGTGAACTGTGTGCAGATGTCACCTCGGAAAGCTAAAGTCAGGTTGCTGTTTCCAGCAGGATTCCTGAATTTCACATGCTTGTCCGTCCACCACGCAATGCCTTTTTTTACCAGAGGAACTTCAATTTTGCTGTTGTTGGAATCGACGTAGTACAGCACCAGAGTGTCTGAAACACATAATCAGTATATTCAGTACAGATATCAGGCTCTACAAAGCTTTAACACAGCAGTTTTAAACTGTAGATAAGACTCCAGTTAAGCTAAACAGCTGAGAGAGGGAAAGTGAAGTTTTTCAACACACTCACCATTGAAAAGGCTGTTAGCTATGGCCCCACACGGAGCAATGGACACATCTCCGCTCTTACGGTACGGCTCACACTCCTTGCTGGGATCCTGGAAAAAGGACATAATGTTCACCTGATGGAAGAAACATTCACTGGATTCTCTGAATTATCTATAGGCACAAAAAGTACAGCAGCATACCGTCAGAGCAGACAGGTCACCGTTCAGCTGTCTGTCATCTCTGGACTTCACATAGCGTCTGTGGTTCTGGTAGAAGTTGGACAAGCCGTAGTACATGAAGACATTGCTCTGTACGAGAGAAAAGACGGCATCGCTGACAGAATTAGGAATCAGTAACGACCAGGATGAATGAGCAGCTTTTCCGTGACAGGGTCTTACACACAATCTCTATGATCAACATAAATCATCAAGAAAAATCATCAAGATTAAAAGATTCCCCTTCGGAAAACAGTGATGGAAATTCATTTGAACTCACTGGTTACTGGGACTGGGAGATAAAACCAAATCCAATGATATCCATGCATATTTAAAAATAAATAATACATTTGTAAAAAGGTTAACAACATAGAGGGGCTTTGTTTAATGTGGGACATGCGTCTTCTTGCCAGTCTGTGCCTTCATAAAAGGCTGTGGTGCTTGATCAGGTAGTGATGTTTCTCCCACAGCGTTACGGCACCGGTGTCATCTTTGTTTCGAGCAATCAGGCCAGTTTTACAAACTGCTTTTTGTGCGCACCATCACAGCTCACCTGGTTGAGTTAGCAACCCATATACCACAGGCTGGAGTCCTTACTGCAGGGGCCTGGGTTTGAGTCCGCGCAGGTTTATTTGAACCATTTCATTCCTGCTCGCTCTCCCTATTTTCTCTGCTGTCTGTTAAATGAGGACTAAAAAGCCCTAAAGTAAATTTTAAATAACCTCATTTTATACCTGTATAAAATGTTTTATACAGGTATAAAATACCTGTATACCTACTCCAACCAGAGACAATAACAGGTGCTGGAAATCTACAAGGAATATAAAAATAACATGGTACAACGCAATAGTGCTGCTGCAAAACGACAAGAGAGCAGCACTCCAGAAAATCATTAATCTTGCACATTCATAAGCGTTTGATTTCAGTATGAAGAGAACGCTGAAATAAACATTTAAAGCCCAGCTCATTTATTTTGTTGATCAGTGCTGCTGTTCGTTTCTACACAACTCACTTCATCAGGTTTGTTAAACTGAAAGAGCACATGATTCCATTTTCTGTTGAACGTGAATAACTTTGTTGACAAAAATACTTCACCTTCAGGTGATTCACTGTTCAGGATGCAGTGTACTTAATACAAATACTTCTTCTGCTTCTCAGAAAAGAAGCACGCAAACATTTTAATTAAAAAAAAAAAGCTATTTTACAAGCTAAATGCAAGCTGTTAAATGAGACGAGTGCAGACGAGCAACTGAGAGCTTTTTATAAATAATCAATGAAGCCTTCTGAAAGCTGCAGAGCATATTTTAAACCTACAACAATCAATAGTAAAGCAGCCTCTAAACAAACCTTGAGTGTTTTTTGTTTGTACTCAAAATAGATCTTAATGGACAATTATTGTTAGGATTGCACAAGCAGCACTCTCCGTCCTGCAGGTAAATGCATGCATTATTCATTAACTTCCAATGCCTGGAAGCTGGTGGGGGATCTGAGCTCACCTCAAACGGCTGGAGCAAAGTGAAGTTGACGGTGCAGACACAGGGCTCTGTGGTGTTCCAGGTGAAGTTCTTTGCACAGTTGTAGCACGGGCTGTCACTGCTCACACCAGTGTAGTCGATCTGAAGCAAAGAGGAAATAAACTGATGTTGAAATACACTCAGTGCTCCGTCTATTCAGTGCAGCAACATGACTAGAAGAAGGTACAGACTTGAATCAAATACAGGAACACTTTGTTTAATGCACAGGCAGCAATCACTTATGATCACAGCAGCCCTCAAAGGCCCACTGCGAGGCAGGAACCCCGGACACATCCTGTGTTTCTTACCTTCTAGTCCAGCTTTGTTTAGACTGTTTTGAAGCCATGTGAAAGCCACTTTAGAGGCTGTGGTTTGTGGTGCTGTTAAACCACACTGCCCAAACTATGATCAGCCACACTGATATAAGCCGTGATTCTGATCACTTTCTAGCCTCATTAATATTAAATATGTGGTGCCGACTCCCCATGTCTCTGATGTTTTTACCATCTAATATCGACCTTTGATACAAGTGTGTAGCAACCACATTTAAAAGTAACGTCGAATGAATGCGCTTCAAACTGAACTTCAACACTATGTTGTTCATCTTTACAATTAACATTGTTAACATTGGCGTGACGTAAAGAAGCTACGTCACTTATCGAAGAACCACTTATTCCTGTTTAGTGAGCCTCCTTCAGCAGGTTTACTGTGTGTATAAACGGTGTGTAGCTACACCGGGCTGTGTAGGAGAACCGAGAAGAAGCCAGAGTCGGTTAAAGGCGGACAGGAGCGCGACTGTACCTCAAACTCTTTGATGTTGTTCGATGTGACGTACAGGCCGATGCCGATGGGGATAAAGATGAGCCCAATGACGAAAAAAGCCGGCAGCACACTGCCTGCAGTGAGGATGGGCTGCCAGGCTGGAAGTCTCTGCTGTTTGAACGCCGTGTTGTCCGGTTTCTTATTTTTCGAAAGGCCAGTGCCGCTCGAAGCGCCGGAGTGGTGTCCGTCCTCTTCCTTAGCGTTGTAGCTCGACGCCATCATGGCTGCGGTCAGCTTCGAGTTAAATAATCCTCTCTGACAGACAGCCGAGCTGCTCCGTTAATCCCACACGTCAAGTAAGACACAGAGCGGTTAGGCAAAGGGTAAAACTGTGAGCGAAGTGAACTTTACCCCCAGTCTAATGAAAATATCTGCTCATTGTAGCGCTGACTTCTTGTTTGCCTTCAACTGCGGTTCTCTCTCCAGAAGAAGAAGCCGGAAGCTTTCGAACCAATAGCAAGAAGTAGCGTAGTAGTGACATCATCGCAAACATTAGGGTAACGCCCCTGACAGCTGATAGTACCTGTAGGCGTCTGTGCTCGGGTTTTAACGTGAAGGCTCTACATGTTTGACTGTTTTTAACCTTTTTTCTCTGTCCTCTGTCCCTAGAATCCTCCTCAGTTACACCAAACCTCTGCACGTCCTCCTTCACTACATCCTTGAAGCTTCTTTGTTGTCTTCTTCCTTTCTTCATACCTGATAGCTCCATATTTACCATCCTTTGTCCAGTGTCTCCTCTGTCCAAGCTATCTCAACCTCACCTCTCTAACCTCACTTCCTGGTCACTCCCAATGAAAACCTTCAAAATCTTCAGTGTCACCATCTCCAAACCATGCATCACAGCAGGTCTCACTGCCATCTTGTAAACTTTCCCTTTCCCTCTTGCTGCTATCCTTTTGTCACAAATCACCCCTGGCAGTGCTTTCCGGATGATCTGATATCATCGTGTTGGTGTTGTTCCCACATCATCATAATAAATGTTGTTCCGGGTTTCTCCTTCACCTCTCTTTGGATGCTTGACCCCAGGTGTTTAAGCACATCTATCTTCACGACCTCTGCTTCTTGCACCGTCACTGTCTCATTGTTTTCTTTGTCTGGCCTCGTGCACATTGCTTTTTAAAGATTTCTGTTTATATTACAGGAATCAACCAGAATATTTGTTATTCCAAAAATATTTACGTAAAGCACAGGATATGAATTTTTTCATTTCCCTCAATCCTTGGATGCAGGCCCGGGCAAGAAGCACTGGTTGTCACAACTGCAGGTACACAGATGAGTTAACATAAGTGTCTGCATAAATGATCACACCACACTTTGCTCTAATATCACTTTTATTTACAATATTTTCAATACAAATCCTTTAGAAATGCACCAAATTTTCACATAATTGTGTACTTTTTGTGTCTAATATAAAACAAATAAACTCATTATAGATTAAATATCCACCCCAAGAAAGAAGCCATTGATAGCAGCAGAGTCTTACCCAAATGCCCATCACAACACACTGTAAAAAACAACAAAACAAATCATGGATGTTTCAGTCTAAATGGCAGAAATGCAAATAAGAAGTAAAGAAGTAGAAAATACCTTATAAAAAGTATAAAATCAGTCTCCTGCTTAATAATAATAATAAAGAAATGCCTTGTAAACTATAGTTGAGTTGTACTCAAACACCACAGCTTTTACTATGAATCTCTCTGAAGCACCATGTAGATACGTTTGGTACTGTGTCTCTCAGGCTTTTCCTCCATTCTGTAAAGTACTGCTATTCACGCTGGATTTCTTAACTTCTATCCTCATAGACTGACTCTCAGCCCGCGACTCCAGTTTCACTCCACCGGAGACCCCCAGGGATCCCAGCGCAGCCTTTCCCGTCTTCAGGCTCTTGGACATTGGGATGCGGGTCAGCCCTGAGCGCGGTGGCTGGGCATCGTGCCCGGTCTGTTTGACAATAGAGAGAGAGTACAGTTTCTCAGGCAGGAGAATGAAAACAGTTGAGCCACACCGACACTAAGTTATGGATTCATGGTAAAAATCATGCAGGAAACAGGAATTGTAAATTAGTGCAATGTAACTGATCTTATGTGCTAAAAGAGCAGCACAAATGAGAAATGTAAACATTTATTTTTCACTGAGCGAGCGAGTGCTTGTCCAGGCCAGGTTTCAGTACGCTGCTGACGGTGCCAAGCTGTTTTGTGTCAGCCAGAGCGCGGAGGGCCCCGAGCCACGGCTGTTTGTGAATGTAAACAGTAAACACAGTGTAACAACTATAAATTACAGCCTGATTAAAGCAGGGTGGCAAAATTCCACCTCATTATCTCTGCTGCTCTCAGACCTGCACATGGCCCCGTTTCTGTCACACTACCCATCGGATCCACAAAGAGCAGAGTAAAAGGGGTCCCGGGAAACACCACACACAGTGCTGCATTATCTCTCATCTCCAGAGATGTGAAAAGAAGCTCATGGTGAACTTAGGAAACCGCTATCAGCTTGAGTGTTCCTATCAACTCTTTGATCCAAAAATGTAAAAGAAAATGAAGAAGGTAAGGAAAAGAGATGATCCAACTTAAAGAAAACAGGAATTATCCAAAGCTGGATGAAGGAAAACTTACCATGCCTTGTGTCGTTCTGGAAGAGGAGGACGTAACAGGAGAAATTGTAATGCTGCTCATCACTTTGCTCTGCGTGCTCCTGGTAGTAGTGGTGGTGATTTGACGAGGCGAGCGCAAAACTGTCCCAGTCGATAAGGTCATTTCCTTGCTCTCTGTGACAGCAGCCACCGGCCTGACGACCATCTTTGGGGCGATGTTGTTGCCTAGATGAATGTGGATCTTGCTATCGTCAGTCGTGGTGATGATACTCGTGTTTCCGTGACCCTTTCGTACAGGCGATGGGACCATCTGCTTCTCGGGGGTAACCTTGAACACGGCTCGGCCCATGGTCATCTCCTGAGGTTCTGGGGAGGCAGATGCTTCGCACGCTACAGCTGTGCTCACTGTCATGATGGAGACAGGGGACAAGGGTCTTCCTGAGTTAGTGGAGGAGGTTCGGCTGGTTTCTGGAGACTTGGCTCTAGATATAGCTGTGATAGTGACTGGAGACTTGGCCCTTTCGGGGCCCTGAGACACAGCGGGGGACTTTCTCCGCTGGGTCGGAGCAGTGCCGGTGGGAATGATGGTGATTCTGGATTTGGGTTGAGATGGATTGGGGCTGAGGGGAGCGGAACTAGAGAAAACGTCCCCAGCAGTCGGGCTTCTGATTTCAAGAGTTGCCATGTTGTTTTGGTGATCTGGTGTCACTCGGATGTGGAAAGGCTGACCTGGCTTCTGGGGCATGGTCAGCTCAGAGGAGAAGCTCTCTCCATTGTGCAGTGGCTTCTCCAGGTGGGTCTCTTGAGGGCTGTTGTCCTTTCTTCTCATCCAGGGAATCCAAGATCTCTTGATACCTAAATCACTGCCAGATGAAGGTGAACGCTCAACAGCACTGCCTTTCTCTGCTGGCTTCTTCAGGCACTTCTGTCTTAAGTTGTTCATAATGTGGTTCTCTTCTTGAACAGACTTTCTTATAAAGCCAGCCGGGGTATCCTCCTCTGCTGGCTCGGAGGACGACGCTTCTGTCTGCACGCCAGTGGAGGTCACCGCCACGTCCACTATTCTTCTCCCATTCAAGCTGGGTCGCAGCGCTCGACTTTGACGCTTAGCCATCTCCAGTTCTTTGGTGAGATGGAAAACTTCAGTGCTCATGTTCTTGGCTTTCTCTTCTTCTTCCAAGAACCTCTGCTGCAGGACGGAGAAGTCCACTTGGAGCTGAGAAAGCTGGTCTTCTTTGTGCATGAGTTCGTGGATCTTCTCCTTGAGCGCTACCACGTCACCTTGCAGTTCCCTGGTTCTGGCCTCCTCTCTCTTGCAACGTTGACGCAGATCTTCCTCCTGGCTTTCCTCCTCTCCTTTCTCGATTGCTTTATTCCGTGCTATCTGAGTCCGCATTTCCTCCACCTGCTGGGACAGAATGTTGGCTTTGTCCTGTTCACTCATGAACTTTTTCTCCAACATGTCGTACTGATCCTCTGTCTTGAGAAGATCTCCCTCTACCACTTCGAGCTGTTTGAGACGGTTTTTCAGGCGCTCAATTTCAAACGTCAGCTCCTTAACTTTGTTGTCATCTCTGATGATGGGCTCAGATGTTCTCTGCATGTCACATTTCACTGAATTCTTTCCAGAAAGTTTTTCTGCTTGCTCAAATCCATCTAACTTCTTTTTCATTTGGTTGACTTTAGAGCTAAGGTCCTTAGTTTTATCAATTTCATAAGCTAGCTTAGTGCTAAGCTCGCCCTTTTCATTCGTTAAAGTCTCTATTTTGGTTTCCATCTCTGATTTCAATTTTAGGAGCTTTTTGCTTTCTTCTATCAGCTTCTCTGTCACTTCCATAACTTTATTCTGCTCAGCTTTGACCAGGTTGCTTAAATCGTCCTTTTTCTCCTCACATGACTTCACTGTTTCCATCAGGGTCTTTCGTTCTTCCATCAATGCGACGGTCAGTGATTTAAGCTTACTGAGGTCATCCTTAAGGCTCAGCTCAGACTTTTCCAGCTTTATCTCAGATGACTCGAGCTCTTTCATACGAATCTTGAGAGCTACAACTTCGTCTGAAAGCTCTTTGGTCAGGCCCTTCTCTTTTTCTAGAGCACCGTGTAACTGTGCACACTCGGCTTTGCTAACGCTAAATGCTCCCTCGAGTTTTTCCAATGCCATGATTCTTTTTTGGAGCTTCTCCACTTCCAGTCTGAGGTCTTTACTCTTATTGTCCTCCTCTTGTAGCCTCTTCCGTAGCTCCTTACACTGATTTTCTGTTTTAGTAATCTCCTCATCCTTTCCTTCCATCTCCAGCACTCGTTTTCTCAAGTTCTCTAATTCAGCAATCAGGTTTGAGTTGTCACACTCCCCCCTGCTGATCTTCTCCCTTAGCTCATGCAGTTCCTCCTCAGATCTCCTCAGTGCTCTGTTGCTTTCCTGTAGCTCCGCAACCTCATTCGTGAGGCCTGAAAGTTTTGTATTTAGTTGACGATTGAGAAGCTCCTGACCGGCTAGCTTGGCACTCATCTCTTCGTGTTGTTGCTTGAGCTTGTCGGCTTTCTCTTTAAGCTCGGCCTCGAGGCTCAGCACCCTGTGTCCATCTTCCTGAGCATGCTGCCTGGCTTCACTTAGAGCCTGCTCACGCTGCTGCAGCTGCTGGCTGAGCTCCTGGACCCGCTGGCTCTGCTGGTCTATTTGTTCCAGGTGCTGCTGCCGCTCATTGACCAACATCAGGGTGAAAGACTTCAGCTTGACCAGCTCCTCTCGCACCTTGGTCAGACGTTTGGCGTGTTCGTTCTCCTTTCTGAGCTGGTAGGCTTTCTCGTTCTCAAGCAACTTCTTCAGTCTGAAAGGAACAAAAAAAGAAAGGGCATTATTCTGGAAGGTCACTGACTTTAAACTTGAAATTTGCATGTACGGGAGGAAACTAGAGTCACAACTCCAACAGAGTGAATCTAGGAGCCTGTGGCAGGGATTAAGGACAATAACGGATTATGAAGCATCAACAACCGGTATGACGAACGCAGACTGGCAGACAAGCTGAACACTTTCTATGCTCGCTTCAAGGCTGCATCATCAACAAGTGCCCAGTGGAGAGAGTGGACAACTTCAAATACCTCGGAGTTCACATCACGCAGGACCTGTCATGGTCCTGCCACATCAGCACCGTGGTGAAAAAGGCCCGACAGCATCTCTACCAGCTCAAACGCTTGAGAGACTTCCGACTGCCCTCCAAGGTGCTCAGGAACTTTTACTCGCGCACCATAGAGAGCATCCTGACGGGAAACATCTCCACCTGGTTCGGGAACAGCACCATGCAGGACAGACGAGCTCTACAGAGGGTTGTGCGATCAGCTCCGCTCCGAGCTCCCTGACCTGCACTCAATCTACAGCAGGCGGTGCTGGACCAAGGCCAGGAAGATCGTGAAGGACCTCAGCCATCCCAACAATGGACTGTTCTCTCTGTTGAGGTCAGGAAAGCGATTCTGCTCCCTGAAGACCAACACAGAGAGATTGAGGAGGAGCTTCTTCCTGCAGGCGATACGGTCTCTCAATCACACCACCACACAGTACTGACCCACACATATAGTTCTTACACACACACTGGACATTCTGGACATTTGTTTACACCAGTGGCCACTGCACAACTACACTGCGTGGTCATCTAATGTAATCACTCTATCACAAGTCACTTAAATAAATCACTTTAAGCATATTTGCACTGCACAAGACACTTACATGTGGATTGCACAGCCCTGGACATTATATTTCTTGATACCATTTAGTACTTTTACAGCTGCTGGTATTGTTCTATATTTCTTCATATATTCTTATATATTTCTATATTGTGTAATTTGTTGTACAATTATTTTATTTTTAACTTTAATATCAATATTTTATTTTATTCCTTCCAAGCTAAATTTACCCTTCATTTTAATTTTCAGATTTATTTCCTATCCTATTCATAGTCTTTTTTTCTTTAGGTCACGAGCAGTTGTCTAAGCATTTCACTGCATATCCTACTGTGTATGACTGTGTATGTGACAAATAAAATTTGAATTTGAATTTGAAAACTTTATGCACTGACTCCACACTCTAAATCAAACAGTGGTATAAACAAGCCCAGCACTTGAAGCTATCTAGAAAGAACACGGATAAAACAATTATCAGTCACAGTCCTGGTAGAACACATAATTCATGCTACAGTGTCCCAAACAAGCATCCAGAGGAAAACCTGTCAGAATGAAACACTCCAACATTCCTACTATTTTCAATCCTGCCAAAGCAATAGTACAAGAGAACAAACTGCTACTGAGTTTCACCAACACCCCCTCACCAAGCAGTCATCTTTTCTCTTAGCTCCTTTCTATGCTGCTCATGTCCATTCTCATTTCCAGCTCGAAGAAAATCCATACAAAGCAGAATGCATGCAGATGCAGTTCCTGCCTGTACACTCCCGGGGATATTGTAATACAATATTCAACCTGAACCTTTTTGCATTGCAAATTAAACCAAATTACAAGAAGCATCAGCACAACAAGGATGACTGTGCATTTTAAACAACTCGTAAAGAGACTAAATGAGCTCCATTCAAAATGTATGTGGTCACAAGACCTCAGAAACTTGCTAGATTTAAAACTTACCCACTATTGATGCTCTACAAGTAGCACATGAACCCTGTTCTGCCCGTGCAAAAATCCACAGTAGCAGCAATAGAGTAGCAGAGACCTCCTGTCACTTAAATCTTCCACCGGCACACTCCAGGCGTGGCATGAGGGCAATGAAAGGTGAATAACTACTGCGAGGAAACAGCAGACTTCTAGTGAGTGATGCCACCTCATCCATGTAAAGCAGTGTGAGAGTGTGTGAGAGAGAGAGCTCTGCTTCAGACACTGTGAAGGGGGTGGGACCCTTCCACAGAACCAGTGTTTTGCAAAGCTCCCCTCAGTTTTAATGCTTTTTATAAAAATAGAGATTAGCCCAATATAACTTTGTTTCCAAGTTTACTCCAAAAAAAATGAATTAGTGTTAATGCTTTCTGAGGCTCACATTCAAAGTTATATCATTGTTGCTCCATTTTCCATTCTGTGCGCAGGATAATGTCTCTGCTGTGAGCTCACTGGTACAAGAGAGAATGTCTGCTGCAGTTGCACTTTAGGGGAACCTGGACATGAATGAGGCTCCCTGCAAAGTCTACATATGATGAGGAAACCAGATATGGAAGAGTTGGATGCCTCCCTTGAGGTGACGGAGACATGGGAGGATAGAGACATGGCAATAAGAGTACGAAGCGCTACATCCAGACTGCAGCGCGGGGCCGTGTAGCTACAGTTAATCATTTAAACAAAACCACAGTTTAAAAAAAACCACGTCTGCCAGTGAACTTGTAGATAAACATCGACATTGATTCATAATGCCAGCAGCTTCCATTGCCAAGTGTGTTTAGCATACCTGGCTACTGTACAAAGAGGCCGTCCACATGTGAAAGTGTAGCTCATAACATTTCATACTTACACAGTCAGAAGTCACTGACACCCTAGAAACTGGAACTCTAAAATTACTTTCATGCAAAGGTCAGAGTCATGATGTCAGAGGGGTTTAGCACTTGTGGCCAAGTCATGTAGATTTCTAGTTTACTGTTACTAAGGAAGAAATAATTGTGGTGTACAATGTCCAAAATGGGAAAATACAAGTGTTTGTGTTACCGTTTCTATGAAGCACAGCTTAGCTTGTGTTTCAACTTTGCAAGAAATTGCTTTGCGTCCATGTAAAAGTGTGTGTGATCTAAAAGCCTGTGTCAGTAGGATGAAGATGGATGTAGAAAACAAGTGGCAAAAGGTGCAGAGCCTGAGCTCTGTGCACTCTGACTTGGTGTTAAAGGAGAGCAGACAGCATGCTCGATAACGGCAAACAGTTTAAGTTTGGAGGCCACGTCTTCATTTTGTGTGCGTGACTTTGCGCTCTTTGAAACTCCCGTCAGGAGTGGGAGCTGCTTCCTCCGTCAGTCTGAACACATTCCACTGTGCCACTTGAAATATTTAACATCTTGACACATAAATTACTTGTTGTCTGAGAGGGTGTTAATCGCTGATGGCTGCCGGTCTGAAGGAGCTTCTTCTCTGCCCATTTTCTGCATTCCTCAAGGTGTTTGGCACAAGAGCGTTTGACTTCTCTCTCTTCACTCTCATCTAGATGGCTGGAGGAGATCACATCCATAAGGATGAGAGCATGACACGCTTCCATCTCACCTGAGAGAGTGAATGACTGTATGTTTGCATGTTTTTGTGTAGCTGTTAGCACTTGTGTCATGTTCTCTTTTAAATCTGTTTTTCCTGTTTATGTTAACCCCTCCAGCCCCTGGCTACTTTTTTTCACTTTCTAGGTAAAGCTTTAGTGAGTAAAAACTCCATAAATCTAAGGCCTAAGGGAAAAACCTGCTACTGTGTGGACAGCAAACGTCTGTCCCATCTCTCAGTGCAAGTGAGATTTGAAAAACAAAATTGGAAGTTTTACTTCCGGCTAAACAAAATTGATGTAAATTAGACAAGAATAACACTGCGTGAGCTTTACTGCGAGCTCCGTCAGGCTTTCTCTTTAATGAATATACCATGGACATGTTAGATTTCCTCCTGGAGTTGAGCTGTTTTCGCATCCCTGTGTATGGTGCAAATAGAGGAATCTGAAACATGCAGGTGTTGACAGAGTAAAGACCTGGCAGAGTTCATCCTCTCTGCTCTCTCTCTTTGGGGTGACAGAGGCCGCCATGTGTGCGAGCCAAGGAACCTGCTGGAAACCACCTGGCATGAGATGGGGATCAACAAATGATCGAGTAGAAGTAAATTAACCCGTTTAGTTATGATTTGGTCGCTATTACCAACCGCAGCACTTACAGCTAAACTTCACTTATCCTTATCTCTCTCAATAAAGGTTATCTTATCTTATTAATTATAAAGTTTCAGATCAGATTCTTTTGGAGTAAAGTTGTGGAATGTCACTCAAACAACTTCACAAATATCAATTAGTTGTTTTCCTTCAGAAATGTTACAATAACCTCATTTGAATATTTGCAGACTCCTTTTGGTTCATGTCGGTGGTAAAGACGGACAATTTTATAGGTGTGGTCAGGGTGAGACCACTACCTATGTACCTCACTGCTTATGCCAGGGGTCTCGAACTCCAGTCCTCGAGGGCCGGTGTCCTGAAACTTTTCCATGTGTCCCTGTTGCAACAAGCCTGAATACAGTTAGTAGGTCATTAGCAAGACCCTGTAGAACGTGACTGCATGCTGAGGTGACAATTCAGCCATTTGATTCATGTTACAGCAGCTCATGAGTGAATGAACATGGTGCAATAAAAGTACTGTTAGAAGTAATTTTTCCACTTCAGCACGCAGTCAAGTTCTATACTCTTACTAATGACCTACTAATTGTATTCAGGCGTGTTGCAACAGGGACACATGGAAAAGTTTCAGGACACCGGCCCTCGAGGACTGGAGTTCGAGACCCCTGCTTATGCAACACAGAAGAGCTCGACCAGTCCAGCTAACACAGCAGGATACACCACAGACAGGTCAGCAGTCCCTCTTTCCTGTTGCTAAAACTCATGAAATACATGCAGTTTAAGCTGGTTGTGTGCACTCTTTCACTAGGGCTCTGTTTAAAACAGGGGTGGGGAACTCCAGGCCCCGAAGGCCGGTGTCCTGCAGGTTTTAGATCTCACCCTGGGTCAACACACCTGAATCACATGATTAGTTCATTCGCAGGCCTCTGGAGAACTACAAGACATGTTGATGAGGAATTTAGCCGTTTGAATCAGCTGTGTCAGATCAAGGACTAAAACCTGCAGGACTCCGGCCCTCGAGGCCTGGAGTTGGACAGTGCTAGATTAAAGTATCAAATTTCACATAAATTTACTTTAGATTAGTCTTTCTCAAACTGTGGGGCGGGCCACAGTGGTTGGTTACTGCAGGTGGTCGTTTCTGTGGGTAAATTCAGCTGCTTATTTCCCAGCTGTGTGTGTGTGTGTGTGTGTGCCCGTGCAAAGAGGTAATGTCACAGTTTTAAAGCAACTTTTTCACAGTCATTATAAATTGCCACATAAGTGCTCCAGTCTGTCTTACAGATGATTATGTCGTCCACATATTTTGCTGTTATTTTTATTTTGCAAACTATGAGTGCGAATAGCTTTAAATTATGCATCGCCGTCCGTTTGTGGAAGCTGCAACAAAACAATAACAAAAGAATAATCTCCAACAACCAACAGTCAATTAAACCCTTTTATATGGGAGTGTTTGCAGTTAGCAGGGCCTTCTCTCTCATACACTCCCATGGCACAAATACGCTCTCACATACAGGCTTGCTTTATCTCTATGAGCCTTCTAAACACAGAATTTCACCATCTCCCCTCCTGTGTTGTGTGTCCATGCAGCCGCTCTGAGGTTGCGAGCCCATGTCACAACCTCAGCAATGAAGCTCTGACATGTCCTTTAGCCCTGCGCTTGTCTTTCCTGCTGTTCTTCCACCCCATGGCTCTGTGTCCTCTTCTCTCAATATCTGACCTGTGTCTTTCCCACAGCAGTCCAAGTCCACCCTGCCTCTGGCCTCTCTTTCCTTGAGCTGCGTGACTCTCCCCTGCATACAAAGCTATGCGAGGTTATCATTCAGTAAGCGGCACCTCCCTGTCTTCTCCCGTCTCGCTTGCGTCACAGGTTCGATGAAGCCATCTTTCATGCAGTCTGAGATGTTTTTCAAGCATTCCTTCCCTCGACTCTCTCCCTTGAGCCACTGGATGCACTGGCTTCATAGACTACACTGGAACTGCACTTTATGCTTTCTTCTTCTTCCCCTGCTGCTTTTACCAGGTTCTCCTTCACAGTTCCTCCTTTTACTTCTCATACCTGTAAAATTCTGTATGAGCATCACATGATGTTTGCAGTGCTACAGCAATAAATTTACTTTCTGTACACCATTTTTTCACTTTATGTGCATATTGCTTTCTGTTAAATGAACATATTTGTAGGTGCTTCTCTCAAAGCTTATTTACCAAATGATTTAAAATAGCGGGGCAGCTAAACAGTGTCCAGGTTCAGATAATGGTGTTGCAATTTTACAGCCGCTGGCTCTTGCATTCCTTTCCTGATCTCCTCACCTTTCTCTCTCCTGCTCCAGGAGGTTGGTGAAGTCGTCGCTCTTGTTCATGTAGTCGGCGTGCTTCCTCTTCTCTGTGTCCAGCTCATGGATCGTTCGCCGGTGGCACTTTTCTGCGAATAGCAGCTGACCCAGCATCCGCCGGTACGTCTCCTTGTGCTTCTCCTGCAGACGCTCGAGCTGAGACGGCAAATACGAACACGCACACACAGAAACAAATAATTCCAGTTGCTGTGGTGCAACATGCCGAGTGTTTTGTAGCAACAACCTCCTGCCAGGTGGTGACAAAAACATTACTTTTATTAGTTTCTGTCTTGTGATTTCTTGGATTTCGAGGGTCTTGAGGCCTGTTAATAAAAAAGTAATTTTGATCATCCCTCAGGATTTGTGACTGACACTCGCCTACTAACCTCAGTCATCGGTTTCTGGTAGACACTGTGGTTGTGTGGTTTGGTGCCTGTGATGACGCCGTCTCTCTGAAGGGCCTGGAGGGCCGAGCCAGGGACCGCGGAGCCATACTGTGACTCAAGGGCTTCTGGGGAACTCTGTTTGGACTTCAGCATGCAGATAACATCCTCTCTGGCCTGAAGTTACACAGAAATGATACAGAGGGTGTTAAAAACTTGCTAGTCTTTGCTTTGTGGATCACCAGTTTACCTTTCAGAGTTCTCTAAAGTACCAACTCGATAAAGTCTAAGTGTGGTTGTCAGTTTTCTCTGGTATGTTACATTTTAAACCACAAGAGAGAGCTGTTGTGCAAAACTTGCAGTTACTCAAGCCAATAATGTTCAGGTACTGCGCTCATCCACCTTTTCTCTTATCATTGCACTTGTCCTGCTTACAGCTGCAGATCACATACAGAAAGCTAAACACAAAGGGAAACAATGCCTCGCCCACCTGAATCTCTCCTTCCATGATTCCCAACAGTGTCAGCAAATCCTCTTTAGACAGATCCAGGATGTTCTGTCTTTTATCTCCAGCCTTGGAGGAATCCAACGGTTTGTCTTTGTCAGAGATCACCTCGACCTCCACTGTTTCCTCACCATCTTTCTGCTGGACTTTGGCCTTCAGGGTCTTCACAGGCAGGCTCACTTCCTGTTCTTGGTCACCCTGTGGAACTCCAAGTACCCCATTGGCTGGGGTGTCCACCCCACTGCTTTTGGATCTCATCCTACCTGAACCAGAGAGAGAAGGAACAGGTTTCTCTGTTTTTAATTCAGCCTTTTATTCGGTTGCATCCCACTACCATTCATCTTTTTCCTTTCATAGGTATTTTTGGTTCAGGAGTGTGTTGTTTGAGTTTGGCTTCCATTCCTGTTCACATTAACAGACCTTCTGACCTGCACTGATCCGATGACAAACACAAGCACAATCATTGTGTTTGTATTAAAACTGGATAAACATGTCTTCTGTTAACATCCCTAATCTGGAGTGAATATCAATAATTACCCACCTGTGTGTGTGTGTGTGTGTGTGTGTGTGTGTAGTCCCAAAATCACAAAGGCATATAAGGGTGAGTGTTGGTAGAAGTGCATGTACTTATCACTGGTTCACAACTTCTGCTGTCATTTCTGAATGTTTTAAATAATTTAAAAGTAGTTTGCAACTGAGCCTGTGCACAGCATGAGTTCATTTGTATTTATGAGTCAAGTTTACAGTTGTCAAAGGTTGGAGACACAGCTACAGTCAATTTAGAATAACCAATGAACCAAACCGCCGGTGTGGCTTCTCAGTCACAGTAATCCACACAAACTCCACAGAGAAAGATTCAAACCCAGAAGCTTGGTGCTGTGAGGTGACCATGCTAACCACTGAACCACTCTGCCACCCTCTTCAGTTAATATCATTTTTTTAAAGTTATGAAAGCAGTGGGTACAACTTTTGGAGGACATGGATACACAAACTAATTTATAT
Source organism: Copadichromis virginalis (assembly GCF_057382275.1). Classification (NCBI taxonomy): domain Eukaryota; kingdom Metazoa; phylum Chordata; class Actinopteri; order Cichliformes; family Cichlidae; genus Copadichromis; species Copadichromis virginalis. Next base: position 15,456,627 of record NC_140636.1, read on the forward strand.
TTATCCTCCTACGACCTGGTGTCCACACATGTGGACGTCACATTTTGGGTTATTTAGGCCAAAATCCTCAATTTTGCTCTTCAAGGGCCTGATATCCACTTACGAGGACATTATGCTGCCACTGTTCTATTGAAATTTTAAACAAATATCCTCATATGTGGCTCTCATTTTTCTCAGAAACAAAAAAAAAGGTAAAAAAAAAAATCTGGTAATTCTTGGTTTTTACATTCATCAGGTGCCAATCAGCCCAAATATCAAAGAGAAACTTAAAATGCATGTTGTGGAAGAGTTCAGGTCTTAGGAGGTTAAATTAGTTACAAAAAATGGCAAAAATGTGACATTAAAATTTCCACATTTCTGTGATGCTAAAACAAAAGCTAGGGGCAAAGACCTCTACCCAGTTCTCAAGCTGGGAGCTGACTCCACACACGAGAACAACAACCAACAATGTTAAGAGACTGAAGAGAAGTTTGTTTCTCTGTCTCTGTGAATGTGAAAACGTGCGTGTTCTTGTGTGTGTGTTCACGTTCTGTACGAACAGAGTGCTCTTTGTGATCGGTTTCAGATATGACATCAGCAGCTCTTTATAATTACAAACAGAAAAGCACCCTGAGCACCTAGAGTCCCCCTGTAAGCCCACAGTGATGTCATAGCGCCCTGACCTCTGAATCATCCCAAATAAGCCGTCCAAACTGTCAGGACTTCTCTCTGGTGCACGTTCATGGAAGTGTGCGATAGAATTCACACATATGCTCTACTGGAACATCAGTAACTATGCGTATCAGTCCAACCTGATAAAAAAGTAAAGCTCAGTTAGATTTTCTATACAATTTCGAGAAGTTTGAAAGAGAGTCTATCAAACTGCTGCTTCACATCAAGAGAAATGCTTATCTTCTTCAGTAATAAAGGTCACCAAAGTCAAGACTGCAGTGAATTCCAATGACGCTTGAAACCGATCTCTTTGAATCCCACTTGTTTCGGGGAAAAACACCTATGTACGAAAATTGGGGTGCAAGATAACAGTGGCAGCATCTCTCAGTTCAAATAAAGAGGAAAGAAAATCAAACAAACGGACCCATTAAGTGCATCCTTTATCTCGGAGTTCAGAGAGTGCACTTTGGCTCCGAGGAGATCTGGTTCTTAACTGGAGATTAATGGCGGTGCCTTCTTTCCTGCTCATACCTATTAGTTTCAGCTGTAGGCTCGCTAACGTTCATTCCAGTGTTGTGGTGCAGCAGTGTGCGCGAGTGCTGATAGTGTTGGGTCCACCATTCAAACTGTGCCAGTGTTTCTGAATGATGCCCAGAGGTCGAGGGCATTAAAATGACCACCTCTGGGACACGAGCGTGACGAAACACAGAAACATGTGTAGTGCTGCAAATGACTCTGGCAGACTTCCTAAGGACAAGATGGTTGACACCGAGTGAGGACCGTGATGGTTTATTTTTAATTTCTGGGCCGACGCCATGAAAATCCAGCTACTGTAACAGCTCGGCTCACTTTGCAGTGTTACTATCGTTCAGCAGAGAAGGCGGGCGAGTGCAGTTAGAGCTGACAGATGTAAGAATAAAAATAGCTTCAGGTCAAATTCAGTCTTGTACAATAAAAATTCATATGAGGAAAATGTAAGAATGCATTAAAAGTAAAGCAAACAATCAAAACAAGGTTTCAGACAAACTGCCCCAGAACACAAACATTAATTCTGATCTTATTGTTGAAATGCAGCTCACTTGACTTCACGGCAACTATATATGTTTTTATCATGTTTAGCTCTGAATAAAGGCTTTTGTCCTTTTTCCTAATAGGGGGCGGGACCCTATCTCGCTACTACAGGCTCAGAGGCAGGTCACACCCCGGGCAGGTGACCAATCTGAAGCAGGGCTTTGAGTAAAACATACAAAACTTTATTTAAACCTACCAGCTAATGCAGGGGTGGGCAATCTCAGTCCACGAGGGCCGGTGTCCCTGCAGGTTTTAGGTCTCACCTTGGGTCAACACACCTGAATCACATGATTAGTTCATTACCAGGCCTCTGGAGAACTTCAGGACATGTTGAGGAGCTAATTAGGCCATTTAAATCAGCTGTGTTGGTTCGAGGACACATCTAAAACCTGCAGGGACACCGGCCCTCATGGACTGAGATTGCCCACCCCTGAGCTAATGCCTTTCATTTAGGTTTTTGGAAATAGCACATCATTTTCTACTTAGTTTAGCACTGATTTACAGTACTAATTATCCTCCTCATGAAAGGCAGTATTCACTCTTCTTTTATCTCTTGTTTGGCCTCCACCAGCTGAATATACAACTGTGTCCTCACAGGAACGGTTCTTGCAAAACTAAAACACGGATCGTAAAGAAAGCTCAGATGAGTCCATCCAGCACTCCGTGGCTCCCGCGCCGCCACCCGCCTCGTCCGCTGGGGGTTCTGGCGAGTCCGTCCAGCCTCCCGTCTCCGCTGGGGGGCCCAAGGGGCCCGTCCAGCCACCTGTCTCCGCTGGGGGGCCCGAGGGGCCCGTCCAGCCACCAGCTGCTCCACCGGCAGCCTCATACACGTCTGCAGTAGCAGTGTCATCCACGCCGCCGCCAGCTGCAGCGCCTCTGTCTCCGGCTTCATCCTCGTCAGCTGCAGCCTCCGCGTCTCCTTCCTCGCCAGGTGCAGCCTCCGCGTCTCCACCCACGCCGTCGCCTGGTCCAGCTCCAGCATCATCAGCATCATCAGCATCATCAGCTTCATCCCCGTCTGTAGCATCAGCATCATCAGCTTCTGCTTCCGCCTCGTGTGGTCCATCCTCGTCTGCAGCGTCAGCTGCTGAGCTGCCGTCTGGTCCTGTGCCCACCGAGCCTCGGCCAGTACGCCTGACACTTAAGAGCCGCCGCCGCTTTCCGCGGCCGGCCCCCTGAACAGCTCCGTCGTCTCCTTCGCCGCCGCCGTTGCCTTCCGCGCGGTCGGCCCCCTGAACTGTTTCGCCACCGCCATTGCCGTCCGCATGGTCGGCCCCCTGAACTGTTTCGCCGCCGCCATTGCCGTCCGCATGGTCGGCCCCCTGAACTGTTTTGCCGCCGCCGTTGCCTTCCGCGCGGCCAGCCCCCTGAACTGCTCCGTCGTCGCCGCCGCCGCTGCCTTCCGCGCGGTCGGCCCCCTGAACTGTTTCGCCGCCGCCATTGCCGTCCGCATGGTCGGCCCCCTGAACTGTTTCGCCGCCGCCATTGCCGTCCGCATGGTCGGCCCCCTGAACTGTTTCGCCGCCGCCGTTGCCTTCCGCGCGGCCAGCCCCCTGAACTGCTCCGTCGTCGCCGCCGCCGCTGCCTTCCGCGCGGTCGGCCCCCTGAACTGTTTCGCCGCCGCCATTGCCGTCCGCATGGTCGGCCCCCTGAACTGCCCCTGTGTTTGGGTTGTTTTCTTGGGCTCCGGTGTTTGCTGTGCTCTGCTTTTGTTTTCTGTTCCGAGCCCTCCGTCCTGGGCCCCCGCCGCCCGCCCTGGGTTGTTTTCTGTTTGGTTTTGTTTTTCTGAGTTTCGGTTGTCTGGAGCCAGCCCTTAAGGGGGGGTGGTACTGTCACGGTCCTGGGTCTCCTGACCCAGCGTTTTTAGTTCTTTGTGATGTTTGTATTATTGTACTTGTGTGAGTTATTCTATGGTTTCTAGTTTCGATCCCTTGCCCTTCATGTTTCTCTGTGTCCCCTCAGTTCTGTGTAGTCTGTGTCTGCATGTTTGAGTTCCCCTCTGTGTCTCTCGGTTCTTAGAGTCCTCTGCCTTATGGTTTATGTCTCTGTGTTTCTTGGTTGATCTGATATCCTCGTGTTGGTGTTGTTCCCAGATCATCATACTAAATGTTGTTCCAGGATCAACATTGCAAGTGACCAATCAGAATGTTGTGACGTCATACTTTTGCGACTTCGGGAAAAACCGGCGTAAAACAAAAAACTGTACTAAAGCTGCGTGAAACTGCCTCTGTCCGCCGATCAACGGACCCTGACCCTAACCCTAACTGTAACCCTTTAATAAACAGTAAGCAGAATTGATATTGTCCTTGCAACATTGGAATTTCATAAATGCACAAATGGCTTGGCGCGCAAAAGAATAACGTCACAACAATGTGATTGGTCACTTGCAATGTTGAACCTGGAACAACATTTTCATGATGGTCTGGGAACAACACCAACACGAGGATATCAGATCATCCGTGTTTCTTAGTTGCTGTCTCCACTGTGTCAAGTTCGCGTCTCTGTGTGATACTTCCTGTTTTACTTTGATGGTCCGTGTCCTATGTGAATGTGTCCTGCTTTGCTTGTCTCGTCAGTCCTGATTTCTCCCAGCTGTGCCCTCCTTCTGTGTCTCATTCCCCTCGTTACTTCCCAGTGTATTTAAACCCCGTGTTTCTCTGAGTCAGTGTCGCGTCGTCCCTCATGCTGTGTGTGACTCTCCCCGTGCCTTCTGGTATGCATTTTAATTAGCGTTTCCCAGTTTAGTTTTGTATTGCTTGTGTTCTATTTTCCAGCAATAAAGCTGTGCTTTTGAGTTCAAGTTCTGTCCCCGTGAGTTTGCGTTTGTGTCCAATCCCTGCCTGCCACACAGCCAAAACATGACAAACACTGCACAGAGTGTTAGAAAACTAAATATATCTCAACGAGAAATGCATTTGTCTTTAGAAATCAACTTTTAATTTATTATTATAACAAGTCCAACATTCCTCAGCTGCACAACCTGATGACATTTAATATCCAACACTTCCTGGTAGCAGAAAATAATAAAATCATTACAGTTTCACGGCCTTTGCTGATTACAGTTTAACAACTTTTGCAGAGTCCATAAGTATTTGGACTATTTGACCAGGTTTTTCTCCATGTGCAACCACAGCTGATCTGAAATCTTGCTGTTGAAACTGGCTGCTACATATTTATCATCCTCATGGCCAATTACAGGCAACTCATGAACACAACTGTCATGTGTCAAAGCCCACTGTCTTCACAGTTTTGAGTCACCTTGACTGGTCGCTGCAGTCTTTATCAATTTAATTCCGCAGAGAGACAAGCTGGGATTCCTGAGTCACGTGACCTGAATTCCTCCCTGCCGTGAAGCATTCCCATTTGTCTTTATGGAAAAGAAAGGAGAGCATGCAGACAGTAAATCTGTACTCTAACATCAATGACCACCTGTCACAATGTCCACACACACTCACAGCATCTAAGCCATCACCACTGATGGTGCGGCATCCAGTACTTCAATCTAATAAGAAATATCCTAAAACCCAAGTCCAAGGCCTGAGTCTAAATTTAAAGTGGGACCCATATCTGCCCCAAGGCTTGGGCAGGTCCAGCTGTCACACACGTGTATTTATAGGCCCCAACAAAGCACGTGCCTCCATTCCAAAGTGATAAAAAGAAACTGTAAAAGCTAATCAGTGGTCCGCACCGATGTTCACTTTATGGCTTACATATACCTTTAGTCCGAATGATGTTTGCTCCCAGCACGCTCTAATAAAATTTAATAGGCATAATGTTGTAGCCTGTGCCAGATACACTAATTATGTTATGGTTACACACAGAGTTAGAGTTGGAGAAAATGACTGAAAACTTATTAAATAAATGAGTCATTTATTTGCCAGTGGTTGGTCTGCTTGGGCAGATACGAGCCCTCAATCGCACAAAAGATGGTGGAAAGTCAACTACCTGCATCCTGTGTGTGTTCATTTGCAGATATTCCCTTTAAAGACACCATTAGCTGAAATAAAATTATAGCATGATAAGGTCACGAGGCTACTGAAAACTGAGCTTGTATGTGATGCTCGTATCAAGAGGTTGGGCCTGGTGGCAAAAAACTGGCATATAACCAAATTGATCTGCCGGATGAGGACGGAGGTGATGAATAAGGAAAAATGACTTTTTTGATTCGGTGTGATTTGATGTATTCACAGCACAAACCCAGCGTGACCAAAAAAGGAGAGAGAACTGCACGAGAGCATTAGGGTACCAGTTCTGCCAGAGAACACAGATAAAATGCAGCGTGCTCGAGCAGCAAGAAAAACACACCAGCCCTGCCAAGACATGAAAGCTCCAATCAAAACCGTCTCTGCGGATGGGTTTCGAAGCTACCAGTCAATCCATTTATTATTGAAACTTTTGTGAGGATGCAAGGGTACAAAGCCGCAGTCTGCTCCAGGAATCCATTTTGGGAGACGGAGCCTTCGAGCCGAGACGGCCGGTGGCCTTCACGGGTCAAATTTTACATAACAGTCTTTTCCTGGGAAAACTAAAGACTCTGTTGGCAGAAAAAGTTTGGAGTGATACTTGTTCACATTCCTTAAAGATTCTGCTTTCATAAACGTTCTTCTTGTAATGTTAAACTGAACCATCAAAAAGATTTTGTGCACATAACGCGAGCATTTACAGCTTGTCTTACTGTAATCATGGCTTCTATTAATACTTAACTAATGCTGGCATAGCACACTGGAGCAAAATGTCAGCATAGGTGGTGGGTTTCATCTTGTAGTATTCTCCTGATGTCACATTAACCTGATCCCCTCATGGGAACCAGCCGAAGCTTGAACAGTGAGCAAACCGAGAAGAATGCAGGTGGCTCTCTAAGTAAGTCTTTGCTATTAGAGCAAACACGCTCTTTGCTTGATAAACACTCAGCGCAGGTAGGCCGTTAATCAGTCACTTATAAAACAGGACGCATTCGTGAGAGTTGTTGTGAGGGCACTTTGTTAAATATTCACTCAAGCTGTTTATTCACTCTTACTGTGTAAATCCACCGGCGAACCTAGCGAGATGAAACATGCTCAGATTTGGGTCATGCATTATAAACACTGCTGCACATGAAGCACACTTAGATTAGACATAGTCTATTAGAAACATAGTTTCAAACACGACGATAAACGTTCACATTTTAACGATTCCCATAGCAACGGCATTTAGTAAGAGTCACTTGACTCTCGTTGCTAAAGTCTAGCGGCAGCATCGGTAAACCAACACCAACTAATGAAGCACTAGATCTTTCTAGATCTGGTTATCATCTTTACCCTCTCTTAAGGAAGATATTAAGTTCTGAGTGTGCTATGAATAGAAACAGCAACATATGGATGAAGCACATTCAAACGTGGGAAAGAGACATAGGCTCGGCCATTTGTCTAAAATCCTCTGAATGCCAGCTGAAGTCAGCGCGGAGCAAAAAATGGGCGACTGAGAGAGAACTTAGAAAGTCATCTTAAAGCACACATCAAACGTCTGTTTGGTTTCCATAACATGTTTTCATAGCTGTTCAGAGAACAGTGTTTTTGTGCTAACTTGCAGCTCTTCTCCAACCATTAGAGTTCTGGAATTTATTGGGAATTGGACTGGTACTGATATGGTGCACTGGAGCACTCCAAGTCCTTTTCTACTGCAAACCTCATTCACCCAGTTTCATACATATTCATGCAAACACTGTTTTCTATACCTAAGAGCTTTGTCTGACAATTGTGCACACACACACTGGACTGGAGTAGCTGTAAAATAAACATCGACCTTCCGACGGGTAAGTGACCAACTCTACTTCTTGAGCCCCTGTTGATCCCAGCTGTATGCCAGGGTGGCGACTTGCAGAACAATCACAAAAACCTGGCAGGCACAAAGGCTCCTCCCTCCATTCTGTCCTGCGTCTACTATCCTCTTCAGTCACACCAACAGCACCCAGAAGCTTTTTTAATCGTTCAAATTAATAAAAGAAAATGTTGATAAAAATGTGTCACCGCTACCAAAGGTGTAAAAGTAACTGTTGCTGGAGATGAAAATTGAGCTTAGCAACTCAGCGACCCAGATATTTTATCTGAGGAGGGTGTGGAGACCAAAACAGAGGTAAAAAGGCTCCAAAGGTCAGAGAGATTAAATATGTGTGGACGGGAAAACAGTGGGCAGAAATTTCAGCTTTAAAGTTTAAAGTTTGCAGCTGGCCTTCCAGTAAACCTAAGCTATCGCACGTCGCAGCGCTCGGAATGATAATGTAACACATGGCTAACCACAAATCTCCAAACTGCTACCCATTTAAGTTTGTAAGTGAGCATTTGCATTGTCTTGTGCTGGTGCCATTGTCAGTTGTTTACCTTTTTTACAGATGGGAAAAAATGAAAAGCATTGTTGCAGGTGAGACAAAAATAAACTAAAGCATAACACGTCTGTCAGAGAAGAGCTCTGACTCGCTGAGAGACGTGTGGAGTCACAGAGTGATTGGTTCAGGGACAAAGACGGCCTGTCTTAGTCACAGAGGCCAGTCATCTTCATTCTAAAGGTGCCTTCAGATGTTTTACTGTATATGCTGGTTTGTTCTCTCCTGACCAGTAATATCACTGGAATGATGAAGGCTGGTGTAACTTATCACACAGGAAATCACCAGGAAAGTCATGATTATGTCACTACTGGCAAACAGGGGAAAAGTTTACAGAATGGGTCGTGAGGTTTGTTTCCAGCTGTGAAATTTGAAATGTCTCCTGATGCAATCCATATTTAATGCCAGAGCGGTCCAGGCACATCATGGTCCAAAGATCCGAACCTAATGAATGACATCACTCGTCTTATTATCGTTAAACATCAACAGCCAGTTAACCAGTCCCCTGTTTTTAGCACGTATGCGTCGCCATTCTGACCACAACATATCAAGTGCTCTTTAGAATATCTTGGGTTGCCATGGAGTTCTGGGCTTATTTTTAAATGAAGGGCACATGAGTTATAAGTGCCGCTGTTCTGCGAAACATCCCGAAGTATCTAAACTGCATTTTTGGAATTCAAGACCAGGGGCATTTATACGACTGTAGCTGTGCATGTGTCGGTGACAGCTGTTGTCGAGGCCCCCCAGACACGCAGGAAAGACACCGGCTACTGGCGGAACAAGCTCCGCCTCCTGTTTCTGTTAGTGCACGTGTCATAAAATGAATTAGCCCACATGAACACGAACACACAAGATAGAGGTACAGGTGCATATCGATGCAAGTATAAAGAACGGTATCATGATAAGCAACATTTACAGGGTGCTGAGGTGTCGGTGTCAACGTTTAATCCTGGAACAATGCTGTTCTGTCATGTGTACCACTGTGTACTCACTGCTAAACTATGTCACCTTGTGCATGAGAAACACCTTAAGTGACATAGAGCTCAAGTGATGTCGTGAGGTGACACACGAATCAATGCTGCTCTGGCGGAGACCCAGCCTCAGCTTAGTTTCAGTTAATCAGAGACTGCATTATTGATTTACACAAAGACTGATCCATTAACAAGCTGGGACTGATTACAGTCACAGATCTGTCTCTTCTGATTGCTCATTCAGCTGACTGAATTTCTACAGTGGCCAAATGTAACTGAGTACATTTACTCAAGTACTGCATTAAAATACATGTTCAGGGTTCTTGTTCTACTTTAGAAACCTTTATGCTTCTGTTATATCTATTTATATATTAGGCCAAGTCTGTGTATGTTTTACATATAAAAAAATAAAAAGTAAGAAAAAAGAGTTAAAAACAATCCCGAATTGAATCAGCTTTATTTCTATGGCGTAAAATCACAACAACAATGTTATGTTGTAAGGTAATACACTGCATGATAATACAGAGAGAACCCCAACAATCAGATGGCCTCCTATGAGCAAGCACTTGGCAACAGTGGGAAGGAAAAACGTCTTTTTAACAGGAAGAATCAAACTCCAGCCCCAACCTGCCACGGTCACGTGCGAGAGGAGGAGCTTAGCCACTCCATCAGCAGCATGCAACATACATAGTAACACTGCAGGAATAACAATAACGCACTGCAGTGACTGTGTGACCACAGAGTAGCTTTAAGTATGCTTTACTATCAATAACCCACGAAATATCATTAGAACTCCTTCCATCGGTGAATTTCACAGACTATCCTGAGAGTGTGCAGGAGTAAAGAGGACTTACAAGCACAGAAATGTTAATGAGCAATCTCTCTGCACCGGGTCTCTCTGTCCTGAGGCAGGGCTGGTACCACTGGAAGGCAGGAAGGGAGAGGCTGCGCTGCGGTCTCGAACACTCAAGGAGGAAAGAAAACCCTCGACTCATCAGCGGGAGCTGGCCTTGAAGAGACCGAGGCGCATTTCACATTTTTCTTTTCAGTTTACTGAGACAGGGTGACGTATGGCCTGACAAACAGCGACTGGCAGGAGCCATGTGTCTCCTCCTAAACACTGGTGACTTCATGTGAATGAAATGGAATTCATTTCGGTGTCATTACATCCCATAAATATTCCAGATGAAAGATGTCATCGTGCTGCAGCTCGTCGGGCCTAAGCTTCTTAATGCTGAGCAGCGCAGCAGTGAGAGCTGCATGAGGAGGCGAAGGCGGCGCGTGTGGGAGACGTCGGGGGCAAAGGTCGACTGTGTGAATGTGTACGATATCATTCTCATTTCTTTGCAATATCTCAATAAACCACCATGCCCTGCTGTGTTGTGGGTGTTTCCTCCCACATGCCCACATTCTTTACAGTAAATGGTCTCATTCACACAGTAACAACGTGTAATTCATTGAGAAATGTTTGATTCATGACTTTCTTTTATCCGAACGTGCTGCATTTCCATTATCAGCACAGAGACTAGTCGTGTGTCTGCTCGCACACTAATTAATTCAAAATGTTTAAACGCTCATTATTTGGAATTAATCACACAGGAATGTGGGGAATAGTGTTTTCATTCACATACTGCAGAACAAATGAAGCCAGGAGACTCTTTTGACCAGTGCTCTTTACTGGCTCAATAAAACTGATGACAGCCGAGCAGCAGCAGCACCTGCACTCAGCCGTTTCATTCACTACAGCCTGAAAGCAGAACAGCTGATAAGCTCCACTCTGCTAGAACCGCATGTTTGTCATTGGCTCTTTCCCTCTAAATAGCAGAGATTTTTTTTCTCCAGCATGAGAGATGCAAGAGATGATCACTCACCTGCCGCTCTGATGTTTCCAGAATGTTTAACCAGTTAGTAAACACAGCAAGTAATCCTAGAATCAAAAATAATAAAAGGCAAGAAGGAAATACAGAGTCCACTCGTATCCTCTGGCTTGTGTGGTCCACTGGTGGTGTCTGCTTCCCTGCTCTCTCACTCTCTCCCTGCCTCTCTTCTTTTAGGTCGTCGGGTCAAGAAGGGAATGGTAGAGAGCAATAACAGAGGACTGTAACTTCCCTCTCTCTCACACACACACAGATACACACAGATACACACACACACACGCCCTCTCTCGCTCCCACAGCCTATCCAGTTCTGTTTCACATAGCAGGCTAGCACACACCTCTCATTTTCTTTCCCTCCTATCCCTTCAAGAAGCCAGTTGATGAGCGGTGTGTGTGTGTGTGTGTGTGTGTGTGTGTGTGCGTGCGTGTGTGTGGAGGGGGGCATGCGCTATTCTCTTCCCGCTCTGTCTGAAAGAGGCCGTTGCCTGGTGAGGTGGACTGTGATGTCCTTTGTCACAGGGCCAGATCTTTTCTCCAAGCCACATCCACCATCATCCCTCTCTGTGCTTTTTGACCAGAGTCACATAAGCCAGAAGTATACTTCTATATTTAACTCATCCACTGCTGCCAGCACGGGTGCCACTAGCAGCTGAGGCTAGCTGAATGCTAGATGTTTTGGCCGGCCATTCAGAGAGCCAACTCTCCCCGCTGACCCTCGGTGACAGCTGAACAGTGCTGTGCCATTCTCACAGGCTGGGAAAGTCCAGTGACAGCAGCCACCCAAGCCCTAACAGTGGCCGAGTAACCGCCAATTGCCGTCTTGGGATGGTTGAGCGTGGCCAAACTCTCCAGGACTTTGGCAGCCAGGCTGTCTTTTTGGCCCTGCTTGCAGAAAACAATCTAATTTAGGGAGGCGAGCAGAATCTGAGGTGCGGTAATTGTGCTCTGCATCAATGGGAAGAGCTGCTGCCAGGGTGCTGCTGAGTCAGAGTGAGTAAATGAACCTAACCTTGGTTCACCTACCTGTTTTATATGTGGGGTAGTTCGCTCTCAAGTCCAGCATAAATAAATATATACTGAAAAGCAAAGACAACATCTAGTCCATGTAGTTTAGATCATAACTGAAGAGCTCATTACTGCTGGGAACTGTGCATCTTTACTGGTTATAAAAGCCCGGCACCAGTGGCACATTTTCTTGACACGCTGATTTGCGATGATGAAAAAGAATAAGTAAAACATGGCGTAGGATGGAAGGCTTAGAGACAACGAAATAGGTGAGTCTGAGCTGGTTTGGATCTGGGCAGAGGACATCTAAGGACAGGGATGCCGGAGATGGGGCCAGGCAAGAGGAGAGGAGCAGTACGGATGGAGGAAGATGAAGAGGATGGGAAGAGGAATGCATGATTCCCAACAGGAAGTGAAAATGAAAAGGGCACCTCACTCTAGAATCAAGCACGAAGACAGATGTGACCTATTGAATGAAAAGGAAATGCCAAAATGAAAGGTGTCTAGCAGCTCTTCTAACTCTGCACTGAACTTTAAAACTTTGTCTTAACTGTAAAATATCTAAGCAGTAAAACTATATTTAAATATTTGCAAAATCTCATCGTCTCTCCTTTCAAAACAGTACATCACATTAAGGACATAATGGTTCCTTTTCAATGCTACAGTTCATCACGGCTCATACAGATGGTTTTGTAATATCTTGCCAGCAGTAGTCCAGTATATGCTCTCAGATTTGATATCATATACGCTAATGTAAGGAGCATAAACTGTCCTTTATTCTGCATGCGTGTAAATTATGATAATGTAAACAGTGAAGTGAAAGCACTTTGCATGTGGCCCATGGCAGAGATCAGCAGTGAGTGATGGTAATGCTCCGAAACATAAACCCAGAGCTCCTCTGCTTTCTTGTCTGACCAGGACAGAAAGTTTAAAGATTTCAAATCACAGTTACGGGTGATGCACAAGGAGTCATGGCGGTCTGCGTCTTTCTGTTACTAAAGTGAAAGTCCTGTCTGGTCACCAAGGAGCAGGGCTCGGTGCACATAATGACGCTCTTATCTCTATGTGGAAACCAAAGCAAACAAAAGAGGCAGCGGCGAACAGACTCACGTACTCCCTGAGGAGTTATGTCAGATGGACACTGATGCATTCACTCCCTGTTTGTCAGAGCAGTTGCGTTCAGGAGTAGCAGTTGCTGGATTATCTGGGCGTGGTGCTGATGTCATGTTTTGTTCCATAAAGTGAAACCTTGCTGCAGCGGACATAAACCCATGCATACACTTCTCTGCTTCTTCAGATTCCTTTACTTCTGTTGTCATGAATCATTTCTCCAGGCGGCCTATCTGAAGATGCAAAATCACCTTAACGTGCACGCGCTCTGCAGCTAACCCAAAGCTTTGAACTTTTTCTCATCCTTATTTGTGACAATCAGCATGAATGAGCGCAAAGAAAAACAAAGCCCATTTGTTTGACAGGCCTCTTCCTCCTCACATATGAAGTCATTCCTCTCCGTTTGGTATCGGAGAAGAAGCTCTAGCCAAACTGAGGTCATGAGAAGGTTATTTTGATTGGATGCCATAATTCCCACACCCAGAATGAAGTCATGTGGTGGGATTCTGTGAGGAAGAGGTTTGTTATGATTTCAATCTGTACACAGAATGCCCGGAGGACGGTGGGCCCGTCAGGGCGCTTTGGGCTGTGGTTGTTATGAAACATGTGGGCTGGTGGAAGGAGCTGCCATTCCTGTACGATGTGATCAGAGCGAATCGCACTCACGTCTGATAAATACAAGATGGGTGATAAAATTTTGCTATAAGATGTCAGCTTCATGACCCAGGTGGAAGCAAAAGTCTTGGTTTGAGGTTTAATCGAGGGAAACGTAGGCAGAGAAGATAACATGACATCTGCACTGTATGATGTTACATATCAGACTCTATTATGTAAGTCTTTCATATCTCCATTTTTCACGCCGGTCTTTCCCATCCAACGGTCACGGCTGTCTTCACATCACTCCACCAGCATTAGCGAGTCTCTCTTCACTTCTACTTCTTCTGATCAGCCGTCACCTCGGCTCTCCCGGGTCGTTTTTAGGTTTGGCCTCGCTGAAGGATGCTGATGAGCTGTCCAAGCAAAGTGAGATTAGGCTAAACTGAGAAAACAGAGACAGTCGTATTCTGGGCCTGAAGCCATGAAGGGACTGAAGATGTTTTTAGATGAAGGGATGAAAAGACAAAGAGAACGGCACTGATGTGCAAACCTAAGGGACGGGAAATGCACCAGTCCTCCTTGAAAGCATTTTGAAAAATTGTAAAATAATCTACAAGACATTTTGTAACACAGCTGTGGCTCAGTTATTCAACACTGCCTGGTATAAGGTGACCGAGAGTTCCACTTTAGGCAGTCGTGTGATTTATGCCAAAACTTTAATCTGCATAGTTTTTTGTTTAAGCTTTCAGGAATGCATTCAAATGACCACAGTGTAAGAAAAAAGCTGATGGTTTCTGCATGATCCAAAAAGTGTTGCCTGAAGATTTGAATGACCTGTGGCAACACGAAAAGTGAACCTGGAACGCTTAGAACAGGTGAAATTCCAAGAGAAAGCTTCCAGAGCTACAATAAAAATATTTTGCCAACTGTGTTTCTGCATAAAATTAAAAATATTTGTTAGCGTACTGCTACCTGACACATGCACATGAGTAGGCTGCTGGAGGTCACTTCATGGAGCTCCGGTTCCATGTGCTCCTCCTGTTGCCAGGTTATTGGCCTTCTACGGCCCTGTCCAGCTCTCTTCCTGATATCCTCCACACTATTGTGACTGTGCTGTGAGACACAACAAATCTTACAACAACACAGATGGATGTACGGAGAGGTAATTCCATGGAGTTCTGGCAGTGCCTCCTGTTTCTCCTCACACAAAAGAGCAGAGAGCAGTCATGCTGCTGGGTCGATGGCCTTCTACAGCAGCTTCCTATGGTCCTTCCTATGGTCTGTGGCCTCCATCTGCCAAATCCCTCCCTTTCTGCAGGTTGTCTTGTTGCTGCCTCTTTGGTGCACCTGTTGCCACTTTCATTTACACCAAAGCACATGAAGGTTTCTGCTTCCTAACTGAACAGATTGACATCCCTGAAGTTTAGCTGACTTTGAGTGTTATCTTCATTTTAATTCAATTTGATTGGTTTGGTTTAGGAAGACAATCTTTGTTAGCTGCTACTTGCTGAAAGGTTTAAAACATAACCCTTCATAACATAACAGATTGTTGATCCTTGAGTTTTTGAAATGATTAAACTAAATATGTCTGACAGACCAGCTGAGCCCCTTTGTCTCTAAGCTAACGGGTATTTAGCTGTAGGTACATGTAACAAGAAAGCAAATACATTTACCTTCCAAAATAGCTGCTTTACTCACTGCCACCAATCAAAGACAAACCTCAGTTATTTGTTAAAGGATATATAATCAGATTAACTTCCCTGCAATGACAAGCAAGCTTTCAGTATTTGAATTCACGTAGGAAACCTTTTTACAGTAAGACTGCTCACCAAACATCTTATGGTAAATTATCCAGAAAGGGCCAGCACGTCTCAGGATACCACAAAAATACCACACCACATGTATCCCAGGATCACATTCATCACCACAGGAATTCCTCTGCTGAAGTACAGCTACCTCTTTCATGTGGTGCTGTATCACAGGAATTCCAGTACGGCTGATGTTTGGTCTGTCTGTGTAAAGTCTGTTTGTATTTTTCGCTTCCAAACACAGAAATTGTGACCTGGCATAAAAATGATAAATGTAACATAATTTTTCTTTCATAAGAACAATGAAAATGACATCACGCTGCTGTTTGAGTCAAACTACTCATCAAAAGACTTCTAGAGCAATTTGAAGGTGGTTTACTGTAAGCTTGGACGTAGATCATGTTTGACACCAAATTTCAGCTCAGTAAAAACGAAACAACATAAACAGAAAATCAGCCACAGGCGTCACCTTTGCCAAAAACTGGCATTCATGCAGTCTCAGACCAAAGCGACTCTTTAATTTAAATTAAAAAAGTAATAGTAAGACCATAGCACTCAGTGGAATCCAGTGTTGCCATGATAAACAGGGTATTCATAAGAGCGTGCATCTGGTTTCACTTTTTGGGCTTTTAACCCTGCTGAACTTGTTACATCACCCGTAACACATCCAGATAAATATAGGGGAATAATACTGACTCAACTGTGAATTATCATCATAACAGAAGTTATTGCTGTACATCTCTTGTGGTTTTTGTGTTTATTGATGTGAGCCTGTGTCTAAAGCCTAAATTGGCTGGGAAATTACATGCTGTTAAGTATTTCTGCCTTTGTTTTTCTTCTCGTGTTCCCATTCTGGTGATGAGTTACCCGCTCAGAAATGTTAATTACTTATGTTTCATTTCCTGTGTGTCCTGATCACACACTATAGAGCTGCATTGAGGAGGTGATTCTCTCTCACACACCCTCCTGCTCCCAGACTGTAACAATATTCAATAAAGTTTGAGTCCAGCTCACACAAACGATTAAAAAAAGTGATTGATATTTTCTGGCACAATCCAGTTTAAAGTAGTTTCCATAGCAGCAAACGCAGCATGACTCTCACCCACCGACACCGCCGCTGGTTTTCTCTCTCAAGGTCAGCCCCAGCAGGAGTCAGGACTGCCAGTCATGTGCCAGACTTTCTGGAGGGGAAGGGTATTTCCATATGAGGCTCAGATGCCTATGAGCCAGCGTGTCTCATGAACAGAGGAGGGAGACTGCAGGGCCACAGGGTTCATTCCAGACAACAGCTGGGCATCACTCAGTGTCACAAAATACTCAGACAATGAATAAATATCCTACAGAGCTCTAATAGAAGCATATAGCCTGCCCATCAATGGAAAGGATTCAACAAGTTAAGAATGACTCTCCCATCTTTTGCTCTTTTAAAAGCTACATTTGGATTTTTAGGGTTGTAGATTCTCTTTCAGATCTTATTAAGAGAAGAAATGGTGTAAAATTAGGACTACATGAACCACCAGGTGCCACTGTGTGCGCTGAAATGTCTCCCCCTTCTGGCGAAGAGGCGTCATTCATCAACACCAGCCGCCCTGTCAAGGGCACAGTGGAGCTCCGCCTACTTTAATTTGATTGGGTGATACCGGTGTTCGACGAAGTTTATTGGATATCTGGTCGTCAATACGATGACGAATAAGGAAATTCAAGGAAGAGAGCACCGCCGGTGACAAACGTGGGTAAACTCCTGTGTGTTATCAGTCTCGTGTACTCGTTGTGTGTCATTGTCATTTTTATCTCGATTTTTGGAGAAAACGGTCACGTGTTTCGTGTAAATTGGCGGCTTTCCCACGAGCTCTGCGAGCTGCATTTTAGACAGCAAGCTAACATTAGCTGCAAATGTTAGCTCCTGTGTTAAGAGTGTCACAGCAGAGTCAGCTGTCAGCTTCAGAGTGGAGTTCATAAGTCCAGTTATTCAGCTCCAGTTTCTCCTCCTAAGTCGTGGATTTACGTGACGTTGGCTGTCACAGTGAACGTGTTTTCATAACGTGGAGAACGGCACATAACTGTGTGCGGGTGTTTTCATTTAGTTTTCTGCTCAAAGGCCACAAGGAGGCGCACACAAGACACGGAGAAAAAACCTGATGTGCATCTGCTCCCATAGGTTTTTGGAGAGTTTCTGTAGTTTTGTCTCTGTTCCACCAGTACAGTGGATTTTAAGAATTATAATATCACGGTGTGGTTGAAGTGCAGGATTTCAGCTTTAATTCAAGGACGTTTTATACATAGTCCCTCATTTTCAGAGGATCTAAAGTAAATGGACAAACTAAAAAAGGTTAAGGGTGAATATTAGTAGTTCAAAGTGCTGGAGGCTAGACATTATGGACATCACTAGGTGCTGTGTTTCCTGCTTGAGATGCTCTGCAGGCCTTTAGTGCAGCTGCCTTCAGCTGCTGCCTGTCTGTGAGGCGCTCTGCCTTTTAGTTTTGTATTCAGTGACTGATAAGCTGCTCTCCTGGGCTGAGCTCAAGTGACTGGCTTGCTGATTGTAGAATACCCCATTTCTTTGCCTTGAGAAACTTTGCAGTTTGCTTTGGGCTATTATCCACCTGCACTGTGGAGCTCTGTCTGATCCACTCTGCAGCACCTGTCTGAATCTGAGCATAGAGTATAGCCTTGAACACTGCGCGGTTCATTCTGCTGCTTCTGTCAGCAGTCAGATCATCACAGAACAGTGACCTGTCATACATGCTCTTTCCTTCTACATCATTCTAGTAAAATTCACTCTATGTATCATCTGTCCAAAGAGTTTTCTTTTAGATGATTTTTTTATTTTTTATTTTTTTGGGAAAAAGTCGAATCTGGTGTTCGTGTCTCCCCCCAGTTGGCTGTAGCTCAGGAGGTCCTTTAGGTCTGGCTGAGCTGGTCAGTGCATTAATTTTTTTTTAGTTTTGTTGCTTTTTATTTTATTTTTTTGTTCTGTGACAGGTTTATGTGGGTTTTTCAGCGATTGCCTCCTTCTCTTGTATCAACATCTTTTTGTACTTCATATTCAGAGTTCCAGTGGAAAAAGTACCAAATACAAGTTCAGTACTAGGACTCAGCTCCTGGTCTTTTATCTGCTAAACATGCCACCAAACTGTAAAGAAACAGGTCTCACCTGGTCATGAAGCAGTTTATAAGTCCATGGTTCAGTTGAGCTGAGACTAGGGGTGGGGGAAAAAATCGATACTGTGTAGTATCGTGATATTTTGTTTGCTAATAATGTATCGATACAGGGACAGCAGAAATCGATATTTTGTTACAAAAAAGGTTTTTGTGCTCTGACTTCAGATAGGGTTGCCAACCGTCCCTTAAAATACGGAATCGTCCCGTATTTCGAAACAAAAGTACACGTCCCGTATTGAGCTAATAAGGGACGCACTTTGTCCCGTAATACAGTGAGAATCAAAAGTAGTCTATAAATGTTAATGGAATTAACGCTTTGTTTGAAAACATAATTCCCAGCCCCTTTCCTGCTTTGTGACCAATGAGCTGACAGCACACTTATGACAATTCGAGTATGACAATTCAGATTACCGCTCATCTCATTGGTCGAGGAAAGGTCGCTTGCGGAGAAAATACCGGAAGACAACAGATGACCACAACAAGAAGCATGGCCAACAGGGAAACAAACGCCGACACTGCGGTGCAAGTCTCGGACGACAGTAAACCTAAAGCTGGGCAGACACTGTGCGATTTTTTCAGTCACGTTATTCAGCTCCTGCTCAAACTGCACAATTGACTCGCAGGGGTTAGAAGTTTGCAGGTCACGATGCAGGTCTCACACTATACCGCCCGATGCTCTGATGCGACCTGAGTGCTCACACTGTGCCTCCATAAAATGAAGGTTATAACAGAAAATCTGTCGCTCGCTCTCCCTCTGTCTTTCACTCACACAGACACACACGCCACCACCACCATCAACTTTGCTAAATTGCTAATGAAAAACATGATCAGGCAGCTGTGATTGAGCAGCAGTGTAAATCCAACTATTTTCACGGTTGTTGTGGTCGTGATAATTTTGTGAGGCCACATCGAAAAGACTCGGATGAGCTTTCCATAGTTCTACAAGTTGTGCCTCCATCGCTTGTGTCCAGATCACACGCTGCACAGCCGCGCTGCTCCGTCTTTTACACCGACGTTTACGTGTTTGCGCGTGAGCAGTGTGAGCGGCTGTGGTGAGACCCTCACGAGCGATTGATGATCGGGAGCTGGTCGTGAGGTGTTAATCGCGTCTCGTTACCCCACGTATACTACACGATGCACGACGCACGATGAAGGCCAAAATCGGGCCGATCGCCAAATCGGTCGCACGACTCAAAAATCGGTTCAAAATGGGCCAAAAATCGCACAGTGTAAGCCCAGCATTACACTCACACAGACACACACACCACCACCATCAACTTTGCTAAATTGCTAATGAAAAACACTGATCAGGCAGCTGTGATTGAGCAGCAGTGTAAATCCAACTATTTTCACGGTTGTTGTGGTCGTGATAATTTTGTGATGCCACATCGAAAAGGCTCGGATGAGCTTTCCAAAGTTACCCCACGTATACTACACGATGCACGATGAAGATCACTCAAAAATCGGCTCAAAATGGGCCTAAAACCGCACAGTGTGAGCCCAGCATTAGAGCAGCAATGTTTGTTCCCCTCAGAGAAAGGGAAGAATGGGAAAAGGAAAACACCTGGCTGGAAAACGTTAATATGGGCATGTGCAGTGAATATCAGCGCTATGTGGCCAGAAGTGTGATAATATAATTTATTTTGTGTAATAAACAACTGCAAGGATAGATGATTACAAATAGATGACTAATACATAAAAGTAATACATAGATGAATAATGATGATGAGTTAAGATGCGTAATCATGGGAACAAGCGGGTTTACAAACAGGAGCAGCTGATTAGCATTAGAAAAGCTGAAATAATACCTCAACTGAAGCCAATTGTACTAAATGCACTAAATGTGCACTGTTACAAGAATGTTTTTCTTTCTATTGTTTTCTATTATTTTAAGTTAAGCAGGACAGAGTTCTTTTAAAGAAAGATTTACTTATATTCTCAAAAGTTAAGCATGACAGGCTTCTGTTTAAGAAAGAGACCTGTTTTACTGTGTTAATGTTGTCATTTTGAGCTAAAAATAAATGGCTAAATGATCATTTGTTTCACATGTGTTCATATCACAAAGAATAAACATCTACTTAAATCAAATTCAAGTCAAATGGTTAAAAAAATAATTTCACACACAAAAAAAGAGCTACCACACTGGGAAGGGTGAAGACAACTGGGTCGCCCGGCCCTGGCCACGAGGTGTCCCTTATTTATTTTTCAGGGAGTTGGCAACCCTAACTTCAGAGCATGTTGATCCTTTTTCTGAGCAAGAATCCTGACATTCCTTCACTGTCCAAATGTGTTTAACTTTTTTTTTGGCAGCAATAAACATGACAGTTTACTTATTTTAATTTAAGACATGTTTTATTTTAATTAAGTTTAAAACTTTTTATTTAATGTAAAATTATATTTTGTTTTAATTTACTTTCAAATTCTTCAGTTGCTGAATGGGCTGCATAGTTATCATAAATTGCATAGTTCAGAATAGCTATAATTGTACCAGATGGTTGCATTCAGTTAAGTTGGACTAGACTTAGTTCTTATTTTATTTGTCCAGATTGGTCTTGACCCTGTTAATATATTAGTTTTATCATATTTTATTGAGTTATTCACCATTCCACTTGTTGTTCCGCTAGTCGGTTGTTTTATGTTTGTTTTTGGGTTTTTTATTGTAGCTGCTGTAACAAAGGAATTTCTTATTAATACTGTGAGATTGTGTTTTTCTTTGCTGAGGAGGCTCATCAGTCACATTTAGTCTCACAGCTTTCTGCCTTTGTTTCTCACAGCCTTCTCCCCAGTGATGGCTGCCTCGGGGAAGCTGGCTTCCTTCCGCCTGCCTCCCCTGCCGACTGTAGGTGAGCTCATAAAGCTGTACAACTTGCGAGCAGAGAAACAGCTGTCCCAGAACTTTCTGCTGGACCTGAGGCTCACAGGTTAGTCATCCAGCATTTTATTTTCTTTCTTTCATTCCTCCTTCTTCTTTTGCCCCGTCTGCAGTGTACCAAGACCCTTGAGGTCCTTCTCAGGGTACAGTAGCGTGTTACATGCACTTGATTGCACGGTGCTGCACCGCCTTGTTTGAAGGCATCGAAACCGACAGGCTTTCTTTGTAGGTGAGGTTATGTAGATCTCCTACTAATGCGAATGGACCAGCTCAGTTGTTGTAGCCCTTGAGAGCTGAGCCTTAACATAATTATCAGCGATGCAGTGCGGCTTTGATCTGCTCTCTCGTCCTTGGACAAGGTGACTGTTAGATTAATGCTTTTCATCTTCATCACACAGAGGAGAGCAGATATTGCAGCATCACACTCTATTAATCTCAATTTGGACGCCCGACTCTGATGAAAACATTTGATTGAAGAACATCTTATAATTTATAGGCTGCACGAATTGAGAATGTATCCCAGGAAATTACTATAAATGAATATTGAGTGCTCCCTCTCTGTATTCTCAGACAAAATAGTGCGCCAGGCGGGCAGCTTGAGAGATGCCCACGTGTGTGAGGTGGGGCCGGGTCCCGGAGGCCTCACCCGTTCCATCCTCAATGCTGGGGCTGCAGACCTGCTTGTTGTGGAGAAAGACACACGCTTTATCCCCGGACTGAAGGTGAGCAGAACGGCCGGATCCAGGCTGGCTGAACGAGGTCACTCTGCACAAACGGCTCAAACGTCCTCACCTGCAGGAGCCGGCTCCCTCTCTTTGCAGCTGTGGCCGCTTGCAGAGTGACTGATGAGTCCTTTTATTCTTTTTAAAATGATTGTTACCTGTTTATTTTTTCCATTTGCACAGCTGTTGTCTGAGGCAGCACCGGGCAGGCTGAGGATCGTCCACGGTGACATACTCACCTACAGACTGGATCGAGGATTCCCAACAAATATCTCTAAGCCATGGGAGGGAGGTAAGAGGATGAGCGTACATAAGCTGTTACGGCAATCAAACTGAGGGAAATACGTGTGACTAAAACGTGTGTGTGTGTGTGTGTGTGTGTGTGTGTGTGTGTGTGTGTGTGTGTGTGTGTGTGTGTGTGTGTGTGTGTGTGTGTGTGTGTGTGTGTGTGTGTGTGTGTGTGTGTGTGTGTGTGTGTGTGTGTGTCTTCACAGACCCTCCAAACCTACACATCATAGGGAATCTCCCATTCAGCGTCTCAACCCCGCTGATCATCAGGTGGCTGGAAAACGTAGCGAACAGAACGGGGCCCTTCACGTTTGGACGCACCCGACTCACGCTCACTTTCCAGAAAGAGGTGGCAGAGGTGGGTGAACTCCACATGACCCACATAGACCCTAAATAAAGTCAAACACCCGTGTTTGCAGATTTCCTGAGCAATCGTCACTCTGCAGACATTTTTATTCATTTCATTCTTATTTTATTGTTGTGATTTAATATTGATTCCTTGATTCATAATTAAAAATACTTTGCAGCTGAGATGAATAGATTTGGGATGGGCCTTTCATGATTCAGGCCAACAGGCTTTATTGATGTTTGCTTAATTCTTCTCTGTCTGTGATGCAAAAATCATCTTTAGGACACGTTTAATATGCTTCAGTAACTTTCAGCAGTTGTTTTTTCCATCCAGAGGTTGACGGCCAGCACAGGCAGCAAACAGAGGAGTCGTCTTTCCATCATGGCTCAGTATCTCTGCACTGTCCACAACTGCTTCACCATCCCCGGACGGGCCTTCGTCCCCAAACCAGAGGTAGTGTTTAACTAATATTTGACTTTGTGACACTGAAAAAACCTCATCAGTGTGCTGCTGAAGTTTAATTACTTTAGAGCTGGAGAAAAAGGTGTTGGGTAGGCGTTTGGCAAAGCACATGGCGTCTGATTCTTGACTTTGTTCCTCGTCCAGTTTGTGTACCAGCCGCTCGGATTAGGCTCTGCTTCAAACTGTAGTGGAATATTTTCGGTTTGTTTCAAGGTGCTGTTGAAGTTTGTGCTGATAGTTACGGTTTATTGGGAAAAGCTATAGCGAGCATTCAGATCCCCGCATGCACACCCTCGGGGGTGATGCTGGGAAAAGATTTCTTCTTTCAGAACAAAATGAAAGAAACGGTAAAGTATATTATTATTATAATAATAATAATGATATTAATCTTCAATATCAGTGAACAAGTGACGTTCCAGCTTTCATGACGTCAGCGGGACCTCACGGTGCCACGCTCCGGTCAGACCCTCATCATGTCACCCTGGCTCATCCCTCCACTCGTTCTTCTTGCTTTAAGGCTTCATTAAGACTGTGTTGAATCAGTGTTGTCTCACTTCTGTCTTTGGACCCTTTTTTTAGCTTGTAATGATGCCTGGTGGGTATTTGAGATGTGGCACGATCACACTGTGCCTTGTAATGAAGGCCTTGTTCTTTTTTAGGCCCAGTTTCTCTTTCTGCATCTTTCCACCCGTGTGTGAGCATCAGGGCCGATCGCGCATTTCGTCTTCAGCTTCAGTGTTTAACGTAGGACCAGAGGTGATGCATTAAAAAAAGGATCAATGCTGGCTAATACGCAGCTGGAGTTTATTTTAAATCGCACACATTCAAGTGTTTTAGAAAACTCAAGAGCTCGCTTGCATCTTTTGTACAAATAAAGCCATTTTTTTTCTTTCCCACAATTAAAGGATAGGTGTTAGGTGGATGTCAGAGATAGACTGCTGGTCCCTCGAAGATGTCCTGGCTCTTTAGGAGACCCACTGACAGTAAATATTTAATCTCCCGTGTGGAGTAAAATGCAGCCGAGTGAATGGGACCAGTGCTGATTGCTCATTCTCTCAGAAGAGATGGATTCCAATGATTATTTCATCGCACTCAGCTGCCTTTCTGTGCATTTGTTTCTCTAGAGCATTTTATTTTTGTGTGTATGTCAAAGTGGAGCTTAATGGGCTTTAGCAGGCTTTATCTTTTGATGTAATATGCTCATATGGTATGAATACATTTGAACAGGGGAAGTTTCATGCTACACATGCGTGCAGATGAATCCGCGCCTCCCACATGCCCACACGGGCCATCTATTCCTACTAAATGTTTTAATGGGCTCTTGGTCAAATTGGTGTCATTAGGAGAGATGATGGCTGTTTGATGAGCAGCCCTCCTGCTGCTGGTGTCCTATAAAAGACCAGGAACAAGAGCACACAGAGTAGATGAAGTCTATCGTAGTAGTATGTCATGTAGTATAATTCATAAAAAGCTCAGTGGCTCTGCTTTGTTTACTGGTGCACACCAGAGTAATTACGCAGAAAAGCATGAAGAGTAAAAATGTCCTTCCATGGTTTACAGGACAGAGAGGCTGAGAGGAGCGGGACCGACTGAGGTTGTCACTCACGGGAATATTGACAGATTTCCTGCTAAAGAGAAGAAGTAACCGAGATATTGTAGATGTTGAATATACAGAAAGAAAAATGCTGCGTGCATAAATTGTTATGGTTGCTGTGCAGAGTGTTAGTACTGTACACTGCTCACAGTGCTCCTTATGAAGATGGCGATGGCTAAATACCCCCCTTTGTAGAGAGGAACTAATTATACTGGTGCTGTTAGACTGCCAAGTACCAAAGGTCTGTGTCTCTGTATCTTTCTTGCTTTCTTCACTTTGCGTGAGCCTTTTTGCGAACGTGTGTGCCAATCATTGTTGGGATTATTCTGCAGCGATGCTAATGCTTTGTACAGGACAGTAAAACAAACTACACGGTAGCAGGTGCTGTGCACACATGGCAATTAGTGAAGTGTAAAAAAACAAAACATGTGAAGTGGTTTAATACTGTGAGATCAAACAAAGCGAGTCCCAGAGAGCCGCTGAAAAAGCAGTGAACCTTTCCAAATAACCACGATGAGAAAATAGCATCACTTCAAGGCGAAGGGGGGAGAGGAGTGTGGGTTGATTGGCCGGCTGATTTGAACGTAGAGGAGGCCGAGTATTGCAGGCTGATGGGATAATGAGAAAGGAAATGTTGAATCCATTTTACATCAGCGGCTGCGGGGCCCGTATTGACGCGGGGTGGGCAGATAGGCTCTTATCCCCGCTGCTTAATTTGCCAGTCTTGTCCCTCTCGCCTCTGCTGTGTCACATTGAGTGACTGAGATTGTCCTTGAAGGGTTTCGAGAGTGGCGATTGGCTGCTTTGATGGTGTTCCCCCAGGCTCAGGGTGCCCTAGGTCCGTCCCACTGCAGATCACACCTGCCTCCTCTTCCTTATTAGTCGCTCTCCTCCTGTTAATTCTCACATAGATGGACAGACTGAGTGATGCTTGCATCGCTTCTGGGGTTCACAGCTATGCACGTATCTGAAGGCTCCCTGAGAAAACCGAAATAGGAACTGCCTTTCTGTTTTTGCTTTTGCTTTCATACACATCTCTAATTCATATTCTGGTCAGGGGTCAAGGGGTTTCTGAGTGCACGCTGACATCAAGCATCTGCATCCTCACTGCCTCCTTACATGCAAAGGAGCTGATTTGAAAAGAGAAAAGAGCACACGTTGACTCGCTCATCTCTCTTCCCCTTTCCTCTCCCCCATCTGGGTACAATGTAGGGCTGCCACGATTAGTCGACTAGTCACGATTATGTCGACTATTAAAATCGTCGACGACTAATTTAATAGTCGACGCATCGTTTGAAGCTTTGTAAGATCACAAAGGACGCAGGAATGAGTAGTAGGATTTAAGAGTGTAATAACGGACTGAAACAGAAGATGGCAGCACTGCATGTACAAGGATGCCAGCTGCCGTTAAACCCCGAAGAAGAAGAAGCTGTGTCCCAGAATTCATAGCGCAGCTGTCAACAATGGCGGCAGCTAGTTAGTTTTAACTTTACTCTTATTATTCTTTCTGGGTCACAAAATAAACGTTTAACATGTTTTCAGGCGAGAATGTAGCTGTGTAAACCTCAAATATCTGCTCAGTTTATCAGGACACCGCATATTTTCAAAAGCGCTCCGACGTTTTCGGAGACGTCTGTTACCCACTAGCTCGTTAGCTAGGCGGGGGCAAGGCTAACTAGAGCCGTGAGAACACCGGACTCCCGGCAAATCGTTTTCAAACCCACCGCCGTCTTTCGCTAGTCAGGTTAAACATATATATAAGTCACTTAGATAACTTAAAAATGTTATTGTTTGGCTTTCTTTAGTATTTTATTTGTTCCTGAGTAAATCGGTTTGGCTGAGATTAAAGTTATAGTTTTTTGCACAGCTAAAACTGTCAAGCAGACAGCTGATTATCAGAAGTGTGAGACGCTGGAGAATATACTCCGGTGTCCTGTTATATTTTAGAAAGCAAGGAGTTTATTAAACTTCACCGAAACAATCTGCAAATTTCATTAAAAATTAATAAACTACCATCTTGTCTTTATTTTTAGTTAGCACAAACACTTCAAGCTGTAAGCTAATGATAGTTATATAAGACCAGATGCTGCTGGTGCAATAAGCTGTACGCTGTACGTCCAATGGATGATGATCTGATTAGTCGACTAATCGCAAAAATAATCGGTGACTAGTCGACTATCAAAATAATCGTTTGTGGCAGCCCTAGTACAATGTGATTAAAATCAACCTCTTTCCATCGCAGGCGGGTCTGTAAGTCGTGCAGTAGCTGCTCCGTCGCAAACAACCTGCTGTGTCCTCTGTAGAGCTCCTCGGGGGCTCCACGTTGTGCTAACAACTCGGGTATTTGCTGAATAAGGTGAGAATGAAATTGAGGCATGGGGTAGGGCATAACAGGAAATGGAATGAATAAA
Source organism: Copadichromis virginalis (assembly GCF_057382275.1). Lineage (NCBI taxonomy): Eukaryota > Metazoa > Chordata > Actinopteri > Cichliformes > Cichlidae > Copadichromis > Copadichromis virginalis. The sequence goes on from NC_140636.1 coordinate 15,483,935, forward strand.
AGAAAATGAGCTGAGAAATAAGGGAATAAGGGTGGGTGATGATGCAAAAATGGAAGGAAATATTGGTGATGAAAACCAGAATAAATGGAAGCAGGGTTGGAGAGCAGATTATCGTCTGAATATGAGATTTGTCAAATGAAACAAAGCCCAGAGAGCACCAGAAGACAGATTCATGACAGAGATGGATCTGAGAGGAGAGCGAGGCGTACCTCCAAACAGATGGTTGTCTGGGCCGGTCATCAGCCCTGCTCTGAGTAATGGCCGTCACCCACCAACTAACCGAGCCTCACAGGAGGAGCGCCCTACAGATGTTCGCCTTGTACACAATAGTCTACCAAGAGCACAGGCCAGATGAGCAGAGGCTAAATTAAATTTGTTAATGCCGCATTGAACTTCGGTTGTAGCTGGCAGTAGTCAGAGAGCGATTGGACTTGAATTAAAGGTACTGTACATGTACTCCTCCACAGCTCCGAGTTTTGGAGACTTTTTCCTCCTCTGTTGAATTAATTTTATCCTTTTGAATTGAAACAGGTGGTTCACTGGGGAGCATGACCCAGCTCGGACCACCGTGGTGATGAATATCTTCTCTGTGATGTAATGTGGCCTCGCTGCCCGTCTCTACAGCAAGAGTGAATCTCCTCAGAGGGGCTGTGCTGCTTTCTCACCTCCCGCCACACATCCTCCACTCTCACAATTCATCTGAGCCTATTCCTATCCCATAAACGGGGTCAAACGCGGTATCAAGAGTATCAGGGAAAGTTATTTCAATGACTCGTGCCAGCCCAGAAAATGCCCGAAGGCTTGGTCTCAATACATCACGGACCCAAGGTAAAGAAATCTAAAAATACTCCCTTGCTTCTTCCTTCTCCTCTTCCTTCATTTCCGCTCACCTTAAACAAAACACCAAGGTTGGCAGAGCTAGCTTAAGAACATCTCCAGAGAGCCACTGCCTCCTCCTAACAAGTAACTGTGCCGAGTTTAGCAAATTCAGCTCTGTTTGGTTAGTGAGCACGCAGCGGAGGGGGTGCAGTGTTTTAAAAACCCGGCTATCCTCCAAGGAAAGAAAGTTCAGCTACAAATGAGAAAAATCAAATTACAATACATTTATCATGGGGGAAAAGCCTCACCGCGATGGGAGGCATCAATCTATAAGCTATTAAGTTGAAGGCTTACTTGAGTGTCCAATTTCAACATCACACGCGGCGGTTTGTGACTTACTTTAAGGCTTTTTATGGCGACTGAAGGTGTGGGATGGATCCCAATTTTAAAGTTCCAGGTAAAGATTTACTGGCTATATTAACTAGTTTCACTGGTGAGGTGATGAACAGCATCTTATGATTAAAGGAGCTTCTTTTTCTTTCTTTCGTTGTTGCCTGTCTACAGTAATCATCATTTTAGTCAGGAGAAATATAGATTATCGAAAAATACAAAAACCTTCAGCACCCTTGAAGCGTTTAGCCTCCCTCACCTTCAGCTTACCGAATCCTCCCAGGCACGCGTCGTTCTGCACGCTCCAAAGCTAAAATATTAAAGGGCCTCCTTTGAACTGTCACAGCGTATTGTTTTCCTACAAGCTTCCCTTTTGTCATCTTCATAGCTTCTACTGCCTCTGTCAGCGATTTACCGAGCAGCTAAGGTCGTTGCCGTTATTCCCCGGCCTCACATGTGCGCAGGGACTGGAGGAGAGCGACAAAGGAAGGTCATCCTCCCTCAGCGCTGATGAGCGCATTATATTTCCAGTATGAACCTTCATGAGCATAACTGCTGTCCGAATCAGAGAGCAGCACTTTAAGGGTTGTGACACGTTGGTGCAATTTTGAGCAATGTGGATGTGAGCGATGGCATTTCCCTAACGTGCACCGAGTCTTTTGTTCATCTTATTACCATCCACGCCTCCTCCTCCTTTTTTTCCTGTTTGGTGATATCTGGAAAGACATTTTGCTGACCAGGAAGGTCAACAAACAAATGTGAGCTCGGAGTTGAAAGAAAAGCGCGTGATTAACCCCTGCCTGCAACTGACAAGTGCTCACCTCCCCTCATTTAAAGCTCACACTCCAGATCTGTCATAGCAGCAACTCGGGGTGAAAGCCTTTGATGAAAAATGTAGGTTAAATACACAGAAGGGCAGATCTTATTAGCGTTCCCCCACGAGAGGAGTAGTTATTTGATCTGCACTCGTATTGCATAACCAAACACAGGGAAAGAATGAGACGGGGAGAGAGAGAGGCTTTAATAATCCATGTTTGTTTCAGGAAAGCATATTTTCACTCACCCTCTGTTGATGAGACTCCAATCAGCTGTAATGAGAGCCCGGATTCTAATGTAATAACCACCCCATCTGAAGTGTATAGGCTAAATATGACACCAGCGTGAACGTGAGGGAACGTGCTGTGCAGGATTGTGATCTGAACCAAACTCCCATCAAGTCTGAGACATTTTCACAGACATTTTCAATTTTAATATTAGACAAAGATCACAGAGTTTGTTTGTTGTATGAAGGGGAAAAGCTATCCAAACCTAGCTGCTACGGTACCTTGTTAAATCATGAATTAACCACAGAAAGCTTCAGTTTCAGGCCTGATTATAGCCAAACCTGTTGAATAACATTAAATAGAACCTGTGAAGTGAATCAGGCTAAAAGAGAAACAAGTGAGAGACGAGGTCACTGCCATCTCTCAGTCTGGAAAGGGTTAAAAATCCATTTCTAAAGCTTTGAGATGCCAGTGAACCACAGTGAGAGGGATTATCCACATGTTATCCACAAACCTTGGAATAGAGCTGAACCTTCCCAGGAGTGACCGGCCTACCAAAGTTACTGAACGAGCGCATCGACGCCCCGTCCAGGACGGCAGAGAACAACCCCAAACAACACTTAAAAAAACTGCAGGCCTCACTTCTCTCAGTCTGACTCACATCCGAACGGCTCAGAAACAACAAAATGAACGTTTTGGAGTGAAATAATCACAGTCTGGGTTCAAATGCAGTTAAGACGCTTTGGCGTGGCCTGAAACGGGAAGTTCATGCCGGAAAACCCTCCAGTGTGGCTGAATGCAAACAATTCTGCGAATTCCTCCACAGTCATGTGAAAGGCTCGTTGCTGGTTATCATTAAAGGTGGCACAACCAGTTATTAGGTTAAAGGGAAATTACGTTTTTAACATTTGTTTGATCTGAAACGTGTAAATGTGACAAATCTGCAACAAATTAAGAAATGAGAAACGGGGTAAATACCATTTCATAGCACTGATTAATTATTAAAGAACTGGGACAAAGAAGTGTGGTCTGCAGCGGAGGAGTAAACTAGTCCATTTTCAGTTAATCTGATTGATCAGTTGGTCTAAGGATCCTTTTTTTTCTAGCAAAAATGTGATAAAATACCAAAAAGAGAGGCGGCAAAAAATGTTCTTCTTTCCACCAGTTGGCAGAAGAGTTTACATGTCGTTAAACTCGTCGCTTTGTGTGAGATAAACCAGCCAACTCGGATAACTCGCGTTCCCTTCAACTCCCAGAAGTGTCGTTATTGCTTCCTTCGTGTATTCGCTCATGTTATCACTAAGAAATAACTGGAGGAGATTGGGAGCAGCTTTATAAAACCCTTTCTTTAAGTGCGATTTTCAGAGAATCCTTTTTATTTTTTTTATTCTTGTTGTTGGACGCACTGCTGTACTGGTGGGTGCTGCATACGAGCAGCCTGCCTTCCCTCCTGCACGCTGCGCAGCCTGTACCATCCAGCAATCTGTACATTTGGCAGGAAGATGAATGCTATCGCCGTCCCCATCAGCCACACACATAAAAGCACACAACATCCAGCAGGCGCGCTGCTTTCACAAAATAGTTTTATTGGTAAAAAATAGAACTACTTGCACAAGCACATTGAGACAACTGTATCAGAACTTGTGAACTGTTTATCATCACAAATATGCTCTGGCAAAGTAAGAAGTGCTAAAGCATCCACAAAAATAAGCTGCAGTTATCAAAACCATAAATCAACGTCTTGGTACAGGATACGCAGGAGAGCTTAACTCTTTTTAGGACCTAGTCACTTTGCACTCTGGCCATTTATAAGCTAATGAAATCGCGTGCTGATGATCAAGCTGCACAGCCACAAAAAAGAGAGATTTTTAGCTAATTTTTTTCCCTGCATAATCATATCAGACCGAAAGACTTTCCCTTTTTTTCCAGAGTGCCAGTTGTGTGATGTACTTGTCCTGGTCCAGAGAGTTTGAATGCTCAGCCATTTGAACCGAACTGCTGTCAAATAACGTAAACGTGCACTGACTAGTCTTCTTATAAAGAAGATATGATATGAGCGTGGTGTATCTTATACTGAACCAGTGTGAAGGAATCCCGATCCTTCAGTAGGAAACCTAAACGTATTAAAAATCTAGACGCTTGTGTACAGTTGTCACAGACCTGCAGTAAACCGGAATTCCTGAAACAAGCGTTATTTACTTTTCACTCGTCTTCCTCCTGTTTCGTCTCGCTGTGCTTTGGGAAATGAGGAATAAAGAGGATTTAAAATAACCCTCGAAAGCCGCACCGGACTGTACACAAGCATCCAGCTGATTCGGACGAATCACAAATCCATAAAACATTTGCTAATGTAGAATTCATGTACAAACAAGTTGTTAAAAAAATAAACAAAAAGAACTTCCGATATTATTAAAACGTGTCATCATGAGACCATTTGGCACATTCTCAAAACACATAATGTGTCAGTATTACTTGATGACTTGGCACATTCTTTACTTTGTTTATTGCATTGGTAATGGTGCCTGGGCAGTGAGTCGTTGTCAGGAGGCCAGTTCCTTTGGGAGCAGTCTGAGCTGGGCAAGAGGGCTAAACCGGGGCGGGGCAAAAAAAACAACCCCGCGGGGCCACCGGCAGCTCCCACAGCGAATCCCGTGGTGTGCCGGCAGCAGCCTGCAGGTGGCGAGCTGGGCTTAGCCATCTGCTCTCCCCCAGGAAGCTGCATTCTTATGAGAGAGAAGGAGAGAATGTGCAGTTCTATACATCACTGCCAAGGCCTGTCTCAAGCACAAAAACAATATTCCTCCCATCTTCTTACCTCAGAAAATAGAGCGCACGGTAACTGTGAAAGCGTAGCTGCAAAACTGACACGAGTGCGTCTCAGAAGGACATGCTTTCAACATGCATCAGTGTTCTCTTGTCAGGAATCATATCCTGACACAAGCAGGACGGGGAGATGGAGTAAAAAAAGACGAGGGCGACTGGTAGGTAAACGAGGACAGTCTGGTGGATGAAATTTAAGACACTGAGACCCTTCTGCAGGTGCAGGCTGGTAGTGTATGCGCATTGCTGACGTACTTGAAAAACAAGTCGCATATGGAGAATGACTCAAATCATTTTTAGCCTCTTGCCACACGACTACCCAGTTGGCTGTGACTCAGGATTCCTCCTCTTATCTGCTTTGTTTTTTCCTCTGTGCCACTGCACCATTAAACATCTGTTCATCCATGTGAGACCGCATGCACGGCATAGACACCATATAGGGGTGTGTTACAAAGAAGAGCCATTTTCCAGCCCCCCCCCCCCCCCCCCCCCCCCCCCCCCCCCGACCAGGGCTTCTGCTTCATGTCACTGGTTAATAAAGGGGATTAGTGAAAGTAGTGTGAGCAGAGGCTCTGATGAAAGCTTATGGCATGCCATGGCAAGAGAAAAAGATGCCCCCTACCCACCCGCCCACTCAAAATAAAACAACTTGACTGATTGACACGCACATACCCCCAGACAATGCTTGAATTCGGTTTCCATGGCAGTGTGGAGGTGGATGACAGGAGAGAAAAGCACATGCAAAAAGCCGGCGTGTCGGAGTGTTTACTGCATACGAGAAGACGCACAAGTGCATGTGTAAATGTGTGGGCGTGATCGTCTGGGATGGATCGAGATGGGTAGCTGCTACTTACAGGCAGACTGTTTTTGTTTGGATGGAAATATGAGATGGTCCACTCTGCTGCTGAAGTATTGGATCACGCTCTTTTCAATTTCTCTCCATCTCTCTCATATTTCCACCTGCAGAGAGAGACGCAGGCATCTGTTTGCCTGCATTTTCTCTCTTAAATCCAGCCCAGCAGCCCACATCTACTCCTGACAGTCCTCTTTGAACAGTTACAGCAGGGTAATGTTTCTACAGCTTTTCAGGCACAGGCATTGTGTGGCTATGTCTCAGTCTTCTACCAGGCATTCCACTGTATTTGTACACAGGCTCCACACAGCATGCTTTAGAGGCAAAATATCAACGTCATTCTAGTAGCTAACAAAAATATGCCCATTTATTTCATTAGTCAATTCCATGTTGCATTCTAGTGGACAAGCATAGGATAAACTACAATGGCTTGCTATGTGAGGGTTTCCACCTACTGCTCTTGGGCTTTATATTGCCTGTTTTATCAAATGAGACGAAGGACTGAACGATTGTAAATAGCAGCTAAATAATCGTATGTTTTTTCCTTCAATTTAAACCTTTGGCGAGGAAAAAAAAAACTCCACTCAAGGCTTCCTTATTTGCTTAATTCATTCCGCAGGGAACTCTGTGTGATTTACTGATGAAGGATGTCTGCGTTTGGTTGGCAGCTTCCGTCAGTTCTGCAGCACCTTATCCTGGTATCCTGGCTCCTTGCACATTCACGCCGTTTGTTCCAAGGCGCTGCTCAGGGAATACCTCAACTGCTTGTGCTTGCAAAACAGAAAAAAGAAGATGGAGCAGAAGGAAAAATGTGATTTCAAAGTTGTTGCTCTCCTCCTCCTTTTTTTTTTTCCCCCTCCAACTCCATCCTTGAGTAGATCCTAGTGCGTAGCCGTGATGTTTCCCCTCGGGCTCGTCTCCCTTTGGCGTGCACAGCACTGCGTTATTACACGTAGTCCTGCAGGCTGTAGCCCGTCTTATTGTCTAATGGGGAGAGAGAGCAGTACTGGTGCTGGAGCTCCTGCTGCTGCTGAAGCAGCTGTTGTTGCTGCTGCTGGAGAAGCAATTTGTCAGGGGGGGGCAGCAGGACCAGATCCTGGGGTCCGTGTCTCTTTCCCGAGCAGGACATACAGAAAATGGACCCCCCCACAAAGAGGAAACCTGCGGAAACAAAGGCAACGTACACGGCACCTCCAGGCTCAAACTTATTGCTCTCGGGAACGCTGGAATCCAGGAAGTTGGTGATGACCTCATTGGTAAACCAAGACGCAGGCACCAGACACAGAAAGCCTGCAGCGACGAAGCAGCCGCCGCTGGCGATGGCGGCGTGTCGCTTGGAGCGCCGTCCACCTCCCCAGCGCGTGCATTTTAGTCCCAGGGAGGCGAGGCAAAGGCCCATGGCAGCCAGTACGCAGCACAGCACCATAGTGGTGCGAGCAGTCTGCAAGTATGCGGGTAGTGAAAGCACTGAATACTTAAGTGTGCAACTAAACATGCCTGTGCTGTACCATGTGCAGTCCATCCACAGTCCCTGCATCTGGGAGATAGCTGTGATGATGTTGGAGCCCACATCTGCGCTCACCTTCCAGTTAGGCAGCAGAGTGGCCACCATGGCGCCCATGATGCCCAGCAGAGCTAGGACGAATCCAAATATCTGCATGCCCGTGGATGCCATGCTGCTTTTCAAGTCGACGCCGCTGCCGCCTCAGCCGTTGTCCTCTCCGGGCAGCATTCACCCCGCTCCGGCACCGCTGCTCGTGGACCCCCGCCGCCTCCCTCCCCTCCTTTGGTGGTGCACCAGCTGCCAGTCAGAATCCCCCAGTTCCCCGGCTCCTCAGCTGCAGCTCCACTGGGCTGGAGGAGAGAGACGGAAATGAGAAATTCACATCTCATTCACCTCACACAAGCGCAGACTTTTTTCTTTTTCTTTTTTTGGCTGGAAACAAAGGACAGCATCAAGCACTGGCGCTAAGAGCTGGCTCAGGCTCACTGTAGGTAAGCAAAACACCGCCGGTCGTTGTGCATGTGTGCTCTACTCCTCTGCTTTTACAGAGCTACTGTCTGTGAGGAAGATGAGTTTGTGTTTGAGGTATTTGCCATGCTCAGTAGTCACAGTATGTGGACTCTGAGCTGCAGTGCCTTCACTCCACTCACACAGTCGACTGTATTTTCTACCACTTTGATTTCAGCGCTGTTTACCGAACAAACTGAGACTAGCCTTTAAAGACTTGCACAGCCTCATCTAAAGCTGGAACACCAATTATTATTTACTCGGTCGCAGAAATAAACTTTGAAAATAAAGCTTTTTTTTCTCTATATTACTATTTTATTTTATTTTTTTTATTTTATTCACATTTTTTAGTCGGACCTCCTGACATAACGGTTTTTCTCATTCACGGCTCGTTCCAGCTTGTAATGAACAGTAAACGCGGGCCACTTGTTTCCGTTTTGTTTCCCGGTCCAGTCTGAAAGAAAGCAGCGCTGTGGGAATGATCTCTTACCCCGGCTGGTGCAGAGCTGGCGCGTCACGGTGTTCGCAGTGATTCCGGTAAACACGGCAGGCTTCTGAGGGGGCGAGGAGCACGATTCATCCCGGACCGCGGAGCCGTTCGAGCCATCCATTTCCTTAGCAACAGAGCGGAGAGACCACACAGGCTCGGCCGGAGCCCGGAGGAATAACCGGAGCTCTCTCGCTCTCTCGCGCGCGCGCTCTCTCTCTCTTTGTGAGTCGCTCCTCGCCGGTTTGTGTGTCTGCGCGTGCGTGGGCTCGCGCGTTGGAGCAGAGCGGTCTCTGCCTCCCAACTTCAAAGACGGCTCAAACCTCACAGCTCCGCGCCGCTACTGTACTACCGACACCTCCTCCACCTTCGAGCAGCCAGAACAGGACCGGAACTACTTCTGCCGTTTCACTCGAACCGAACTCCTTTAATTACTGATTTCGCGTCATTTTCACTATTTTCTACATTATTTATCATTAATTTCACTAAACAATTACGTGACTAGTCATATATAAGTTATATATTTACATGTCTTAGGTTTATATACAAAAAATGACTTTTGTCCCCTAGAGAGAGCTTCAGTAAAATAAAACTGTCCAAACATCAGATTTTATCTGGTTATTTATTTATACATTATTTTTGTGAATTTGTTTTTGTGTTAATATTTTAGAACTGATTACAGTAGTGCATGTTGTTACAGAGTGCTATTTGTTTTTTGTTTTTTTATTTTACAAAAGGGTCATATTGGCATATAAAGAGTTTATGAAACAATAACAGGGAGAAAAATCCTTGTGCTATGCAGTATAAACTGCCCGGGGCTTTAAAAGCGCCTTGTTTGACAGAAACCTGTACATTTCCCGTTGTTTCTGGCTGTATAATAAGCAGATTTTTGTGTCGTGCAGGATTAACTTAAAGACCAGTTACAAAAAAAATGTGTGGCTCGTGGCTCAAGCATTTATTAAAAGATACCAGAAATCCCCCCATGATGGGGAAAAATGCTGCTAACTAACAAAATAAAATGATATTCATCCCATTGTTGCACTGAGCTTCCTAGTTAATCATAATTCAGTGCTGCTGTTGTTAAAATGTATGCCTAAGTAATGGCTGAGAGGGCTAGATAAGATTTCCAATCATAGCCTGACGGTACCATGGGGAAGGGTACTCTAATTAAGGCAGAAGAAATAGCTGCTATGATTGTGGCCAGATGAGCTGGTCAGGCTTTGGTATTGTGAGGCTTTGTTTTTCTAGGTCCAGAGGCCAGAGGAGCATGTGTATCCCGCCATGCCAAAACTGACCCTCCCCAGAGCATCATCTTCATCAGCATCAGTCAGCAGGATGCTAAAATTCACAGCTGCTCCCCTGTCTTTGCCCGTCTTTCCTCCCTTCCCTGTAGAGGACATAGAACAACAGGGGGAGTGGCTACTGGCTAGGACGGCCTTGATTCATGAATGACAAAGAGGACAAAAGAGCGAGAGAGGAAGAAAATCAGGCAGGGTTTAATAGAGCCGATATCCTGATATCCTTGTAAATGCAGATGTGCGTTGCTCTTATTTTGCTGCAAAGGCACAAAAACGTCCGGCTGTGGGAAATAGTTTTGCCAGTCTCCCAACTGCAGTACAGGCCAGGTATTGGAGACGGTGATGCGTGGTCATTACGTGGAGATGGTTTGGTAGCAATTGATTTGTTTAGCTATTGATCCGGTTGTTTATTTCTACCCAGCCTCCACTGTTTTTCCTGTAAACTACCCCTCAGAAACCCTGGTCTTAAAATGAGATGTGGGGATGGTGCACACAACATTAGCTCCAGTGTGATGCCGGTGTCGACCTTCGGCGCTACATTCTTAGAATTCCTTGCGGGACGCACCTGCAGCGAGATGAGAGATTTTCCAGTTTTCTACACGCACACTGCAGTATGGCGTGTGTGACCTGTCTCCTGGTAACTGATGAGATCTTAAGTGCTGATGCTGCTGTTGTTCGCTTAGAAGCAAGATAAATAAATAAATAAATAAATGCATTATAGAGGGAATGGATGTAGCGGGAGAAGAGCAAAATGCAGTCAACAAATACCCAGTGGGTGCAGATGTGACGCTGTGATGTGTGAAGATTTTGTGGGCTATTATAAGCGTGGTCCCTTTTTATTTTATCACCTTACAGCAGAGCTCTCCAGCGTTTCTGCAGCGTAGCTGTGAGGCGCTGCTGGCCCAGCCGTGCTCCTTTTTGCCCGCGCGAGGGGCTTTTATCGTTCACTTTACGTTTTTTTTTTCCCCGTTTTATGTCCGCTCTTGCGTAATTGGTTTTCAGGCTCATCACCTTGCAACAGCGATTTGTTCACAGTTCCGATGCAAGGTGTCTTGCGATAGCTGTGATGTTGCTGTCACTGCAATCTTGTTGCAGAGCAGGGTCCAAGTCTAGTTTCACCCTACATAATATGTGCAAACCCGTCTCAGACAAAACATTTCTGACATTTTGTAAAATTACCAGCATATTAAAGACTCTCTTCGGGCTACACCGTGAAGCAAGTGGCCGAGCCTGGACTGACGTGTGTGAGGCTTTTAGTGTCCCGTATGAACTTCTTTTTCCCATGCTATCATCATTTACTGGCACAGTAAATTTCACATTTTTGGGCAAAGTTCAAGCTTTTCTATGACGAAAGTTTCTCTCCAAGGAGCTGATCTTGTCAGAGGCTAGGCTGGAGTGTCTCGAATGTCCTGTGTGCATGCCAAGGGCCAATTTCATGGGAAGTATGCTGGGCTGCCTGCACAGGAAGCCCTAAGCCCTTCCTTCTTAAACCCCTCAAGCAATATCAGCCTGGTATATTCAGTGGCATTGACTGCTGCCTTCTCCTCTCCGAGAGGCTGTCTGCCTCCTCTGATGTAATGGAGGTTGTCTTCCCAAGGTATTGTCATGATTAATGCAGCTCTTCCCTCTTCGGTTGCAGGATCTCCGTGAGCTTTTGTCTCGTGTATTCCCTGGCTGTATATAGCTTTCTTCCATCCCCCAGCTCTTTCTCCAAACCTGCCATTATGTAAGTGTCGGAGGTTCAGGTAGTGTAGTGGCTAGAGCCCGAGGGCCCCTGCCATTTCATCTTGGCTACGCTTAGAGGGACATGACAAATTACTGCTCACACGCAATTGGGTAAAGTCACCAAGAAAGACACATCGGAGATGGAAATGGGGGGAAAGGAGAGCAAGAGAAGGAAGCTGTATAAAGTAATAGTGCTGCTTTTGGAAGGTCAAACACATGAAATATAGTAAAGTGCAAATCTTTTCATGCAGATGTCCGATTATTGGGTCAGAAAAAGGTCTGAAGTTGAGGACGAAAGCAGACATGACTGTTCAGAACGCTCGAACCGAATCACTGTACGCTTCATAAAAGGCGCCATTGTTGGTTAATCGGATTATTTGAGTTGCCATATTTGGAATAAGAAGCAGGTTCAGAGTTGGTGTAAATGTTTGAAGTCGTTGTTTCCCAAATGTAATCAAGTTATCTGAATTAAGTGAGTCAGAGCGAGAGGAATGTTCATGAGCTGGACTAAAGATCCTTACATAACAGCTCAAATTGGGCTAATGAGTCGCTTGTTTATTTTTCTTCTTCTCCTAAAAAAAATGACTCCCACAGTCTGGCCAGCCTGTGTGCTCTTCACAGGTGATCCCCACTGCTACCTTTGTACAGCACAGGGTGAGGGATAATGGGCTCAGAGGGGGTCGGTAAGTCTGGGATATGCTTCACAGAGAGCATTGAAGGCATGTTCACAGCGCCTCGGCACAGGAGCCAGGTGACGGCACGTGATTTAAGATGGATTAATGGCAGGGAGTGGGACATATTACAGTGGTGCTACCTAGTGAAGTCATGTAGCAAGGCCACACATAAATCAAACGGGCAAAGTGACTTGGACAAGCTGATGGCTGAAATGCTGCTGCCTGTATAGTCCCAGTATCGACTTTTCCCTTGCTCCTCTCTTAAATCATGAAGTGCGGAATATAAATGGCCTAATTATTCCAGCAGAGAGTGAAATTAAAGACGTTCCTTTTTATTGCTTCTTCCTAGCAGATGGTGGTCTGATCTAGCGTCACCAAAGCACCCATACAAGTGTTTTTCCAAATTCCAGATACAAAGTCCTGACTGAATTTCTGTCGACACGACAGGTGGAGACGGCGCCTTTCATGATGCAGACAAAATACCGCAGCCCCGCCGCTGGGTGCCCAGGACGGCTCGTGGCCTTTGATTGTAAAATATTCTCTGTGTAAATGATAAACTCATTTTGAAGAAGATTTAAGATTAATTGTTTATACCCACGACATCCTTTGTCCCTGCTCCTTATGCTGCATCCAGTTTGAAGCATTCCCGTACTGTTATAGCGCACAGCCTTCAGGGCTGGTGAGACAAAGAGTCTCCACTGCTGCTGTCCCATTAAAAGCCTCTTTGGCAGGATGCTCAGCAGCAACCAGGCATCTCTGGACTACACAGGGATCTATAGATCTGATATGAGATAGAGCTGTGGTTTACAAGCGCTCCTGAACGCTACATCTGTTTTTAAAGAAAAACAACAACTCTAAATGGCTTAATTAAAATCCTTTGGTACCCTTGGACCACTTTAGCTTTCTTCCCCTAATTATCAACACCAGCCGCGACTCCCGGACAGCACGAAGCAGCTGACAAGGAGAGTGAATCACACAATCCAGAGATACAAGCCACATGGGTGCACGAGGAGCTCCGCGGGGCACGTCGTCACCACAGGAAGACTTTGAACGGAGTTGAATTAGATGTCATTTTATTTTACCCCCGTTAAGCGTGAGAAGGGGGCGCTTATCCTTAGGGGATGTGTGGTTCACATGTTTGTATTGCCTCGAATCTTTAAATTAACATTGCCAGTCATGCACCAGCACGCTTTGCTCCTTTTGCAGCTTTTGCCATCTCTGCGGTTCCTCCCAGCGTATACCTGAATAAAAAGTCATGTGAAATTACAGATAAAAGCACTTAAGGACTACGAAATGTGTTATTATTAAGAATAGCACTCTGGATGTGTGTCTATGTAGCTCCCCTTTTCGATGTGCTCGAGCAGTCCCACTCAGTGCTCCCTCCTGAGGGAAGTAAGGCTATTACCGACTATGGAAAGACTGACAGGCAGCTGTTGTGCTCTGCTGCCCGTAGTCTGCCTGAGCTTTAGGTCCCCACGCAGTGCAGTATCACCCTGATTGTGCAGTATCTCCTTTAACTATAACTTACAGAACTGGCAGCATCATGTGAAATGTGCTTGAACAACGATGTCCTTCTTTGCGCTGCTAAAGCAAAGATCTGGAGATTCAGAAATAGTCTTTTTAATGTATTTTGGTTCTTTTGAGCTCATCATGACATTGAGGAGATAAAGAGAGTTAGAGGATGCTTTACAGGAGAACAAGTGAAGTGCTAGAATAGAACGTGTGTACGTATAGGTGCTTGAAAGTAAAAGATCTGAGAGTGAGAAAGATGCACTCTGCTGGCTCAGACGCGATTACTTCATCAGTATGTCATGTTAGCTTAGAGCTGACACAGGAAGGATCAGGAGGAGGCTGCCAGAGTGGAACTGGAGCCGAGAGTCCCACCACCAGTCCTTAACTGGGGTTCGCTTCAGGTTCCCGAACGGGGGTACCTAAAGGGGGTTTGTGGTAACACTGTAAAGACTTCAGCTGACGTGAAATAAAAAAGTGCGTCCCTGGTCTCTCCGTGGGCAGCTCTGGATCACCTCCAGTATAGCTGGTCCTGCTTTCTCCTGCATCTGCGGTGTGCTGGGAGGTTCCAGATTTATGGATTTTATAGATATTATTTATTATGTTTGTGGTTTTCAGATATTTTGCTACAAGTAACAAAAATAAATTAATAGTCAGATGTATTACGGTGTAACACATGGCCTTATTCGTTTATTAGGGACTATGGGGCTGGTGTTGATTTAACCTGATTGGCTCCTAAGGTTTCAAACTGTTGCTGTAGTTTCTCCTGAAACGCTCGTGGGACCATTTGTCCAAATGTGACCTTCAAAAACAAAAACATTTCCAAAATATCTCCACCTTCCTGGGCTCCACCGAACCCTGGAGTACTTTTCTGGGACCTTCTTAAGTGAGCTGAAAGCAGGTATATGCGATTTAGTTCCCGCTGAATCATCCATGGCTGCCTGCATCGCTGCATCTATATATGGTCGGTCCTCAGTGGAAATGTTAGAGGCAGATAGTGGGATAAAGAGATGCGCTCTACGGTGAGTCAGGCTTGCAGGTATTAAGGAACTCGGTGGTGAAGCAACAACAGAGACTCAGTTTCTATGGTCCATTGCACAGGTGTTACTGTGGCAACTGGAACTAGCTCGCCAACCAGCCGTGCTGCGTCATCTTATTTTCTCCCTTCTCTCCTTCTTTTATCCCGGAGTGTTGAGCCCTTTCCCTCTTTCGCTCTCTTTGTCCAGCTTTGTATCTCTCGTGCCATTTGTCAGGAAAGCTTGTTTTTTTGGCACACTTGACATTCCCCCTCTGATCACACCTGACTGCTCTTTTTCTGCCACTTTCTTTCACCACATTCCCATGAGCACACTCTCTGCAGTCTAGTTTTAAGGTCTGTGCTAACCCCCCGCTGTCTGGATTTCCTCTCGTTGTAGGTTGACGTGGGAGTAGTTCACTTCACCCCCTTGGTTCAGCCCCAGATCCAGCAGCCCTTTCAGCTGGTGGAGAAAGTCGTCAGGAACGTTTTCCAATTCCGTAGGAAGCACTGCCATAAAGGAGTCGAGTAAGTACACGTTAACCTAATGAAGCTTGTAGGGCCTCGATCCACTCTTTCCCTCTTTTTACTTTTTAATCCATGCGTCATTCACATCAGTTATTCTCTCTCTACATTTTTCATGTCTGACGGCAACGTCTTCATCTCATCGTTAATTAGAGTGGCTTTATATATTTTTTATATTCACCATTCAGACAGCTTTTGAGTGTTTCTCTAACCAAATCTGAACATTCGAGTAACTTCAGAGCAGCTAGTAACAAAGCCAGACACCCACATGCGTGTGCCCATCGCCCCCGTGCCTGTTAGGGAAGTGTATGTAGGCCCGGATAACAAAAGAGCGCTGGCTGTTTGAAAGAGAGCAGCAATTATGAGTCACTGAGGTAGCATAGGAAAACGAGGAAGCATATTTTATGTAACTGCCGTGGGTCGGTGGCAGCAGCACCAAACTGGGGAGGCGGCACCAGCACTCGAGCACCTAAAAAGCATCTGCAGATTGTGTGGAGCTGGCTGTCACTCGCTAACCTGCAGCGAACGAGTCCGCAGCAACATCTGAGGCAGGGACAGCTTTCAGGGTGGGAGACGGCAAAATAAATAAAAATTAGCAATTGAAATCACAGCTGCTCTGTTTCTGATTTAGAAACTTTGTGTGAGTTTAATGGCAGCCCTGGACTATGCAGTGTGGCTGTGGAGTAAATTAACAATTCATGAGGACTTTGTGTGATTTCAATTAACTTCACCGATCTGGAATAATTGCTGAGGGATAATTTCTTTCTGTTTGAACTTTCTGATGCCATTAAACTTGCATGATCATTAAGATATCAAAGCGGACTAAGCGCAGGAATCTGTACTCTCGTGTCGTCGCTTTTTCCCCACAGGAAGTTGTTCCCTGAGGCGCGTCGTGTTGAACTGACACAGGAGATGATGCAGCAGGCCGACGTGGACCCCATCCTGCGCCCCACAGAACTCACCATACCCCAGTTCAGGGCGTTAGCAGATGCCTACGCTCGTCTCTGCGCTCACGAGCCCGCTCTTCTCACCTACGAGTTCAGAGAGGAGCTCAGGCTGAAGCACGTTGCCAGAAAAAGCAACACGGCATCATCGCCTACACTTACGGACGCACCGAGCGGCGTGGCAGTGTCCTCTGCAACCCCGCTGAAAAAATAAAAAGCATGGACACCAAGAGAAGGGGACTAATAGCTTCTGTTAGCACAGGGAGACAACAGTCTGCTCTTAGCTGTGACATTTCCACCTGGCATAACCATGCATTTTTAAAGCATTTCCCCTGCACACACACGGCAATTTGGTATACAGGAAATACTGGGACTCACACACAGGATCCACACAGGCTTTGGCTCAGCCCCTTAACCATTTCCTGGGATCCAACAGCTACCAGCAAGTCACGTGTTTTAGGGAGGATGAAGAAAGGCGGCTAGTTCGTTCCCCACAGAAGCTTTTTAAGAGAAAGCATCTCTTTATGTCCCAGTTCTTACTTCTTATCCATCTCACATAACACCTCATCCTGTGGGACTGAAAGAAACAGTGTTTTCAGGATGATTTAGACAAGGAGAACATGGCAGCTCCATATTCAGGCCACTTTTATTCCTTCCAGTGTGTATTGCTCAGTCTCTGGGGAGACGGCGCTTTAAGGGACAAAGAGTGCTGTGAATTTGTCAGCTCAAGAAAGACTCGTCATGCAAAAGGAAGATGGCTGCAATTAAAATATTTTTTTGTTCAAAACTTTTTGTGTTGCGTTCTGTGGGCTAATGGTGGGGTAAGATGTGCTTGTAGTATAACTGGAAAATGAGGCAAAATAATAAAATCTTACAAGTGACTGTTGTTTGTTTAATCAGAAGTATGAATAAATAGCAGCGTGTGCAGTGTTTCTCGGTGAAAGCATTGTAGTTTTAAATATTCCTCTATGAGCAGACTGTCACCAGCAGAACATGGCAGCGCTGCTTCCTGCCAGTATGGCAGATGGCGTGCTAGGGCTGAGTAGTTGCCAGAGTTAGAATTCACTCAGTTCTGATGATAGGTGGGTGATAATCGACAGCCACAATCAACAATCCGCATGACGTGCAGGAGTGATGTGATGCGCGCCGTTCAGTCTGCTCAGTCACCCCAAAATAAACTGCTCTTACGATAAGCTTTTATTTTGGTAGATGACGGCGTGTGGAGGAGGACTGAAGGGTGAGGAATTGCATCACGCAGAGGAGGAAGATAATTAGCCACTAACAAGATGCAAGGCTGCGGTCGTAGAGGCATTTGTTTGGTTTGTCTGATACCTTTGAGCATTAGTGTACGCATCATATCTCAAAGTCAATTATACTCTGAATAATGTACAGAAGCGGCCAATCAGGCACCGTGTCCACCACAGCTGTGTGAAGACCGTCATCCCGCAGCTACAGGTGAGTGAAAACTTGATGAGCTGGTCAGGAAAGTCACCTGTTATATTTTTGGATCAAAAATTTAGTTTCATTTGGTCTTTAATTAGTACACAGCGTCAGCATGGCTGCAGTAAACTTAGTACTGCAACATCATGCTACAGTAAAAGTAGATAAATATTTATCTAAAAAGAAATTATGTAATTTCTGCATCCAGCTTATCAAAGTTCTTAAAATGTGTATATTATTCATTTTTAAATGTGGGGCTGGCTGAGCTCGTGTTGGGCACCTGTATGAGTTATGATCATAAACTCGATGGTTTTGTTTTTGGACAGTGTCTGTAGTGCTGTTACTGTTACATCATCACAGTGTGATTAAAGTTCAGACTTTCAGCTTTAATTCAACGGGTCTAACAAACATTTTGCATGAATTGCATGCTTTTTTGTTTTTCCAGAGGCTCAAAACCTATTTGACAAACAGGATTATTGTAATAATTCTACATATAAGGATTGTTTTTAATACTAAGTAATTCCTGCCTGAAGTTCAGTTGCTTTTCCTTCTGGAGATGTCCTGCAGTCGCCTTCAGGTGCTTGTTTGTGGGTTGAGATCAGGTGATGCTGAAGAATATCTCATTTCTATGGCTGTATCCCAATTCAGGGTCTGCAGCCTTAAAGTACGCATTTCAAGGCCGATTACGTCACAGCGGCGCGCCGAAGGCTGTCCCAATTCAAAGGCTGCTCGAAATGCGGCCCTCAAATGCGTCCTTCATTTCCCTGAATTTTAAGGCTGTGGCAGTGTAGACTTCGTGGCCCAACATATCCCAGAATGCATAGCGCGGCGATGGGTGTGGATAAATTTGCACAAAAAAAGGGCGGATGAGGAGCGCCCGAAGAGTAAACTTTAAGTACTGAATATTATGTCACTTATTTATGTGCAAATGTTTAATAACGAAGAACATTAAACATTGCTGTTGGCCACATGTCGGCAAAGTTATGTGACATTAGTGACGTTTGTACGAACTTGGTTTTAAAGCCTTTACTTTAAAATGTACGCCGTAGAGAATGATCAAAGATCATGTAGAAACAAACAAATGAACAAAAGAGTTTCTCCTTCATTTCTGTCAGAGCTATGACACGTTTCCAGCTGTTAGTATCATGGTTGCTAGGCAAACTGGGCAGCGCAACGGAGGCTTTTTTTAAAAAAATTTTTTACTTTATTGACAAACAACAGTGTCAGCGCAACGGAGGCTAGACCGTCCCATTACACAAGCCTCGCACTTCCGGCCTTAGCGGTCTTTGAGTACGCGGCCCTTGAGGATTGTTGAGGCTGCGTACTTTAAGGCTGCAGACCCTGAATTGGGATACAGCCTAAGTACTGAGAAAATCTTGAGTTGCTTTTGTGGTTTTCTTTGGCTCATTATGCACGTGCACTGTGAAGCTCTGTCTGGTCAGTTGTGCAGCAAGTTCCTCTTGTAGACTCAATACGCTTCCTGCAGAGTGTTTTTGTCTTGGTTAGATGTTGTAAAGTTGTTCTTATTAATCATGGAAATAATTCTGTCATCATGCACTTTAGCTCCCTACTGTGCTCTCTGCGCTCTTTTGGTGTCGCAGTCATTGTTTCTAAGATTTCGTTTTCTCTTCAGCTTAGTGTTGTCATTTCGAGAGCTCCAATGAAAGCTGCTTAAAAAAGTTTAGCACCAGTCAGCTGCAGATCTTTTATCTTCTTTTGTCATGAAATAACAAATGAACTTCTCTCACCAGGTGTAGTATTTGTAGCATGCAGTATTTGTAGCATGCAGTATTTGTGTTGAACTCCTTGACTATAAAGCAGAAAGTCTGCACTTGGGTTACACTGATGTACAGAGGCTAACTGGAGTGAGTCTATTTTCCACTGATAGTAATGTACATTAAAGTAGTAATGACACCATTAATAATAATAATAATAATAATGGATTGCATTTATATAGCGCTTTTCAAGTCACCCAAAGCGCTTTACAATGCCACTATTCATTCACTCTCACATTCACACACTGGTGGAGGCAGCTACAGTTGTAGCCACAGCTGCCCTGGGGCAGACTGACAGAAGCGAGGCTGCCATATCGCGCCATCGGCCCCTCTGGCCAACACCAGTAGGCGATAGGGTAAAGTGTCTTGCCCAAGGACACAACGACCAGGACAGAGAGCCCGGGGACCGGCGACCTTCCAGTTACAGATACGCTTCCCAACCCCCTGAGCCACGGTCACTGACAAAGTCCTGCGTTTGAAATTTTTCACTTCAGTAAAAGTGCAGAAGTGTTAAGCAGGCACGTGCAGAAGGGGGGGGGGGGCTTGAGCACCCGCCCCTTTCCTGATGTGTGCCCAAAGTGCCCTTTTGTTGAAGCAACTTTAAAAATATATATATATATTTATAAAAAAAATTTATGTGTGTGGGCGTGCGGAGTCCTGTCTGTGCCCCTCAACAATAATGTATACTATTAGTCACAGTTTTGCTAAATAAAAGGATCTGGCTTGCATCAGTCACATGATCACTATTAACCCAATGATCGCCCTTGACGGCAGAACGCGCTGGTTACGAGCCGGGAACGAGCTCACAAAGAGCACGCGCATTTTTTGCGGTCCGGAGCTGTAGGAGAAACACAAATTACCTCAGAGACACAGACTTACTATATTTCTTCCATACAGACTGATGCGACAAAACCAGTAAGTAGGTGTACAGCGTACACTGTAGTGTGTAGCACACAGGAGTATTGGCTTATTATGTACACGTTGGTAAGTTGTCTTGTGGCAACTGACGAACAGAAAGAAATGAGCGTGCTGTGTGTGCAACAACAAACATTAACTGACCTGTTATTAACTGCACAAGTAGTGCTGGTCATAGCTGCTAGCTCACTGTGTAAGGCTGTCATGGGTCTGTAGCTCTGTCACCGTTTTAGGGAACATGTTTAGTTTTAAAGCAAGTTTCTGGGCTTTTCCTGCCTTTCTGGAGGGATTATATTTCACTAAAAAACGATCTAATATGTATGTCCACATAATTATGCATTATTATAATATTAAAAAAAAACACATGCTGTATTTTAAAGAACATACATTAAGAAACAGATTATATTAGATTTATATTCTAAATAAGACAAAATTTGGATTTTACAGCAGTAAAATTATTGTATCTGTTTAAAAATGTAAAAAGCTTCCCCCTGCACAGAGTGGATAGTGAAACAAATAGAATCATCATAATGACATTATTTCATATTTATTACTTCCCCCTCCTCATTGCTTTATTATTGTAGCTCTAGTAATAAATAATAATGTAAGGATTCTGGATCAGCACCATGATGCCCATAGTATATACAGTATTCTGAAGAAGGTCTAAAATGTCACTGTGTGTGCGTGCATGTGTTTGTTTTATGTATATGGATTATTTTAAATTATTACTCATGATATAACATTGTGCAGACATGGCTGGTAAGGACATGAGGAGGAAACAGTAGGAGCTGTGTGAGGCTACTAAAGGCAGTGCTATAACATTTTTCTGTCATCATTTAATTTTAGATTAAGTGCAAGAGTTGTTAGGTGTGGATAATTAGATTATAGTTTATTGCAATAGCAAGTTGTGCCTTGTTCTCAGATGGACAGCAAGTGGAGAGTGAAATATGAAATGATGGGATGGAAGGAAGAAGAGAAGCAAAGAGTGATTCACAGGCAGAGCCTAAATTATTTCTCACAGTTTTTTATTGCCTTATGGTTCCAAGCGCTGTCACCAATCTTTGCATTTTGTTATTCTCTCATGACACTTGTTGAATCAGCTACCATCTCTCCTATGGACTTTTTAATGTCTACAGTCTCAGATCAGCACAACCCTGCCCTCCAGCACCATCAGCAGCAGGAGCAGCAGAAACCCCTCAACAGCAACATTGTACCCATCAGGTAAAACATAGGCTACGTTTGCTTTGCCTTGTCGCCACCTCACAACAGTGATATAGTATGATGCGATCCCATATTAGATTCTTGATGAATGTGTGTTGTTGTTATTCAGCCTGGTTCAATGTGCCCCTTTTTAACTTAAAGGTCTCTGCACGGCCCTGGTGTTAAGAGTGAAATATTAGAGCCGAGTCATGTTCCGCTATCAGTGTTACAACAGATGCATTAATAACTTCAAATTACAGCAGCTTGAGGCGGGGTCACTTTAAATGCTGTCTATTTGGCCATTTTACTTGAGTAATTCAAAAAGAAATGTGTTTAATAAACTGACTGTAGTGTAGTTTAACATAACTTCACAATATTTCTACCATTGTTGGAGTACAGTCTTCTTACCTCATTATTAAGGAGGTCTCTGCAGGATATTTGACATTAGTCATTCATGACGTTATTTTGGTCCACAGTCATTTTTAGCACGCCGTTTAAGAGCCTCTCCTAAATCACGCCCAACCAGAACCGTACACCTTGTATCCTTGTTGCTCCATCAGCCACTGAACCAGCCTCATGACGTATTCATGCCATGGTGATTTGTCACCTACTGTAAATTCCAGTAACTCTTAGGTAATAAAAGAGCACAGCAGGTTTCCTGTTACTCTAGCACCGTTGTCCGTGCACAGTTACTTGAATGATCGGCTGTGCGCTGTATCATTAAAAACTCTCAGTGAAACTCTGCAATGGCCAAAGTGCTAGAAGAGTCTTGCAGCGTCCTTTTTTCCCCTGGTGCTGTTAAAGCAACAGTATGGAACTTTTAAGCAGGAAATGTCAGATTGCTTCACCTCATATTTTCTTGCTGGACCTGTTCTGGTGTGACCAATAACCTTTTATTGTGTCTAATATCGGCCAACTCCAGCTAGAGTTTTGCATTTTAAGTCGGTTCAGAGTTTAACACCTTCAGTGTGAAATATTTTCACATCATTATCACTTAGAGGCTCGGTGGTTGTTACACTGCAGGCTTTCCGTCTGCTTTAAGCTGCTGGATTTAATTCCACATTCTCCTCTTGTTTGGCAAATGTCTCAAAAATGAAGGATCTGTCGAGCTATGCATTTAGGGCTACGTGGGGGAAATTAACAAGACGAATGAATTGTGCTTTCGGTGATGCTAAATAATGAGCAAACAAATATTTTCCCATCACGGAGATTAATTGTCGGTGTGCGTGAAGCCTTTTGCCAAGTCTTTCTTCGTGTAGCCGTGGCCCACTTCTGTCAAGTAATTATGTATTCTGAGGAGACACCGTATGCTTCCAACGTCAGGATCATATGACAGCTAATCGGGGACCGTCCATCAAGCCCAGCCCTGGGACTGAGCCTAAGATGAGACGCTTACCTGTCAATGAAACATAAAGGACATGCAAAACTGAAGTGGCACGCTTTGAAGGGCAGCCTGGAAACACTTTCCCAGATGGTTTTCACAGATATACTTTTATTTATAAAACAGTTCCATCAGAATGGAGCATTCACATTCATTGGTATGCTAGCATTAAAGGCATGGTAGAGTTCAGCTGAAAGGGTAAAGCATGTAATGGTTTGCCTTTTTTTAGTACAAACATGTACTTAATGTAATGGCAAACGCTCTTTACAAAAATATCAACTGTGTTACTGCAAGATCCTGTTTCGTTTCTGTACAGTGTCAAGTATGTATGAGTATACATAAACGTATCAAAGATAGAAAAGATTATATATACAGGATACATACAAACATTAAAATCATCGGGTTTTAAACATTATTGCAGTTTAAATCGGTCATCTGAGTAAAAACATGGACATCCCAATGCAAGAAATTACAATCTGGAGCGAAACACAACCAAATCCAGTAGCTGCATTTAAAAATGAAGTGATTAACTCTCAAACTGTTCTCTCTCATTTAAGAGTCGACCGAATCTGTAGCCTCGAGTTCAAGCCTTAACCCAAAGAGGATAAAATAAACATAATGAAACCCAGAAATAAATTAAAAACAGCAGTAATAACAATACAACCTGTACAGATATTTCAAATATGTAGGCAAACAGTGTACTCTTAGTGCACAAAATACAGCAAAAAAAGGCGTAGTTGATGCCTCCTGTTCTCAGGAAGTCTCACTTGACCGTTGCAGCTCTGTGGGTGCGTCTGTGATCACCTTTTTCTTCTTCAGTGCCTCCTTTCATATTTGTACTAAAGTGAAATTCGTACAACGTTCGGTGTATTAATAGTTTTCTTTTGGTTTCACAGAATCGATACAAAAGCCTGTTGCCTGGCAAGCTTTGCCGAATTACCAGTGTCTGCCTGAGAAACTCAACTCAGCGTCCTGTGGATTTCACCGCCTCTCAACGTTTGGGAGTGACAGACGAGGACATTCTTCGTGAAAAAGGTCAAGAACCGAATAAAAACTGCCAATCAGCAGCAGCTGCGGGGCAAACTTGAATGGAACGCGTCGCACTGATGGTTTGTGGGGAGGAGGCAGAGCCCAGAGAGCTGAGGACGATGCAGACACACATCAGTGCTTGGCAGATTCATTGTAGTCATCATCACTGCGCTTTGCCTCTCTAGGGGAAGAAAGCCACAGTCCCAGCCGACGAGCTGCCATCAGAACACGTCGTTTGCATCTAACCTTGTGTGGGCGAGTGTGAGACTTAAATCTGTAAGGCATTGAAGTTCATGCACAGCTTCGCAGTCATCGCCTCGGTGGCCACTAAAGTAGCCCAGGTACTGTATGCCCCGTCTATGCTGACACCTGAGACGAGGCGCCGGTGGCACCGCTCTCAGCTGGGTCATAGAAACAGTCTTCGTTCACTACTGAGGTCAGACTCTGGACGCTGAACTCTCTCTCCAGCAACGTGTTGAGGTCCACGGCTCCACACGGCAGCGCTGCATCCGTCTGGCTGTCCAGTGACCTGCTCTGCTCCTTCATCTTCAACAGGGCTCCCGGGCTCCTCCTGAAACTGCACGGTTTCCTCTTAACGGCGGTGAAGTGGCCTCGCACTAGTTTGGGTTGCATCTCCGGGGTGTCGCCAACACCCTCGGGCTGAACGCGGGGGGCCGGTGCACCTTCTGATGCAGAATCCTCCGACAGTTTAAGTTGGAGAAACTGAGCTTCAATTGCGCTAGTTGGGGAGCTGCTGTCTCCGCTGTCCCTCCTCGTCCCCCCCTCGCTAAAGCCGTCGTCGTCCTCGTCGCTCAAAATGTCAGACTCTTTCACAGAGGTGGAGCGGGGTTGAGAGTTGGAGCAGTGTGTCTGAGACCAGTTCTGCTGGACTGGAAAGATGGGCGAGTCGGAGGACACGCGGGCTGGAGGAGCCCCGGACAAACTGTAGGTTCCACTGCTCAGGCTTCCCTCGTCAGAGTCTGGCCCGAGCTTCGGAGCCTCGCCCTGGGTGGAGAGCTCTGCAGGCGGCTGCTTGCACAACCAGGAAGCTCTGGAGGAACCTAGAAACAAAGGTAGGGATGGAAATTCCACTGTTATCTGAGCTGAACACTTGCAGCATAAGCAGCCGAGTGCCAGCCGAGCGTTAGGCGGCCAAATGACTTCAAATTCCAGTCAACAAGAATTATTTTTATAAAGAGATGTTTTTACAGGAAACCTTCCCAGGAAGACGTGCCTGGTACTAAAAATGAGTGTGGAGTGTTTCATACAACCTAAACTGGATGAAAGATCTCCATAAGAACGCTTCAGAAACCCACCTAGCCTGGCGGAGGAAGGCAGGGTGCTCCTCAGAGGAGCCAGGTGCTCCTTACAGCTCCTCTCCAGCGTGCCCTCGCCCTTCATGTTCCTCCTCACGTTCTCCCTGAGGATGGAGCGGATCACCTTGATGATGCTGACCTTGCTCTCAGGCACACTGAGAAGAAACCAGAGGTATCGCAGTAACGTGAGAACGGGGCATGCTCAGTTTGATTTCACAAGCTAAATATAGATTAAGATTTGCGAAGGGTTCGTTGTGTCCCCGGCGAAATTACTGATGTAATTTATTAGGACTGATCCCGATTTCATAGTATGTAATGAGAATCACCGATTTAGTCACAGGCTCTCTCGCTACAGTTCCCATGTAGACTGTTTGTATGAAATGGGTCTTTTTGGGGGGCAGAGAAGAAGTAGCTTTATTTGATTATCTAACATTATGGATAAAATGTTCTATTAATAGAAAACTTAATTAACCATTTCCAGCCGATAGACTATATTCTTTAAGAATTCTGGGTCATTATTAATGTGACAGTCGTGTGAAATATGTGACGGCTCCTAAAAACCAGAGTTTATCCAAACATCTTTGGACGAGAGGCCGACATTCAATGTGATCTACAAACTGCTCATTGCAAACATCATGACAGTTTGTATCGACTAAACTAGTCTGCAGAGTTTTCCTTTGTGTTGACGACCTGTCAAAATATTTTACTGCTCGTATTTCTTTTGCTGTCTGACTTCGTTTTCGCACCATGTCACGATGCTCCCAGTGTAGCATTAACTTAAAATCGGTGCGTTTTTAGAAAGCTGTGATTTCACCTAAACGCTGAATCTCTGACCTGCTGCACAGCTGGAAGACTGTCTCTGGTCTCCCCTCCACTTCAGACCTGGAGTGAATCAGCTCCCAGATATAGTTGCTCTGCGTACCTGTTCCTAGGAGAGCCGGGAAATAAATGACAGGCCTTTAATCATGTGGTGCGTGTATGGTTTATGGTTTCAGAGGGAGATAAGAGGGGTGGAAGCTGAATAGAAATGTGGGTGTGTGGGTAATGCGAATGGGCTGAGGGAAATATGAAAGGAGAGAGATTTAGTGGATGTACTTTGTGAGTGATTTGTTGGGGATAATTTGGAAGCGTGTCGGCCTCTTACCTGCAGTATTTCCCAATCTGACCTGCAGAGCCGAGAGCGGGATGAGCCAGCGGAACTTGAAGGGGTCCGAATCTCCGTGAGAGAGCGCCGAACGAGGGTTGGCCTGGCATTACAAGAAAAAAGAAAAATGGGGTAAGAGAGAAAATGTAACGTTTCACACCAAACGCACTCGATGTGGGAACGTGACACAAACATACCATTTTTTTCTTCAGCTTGTTGTTTTCCCTGCAGACCAATATCACTGCTTTCTTGAACACTGGTGAGAGAGCGCGAGAGAACACATGAGCGTCTTGGATTTGACTGTGCATGCCTCTTGGGGAAAGCCGACTGAGGGGGCGCAACCACAGAAGCATTTTAAATGCCAGCTTGAAGCCTTAAAGCATATATCAGCGTTACAGCTGTGGATATTAAAATTCTGTTCCTGCACACTATTCTGTGCAGCAAACCCAATACAGCTGGTTTATATATCGATTCACTTTCTCTGATGCAAACATCCACGAGTGACAATTAAGGGAAATGGTGAAAAATAAAAAGGGCTGACTCACCGAACACGGTCATTTCGGGGTCTTTTCTCATGCGGCCCAGCGACGGATGAGGGTTGAGCCAGACCACAGAGGAATGCATGAGAAACTCTCCCATAGAGATCTCTGTGACCTGAGAGAGGCGTAAGGGACGGCAGACAGTTTAAGAGAGAGTCGAGGCAGGCGCTGAGCTTTTTACGGCTCAGGCTAAGTGTGTCTGTGAATGGAGTTGCACTGCACACTCGGGTTTGTGCACAGGCTCAAAGCTCAGGCAAATTTAAAAACACTGAAAGCATACGTGAACATAGAAAACATGATTTGGCTTTGAGTAAATATTACATCAATTTATAAATGTATTCAGACCCTAGAGGCGTGCGCATCACCTAAACTGCTGCGCTCTGATGTACTGATGGAAACTCCACCAAAAATACACTAATTCACCTCTTTATCGTGGCCAGTCTGCTCGGCAACAAGCTGATCGAACACGGAGCCGTAATCCTCGTAGATCTTCTGCATCTCGTTGATGTGGCTGGCCACCTTCTCCATGGCTTTCAGGGCCTCTGCAGACACAACAGAGTGTTAACAGGACCAAGTCGTGACCCTGTGGGTGACTGTGTTCACCCTGTACTGGAAAAATGCCAAAGGTTATCACTTAATGTTTCCACGTGCGACTAACGTGACACCGAAATGCCGAGTGTCAGCACGGCCTGTTTATAGCACAGCGCTTGATTGCACGCAGCCTTCCTACCGGTGAGGTGGTAGTGTTCCTCGCTGTCGCCGTCGGTAAGGGAGACCAGCTCCCTCAGCAGCAAGGGGTACTTGAGCACCCTCTGCACTGGTTTAATCAGGTAGGACTCCAGGGTGGAAGAGTGCTGCTTGGTGGGGTTCCTGGCATCGAGGAATTCTTTGAAGGTCTGATCCGTCTTGGCTAAAGGAAAGAAACACTCAGACTTAATCTGGATCTTTTTAAGCCGTCTGTTCTCTTTGCTTCTGGTCTATGTTTCGGACCGTGGCTACGTTATTAAGCTCTAACCTACTAAAGCAAATGTGGGTCAGTGCAGAATCGCGGTGCAATAATGCGTCTCCAGCAGGGGGGAGTGTGAGCTTCTCCACCTGCTACGACCACTGTGGTATCAAAGTGTAAATCTTTGATGCTGTAACATTAAATCTGGTAAAACACCAAGTTGGGGCCGCATGGTTAACGTGAAACAGCAGGTATAAGACAGAGCAGGCCTTCGGTAAAGGTGCTGACATTTTCCCCGAGCGCTATGCTTCCACAGCGTTACCGAGGGGGGCCATTAAAGTATTAATTATAGCACTGCCAGCCACAGACGTGCAGCCACGTCGACGCCTCGCAGAGTAATTGGCAGGCAATTAACGAGTCGACAAATAAACAGAAACTAAGGCAACCCGGGCCCCATGGCGTGGCAGAAGAGGAGGGGGGATGAAGATGACAGAGATGAGTATATAATTACTTAAAGGACTCACAACAGCCGCAGATTTCTGCGATGTGTTGTGGATCAGCTGCTCGTGACCAGAGGTGCGCTGGGTGTTCTCGGTTTTGCTGAGCCAACTAGAAACTCGCACGCCGTCACTTATGTTCTACTCGGCTGTTTTATCCGTACTAAGCAAATATTATGCTTCCTGCTCAAATATCAGTTTGCAGTCGTCAATTGTGAGCAGCACAACCCGTCATTTAAAGCTTTGGCTAAAAGAGCGGGTGCACAAACCCGATGAATATCTGGCATCTATTTCCCTTACTCAAACACTTGGAACCATTTTGTGCCAAGCTAGCACCGCCCGCATGCTGAAGCACTCAGGAATAATCACTACGCCAAAATCACAGATGCTTATGGGGGGAAAATTTTACCTAATACATCTACATATCTGAACAATTGGTTAAAAAAATAATCTGCATCTTCAAAAAATAACAGGAGGCTTTACCTCTGCAGCAAAACATCTTTTTATAGCCTGCTTTTAAGCATATCATTAACATAATTTACAAGATCAAATCATTTTGACTGTTCCTAAAACGCTTTCAAGTGTTGCTGGTTAACCATCCTCAAGGTACTTTAGTGATTTTGTCCCATCTAATCCTATTAAAGATCAGCCCTGCTGCTTCCTTCGAGGAATATCCCACACAGCCCCGTCAGCTAAGAAGCCAATCTACTTACACTCCTCTCTCTCTACTGGGCATTCATCCCAAATAGTGGCGGAAAGGCCAACATCTGAGGAGGCATAAATCAACTTTAAAATTTCTCCAGCGTCACATGCTGTGGGAGAAGCGAGAGTTATTGTCACGGTCACACATCTGCTGTTAGAGGACAAGGTTATCCAAAGCCAGAATATTTATATGTGCATGTATTTGTTTAAACATCATCTGTTTGAGGAGAAAAGGGCGATAACAAACTGAAAGGTGGAGAGCCGTGTGCTCCTTCGTGCGTGGTGCTGGAGTTGGAGCGGGACTGGTGCTAAACTGGAGAGGCATCGCTCACCTCGCTTTCACCCACCGTCTCACTCTGGGACATTTACTTTCATACATAATTGATTTGCTTCCCAAAAGAGAAGACCGAACCTTCAGCCGTGAGCGGCCGAGCTTCCTCTGACGCAACACAGGAGCACGGAAGCTAAATTTAGCGGAGGTGGATTAGTTTGTTTTTGCATGCTGTTTCTCGTTACTATGCAGAATATTAAGATGTGTGTTGTACCTCTCTCTAGGACCTTTTGGACCTTGATGTGGTTGGCACAGAAGCCGCTGTAGAGCTTGAAGTGATCGGCGTAGTAGAGGAATGAACCCCCGAGGGAAAACAGCAGCTTCTGTGAAGAGATGGGGGGGGGGGAAAAACACCAGTGTGAACACAAAGCACGAGAGAGGATTGGAGGGTGTGAACATGTGAAGTCACGACTGAATCACCGTGCCCTCCCTTCAAAATGCCCCCTCTGTCCTCTTCCTCTCACCCAGCCTCTTCAGTACACTGGCTTTCAGCAGCTCACAATCCGACCAGTGAACCGCCGCCGCGATCGATAGACCTCACACCTCCTCACACTGAGGCCATAAATCAGCCGATGACGCTTCTGTTGCACCACCTCAATTATTTAAAACCCAACACCTGAAAGATCTCTCTTTTCTCTGTAGCCTGTGTGGATTCGGGACTGAATCTTTAGATATTTAACAAACAGCGTGACGTTTCTCTACCTAACGGAGTAACGGAATACACGTACCAGCGTTATGCATTTAAAATACAAAATATGAGTAACTGTATTCTGTTACAGTTACCGTTTAAAAAGGTTCAGAATACAGTTACTTTGTTGAAATAAATGGATTACAGTGTGGTCGTTTCCTGTTTCATGTTAGGCTATGTCCTCCCTATTTTTGGTATTTGGTGGAAACCCAAACAAAACGCGCATTAAGAGGCTCTAATGTCTGTGTCTCAATCTCGCAGCCCATGTCACCTCTACTACACCCCACATAATGACGGGAAATTAAGTAATGGAAAGTATTCAGAATACGTTACAAATACATTTTGTAATCTGTAGTGGAATACATTTTAAAAGTAACCCTCCCAACACTGCTTACCTTGAACTGCGAGGGGGTCTCCAGGGTGCTAAAGTCAGGTGACGAGGCAATTCTCTCCTCCAAGGTCTGCAGGAAGACCCTCTGGAAGTCCAGCATCTCAGGCAGGCTGCCAAACAGACTCTCCATCTTTGAGGAGGCAAAAGGGAAGTAGAACAATAGTTAGAAAGAGGAGGAGAAGGAAGCGACACAGGTGACAGGTGAGGACGTATGAAAGAACATCAGAGGGTGAGAGAGTGCGTGGCAACGAGGAAAAACAGACAGGATAGCTTGTAATTCATAGCAGACGGCACCCCAGAGTGTTATAACAGCTCCACTGTGATGGCTCCATCTCTGACAGAGGCACTTAGGGACAAGCTACAGCCGCGCACAAATAAAGCACATATAAATGGACACAGTAAACTTCAGCTGTGTAACAAGCGCTATCTGACACATCCAGCCAGGGTCGCCACTTCCTTTCATTAAAAGCTCGCGTGCCCTTGTCTGTCCTGTGTCCGGTCACATTCCGGTGTCCAATAATGGCCTCTTAATTTGCCCCGATGCTTAGAGGCCCATCAGCTGGTGTGTCTTGGTAATACTTGGGAGAGATGTGCTACGTTTGAGGTCACAGAGCTGGAAAGTTGCGTGCTACAGCAACGATATATGCTGTTGAGTTGTTAAACGGAGAAAAACAGTCCTTCTTTAATGAAGAGTACGTGCAGTGGACAGCCGTGCCGTGGCATATTAAGCTGAGGTGGGTTGGCTCTTAAGCAGCCCTTTATTGGTGTGGCCCTCTGAGACGCCGGAAGGTCGGCGGACGAGAATGTTAATTTGTCCTCCAGGCAGTTGGAGCAGTAATGAGGGAGATTTGGCCCGGCAGAGTTCATCGATGGATAATAAAAGCTCCACATATTAGGTGTCCAACAGAGTTAGCATACGTAAGTTTTCTTAGGGTGGCAAAATCAAACCACATGCAGGTGGTTACAGATGGTTACAATGATTCAAATGCAGTAAGTATACATGTTTTTCATATAGTCTATAACTTAATTACTTTCTGTAGCCCACATAATTAAACACTTTAGTTACATAAAAAACGTGAGTTTTGATTTTATGTACTATATAGTCTGTATAATAAATAAGTCTAAAATCCAGAAAGCTACACAACATGGGGCGGTTCATCTACAAACACACGTCTAATTTAAGTTTCACTGTTTTGACCGTGGCTCAGGGGTTGGGGAATCGCACCTGTAACCAGAAGGTCGCCGGTTCAATCCCTGGGCTCTCTGTCCTGGTCGTTGTTGGATTAACCCTCTGAGGTCCAAAATATAACCGGACATTTTTGATAGCGTAGTGGTTTGACTACACACCTTTGGAGCGGAGGATCACAAGTTCGATTCCCACCTGGGGTGTCTGTATCCAGTAAGGGTCCAAAGGCTAGTAGACCCCCCCCATGCTAACCAAGCCTACAGCAGATTAGGCTGAGTGAGGAAGTAGGTATGATATAAATGCCACGGCAAGGGGGAGCCAGGACGCCAGGTCAGGGGAGAGATCACCCCCACCTGATCGGGGTGGGGTGATAGGAGAAGGATAGTTGAGTGCGATAGGAGGATAAATAATTCTCCACCTACCTCATCCAGTGTGAGGAAGGTTTCGTTCTGTAGAGGTTTCAAGTAGATCTCAAACAAACAGGTCAGGTCCTGAAACAGAAGTGGTCAGCACTTAACCTTTGAACCTCTTATCAGATCACCACCACAGCCCCTAATTCCCCCACTCCTTGCGGGGACTGTTGTACTCATTAAGTTGATATATGGGCTTTCCCCTCCCCTAGTTGCATGGTGAAGATGCCTAAAATCAGGCCACACTTTGAAGACAATCCTCTCCCTCAATTGCAGGCTGAAGAGGAGGCGTGTGGGGGGAGGAGACTAAATGAAAAATGGTAGGTGGGGGAAAAAAGGTTATAAAATGACTGGCCAGACAGGCTGAGCGACTACTCACAGCTAACAAATTCTTCTGAATGCTTGTTTTATGCTCCTGATCTCTTGTTCATCATCTATTAAAGTAACCTTACATAAAAAAAAAACCAATTTACAATAAGGGCACAGCTTTCTAAATCATGATGTGAAGTTTAATATTAGAAATTCTTTGCTGGTCTCACCTTCACGTAGGACTTCTCCGTGTCCACCAGCTCCTGGATGACCTTGCGTAACCTCTCTGTGGCCGTCATATGCTTGGGGCAAGGTCTGAGCAGGGCAGCGTCTCCCGTAGGGCTCGAGCCCAAATCCCCTCCCTGCCTCACCGAGGGTTCCCCGCCGTGATCCATCAGACCCCCGCTGCCCGAGCCTGACCCTTCCTGGAAGGAGTGGTAGAGAGTGCACACTGTGTCCACGCTCTGTAGGGGGCGACAGAGAGAGAAGGTGGTGTATGTAGGTTAGGCAGGATTATTATAGTCAGCTGCATAAAATAAGAAGATATTGCACTGTATGATGACACGCACGGCCTGAACACAAACTCTCACGGATCCATTTAAAGATCCCTCATTTAACCATCCACAGCTAATGACTGCAGCCCCAAAGCTGTGTAAAATAACCACGTGGATCACTCCACCCTGCGCTTGGTCAACGATCCCCCTGGGTACAGTAAGAGTGTTACTGAGATTTAGTTATGTACTCTGTGCTAATTGGCTTTGCATCAAAGACTTTACAGAATTAGCAACTGGATATCCCAGCAGATAGCATTACAGCACATTTCATTATTCTCCATAATCCATAATAGACAGTTATGCAGCTTTGTGTCACGTCGATTACAGACAGTCTGACATGGCAAGAAATCCCAAGTGGTCGTATATTAGTGTGAAATATTTGGTGTTTGATGAAGAGGAAGTCTCAACCTTCCACACATAAATGAGTCATTTCTTCCAGCTTACACCTTTGATGGGTGGAACCCCATGAAGAACTTAGCGTCACAGCATTTACAAAAATATTCTACAGAAGCAGATCGCTCGCATCCCATTTTAGTGGACTGTACCGCCCGGGGTGGGGAACTTAACATCAGCCGTCGGCAGCGCGCTGTGAAGTTTTGCCTGTGGCAGGTAAGCAATCGTGTCAGAAAGTGAACTATTAGGAGCTGCTCTGTTCTACGGAAACAAGAAGCAAAAGGGGGAAAAAACCCTCTCTGTTGTTTCCAACTTACACCATTGTTGCAATGTTTGGGTTGCAGTTAGCAAGCACTGCAATACATGCAAACTATGCTCAAGTAATCAAAATCCTACCTACTAATTTCTTACCTGACAGGCGTGTCAAGCAAAACACTTCAACTGCAGCAAGCTTTGCTGCTATCAATTACCTTTGATGCTTGTGATAAAAATGGCCTCATGATGCCCAGACCCCCTTATTCCAAGTGAATGGCATGATGTAGCATTGTAATCTGTGGCCAGTCACAAAAAAATCAGCAGGAGCTGATAAATGCCAGTAATAGCAGGTTCCAGTCCGCTGCACAGCAACACAGCACGGCGGGACAGCCAAGACGCCAAACAAAACAGCTGCTCAGCACTCTCTGCCTCCTCGTGCATGTGCTGCTATTTAAAATATTGCATAAGCAAGCAGTCAGTCGCAGCTCCCTCTCAAAACTGTGCAGTAACAGACGTGGATCGATAAAACCTTCATTTTGTCACTACAGAACCGATACGCTGCCAGGAAGTGTGTGAGAGCTCACCCGAGTCACGCATCTTCTCACAGTGTGTGTGAGGTACGACCCGCAGATAATAAAGTCTGCCATTAATAAGCTTGCGACTCATCAGCTAGCTCATTATAACATGGTCACTCCAGAGACGGCCCTCCAATACTCCAGCAAAGACTGTGTGTGTGTGTGTGTGTGTGTGTGTGCGTGTGTGTGCGCGTGTGCAAAGACTGAAAAAGAGAGAAGAAAAAGGGAAGGGGGAAAAATTCCTCTCCATGCCCTTTATGTATGTCTGGGCTAAGCCTCTTTCAAGTGATCCACCTCCCACTGTAGCTCCACTCTGGAGGTCTTTGAATGTGGGCTGATAATTATGAGGGGACTTGAAGTCTCCCTGTGCTCTGATGTAGGGACTAATGTTCCTAGTGGAGAGCACAACACAAGATGCACTCATGCTGCAGACATACCTGTATAAATGTTTGCAGTGAGAACCACAGCAACGCAGCAGTAATGCTGCTCACAAATAGCATTTTTCTTTAGCTAAAGCTAGCATCATGTCATATTGAGCATGTTTGAGGTGACAGGAAACATTTAATGCGACTGTGCGCGTGTCATTTAGCATTTAAACGCTTTCAAATCTGAAGCGATTCAAAGAAACACGAGGATATTGGAACATAAGTAGAGCTGTTGACACAGGCTATCCCTTTAAAGATCATAAAATCCACCTTCAGCACTGATGCTGCTGCCACACACACACACACACAGCACCAGTCAGCCTTCATTCACTGATACACGCTTTGGGAGAACTCCATAATGCACCATGGAGGCAGACGGTGGGGGGGCTGCCTGAAGGAAACACAAAGGTTGAAGGATATCAGCAGGACATATTCATCAAACAGCCCGCTAGTATCTCCAGACAGGAGAGAGCATCCTTGTGCAGACAGATAACTGTGTTTTATTTCAGCTCTGGCACCCGAAGGTGAGGTTTGCCCAGGTCTTTAGAGACCTCCATTCAAGTGCCGACTTGATTCTTGTTACACACCCACACACACAAACGAGATGATGGAGGAGCCGGGTGAGGTGGGGGGAGGAGGGGAAAACACTTTCAGCTCTCACACAGGTCGCTTAGTAAGATTTTCATCAACGCTAATGACGGACGGAGCGTGATGAGAGAAGGAAAGCTGGTGGGTGGACGCCACGCAGTCATGACTCGGGAAATGCATTCGCCTCACAACAATCCCACCGACACAGCCTGACAGCTAGCCCAAATAACCAATTAAGAGCTGAGGACGTGAACCAGCAGAGGCGGGAGAAAAGCCAGGGAGCGCCACGGAAAACAAGCGGATCTGACAGCGCTGCTGTGAATTCCTGATCAGGTTTTCTTGCTGACAGGTGTCAGCCGGGGATAGTGTTTCGACTTCTGCTCAAACCAATTTGGAGAAGAATTCTTCTTATTTTGTCTGTGATGCATTTCCAGCTGCATTTCTTTTTATTTCCGCTCGTCTGCCAGCTGTCCGAAATCAAAGCCAGAGATTTTAATTCCAACGTCAAGTCAAATAAAAACACTTTACTGTCAATCCAAACATCCCAAACACAACAATCAAGCACAACCTACACCTAGTTTCCTTCTCCAGCGAAGCCAGACTACATCTGTTTAAATGTTTAATCCTGATGGCTCTAAAATCTCCTACTGAAGCTCATATTTTAAGGTTTAAACATCCACTACCTCTCCCAGTCTGCGAGTCACCATGACGAGCAGTCTGTAGAGCAGCCTCCATGCTGCCGTGGCCTGCTGTTGGGTCCTGCGGGCGAGCGAGCAGCTCTTCCTGCGTAGCCGGCCTCCTCTGGACATTGGCATAACAGCTCGGAGAGAGTGAGCTCTGAAGTTTACTTGACCTGCCTCGATTCTTTTTTTAATTCCCTCTGATGATCAGTCAAATACCCTCATCAACTTTCCTCCTCCTTCTTCTTCTGCGGTTTCTCTTTAGCTCGCCGTTGCCCGTCTCTCCATCAGCCCCAAGTCAGAACCCTCAGACTTCAGTGCACCTCAGCCTCTGGGGCGGAGTGGCCACTGGTCTGTGAGCGTAGGCAGAGAAAAAGTGCTTGCTGCCTGCTTGTTTTGCATATCAGTCCGTAGCAGACGGTCTGGCCACTTGGCCTGTGGGGGAATTTCTCCTCCAGGAGCTATTACTCTCTGTCGCCGCGTATCAGCGTTGCTCTTCCGATGTCTCTACCGCCACAGACTGCCATCCATCCTACTTCCTTTTGTCCGTTTGCCTCCAGATATGCCTCCTTCTTCTTCCTCCGCTTCTTCCTCTCCTGTTCGGCTCCAGGTGACCTCGCTGGTGTGATTTCCAGAGAGCTGAATTGAGAGGCTGGGGGCTGTATCTGGGTCCAGTCTCTCAATAGCGACAGTACAATGCAGACTGTTCTGGCTTGTTACCTCTACACACACAGGAATGGCTGACTCAAAACTGGGAGGCTCTGAGCGGGTGGGGGTAACAGTGCAGGAATGTTAACTATGGCCTCGTACAAGAATAAAACATGACATGCATCGCTCGCTCGCGGGCTACTACATGTGGACAGAAATAAACAGATGCTGGATGGTTTTAACAACAAACTATAATGGAACCATTTTTCTCACCTCACTCGGGTAAATAAATGTAAGGGATTACAATTAGGAAGGTTAGTTATTGTCCTATAGCTTCCTGCTACTGTTCTTTTACTTCTACTTGCACTGCAGCTTCCTGCCTGGTTGTAAAATGCTGTGTAAATGCAGTATAGACGTGTAAGACACCAAACTGCATCTAACACTGCAGACCTGCGTTTCAAGTTCTGCCAGTAGGTGTGTGGAATCACAATCAGTTCTCAGGTCCTCGATGATTTTGTAGTAAACGTGACATGAACATCTCATTTTGACTCATGGTGGCGGCGCACAGCGGGAGGGGAGCGGTGGAGGAGAAAGGGAACGGCATCTGACAACAGTTCGCAACCTGATGCAAACCAAGGCTGTGGCGCTTCCTCTTTCGCAACTTAACCCCCAGCTGTTGCTCGTTGGGCAAGTTTGTCTGCAAAGCCTTCACACCAAACTTCCCAGTTTTTTTAAGCAGGCAATCATCATCAGCTAGAGCAGAGCTTCTAGATACAGCTAATCACCTGCTTTCAGTCCTCGTCTTATATATTTGCACCAGACTCAGTGAATGCATAATAACAGACGTCTTCCTGCCAAGCCCAGATTTGAGCAGGAGCATCCTCGGCTTTGGCATATCGGGACTAAACTTTACAAACTGCACCAAACGAGATTAAGTTCTGTTTAAATTTGGACTCCTCTCACCCCGCGGTCATCCGTCTACGTCCTCAGTCTCCTTAAAGAGACAGTGTTTTCAGTTCGTGTGCACATCCACATGCACGTACAATATTTTTTATATTGAGTAAGCTAGTAAAGCATGCCGCTGCATAATTAAGTCTCACTTATTTTCTCCAAGTCTGGGCAAAAACACTTGGAGAAAACAAAAGAAAAAGAAAACACAGCTGAGCTCTGTCAGAGTGGGAGGATGCAAGATAAACACTAAACAGCATCTCTATCTCCCTTTTAATGCTCCGATGGAGTCATTATGTACAGAGCTCAGTCTGCCTTGCAGATGAAACGTTGCTCAAATCAAAGGAGAAGCCTTGCGCTTTACCGGCGGAGGAGCCCCATCTTTGCAGGAATAAACAAACAAATGCGGGGAGAGAGGAGATAAGGAGGAGGGCATGAAAAACAGCCGTGTCCCCGGGGCTGGCGTCAAGCATGACAGCCTTGTCATGACACCGTGAGGCCGAGAAAGAGAGCGCGCGAGAAAGAGCGGAGGCCTGTGGCCGGTGGGCAGGCCGGTGATTCATTTGCCGTGTTAGTGGGCTATAGTGCCACCATGCCATCTTCTTTTCAAAGCTCAATAAAAGAAGACGCGCACTCATAAATCAAACAGAGCAGAGGGGAGGAGAGAGAAATACGAGCGGGGAGGGCCGGCCCCGTCGCGCTCCGCTCGAGCCCATTTACGCCTTTTATTATTCATCCTAAACAAATATTATTCCGCCAAGTCTCCGAGGACTTTGAGAGAGGAGTGTGTTTTAATAATGAAGCCAGCTTCACATTAAAACACCCGTTCTGCTCAGCCCCCGAGGCTATTCACATGCACTCCACTGCATTAAAGCCAGAAGACAAAGTAATGCCACGACTCTATGCTGTTCCCTCTCAAAGGGATGCCCACAACTGAATAAAAGGTTAAGTGGCGATGCTTGTTGCTGATGTTAAACACCTCTCGATGACAAATAATTCACAGTAATGGCAAACGTCGTTCTCTAGACCGCATCCGACCCAGAAAAGACTCTGTGTGAATCAGAAGCAAAGGATCCACGATACA
The DNA here is from genome assembly GCF_057382275.1 of Copadichromis virginalis. Taxonomy (NCBI): domain Eukaryota; kingdom Metazoa; phylum Chordata; class Actinopteri; order Cichliformes; family Cichlidae; genus Copadichromis; species Copadichromis virginalis. The sequence goes on from NC_140636.1 coordinate 15,522,397, forward strand.
GCAACAAAGACAGCAACTACTTATCAACAAGTAACACTGCAAGTACACTCCCAACATAGCATTAACGCTGGGAAGACACTATCCCAGTGTATCCCAACACTATGACTCTTTACCTTCTTCCACCTGCCGTCACCACGAGCCTAAAACAGAGCTGCAAGCACACGTTGTTTCATTACTGCTAAGAGCCTCTGACAGTAAAACTACTCCATGCTTGCATTTGTTAGATTATTTTTACTGCACACAGAGGGATGTGGGCTGGATGTGTGAAACTTTGCAGCTTAAAGTGTGAAGAGTCTGTACTATCAGCCATCCCAGCCCCACACAGAAAACCACGAGCCCATCCGCCCACAGTTACCGGCTGTTTGCCTTCCTTGGAGTCTCTCTGGCAGGACAAGCAGGCGGTCAGGTCCTGGACCACGCAGGACAGCTTGTCTTTCAGGAGCCGTCCCAGCCTGAGAAGCGCAGATCCTAAGAACGGGGATTTTTCCTCAGCTTTGCAGCCAAACGGCCAGAACCAGCAGCAGCACATGGCTGCGACTGCGCCCAAGGCCTGAACCAGCGACCGACCCCTCTGAAGCAGCTCAAATAAGATGGTGAGGCAAAGGCATGGCCGGGGATCCTCATCCTTTTCTGCTAATGCCATGGCCATGCTGGGTCATTGTGCATCGGGATCCCCGTTGCTTCCTCCGTCACTCAGTTTTTATCTCCACGTCTGGAAGTTCTTACTGTGGAGTGGACTGAGCAGGGGAAGGCTAGCATTAACTGTGCTGACAGCAGTAAGCCTAGATTATTAGTATGCTCGTGGCCAGATGGCGGCTTAGTCATAACACACAAGCACTTCCACAAATTACCCACACCTACCCACCCCTCACACACACGTCTGCTCAAGTTTAGAGGGGGGTGACGGTAGCTTCAAGGAAAACAAAATCATCTGTGAAGAAGAAGATACAACCTCACATCTGCAGGCATGTGCCAACGTTTTGAAGTTTGGGATCCATGATAAGAGGGGAGAACTGAAACATCCTCCTCACAAGCTTTTAAAACATATTAAAACACCTCAGACTCGTCCAGCCCGCAGACAGGTGCCAGAGTCCAGAGAGCTGAAGAGTAAAGATGTGAACAAACGGTGCGAGCCTGCTTATTACTCAACTTAATAACATCACTGCCTGAATCAAGCCAAATCTCGCTGCACTGACATCCAGACAGAGCATGGCTCCAGTCATAGCGCTCTTCATAAGTCCATTCAAATGCTCTTAGTGAAATGTCTCGTCTGGACAAATGCAAAGAAGCTTAATATGTCTGTCCGCTGTTTAACCTTTAAAGATGACTGTCTGCTTTGCTTTGCATTGCATCAAACACAAACCGCAGAATTTATTATGTCATCGTTCATATACAAGGACACATATACAATACACCTGAGCTCAAAGCTGCACTGACTGGTCCGTTTCCTTATTGATTATTTTAACCGCAGTTTTCCCAATAAGTGAAAGAAGTCGATTAAACCCTCAGAACAAACTTGGGAAACTTGAATTTAAATGATTTTAATCAATCACTTGCATGCGGACTGGTGTCATGTGGTGAAACCAGATTACTTCCCACGTCCTTCCATCTGTCTAATGGGATTGCACAGCATCCTATAGATGCTTATGTTCTAGCGCAGCAGCGCGGCGGTTAGCGCCGACGCATCACATGCAGTCCGGGGCCTTTCTGTGTGGAGTTTGGATGTTCTCCAGTGGGGTTAGGTCATTCTCTATTGACTGTAGGTGTCAATGGTTTTCTGCGGCAGATTGACTACCTGTCCTGCGAGAGCTGGGATAGGCTCCGCCTCCCCCCTGCAATCGTCTGCAAGCAGAAGAAACTGAACGGACGATGTGCGAGAATCTGCCGATCGAGGCTCCGCTCACGTCTTTCAGACCACTTTAGTTCACTTCGTCTGCTGAGTGGCTCAGCTCATTATGGTACAACAACACTGTTAAACCGATTGCAAAGGCGCTCACCATCCAAACGTTTCATTAAATAATAGAAACAATCATTAACTCAACGGTAAACAAAGCCGTTAACTTTGCCTGGTAAGCGTTTCAGCTCGCTCACACACACACACACACACACACGTAATAAGCACAAATTGGACTGCAATAGACTAATTAATCAAAAACGATCAGTCAGGTTGAGGCAGCTGATCGCATGTGTGACAAGAGGCTTGAAATTGGTCCTTCCCTTCCATCAATCTCTATCGACTGTGCGAGCAGCGTGTGCATGCACGTGTGCAGCTCTGTGCTGATGCATGGCCGGTTTTCTACCCGGTGACTCGATTTCTTTCTGCACGCCCTGGAGAACAAACTGATGGCTGCGCGTTGATTAAATCCTTCTGCGCGCAGCAGCAAAAATCTGATTTACCAGCACCGATATCTCACCCTGTATTTTATTTCTTTTTAATTTCCTTCACAGTGGTTGAGTCCCACCGATGCAGAGGGGGAGCCCTTTTCTCCTTTTTCGTGGCAATGTGCACACATCCAGTGGCACGAGTGACACGGACACGCACACACTCATAAACCTCCCTCTCTCGCGCACAGCCGCACACCTTCCCATCTTCCATTCGTTCCTTGGGAAAACAGAAACGGCAGGGAGCTGAGCAGCAGTGGTGCAGTGCAGATCCCAGCAACAGGACTGACTCACGTCGCCGGGCAAACAACAAGAGACGAACAGAGAGGAAACGACAGCAAGAGTCCACCTCCCGGCTGACCTCGGGTCAAACACGTGGCAGCTACGATTAACGTTTTTTTACAAACATGTCGCCTGTATCGCCATCAATGATGCCTGCTCCCTTTTTCATTTAGTCTGCATTACATAATGAGCAACTTGCCAAACATGCACTCGCAATCGCAGCAGCGACGACTATACACAGCTTTGAAGGGCATTAAATATTAGCCGAATGATGCAAGAGGAGGTGAACATGCACGAATACGTTTAGGCTTCCAGCCATGGCTGCATCATTAACACACGGCTTTTTGCTGTGACCACACACACTCATTACTGCCCTCAATAAACACCGGCACACAAATCTTCCCGTATTACATTATCACATCACTGAAGCGTAATTCCCAGCGGAACAGGCTCGCGGTTTAATGACTTCAATAAAGTTGGTTTGCATATCAAAAACCTGAGTAGATATTGAGCGACCAATAGGACAGAAATAGGCGCACAATCTGCCATAACTCAGAAGGGACAACTGTTTGGCACATTTACAGATATGAGATATTCCTCTAAAGTGGCCTGAAAGGAAGTGTTGCATTAACTGTAGCGTGCTTAGAACAAAAACAGGACTCTTACGGCTAACGAATGCATGACGAGAAGGAAAAGTCTGCATGTAACAAGCAGGGTAGCTCTTAATAAAATGGTGCATGTGCACGGTTAAGTGAATGACAGGAGAAGCGTTCTCTTCAGAGGATTTGGCTTTGCCCCCAGGCGTGCTTGTCCTCATGTGCATGTAGACACATGTGAGTGTGTGTTTGTGCAGGAGGCAGTGGGAGCCTCCCCTCTCAGTCTGCATGCCGTCTGCGTGACAGTAATAAGCTGTGTTTATACCGGTGGCTACGATTGAGTATCCTAATTATGGAAATGCTGAGGATTGGTGCCAGTCTGGTTTCTGACAGCCCCGCAGCTTCTGCTGAGAGTGGGCACAAACACAGCACAGACAATTTCACTCACACAGACCTGGAAGGAAAGACGGGCACAGAGTGTGGATGTTTACACGTCTTTTTTTCGCACTCGGGCCCCTCCTACCTTGCTGTGCTGAACAGGCCTGTGTGCGCAGTGGGAGCGACCATCCTCCAGTCCTACGTACAGAGATTCGCCACCGCCAGCTGCAGTACAAACATCTGGAAAGAGAGATTGTGGAGAGACAGAGAGTCAGCATGCGTCTATTTGTGTTTGATGGTGTTTTAAACTCATACCGCCCCTTGAAGCGCATCCTTCTTCTAACCCACAAAGCACAAACAATGCAGACGAGAGTCGGTCTGAAACCACTGTGGGCGACTTTGTCGTGTACACAACTTAAATATGTCTCCAAACTAAAAACACCAAGGGCATTCAGTTACCCAGAAAAGCAAAAAAAGCACACGCCTGGAAATCCTAATTAAAGACTCAGTTATCTCTTTCCTTGCTCGACTGGGAAAAAAAACAACAACTCTGGAGATAAAGTTTGCTGCTAGTCCAGCCTGAAAAATGTCTGCAAATAATATTTGCATCATTACAGCATGACAAACAGATAAACAGTGTTTTGAAAATAATTTTTCAGCCTCCTTCTGGTTAAAATTCAAGGTCTGGAGGACATGCTCTCTAGCAGCTGGCACATGCAAGATTTCTGATTGTCGACCGGGAGGCAGGCCAAAGTGTTGGCGGGAAACAAAAGAAAACTTCTGGGCCTCCCATTGAGCCGAACTTGGCATTTTTTAAGCCGGCAATCATCATCAGCCAATGTCTGATAGCTAGGCCGCAATTTCTAAATATATCTAATCATCTGCTGTCGCTTCTCTCGTCTCGTACATTTGCATCAGGCTAAATGAACGCCAGATGACAGACGTCTTCCTTCTAGGAACGCCATGGTGAAATCCTTTTGTAATTCATGTCAGACAAGTGTTAATTCCCCCACTGAGGGCACATACCTCCCTGCCTCCTTATCAGCCTGCCTGGGATCATGTGCCCTCTAGAGACGGAGCGGGAAAACTGCAGGCGCTTTGATGGCACCATTTGCAGTAATGAGGTCTTCAAGTCATTAATCCCTTTGTGTTCAATTACGGCCGCAGTGGAGGAAACGCTAATGAATTATTATCATTAAGATGACACTCAAGACTGTTTTTGTGCAATGAAATGCAATAAAAGCGACACAAAATGATATGCACATCTTAAAGGAGGTTTTGCTACACAACTTCTTCTTTTGTCTTGCAATGACTGCAGTTTTATTACATATGACTCAAAATAACATCAGCCATACTATTTCTTTATTATGTTCCTTACCTTGAAATCAAGAGCTGAACAACAATCGGATATTTTTCTCTTCCAGCTGGGGATCAGCTGTGCTGACACGGACGCCCTGCTCTGCTCTGACACCTCGTCTGCACCGTGAGACTAAACCAGGCTGACAGCACTCTATACATCCACAGCAGTAATGAGCCCTCTGCGGTCAAAAGCCCCTCCCGGCCCTTCCTCTCCTCCAGAACACACAGAGCTGTGAAACATCATCTAGAGCCCCCCCCTTTCTACTCGTTTAACTCGGGGAAGTGGAGCTATTAACTGAAACGGAAACGTAGTGACAGCACTCCCACCGCTTACTGGTAACAACAAGCAACAGCTCACCACTAATAACTCTGAGGTTCAAATAAACAGTAAATTCTAAAGAAGCATGGATTCTCGGATGTCACAACAATAATGCTGCCTAGATGATGGATTACAAAGATAAGAAGCGACTGTAGAAAAAGAGGAAAGAAAAACTGGAACTTTGCGGTTTCTGAGTTCTGCACAATGACACCGAATGTTTTTAGCAGAAGTAACATTTGCACATTCATACTCAGAACTGTGAAAGTGAAACTGTACGTGTCACCCTTCAACTTGTGCCACCATTTGTGTCACATAAGGTTTCAATACCAGCGTCTCTTTCTATTCTACTGTTAGCTGTTTGCAGTAAGTAAAGCTAATGTCCGATAATGACTCCATCTACATGAACGTGTGTGTGTTCAACTGTACGTTTGCGTCTGATTAAAGCACCTGAGGACGACTTGGCTCGGTGGTGTTTACTTCGAACTTCCTGGCTGTGTTTAGTGGGAGGAGCCAGATGGTCAGAGGTCACAGGTGGCAGCACAGGGCCCTCCCGCCTCAGGCTCAGGTGCACAGTTTGTTCAGCAAACAGCATTTGGATCAATGCCAGGTCCAGACCGGGGACGCACCGACCATTCAGGACCAGGATCTCATCGCCAGGACGCAGACCTGCTCACACGGGCAAACTCGTTTCAGAAAAGCCACGCCGATCTCAAACGTGACGCTCTTATTGGTCATTTCTAGATCGGCACCTTCATTGAAGGCCAGGCCATCAGGGAGCACTTCGCTGACAAAAACCCTGCTGTTCTTCTGGCTGTCTGCGTATCCTGTTACTGCAAAACCTGCCAGGAGGATTCAACCGGAGGATTACATAAAGGATCACGACATAAACTACAAACACGATTCGCCCAAACGTGCCCGACTCACCGAAGTCGCCGCTGCCGCTCTGCCTGCTCATGTGCAGCGTAAACACATTAGCCGGGACCACCTCCAACTGATCATTGACCTGCGGGGCAATATTAAACAAATCGATACACATTATAGAAAGAGCGGATAAATGAAGTGTTCGTGTGGGATCATGCGTGTTTCCCCTTCTCACCACATCACGGAGGAGCTCTCCGGGAGCCACGTATCGAACCTCCACGTGCTGCCCCGCTCGCCTGTGCAGTCGGAGGCAGTGCGCGCCCGGGTCCAGCTGTTTCACCTGTTTACACAGGAGCCTATAAATGCTTAGCAGACGGCACGCACAAAAATCATCCCACATATTTCCGCACCAGTACTTCGCCACACAGCTGCTGTGTGGCCCGAGGTGGGAATTACTCAGACTTTCCATGTAGTGATGGGAAATTTGCAGTAAACAAAAAAAATGTTTCGCCTAAGAAATTGCATGCATGTTGTTTTTGCATGTGTGAGCCCATGCATCTGCAGCCATTCAGGGGGGGCTGTGTGAAGTGTGTAATGAATTGGTGTCATTTCAAACCCTCGGGGACATAATGCAATCAAATCTGCTGCAACAGCTGTTTGAGGCCAGATTATCTGACCATTACTGAGGCTGTTCTCGATGGAGCTAAGAAGCTTTGCATATATGAAACATTCAAATGTTTTTTTGCTAAAACAGTCACAGGAATATTATTGTCTGATTTTTGTCAAATGGCATAATTTCTTTGAAACTCAACCTTGCACGCTGCACAGAGAAGGTCAGCAGCTGCCTGGTCTCTTCTGATGGGAACTTGGACCGTCAGCCCGTCTGGCATGTAGACACACATCAGCGCATCTGCGGCACTGCTGACGCTGTCCCAAAGACCGCCCTCGGGGGGCGACATGGAGTATATACTCGTCAGCACGTCCAGCCTCTGTGTAGGTGCAGAGAGGGGCATGAAGGCAGGATGCAGTGAGAGGTGGGTGAGGACCGTTAGATGGAGCAGAGAGGAAAGAGAATACGGGGGAGAGGGAGGTAAACAAAGAGAGGAGAGAGAGAGGAGACTTTGAGCAACAACACACAAATCAATACAGGTCCATTAGTCTAAATGCTTGGCTGTGGATCAAGTGGCAGAGCAAAGATGTCATACAATTAGCCTTTCAGAAATTCATCTGACATCACAGACGGCAGTTGCTCCATATAATAGTCATCATAATGACCGTGTACAGGATTGGCAAGCGTCGAGTGCTGGGTCTAGACGTCCCGATGATATCGCCGCAGTTCTCCCGGACTTTTTCTTCTAAAACAACCACAGGAGTCATTTGGACTGAGGTGAAGTGCGGGGGGGACAATTTATATCGGAATCACTCAAACTTTCAGGAGGTAATTATGTGCTGCATTATTTGCGGGATTAAGAGTGAGTGGGGTATTAAGGCGGGGGCGGGTTGGCCTCACAGGCGGCCATTTAGGGGTTTTGGTCGCGACTCGGTGTCTCTGGAGGAAAAACGCCACAGCTGCGATGTGGAGCTGCGGGGCTGTGGGAGACGCCACGGTGCAGCCCGAGACCACAATTATCAGAGCTCTGGATCACGAGCGACGGCTCAGTCGCAGCAAATGTAGTGAAACACGCGGGTGGAAGAAGCCTGTGATTCAGCACTTCTGACACAGACGATATGAAACGTGCTGGTTAAACTCAGACATGAGACCAAGAGGGATAATTGCTTTAGTGAATAGGTTGGGATATAAAGCGCAGTTTCAGATGCATTATGGCATGATAAAATAAAGCGTGGTGTGTGCCTGTCTGAGGCTTTCTGTCTGCTCTGCATGTGTGTGAGCTTTTCAGTCCGTTCCAGAGTCGAGCTGCCTGATGAATCACCTCAAGAGGAAAAAGACCTTTTTTTCCTGCCAGACAGAAGGCCTAAAGGGACGAGCTACAGTCTCTGATTCAGAGCATCAGTTTGCTCCACACACACACACACACACACACACACACACACATTTCCACCTTAATGTCCTTTTGACTAGCCAAAAAAAAAAGAAAAAAGAGCCACCTGTGTTCCTCCTAAAAATGTTTCCGTCTGCATGAAGGAACACAAGGTGCTGCTTCAACGCCCACTTCTGTCTGCAGCTTTATAGATGTCAGGTCACACTCACAACCTGAGGATGGAAAAAAAAAAAAGGCCGACATGGTTGCGTAAATGTCCCGTTTGTGTCCCGGTGTGACTGCAAAACCAAAAACTCTGTCGTCCCGATCAGAGACAGACTAACACTGAACACTCATTCATGGTCAGAGTGCGTTCTAACGGGCCGACGGTTGCCTGGCCAACGCTCCGTGAGCCGCTGCCAGACACGCGCTGCACTTCAACAAGTGCCCTCTGTGGCGAGTGTGCGCGTGCTATTTATGTTTGCGTTCAGCCAGGTCATTCGAGCCAGGGCTTCAACGTTTCCCCTCCAGTGTGGAAATTATTTCGAAGCGAGCGGTCCTCCACCCGAACTTCTAAAGATGGAACAGAGTGGAGTAACGAACGTTTAGTGATGACCGCTGCTGCAGAAGAATAACCATCTCTGTTCCACTTAGCAACATTGTAACACAAATATTACAGTAGTTCCTCAAACAGATAGGAAAAGACTGAAAATTGCCAATCAGGTCTATTTAAAGCGTATTACTCCTTATTTCCTTAAAGCTCCACCCAGCGATCCCCTCCTTTACAGCGCAATGCCACCAGTTTCCACACTCATAACACTACTGACTGTTTCTTAACCCGAATCTTATAACTGAAGAAGGCAAAGACTCGTTTCATTTTACTCTCTTTCACCAGCAGACCTCTCAGTCTCCCTAATAAACGAAACATGGCTGCAGCTGACTAGCTGAGTCTTCATCATCTCACGGCTCTGCATCGTTCGCCCTAAGCTCTTCTGGTCAAGTTGCAATAATGTGAAAGCGTCTTTTTCAAATTCATTTCAAAGAGAATGAAAAGAATAAGTGCTGTAATTCCAAAAACATAACAACTCAACATTCCCTCTTGGTTTGGCGAGAGCATGAGACCAGGGGAGCACAAAACTCTTTCGAGGTCGCCCCTTTTCCTCGATGCTGTTCGTGATATTTCAGGCGAGCACCTTAAGGCACAGTCGGTGTGAGGGGCTCGTACGAATCACTCCTGTGCTTTTTGAAGATAATGTGGTTCTGTTAGCGTGATAACGATGCGACCTTCAGCATGCACTGGAGCAGCCTGCAGCCAGGTGAGAACAACCTGATATATTCGCCTCCAAGTCAGTTCTTTGCTATTCATTTGTGGACTGCACCATCCAGGAAAAATGAAACATAGAAATGTAGCGCGAGGTGAAGAAGACGCTGATGTGGAAAGCAAACCTTACGCTTCTGATTTACCTGGTAATGTTTGTTCCAACCTTCAGCCTTTCTGCTAATAAGGACTGAAATATTAGCCCCGCTATGAACGTTTGTTATATTTCGTTCTTCCTGTAAAACAGAGCAACAATGTTTTAAACACAGCTGTTCCAAACATCCCAGTTTTACTTTAGATATTTACATTATTTTACTTTGCACATTAAACTTGGAAACACACTGATAACTTTTTATGTCCTGATTTTTCAGCATCAACAATTCCTTTCGTCAGCTCACATCTTTGCTGAGGTTTACACTGTGTGTAATAAAAAATGAAAGCACATCATTGGTCAGTTTTTCAGAGGTCTAATAATATTCACCATCATAATTTCTGTTTTTATCAGATTATAATTCTTTTATTATGTGCAAACATAAATAATCTGTGCTGGGGTGGGCGGGCTCATGATTCTGTCCTAATCTTTATAAAGAACCACTTAGCAGACAGAAGTGACCCAAACTAGGACAAGAAAGCTTTTTATTCCAAAAAGCAGCAGCTGAAGTGCTTTGGTTTGATTAAACAGCTTTCGGGAGTTTCCCCAGGAGGAAGGTACCAACCTTATTTACGAATAAAGCGTCAGGATGGATGGAGTGTGAAAATGCATAAATGAAGTTAAAGCAAAGCTGTTTTAGTAACATAAGAATAAGTAGCAAGGAGTTTTTCCTCCAGCAGTCAAAACACATCAGCTCGCTCTGCTGAGGAGTCTTAATCCACAGCAAAACAAAATCATCCCTGTGCCGTTTTCCACTGCTGGAAGCAGAGGATGTAAGGAGCCAAGCTCTGCTATGTGAGTTTTAACTTCACACCATACCAAGGCAACTCCAGCAGTGGCAGCTCGAGCCCATACAGATGTTTATCTCACCAACTGAAGGCAACAGCTAAACGTGACCTGCAGAAAAAGCTGGATGGAAAAGACCCACACAGAGAGGACACGACACGCACAAACACAGCAACACAAGGAAGCACAAGAGCGACGCACACCCTTCACTTGAAAGGATTAGTGCAGGATGAGTGCTTATTAGAGTAATTCGAGGGCTTTGAGTCCAAAGCAGCACAATAGGTGCAAAGTCATCAAGACGGAAATGAAGAAGTGTGCATGTTGACAAAAATCAAAGCGGCTGCGCAAACCTCTCTCTTTTCTAACTTCCCACACCGTGAAGCCTTAATCCCCCCGAAAAACAAAACGGATCTCTGCGACGAGCCGCTTTCCTCATTTACGTCCAAACCTGAGAGACTTTGAGTGAAAAGAGCAGAGAAGCTTCCAGCAACATGCATGAAAGCCAGTGTTGTTTCCCCAACACGCTTCCTGCTCAGAGTCCCTTTCTAGGCCCTTAATGAGGGCCGTTTTACACTTGCCACATTGACCACAGACTAATGCTATGAATCACTACATCCTGTGAAACACTGATCTTTATAACACCATTCGTCCTCCGTCTAACGCTATCCATTATACCCATCTGTCAGTGCCACATTTCATCAGGCAGGAAATATTTTGGCTTGCTGGAGCCATCAGGAGGAGGATGGACTGACTCATTACTGCTGCACTAATCTGATACTGTCACCACGCCACCAATCAGTGACCACGAATGTTTAGCTGCGTTTTTCAGGTCTGTTTTGGTCTAAATGAGCTGCTTGCTAACTTTAGCCTAGCCTAGCTTATAAAAGCTTAAAATCTGGCTCCTGTATCTGACTGAAAACTACAACATGCAGTGCAAAAAATTGAGACACAAAACAATGAAATAGAAAGTGAACAATGCAGAAATGGGATTATAATAGGTGGCGTATTTGGATTCTATTTATATTCATGTTGGGAGTTTTAAACTGAAATGGGAATTAAAAAGAGAAGAACATGTGGAAGTTGGAGCCCGGCGAGGTGAGGACCTCAAGCTCGCGCTGCTATTTTACAATTACAGCCCTCAATAACCAGCAAACGCTGGCGTTTTAAAGTCTGGCTGCTCAGATGGCCTGAATTCACACTTGTCAGTCATCCAACGCTTCGCCCATACACACACATACACATTCACATACGACACCATCCTTTAACTCAATTATGGTGTGAATTGGACCCCTGTTCACGCCGGTTTTTCACAGGGCTCCATCCCTCCTGTTAGATATGCTCTCCATTTGTCTTGCAGACACCTGCAGATCAGCATGAAAGGAATCGCTGCTTTGATCCTGGACGTGTAATATACTCAGGCGGACACGTGCGCCTTGTGATCCCAATGTACGCATGCCCAGCGTGTTCAAATATCTTTGCACAGCGAACCATCAAAGCCGCGAAAGACGGCAGAGGTTAAAGTAGCAGCAGACCCGTTTCAACTGCAGCTACTTCCAACTTAAACTAATAATAGTACAGATGAAACTGTGCAACAGGATGCCCGCGACAGATGGCGGGGGAGTTTTTAGGAGATTATTTAAAAAATAAGTTACTGAAATCGGTGACTCACCTCGGTGCTCCTGGGAGGCAGGGCGCACGATTGGCCTCCAGCATCGCTTTCAAAGACCTGAAACCCAGAGACAGACAGTAAGAAGTACAGACAGAGGGGCACCACGCTGACTGACTCATGAGCCATTAGCACCTAGCCATCTCAGCAACACACATATTAAACACACACGGTGCTTTTATGCAGTTAATTAAAAACTACGCATGGCGAGTGCAGCGCTTTGATACTGCTTCCAAACAGGGTCTGTGGCCTTTGAAGGTGCATTGGTGGAAATGTGCAGTGTGTGAGTGAGTGGAGGAAATGTGTGTGTGGACACTGAGTGTTTTCTGTGTAGCAGAGAGATCAAAGGGGGGTGTCTGAAAGCAGAGGGGAGGGCCAGCTCCCACCTATCCGTCTCCACATCTACAAAGTTCTCTGGCTCCTCGAGTCCGTCCTGCCTGTCTGTGATTGGGAGGCGTGTTGCTAACCCTGCGGCCTCAGAACATTTCAACAACTCTATAATACGGCCGTGACAGAGCTATCCGTTATGAGGGCGTGCCTCGAGTCCTCGTTTAAGTGGACTGCAGTTATCAGGCTGTGCTCTGACAGTCTGTCAGCAGGCAGCAGAGACATGACAAGCAGCACAGCCGGCAAATTCAATTCACTATTTTGCTCCCCAAAAAGCTCCGACATGAAGTCAAAGGTGTTTGTTTTTGCTCACAAATTAAAGAGCTCAAGCGGACTTAGAGGGTCTACAGGACCAAGAAAATGTCTTTACAATCACAAAGAAACTTCCAGCTCTTGTTCTGCTAATAAGACTCTGCGTCTCTCCGCAGCATGAGGACGTTTATAAAATAGCTGTAAATGGTGCCGCTTCACTAAAAAAGCCGGCTTATTTTAGAAAGCTTTAACAACTCTTCCACAAATCCTCGGACCTTTCTGGCCTACTTCCCACAAACGACTGGCGGCCAGCTCCTTATGATCCAGAGCTCTGCTAAGGCGGATGAGAGAAGAGAAAAGGGGAGAGCAGGGGGGATGACTTTGGGGGAAGGTTGTGGAGTGTGCCATCAAAGTGGTAAATGGGATTTAGGCTTAGTCAACACACATGAGTCAGTATGGAGACTGTGGGAGAAGCACCGCCAGCTCTGATGTTTATGCTCTGAGAAATGGGGGCGGCTGGAGGGGGGAGAGGGACAACAAATGGTGATAGAAATTAGGGAACCGCACAGTTTAAGAGATGGAATAAATTAAGGAGCTTGGAGAGTGTTTTTAAACTGGTAGATGGAGAGAAACCCTTGGAGATGGCACGTTTGGGAGAACCTGAGGAGCGTATGAAGACGTATCACTCGTCAGCCCAACTTGCGGAAATAGCCAAGGAGCCGATGATGTCATGTTTGTGACAGCGACAGTTGAATTTCCCACAGAGAATCACAGAAAACCAAAACTCGTGCCGCACTGACCCCCTCGCTCTGGGAAAAAGATTAAGGAAAATAGCAGATGTCCAGGAAACCCCAGCATTCAGAAAATCCCTCAGAGCGCTTAGCAGCCATTAACTGTTCATGATTAGCCTCTAAGTAAAGACGAAAACACCAGAAAACACTAAAAAAGAGCTCGTGGGCAAGAGGAAACCGGGGGGGGAATAAAAGGAGGCTGTTTAATATTTAGCGTCTTTACACCAACCATCTGCTGGGCTGAGGGAACCGTGGAGAACGCCATCTACCACATATGGCTTTTAATAATTCATGTGTGCTGCAGCGCCACCTCGGCCTCCTGCACTGTGAAATGTAACTGGGCCTCATTAGGCCGGCTGGCTGGAGTCCCCCCAGAAAAATAATAACACATACACGCATACCTAGCCGGTGACAGACGTGCGCAAATGCACGAGCATAAATATCACAGAGCAGGTGGCGGGATAGATGAGCCCGACGAGAGCAGGCGAAACAGGACAGGCGGCGTTTTGCTCGTAGTCAGGAGTCGGGGCTCGCCTACCGGAGAGCCGCGCTCGGGAAACGTTGGACGCCACGCTGACATTACGGCACAAAGAAACACAAAGTTACATTCCTCTGCTTTATTAGAGTCTCGACTAATGAACAGGGGTCCATAAAATTACACAAGTGTTTCCTTTGGTGATGCTTAAAATAGACCACCAAGGCTCGTCTCCAGGGCCGTATCTGCAGGGTACAGAGTGGTGGATTTCTGTATCAATAAATAACCAGCTTGCATGAGTCTAATTACTAACCTGAGAGGATTTAGATGCCCCCCCAATGCACCTGGGTGAGGAATGCTCCCTTGTGTTTACGTTGATGGGAGGTTTGCGCTCAGCCTTACAGGAAAGCAGGAGGGATGTGAGCTTATGCGCTTTTCATTTAATAAAGACTCCTCTGGGGGAGGAGGGGAAATGTGCAGAGAGCGCTGCGTGACTAAAACAGTCTCTAGCTATTTCTTTCACATTAACAAAGGCACTGCACATGCGAGCGAGCGACGAGCCAGCATGCTTTCAGGTTGCTCCATTAACGAACGTGCACACTGGAAGCCCCAAACGCAATTTCATTGTTCTTGACAATGACAATAAATAAATAAAAAAAAATAAAAAAATAAAAAAAGAAGGCGGGAGCATCGGGACTCTTTCTCCTCATGTACAGTAGACGTGAACACTGCCTGTAATCATGCACGTTCATGTCGTTTATGAGGTTTTTTAGTGAATTTCAGATAAAAAGAAGAATCAGTGCATTAATGTTTAACCCGTTTAATTCTTCCTTTAAACACAGAATTTTATTAAAACATCTTCAGATGTCTGTGTGTTCGTGAATACCTGCGAGACAGAAGGTCTCTTGTCACGGCCTCTCCTCGTGAGGTTGTCGAGGCCTTTCAGGGAGGAGAACAGGCCTCTTTTGCGCTGTCTGTGAGTCAGGGACAGGGAGCGCCTCCTGACTGTGGCTTCGTCTCTGGAACAGATCTGAGCAGATACACTTTATCAGCACTACGATCATATTTCTCAACAGAAATTCCATCTAATCAAACCATCTTAATTAAGTTCATTTTCCTCCCGTGATGCACAAAACGAGCGTTTGCACGCTGCAATATACTACACTGAATAAAGAGTTTTCAAGGTTACTGCTAGACATCAAGTAAATCCAAACGTCCCATTCAGAAGCGTCAGAATCGCCTCTTTATGTATTCCTTACCAGTGCGTGAAAGGAGGAGACTGAGAAAATCCCCAGGCGTCCCAGGGTGGTTTTGGTGGGGCGGCTGGCAATGGCGAGCAGGCTCTTCGGGTTGGGCAGCTCTCCGCCCTGCAGACTTGCGAGGTAGCAGCGCATCCTGAAGAGATCCAGGTTGAATCTCTCCAGGTTCTGCTCCCACTGCTGGATCTGAGGGAAAAGGAAAGACGCGCTTGGTACAAGATCTGAATTTGAAATTGGTGTTTGGTAGGTGAGCGAGCAGAAGAGCGCTGGGGGAAATAATAATGGAGGGAGTTGAGGGGCGGGGAGGGAATGAAAGAGGGGGATCCAGGGTCAGTCTGGAGCTTTTCAGGGAGCTGCGATTGCTTGCAGATGTTGGTGGAGGGTAAAGGCATAAGTTCTGTGGAGGTTTGATAGTGAAGGATGACTGCATATGGAGCAGACGAGAGTGTGTGTGTGTGCAGTAAATTCAAATGCCCGTTTTTTATGGACAACTTGAGAGGCTGATGATGTTGCACAGACCACCAGTTAAACCTCCACACACACACGTACAGTCCCCATGTCCCCGTTTGCACTATGTAAGCTATAAGAAAGTGCTTATTTTGTTGGCTGGAGACCATTTTTAATGAGAACACTCAGTTAAACAACGCTCCATAACAAACTGACTTTAATGGGTCTCGTCTGCACTGCGAGTTCATTTACAATAACGCACCCTATGGCGCGCTCCCATTAGGTCTCGCTCACATTGACGGCATTCTTTCGGATTAGGAGCAAACTGAGAAAGGGCACGAGGGTGGTGTTTTATGAACCCTGTGACTTCACAAACATCTTAAACACAAAGGTTGCACAGAAATTGCCGAGAGGCCGACTCGCCGCTCTGTGAAAAGCTCGGCTGGGCTAACGTCCTGAGAGCCAAAGGTTCCTGTCTGAATCTTAGAAAGTCTGGAGATCAAGTCAAAGTCGAGTCAAAGGAAAACATTTTGACTCGGTAGTCAGTGTTAAACTAAAAAGTGGGTACTTCTGTGCAGATAACAGTGGCTGAAGGTGCCATTTCTATGGCGAGCACACCAGAAACCTGTGGATGGCTTTGCTATACTCATCCCTTAAAAGGATGCGTCAAACAGCTTCCTGTCTGCTGCGGCTCGTGCTGTTACTTGAACACAAGTTGGTTTTTTTATCCTGCTATTCTTGGGTAATTGTATAAAACGCAGTGTACCGTAATTTAATTCCCACTGAGCGGTTTGAAGATGACTTTAAAAGGGGGTGGGAGGCATCGCCGCCGAAATCAGATAAGCTCTTTCCTTAAAACCTGCAGGGCCGCTGCTTTGGAAAAATCCTTTTTATGTATAACATCTGACAAGATCTGTGCGAGCTCCAGATTGATGTGCCACGGATCGGTTTGTCAACAGTCAAATATCCACGTCTTTGTGCCGGGACGGCCTAAAATAGTCCTGCAGAAAATTCGATTTGATGAGTCATGCTGGGGCGCGTTACTGAGGAATAGAATTTTTATATTAATGCTTGATGCATCTAGCAGGCTTGAGTCAGCGCAGGATAAAAAATGCACATCAGTGGAAAGCGAGTCATGTTTGGTCACATCTGGCCGGCGTGCACAACTTACTTCCATTTCAGAGCTTTTCTGTTAAGAGATTCTCTTTTCTTATGTTCCCTCTTTAACATCTGCCTGATCTCTCTCTACACATCCTTCAATGCTGTTTCACTGCACTCTGTGTGTGTGTGTGTGTGTGTGTGTGTGTGTGTGTGGACTTCAAACATGCTCTACTGGCACCATAGACATAGGTGGGGGTAGGCAGAGACATCAAAGTAGTGCCCTGTTGGTGCTCCACAACTCCCCCAGAACCTTAAATCTATCATCAGCCTCATGGCGTCTTTATCAGTCCGGTCCTGACCCCATCATTGACTCCAACCATGTCCGTCTTCTTGTCTTGGCGTACCAGCTAATTGAAAACAGACCTGAGGACAAAGTTGGGCGGTGACATCTCCACGGATCAGCCCTGCAGTGAGCTTTTATCAGGTCCTCGTGTCTAATGTGGTGCAAAAAATGAAACGGACTGACCACCCTGTCAGCCACGACAACAGCCTGACGCTGCAAAACAAACTGTTTTCCCGTCACAGTGTTTTTCTTCCTGCTAAGCTACAGGTTTGGAGCTTTTTCCAGCCCTTTGTGATCTGCTGTATATAGGCTAAAACAGCGCTGGGTGCTTCGGATTCTCCCTCCGGCTGCGAGGAGGAGGGAGAGGATAATGCATGTTGAGAGCCCATTACCGGGAAACATCTGGAATCCCAATCACATGTTTGGGGAGAGAGCTGCTCCTCTGGGCCCCTCGCGACACGTTTGGGACTGAAGCATTTAGGCCACTTCACCCACCCGCAGACAAAAATGAAACACAGGCTCGTCACCGCAGTCCAAAAAAGAAATAATCAGAAAAATGAAGTAGGGCACATTGTGTGGTTTCACCATGAATTATGCAGGGTAACGACACGCAGATGAGTTTAAAAACTGAAACATGAAGCGAGCACACGTTACGCCACTGAATCCGTTTATCACCGCTGCGAACGAAGCAGATTTTCTCTGAGAATTTGTCTCAATAGCAGGAAGTGTGCGAGCCCTCGTAGCCAATGTCTCCCCGCAGACCTCATCGCCACCTGCTCACCTGGTTTTCAATAGCTTTGCGGTTCTTTGGATCGCTGACTACGGTCAGCTGCAGCTCGGCCATCTTCTTCATCTTCCCGTCCATGTCGATCTTCTGCAGCAGAGCGCGGACCTGGCTCCGCAGCAGGCGCACCGTATCCTCCTTCCCCTGGCGCTTGGCCAGCAGCGAGGCACTTGCGGAGTGGATCGCCGTCACCCAGTTTTCCAGGTCGGTCTGGTTGCTGGCCTGGAAGGGAAATAAAGAAACGAGGAGCTCAAACCGCTGACCAGTATTTCCATTACATGCACGATAAAGTTACTGTACCATTTATCTCAGAAAGATCATTAGGAGGCAGCTGAAAGACTCCTGCTTAAATCAAGGTTAATGTGCTCTTTTCATCCTGAGAGGAGACTGGATGAGAAATCAGTTGAGCCCTTTTTAAATGGGACTTGGGCTCTAAGGTCATTTTATATGAAAAAAGAAACCAGCGGGTGTGTGCAAAGACTTTCTGAGAAATCTTGAGTCACAAGCACAGGAGTCAGGTGACTCTTCACCTGGAAAAGGTAGACGTCTCCATACGAGTTGCTGAGGCAGAACACGTTCTCCTTCTTGGGATGCTCAGGAACAGCCTGGACGATGCTGTCCTCGGCCAGGAGGGCGTAGCGGGGCGACAGCTCCTGCTCCGGAGAGCCTTTACTGTAAGTTTCATAGAACAGCAATGTGCACCCTGGAAAGGGAAGGAAATGCTTTTACCATGTGATTATTGCAGACACTGTGTCCTTGTTCAACATGAAAAATAATCTAAGCAATGAACTTCAGCAGAATTGGAGTTGTTGCTGTGACATTGAGACATAAAAGCACAAATCCTGCACAGAATCAGAAAAATGGCAAGAATGCGTCACTTCATATATTTTATTTTCTCTTCTGATATTTCCAACTAACCCAAACTGTGAATTCTTCATCTGAGTTTCAAGGACAGGGCACCGAAGCTCACCTTTCAAGGTCACCCAGTACTGCTTCCACTTGCGCCGCGTCACCAGCTCCAGCTTCCTGTCCTTGTGCAGAGTAACGAGGGGTTTGAAGGAAAGCCAGCCGGCCCGTCTAACCACCCCCTGCTCTTTTTCAAACAGCAGGTCGAGCTGCTCGAGCGAGCCTTCGGCAGATTCGCTGCTGCTCTCGTCTTCCTCGGTGCCGGTGGACGGCACTCTTCTCTCACCTCCTCCCTGCCCGGTACCCGTCTCCAGCTCCCTCATGAAGTTTTCATAGATGTTCTGGCGAAGGGCATCGTTGGTCGTTTGGTGAATGGCTCCTGAAGATTGGGCCCTGGAGGCTCCGGGAAACCAGAGGAGGCTGGAGACCTGGGAGGGGGAGCTGGTGTCTGCAGTCAGACCATCCACCCCACTGTCAAACGTATCACTCAGGTCCTTGTACCGGGGTTCCTGAGGAGGCACAAAAGGTGAAGAAAGTGAATGAAGAGTGTGAGAAAAGTCAATTGGAGGAAGATCAGAAGTGTGGGGCTGGCTGCAGATTACAAACTTGGCTCTGACCTGCATTGTTCCCATCCACATTTAGGCAAAACACAGCATGTTTGCCCTCCAGGTGTACAGACTTCTGTAGGTACCCGTGAGCTTACAGCGGGACACAAATCAACTCTGCTTCTTTCAATTTGCCCCAAGGCACTGCGAAACTTTTGAAAAATCGAGGCAAACCACTCGAACCTACTTCAAAGTCTGCATTACAGTCTCAAAATTCTTCCTAGGCTGAAAAAGTGGGACAAATTTCCTGTGATGGCACCTGAGAGGTTGGCACCCTCCAGGCTCAGACAATTTCACGTCATTTGAGGTCTGCTGTGGCTTCCCAATTCCCCAAATGAATACTTGATGGAATTGCACCCTTTCATGCCTAATGACAGCCTACCTACACTTCACTAGATTGGAGCATCGATTCCGCCCCTGGCAACAGAGCGGAGCGCTCTCAGCGTGCAGACGCGCACGGCGTCACGACAGAGCTCTGTCTCCATCTTTTGTTTATTAATGCGTTTCACTCCAACCTGTCTGCGTCGTCTCAGTCCTTAATGCGCATTTCGTGCTGCATCCACACTCACCCTTCTTCATATTTAGCATGCAGTTCTGCCTCCCTGCGCCCTGTAACTAGGCAGCAAAGGGTTCATGTTTAAGTTTCACAGCAGGACTGAACCCGGTGAACTCGGTGCTCACTTGAGGACAGGCTTTGTTTACCATTTCGTCCTCTTGTAGCAACCATGAAATGCACCGTTGTTTAGTTAGTAGCTGTAGATGCACACTGTGCAGAGGGCAAGCTTCCTCTAGCCCAACTCTATCCAGCCTCTCCTCACCGTCCTCCATCTGCTTTTCATTACAAGCAGATTCTTGGTCTTTGGCATCAGGGTCGCTATGTGACCTTTAAACCCACGAGTCCAGGGGAACCAGAGCTGATGACCTGCTGAAAGGAGGCACTGTGACCAGCCCGCAGAGATATTGCACACCGAAGTTTGGCATCAAAACGGCTCCCAAAGGAAAGAGGAAATACAGTTTTAAACAGCTCAATGAATTTAACGAGAACTTGTTGCATGCCCCGTTGATTACGGAGAAAGGAAACCCCCGTGCATTAATCACTGACTTGTTTGTGAATTTGCCTGATTGGTTCAATTAGTTTATACCAAACTGCACCAGAAATGCAGACTTCGTAAGTATTTATGTGCTTCACACAATTACCCGTAATCAGCATTGATTACCAGACCTCGGTCCACTTCTTTGAATTTTACTTCTGGACGAGGAAACAAAACTGGAGCAGATCGATCCTGCACCAGCACGTGGTTAGAAATTAGCGCAGCAGCTTTAGAAGGAGGCATTTTTTTAAAAACACTCAAAATGAGTCGAGTAAGCACAGGGTCAGAAAACTGCGTCACAGCAAAGCTTCTTGCATATTTCACTGAAAATAATCAAGACGTTTCAGCACGAGAAGCAGCTTACACAGTCTCCAAGAAGAAAACGCCTTCTCATTTGTTCTTCTCTGTCCTTTGTTTCGCTCCTAGACTCAACCGACTGAACACCAATCCCTATTAGCAGATTTATTCTCCGAGGAACGTGAGGGGAGACCCGAAAATCTGAACACAACAACCAGAACAAACATAAGTCACTCATTAACGTTAGAGGAGGGGTGGGGTTAAATCTTCAGCTCGGATTTAGCCTCACTCTACAGATCCTCTCAAAGGCTTACAGCTATTCTCTTGGCAGCACCCAAACAGCGTTCTGAAAAGGCACAGCTAAACGAATTAATGCAGGAACAATTGCTTTCAAGCCCTCAAAGAAGGGAGGGACGAGAGTTCAGGCTCAGTTTAAGCAAATGTTTTAGGTCAAATTAAAGCTTGTAAAAACCTGATGTTTGTACAACCAAAATCAGGCGGTTCCTGCGTCCACGTGCAGGCAGCGGGCTGACAGGCTGCTCTCCTCACAGCACAGGTATCGTTTTACTTACACGAAGATCAGCTGTCCACTCAAAAGTCAATGCACCTCCCACGGACATCTTCAGTAACACGATTAATCGATCCGACTTGTAAACGAACGAGCTAAATGTGTAAAAGAAAGTCCTGCATGTTGCTAGAAAACAGTCAGTGTGCAATAATACTACTTAGATTTACCCACCCAGTAAAAGTATTCGTGATATCTGATTACCAGCCCCGCACTCCTCTTCGTCGGAGCGTCGTCCATGCTTCGGCATTGTGCTAAAAGTCACTCCCATCCTTGTTCCCTCCTCACTAGAACAACTAGACCCAGCCCTGGCTGCTTTACAGATTTCATTTTGTGTCACCCCGCTGCGTCCTGTCCTCAGACAGCTGGTGTTGTGTTGCTAAAGGACCAGAGGACGGTGGTTGGTTCCCAGCCATGCCAGGACAACCACTGTGGCCCGCAATCATATAAATCTTGCCAGGAGGGAAACTGTCTGATGACCACTCCCTTCTTGGGCTAGATATGAAGATACACTAAGATTTTCAAATATAAAATCTCTATAAAATATAAGGCATGGCTCTGTATGTATCCTGTGAGTGATAAAAAGAGTGTAATTCATTAAAGAGTAGTGACTAAACCCCAAAGCCCATCTTGTGCAGGCTCACCTGAGACTGAGACTTCCTCTTCTTGCGGCTGAGGCTGCCCGTCCAGTCACTGAAGCGTCTGATGCGGTTTTTGATGGAGTCTTTCTTCTGGAAGATGAAATCCGGCCCCACCTGTTCCTGCCGTTGCCCCTGGTCACGGTACTGGTCCAGGTTCTCGCTGACGGTGTGCGATTTGGGCCTGCGACAGGGCAGGGTGTACGAAGAGTACTGGCGGGGCTCTGGGCATTCTTCTTCCAAAGGAACGTCCAGGACGGACGCAAAGGACGCTCGGTGTGGCCTCTGGCCCGGTGGAGGCTCGTGTAGCTGGGAGGACAAGTCCCTGGCTGTGGGGAAAGTCGCAGCCATTGTGGGGTCTTTATACAGATCTGTGATGGACAAAGGGGGGGACTGTTCTGCAAAGGAGACAATTTGGTGAATGGGGGAGTGTGCTAACGTTCTGCTGGCAGAGCAAGGCTGGTCCTGCTCACACAGCTCTGTGCTCGGCCCCCAGGGGGAGTCATACCAGGAGCCGTCAGAGCTCAGTGAGCTGCCTTTGCTGGTTCTGGCTGTGGAGGAAGTAGAGGCTGGAAGCGGAGCGCTGTGATGACCATCCTGCCTGCTGCCACTGGACCCAGGCAGACTGGGAGTCGATGCCGACTCCACATTGGGGGAGAACTTGAGGAGTTGGACCGGGCCAGTGGCCTCATCCAGGTGGAGAGGATTCCCCGAGGTGTTGGTGAACTCCACCCTGAGCGTGCCGTCCTTTTTGATCACCACCCGCGGGCTGCTTTGTTCCCCTAAAACCTCGTGCTCGTCATCATCTCCGTTCAGGGCGTGCCCGTTGAGTTCGACCCCGTATGGATTATCATCGTCTGACATGTGCCGCTTCCTTAATCCGCATCCAGGGGACCGATGCCAGCGGTGCTGAGCCGGGCTCCCCCTCACTCCTTTGGAGACGTAGTCACAGAGCCGGGCAGAGTAAGGCTGTCGGCTTTTAGGAGGCGACAGACAGCCACGGCCAACGCACCTGGTCTTGTACCCTGAGCCTACCGGAGCATTTTTCCACCACGAATGAGGAGACAGAGCATCACCTTTGGCTGAGCCTAGCTTTAATGAATATGGCTTCTGTTTCCCGGGGAAGATAAAGCTGGTGCCTTTGGGACCCTGAATGCTGTACTGGCTCTCTGAATTTCCCATCCTGCCCTGGAAAAAACATAGAAAAAAGGAAACAAAACCATAATGTCACGACTGGAAAATCCGTGGTTCTTACACATTAGACATGGTATGACATAATGCTGATTCATCAGAGGCATAAATTTAACTTATTACTCATAAACAATAACGGATACACACAGTCATCTGAGCTACAGTGACAACAGCAGCAGGATTAATACGTCGCTGATGTCTTCCATAGCTTATTCTGCTGCATCGGGTCACTGATGCTTAATGATGTCTCCCTCTCACTTTATTATATTCTTGCAGGAGCAGATAACTGACACCAGCAGGCTTTAGTCTGTCGTGGTCGTTATGTTGACAATTAAAAACTTTTAGATGCTTCACAGCTCTCTTACATTAGCATCAGAGAGCTGTGACAAGACTCCACACTGCCGGTAAGACTATTACCGTGTCCGCCGTCGCCCATGATGTGATTGCATAACAGGTGGAAGTAAGGCCAAACACTTCTAACAGCCTTCAAGTCTTTGAATTAGCAAACCGAGACGATCAGGAACTAAAATAAAGCCCTGCATGACGCGTGGGAAGGATGCAACACTTCAGGTCTTTTATAAGATTCAAAATCTCTTTTTCAAGAGTGACCTGGCTATTAAATAAAATGAAAGTTGACCAGATAAAGAAGACAGAAAGCTGAGGGGTTGAACTAAAGCATAATGCTGACCCTGGTCTGAAGGCTCCTTACACTCACCTCTGAAGCCTCGTCTCAGACTGGAGCTTCTATGTTCGCGCCACTCTCCGCCTCATTTCTCAAAATAAACTCATTCCTCCGTCGTCTGGCTCATCTGAAACACACAGGGAGAGGTTGGCTTAGTGCTTTCCACAAAAATGTAATTTACTTTGTGTAATGAGCAGAGGACAGCATTTGGTGCATGCACGTTTGTTTTTTCATTTTGTAAAAATGATTTAGGACCGTGTCCTCGAAAATGCAAAGTACAAGAAAAGTTCCTTCCTGTACGAGGTAGCACGTCCAGCAGTGCCACACAGACGCTACAGCGCCCCCCCCATCAGCCAAACCAAACATTTGATGCATTTTTCCACCTCCCTCCGAGTAAATGACGTCGTCTTTGATCGGGTTTGGGAAAGCATTTCAAAGCCAGCTACAGTTTACCCATCTGTTTATTTTTAAACCTTTGAATCCTCGCTCGCTCCTTTTTTCAGCCATCATCTCCAAATTCGTCCAGGGGGCCGGGATCCAAAGGAGAAGAACGAGTGCACCACGTGTCTCTGCAGGCAATGTGACTGCCTTGCGTGTATGTAACACAACACGCCTAAACGCATGCAGTAATGCAGTCTGAGAGGGCTTTCAAACGGTGCTAACTCTGCTAAGCCTCGCAGCATACGTACAGCATGTGTACAGCATGTGTACGGTTACAGTAAAAACAAAGCTCGCTGCCAAGTGTCACCTCAGGATTAAGTGATCTGCAGCATTAAGAGTTTATCTGCTCCTGCTTGGGTGCACCTTGACTGCGAGGTGAGATTAAGACGTGTTGGCGGAGTAAGTGAACTAAAGTTAAAGAGCGCATTTAATACAGGGAGAAAGGAATTCCAGGAAACATCCACATTTTAAATAGAAAGAAAAAATAAAAGCCACTTGAGGAAGTGATTCTCTTCTTCTGCAGCTGTTTAGAACGAGTGTGAAAAGTAGCAGCAGAAAG
Source organism: Copadichromis virginalis (assembly GCF_057382275.1). Taxonomy (NCBI): domain Eukaryota; kingdom Metazoa; phylum Chordata; class Actinopteri; order Cichliformes; family Cichlidae; genus Copadichromis; species Copadichromis virginalis. The sequence goes on from NC_140636.1 coordinate 15,547,288, forward strand.
CAGAGTGGAAACTTGGCTGTGGAGACGAGCAGGCCCGGTAATGAACTCGAACCGCGAATCTGACACGATCAGGGTATTAACTAAACATTTGCTTCATTTCACAAGAGTTATAAGGAGAAGATGTTGAATATAAGCATGAAATATAATCCTGAGTTACTGAAGCAGCTTTTCTCCAGGAATACATTTCCGGATATATCATGAGATGCTTTATTTATCCCACAGTTGGGAAAATTGCTGCCATTATTCTTACGAACCCTGGAAAAAGTCAAGCTGGGAGCGTTTATGGAGTATATGGTCAAACCCTCGTCTTCAGTAGTAATCTGACCAATGATAGCCCGCGTTACCTCCCAACTTCTGTTGTTCAAGAGCCAAGCAGAGCAGAAGGAGCTAAAAAGCAGAGTTAGCCTGATTCAGATGCTTTCTACATGAATGGAGAGCAACTAAACTATTCTCTTTCAGGAGTAAAAGACTAAGGAAGCAGCTGTCGGGAATCAACATAAAGCTGGTTGTCAAACTTGTCACAACGACGGCTTTCTTCTAAATGCTACCACTGATGCTTTTCTTGCAAAGTTTATTCAGGGGAGAGCAGAGCTGTGGGTATGAAAGGCTCAAAGGCGTGCCAACACACAAACTAAGGCACACGTTTGCCTTCTGCTGCGCGCCGAACCGGAGCATTATGCGAATGTTTTCGGAGAACAACAAGACAAGTCTTCCTTTTTAGCTGCGAACCGCTGCACCCGGTCGTGAACTCTCCCTCCCTCTTCCCCTTCTTCCCCTTCAGTCCTCTGTTCACGTTAAAAGGCTTCCTACAGGCCATCTGCTCAAGGGCAAAGGGAGCATTGCCACCCCGTTGCTCCTCGGCACACACCCCGTGACCTGGCATTCTTCTCAGCCCGGCCCTGGGTGACTCCTACGTAAGCTCCGTGTTTAGTCTGGCACCGTGTGTGTCTTGGGTCTGCGATTCAGGATAACGGTGAGGAATGAGCCACGCCTCATTTTGGTGTAAACACAGCAGGTATGTGAATTGTCGAGGATGTAACTGCCTTTTTTTTTCCTTTCACCAAGACCACCGTGCATTTGTAGCAGAGAAGCTCCAACCTCTAAACTCAAACCCACACGTGCAGAGTCTGGATTTCCTAACCTGGCCCTTCGTGTGCTTGAATCTAAACTATAGAAACAGAGCAGCAGGAAAAAACTCCAGACACAGCAGTGACACACTCCCTGAAGCCCCACGGTAACGTCACGCTGCTGCTAGGGCAGCTTTAAACCCACTCTGCCACCACACAGGAGTCCTGCTGAAAATACAGGCAAGGTTTTGTTTGAAGAAAAGAATATATCACAGTGAAAGTGACAAAATAACCTCAAATATAATAAAGGATACCAACAAGGTTTCAATCTTTCTGAATTATTGTGCACTAGGAGCTATGAGGTCATTTGTTATTGGTTGTGAGTGTTAACACAATCGCACCGCTTTCCTCCTGTCAAATCACAGCCCGTGGGACTAGTCTCTTATCACTTTCCTCTGGCGCTGCGACAGCTCGGCTCTTAAAGCAACAGCACGCGTAAAGCTTCTCTCTCAGACTCACAAATTAAATTCAAAGTCATGCAAAACACCGTCGTTTCTTTCCGGGCAAAGAAAAACAACAACAGGAAGTGAAGAAGAAGAGAAAACAGGGTGGTTGAAGCCAAAGACCACGCCGTCTCCTGCTGACTTTTTGTCATACGAATCAGATTTAAAGTATCCTGCGGTTGTTTGCTTATGAGCAGAAATGTCCATCTATGAATCACTTGCTGAAAGCCCGTAATACTGTGCGGTGGATCCAGCCAAAGCCACCAAACATCCATCAAAGTGCTTGTTAAGTGTCTTTCTGACTTTTTCATTATACATTTAGAAGCTCTGAGCCTGGCTGCCGACCAAAAATGTCATGGCAGCCTGCTGAAAGATTTATACGTGTATGCCACCGCCATTCCAGACTAATGCCAAGAAAATGAAAATGTTTCCAAACACTTTTTGTACAATCGTGCAAACATCTAGAAACTTCACACAAAGTTTAGACAAAGGAACAAGTCTGTCAAACAAAGTTGTTCTCGTGAGTCAGACGAACGCGACAACCGGCAGAAGCAATAAAGTCTCAGACTGAGAAAGATGACCTTGTTGTGTCTTCATGTACAAGGCTGCAAGCTGGAAGCAAGTACATAGAGTTAGGCCGGATACAAGAGATACAAAGCGAAGCTAGCAGATCCAGGTGGGAACTAAACAGCATTCACACATGCAAGCACACAGTGTAAACCACACCTGTGCATCTGATAATGGGGAGCACAATGCAGCCTCTCCACTCCAGGCTCTTCTTAATCCAGTAAGCAGGAGAAACAAAGGGAGACAAAGATAAAACTCCAGTCCAGAGCAGACCTTACCTCCGTGGCCCGGGCTTTAATCTAAAAGCTCTTTGAAGAGCTTGCAAAGGAGAAATCTAGCTGCTGTTCTCTGATCTGGATTCACTCTGGGGAGGCTCGTTGAGTCTTAAAGCAACACTCACACACACTGCATCTGACTCACACACACACACCCAGGCACACTGGAGGACATGTGGAAACTCCCTCCCGGCTTTGGAGGAGCAGCGAATCACAATCCTCCGAGGGTAACCCTGGGTAACGGAGCGCCAAGAGGAAAAACCAGAGAGGAAAAAGTGAAAGGTCCTCGACAGAAGAGCTCTCTCAGGAAGAGAGGCGAGGATGTTTTATAACGCTCATCCAGCGCAGAAAGGCTCCACTACTCCAACGTGTTGTTTTTCCTACATCCAGCTTTTCCGTTGGCAAGGAGCAGGATGCAGGGTCCGCTGCAGCCCAGGCGGTTTTCCATAGCAGTCTGAGGGGATTGGCCGAGACAAGCTGGCGTGTAATGGCTGCAGCGCTGCCTGGGAGGCACTGCTGAGGGCGCAATGACTGGAGCTCTTGTCTGACCCTAAATACCACAATGACCCCAAGAGGAGGCCAAGGAGGCAGCCAACCACCCCCAAGAGAGAGATGTGTGCATGTTTAGTGTAGAAGAATATAAAAAGAGCGGGACAGCGACATGCCTGAGCCTTTTGAACGTTTCTGTTGGCCGGGAAGGAAGTCCTAATTTGAAGGGAGTTGATTTAAAAAGCAACAAAAAAGCAAAACTTCCCGGGAATTCAACTTTCTCAAAGTGTTGTGACTAAGCCGTCTCCCAGCGGAGACAAATTTGAGACCGCCGTCGGGCTAAAAACACACGCATGCCTCCATTTCTCTATGGTTCGCATAACTGTGGTCAGAGTCAAACTGGACCCATTAACAAAGCCACACCAGAACACAGCACGACATCAGAACTGGACCCTGTGTGCCAGACGGCTCTCTCACTTTATTTCAGAGTAACCGAGCGAAGATTACTGGATGTTTGGGGACGTATCAGCGCTTATAGCACATATAACAAGAACGTTCAGATGGATTCTCCTCCAGAAAATCATTGTGGTCTGAATGGCGATTCAAAGTCACGTCCGTGCACGCTGTACGAGCAGCTGTGGATAGGCTTCCATCAGCCAGCTGCTTCTGCTTGACACACAGACATCAGCTCCGGGACACAATATCAGCAGCGTTCACCAGAGCTAAACAACATTGTTAACAGCACAATGGTCCTCGTGGCCCAGTCTGAGCTGCTCTCAAAGGCCTTTGTCCGGCTATAGATGGAGGCAGCTAAAAGGTTGATCAACAACACACTTGGAGTGACTGGGAGACGTGAAAAGAGCGAGGCAGCGAGAAAGACAGAGGAGGCAGGGCCGCTGTGATGCATATTCATACAGAGCAGGTGCTCGGTCTAATTCCTCCCGGCCAAATGCTCTGACCCCTAATTACGATGAATTAAGGCTCCGACAAGCGCCGATCAACACAGCCAGATTAAATCCCCACACGTGCTCAAATCTCTGCACGATTTCCATTCACATCTCCAAGAGCTGAACTAGGTAGTTCATGGGGACTGTAGGTCACACTGCTCTACATGAAGACGTAACTCAAGAAAGCACCAACGCAGCTCATGTGCGCAGCAGCGCAGCTGTCGTGAAACACAAGGGAATGACGTAACTGACAGGAATACAAGTCAGCAGAAGTTTGAGAACGAGCTCCGGAGGACCCCGGATGGCCTTTCAGGCACCGGGCTCAATAATAAGAGTGTGAGAGAATCTGCACCCCCTCACCCCGGATTTAAAATCAAAGTTTAAACAATTAACCCCCCCCCCCTCCCTGGAAAAAAAAACAAAAACATATGATGCACTCAAAAGCCCATCTATAATATCACATTTGGACAGTTCATCCCAGCAGTGTCATAAATTATTAAAAAGAGCAGAATTTGCAGCAGAAATTGAGCCTTATAAAAAAAAAACTGACTTTAAATACCTTTAAAATCTATTTTTAAAATACAGATTTGTTGATTTGCTATTTATCAACGTGTCTTTACAAAAATCAGACATCAGTCATCTCTCTCATAAACAGCATGCTGGAGCCATTCTCATGGCTGGAGGCCGTTTATGGTTTGATGCCATTGATTATCCCGTTCACTGGGGACTGCAGTCTTCAGCAGTTTGTGAGTAAAACATCCACTGGGAGGAAATAAATAGAGCTTAATTGCTCATTTTAGCAGCAATTAGCACACAGCCTCACATTGAAACATCAATTTGGAATATTAAGAGTCTGGATTTGCTTTCAAAATAAAGCCTAGTGGGACGGACCGTGCGATGCAGGGCGGGTGTGTGTTTATTGTGTGTGTCTGGGGGATGTGCACTCACACACATCCCCCCACATAGGTGGGGTAGACTGAGGGAATTTACTTAAGCTGGGATACTTTAAGCCAGAGTGAAAGGTCAGGTCTTTTGTGCAATACCGTGTTTCACCCCAAAACATGCTGCTTTTACAAATCTATGACTGAAACAAACAAATGTATCTTTTATGTTCATTTCCACAAATGTAAAAGTCTGAAAATATCATGAAGCGCATTCAAACTCATCTCTCGGCTTCTGTGTCATTCAGAGACTCAAAGGTTATCCCTCCCACTATTAATCATCTGTTCCTCATCCCTCTGTTCCAAACTGCGATGTCCGTTTTTCCCGCCAGCTTCCCTGCTGTCAGCTCCTCTGCACAGTGGTGCTCCTGTCAGACGAAGCAGGCCTCTGCACCGAGAGTTTGGCACCAACTTTAAATAAACCGGGATGTGTGCGCCCGGGCTCTCAGCTAACAACACTGCAGGGACTGCGCTCTGTGTTCACACTGACGGTGTTAAAATCTAATGTGAGAAATGTTGTTTAAACATCTTTGGGGCCTTTTCTTTAGAGGGGACACGGGCTGAGGACATCCTCCAGGGTGTGTCAGCTTCCATCTGTTGCACAAGAGTGCGCATGTTCACATGAATGCGCACTTTTATGTGCATGCTTGGAATGGCAGAGGGACGAATAGGTTACAGGCTCTCAATCAAGAAGACTGTGTGTGTGTGTGTGTGTGTGTGTGTGTGTGTGTGTGTGTGTGTGTGTGTGTGTGTGTGTGTGTGTGTGTGTGTGTGATAACAAACAGCTGGAAGACTCCAGGTGCAAATCAGCTTTCCATCAGCTTCTCTGCTAATTAAGCAGCTTAATGGAAAGAGGAAGGTCATTCAGAGGTTTGAATCTGTAAAGGAAAAAGACACGAGATGCGCACACACAGCGTGCACTTGAACGTTTTCCAGAGCTGCAGTATCTGGCATTCAGGCTGATTGGTATTCTCACGATTTAGCTGGATTGATTTTCCAGTGCAATCAGCATGCTCTCACACACGTCTCAACATCTGTGCTGCAGCAGAACATCTCAGCCGAGCTGCTCGATTCTCTTGTGATCGGCTCGCAGCAGAGCACCATTAGAGACTCTCTGTCTTCAAGTTATGGAGAAAACGCCTGGCGGTGAATGGAAGTAATAGCATGAGTGGCAGCAGTGCATGCAAAACATGTGGAACAAGGGCGAAATAGGAGACCCTGAGGCTCCTGGGAGGACGAGTAAACAGCCAGCCCTGCCCATGAAGAGCGGGAGAAGCACAACAGCTGACAGATATCTACACATCACATCGCAGCATTCAGTGGTAACCTTCAGGAAGGGCAGAGGCATCATCAATAAAGACAAAGTTCACAATGACTTTGTACGTCCGAGTGCAAATGTCTGCATAAAACACCGACATTAAACCCACCAGCAAACTCTATTATCTCCACTCGAATCAACTGCCGCTGTGCACGGCGAGATAATCCGTCACACGCTACGTTTCATAAGCTCTAGTGATTAATACAATCAGCCTGCGACCCACTCGCTCATTAGCACTGCAGTGGTCACTGTAGTGTACTGTGGCAGTCATGTGAGGCACACTTCAGGATCCCCAAGGTGATCCATCAAAGATCATTGACCGCTGCAGGACCGACTCAGGTGCACAGCTGTTGGAGGTCACGCAGGAAACGATGAGGCGCCGCGGATCGGGGGGAAGAGAGACGCGTGCACGTACAGTAATCGATGTTCTCGCATAGAAAGCAGAAATCACTACGGCGCACATTCAGCATCAATCACCGTACCCAACAGGAAAGAAGAAGCTATTGAGGGAGCGGCAATCGATTCATCTGCGATCTGAGAAGGACAAAGTGAATTGTTTAAAAGGCCCCAGAGGTGAGCTGGCAAGATGAAAGATGCGCTTTCAAATCAAAATGACATGCGGCTGGTGGCTACCGCTCTATCTGGGGTAGTAGGGCAAACAACCACGGCTGGCCTTGTTCCAGCAGACACACAAGCCACGCACACACACCTGCTAAGCTGGCCAAACCATCTGCATCCAGATGCTCTGTGGGTGTATGTCTGGGCGAATGCGTGTGGAGCCTCGTCCGATCCATCACTGCCACAGGCATGCATTAATCCCCCTCTGCATTCTTGAGGGGCTCTGACGCCAGAGGGAGTTTACCCCTGTGGCCTCCCCCATCCTCGTTTTAGAGAACCACTCACGGCTCTCTCAGTCACTTTTGGATAAGGGAAAGCCCCGATTCAAAAATCTGTTGCTGTTGGATCGCTCGTGTCCGATTCAAGCTCGAAAAAGCAGAAAAAGAAATCGTAATTCAAACTTTGTGTCCCTGTGCCAAACTGGGCCATATGTTCAGGGTGAACTCGTGCTCTAACTGGCAGCGTCTCGCTTTTAATGGGCAATTAAAGGGCTAAAGTGTAGATGCAGTCAGGCCAGACGGGACACGAATCACTGATCAAGTTATCGAGCATTATTCTTTTGTCACACAGGTTAGGACATCATCTGAGCAACAGCACAAGAAACTGACCTCACTTTTGATAAATAGGTGAAAAAAACCAAAACCAGACAACAACCGGGTCACAGTGAGCGCTGGCTCAGCACTCACCTCCATTCATACATCACCGTCATGTCTGCTGAAGCCTTAAACTGCGACACACTGACAAGCCAAAGCCAAGACGATGCTCCAAGTCTGTCAGAGGTGGTTAGACTAGCCTGGGCCCGTCTGCTTGGTTTGCTCACTGCGGTGAAGGTTAACATAGGTAACAAAGGACCTGCCGCTCAGTAAACTGTTGGGAGTCATTACCTGAAGTAATTAATGTCCTTATTACAGACTCTCTTTGAACACAGTGGCAGGTATGAAAGACTGTTTGTTTACCTGGTGGAGATGCCAGCTCATTTGACTCACCACAAAAATGCTGACGTGACATAATTAAGTGCAACTCTAGCTGTCGTGTAGAAAATCTTTCTTAACACGGCAGCACTGATCTGTTTTCCCGGAAACAAGTGAACTCCAAACTCCAAACAAGCAGGATTATCCCTCTCCTTGTGAATGGGGGATTAACTTGTTTGAAACAAGTTTCGGGCCTGCACTGCTTTTTGGCACCGACCTTTCTTTGCAGCAGCAGCATGCAAATCCAGACCACATCACAAATGCACGACTGCAGGGATGCAATTCTTTCAGTTTAAAGTGATGATTCACCGGAGAGATTTTGGTATTCGCATCACGCTGCCGAGCCAGCGTGTTTCAAATACACATCCTCGCCTCTACCCGAGCCGAGAGGAGTCGGCCGGCCGGCTGTAGATGGTTTGATAAAGTGGTGGAGAAGTCGGCATCGTGTCATGGACCTACATCAGAGGCCTGTAAACACAGGACCACAGGCTGGAGGGCTATATAAACCATCCATCAGGTGAAATCAGCTCTGTTTAGACATGTCTCGCTGTATTTAGACCCTATACATGTGCAAGTTTATGCACAATCACATTATTCACCATATAAACGTCCTTAACCAGTCTGCTGCCTCTAATAAGGACATATCCCACAGCACGGCTTTAGTAAACAGAGCTCACGGGCAAAGAAATGTAAATTAGCGCATAAAGTAACCATCCTCTGACATCATGCTCCTCACAGAAACCGACTCTTTACTGAAGAGGAGAGCTAACAATCTCTGTTGAACTCTCTGCTGATCAAACAGAGCTGACAATAAACAAGTTATGAATCAAAGCCAAGTTGGTCGAATGTTCGGGAAAGCAGACCCACGAGTCGTCCGGTTATTAACAACCTGAACACGGAGTTTTATTGGAGGCCAAAAACAGGCTAAAGAGAACTTACAGTAACTGTTACTGTCCACGGCACAGATAAGAGGAAACAAGTGTGAGCTGGACTGTCTGCTAAACATCCTGGAAGCACTGATGATGGGTGAGACAGCTGGTAGGAGCCAGGCACACACACACACACAGACACAGATATTTTATTGAGGGCGTTACAGACTGCATGGCCCAAAATGCCAGCAATCCACTTCCTCCACAATCGGCGAATGCTGTTAGCTGCACATTGCATATGGTGGATGGATTCTTGCATCTGTAAGATGTTACATGTTTACAGGAGATGCAACTGGGGGCAGTATGAATTTCCTTACACTTTGAGAAAGTCTAAGTATCTGCAAATGAAGGAATGCAATGTGAGCTTAATGCAAAGTCATGCAGTCAAAGTCAGATTTTTATTTGCTTACATTTAAAGACTTTTTGATTAAAAGGAAATCAAACAGCCAATAAACAGCAACACCTGGTGGAATAAAAGCAGAACATGAAGCTACGATGATTTTTGTGTGTGTGTGTGTGTGTGTGTGTGTGTGTGTGTGTGTGTGTGTGTGTGTGTGTGTGTGTGTTTGTGCGTTAAGGCCACAGTGCCGGCTCCTGCAGCTCAACACCTACGAACAGGTTTACCACCTGTGGTGAGCATGTCCCAGTGCTTGACACAGTTTCTGTCCAAAACTGTGTCAAGGGCTAGCCTGATTCACTGGAGCACAACACTGTGTGAAAACGTGCCTGCTAATGCATGCGAGCAGACATGTGAATTTTCCGCCTCCTTTTCACTCTAAGCAGGAACAGATTTTGAATCCCAACATCAGGACGTGGGGTCTGCAAAGCTCGCTGAAACGGCGAGGGCCAGATTAGATCTCACTGCAGAACTATCTCAAGAAATTAGCCTTTATCGACCTATAATCCACAACAGGTGCTGGACAAAGCACTCGAGCGGCACCTGTGTTTAACTTGCAAAGTTAAAGAAAGGCAACAACAAAAGAGTGACCTGTGCAACCAGTCTCACAAGTCACGGCGATGCACAGGCACGTGAACCAATTCGATGGCTGTGAAAAAGTCAGAGGCAAATCTCCGCAAAGCTAACTCCTTTGTCCTTCTCTGCAAAGCCTTTTCAGAGAGGAATGTGGTTCAGAAAGGCCGATAACACAAAACAAGCCAAAGCGGGCACCAAACACCACCTCAGCGAAGGGCACGGCGAGGCTCGGCTAAGCACCAGCAGCTGTGCCGCATATGTGCCGCTTTTACCAACATGATTAAATTAAGGCTCCTGCCAAACTCGTTATTATCCCATTCATATAGGGTGGATCAAGAATGTCAATGAGGATCATGCTCATTATGCAGTCGTCGTGCACAATGCCCACAAAGAAACCAGCACTTTCACACGATTACACAGTAAATCTACAGCATGTTTCAGCTGGCGGCCATTCTTTTACTGACTTTGAAAAATTACAGTCCGACTCTTAATTTTTATTCAGCAAAACAAATTCCTCAACTAATCGAATCACCGCTCACAGGCAGATGTGAAAGCCCGGCGATGTCCCACGGGACGGGCCGGAGAAATCGACAGGCAGATGCTTCGACCGGCAGAGGTCACGAAAGGTCAAGCTGTTCCATTATGGGAGTACAAGGGTGGCATTTATTCACAGGCTTTCCCTCCTAAGCTGGCGTGGGCTCAGAGGGAATGGAGATGGATACTTAACCCTTGAGGCAAATAGCCAAGTACCAACAATGCAGCGTTTCTCTCATTGCTGGTGGAGATAAAGGAGCGCTCTGCCCGTGCCCACCACGAGAAAGGTATTAAAAAGAAAAGAGCGAGACATGAAAAGAAAACCAAAAACTTCAGACTTGCTCAGATCTTACTGTGCTGCCATCAATGCATGATAACAACAACAAAAGGAGCTTTTCTGACAGGACTGATGCACTGCAGCCCGCTTTAAGCAGCAGTAATGACCACAAAGGCACACAGCAGAGGCACTTCAAACACTCCGGCCTGATCCGACTTGTCTGTAGTGCCGGTGAAGCTGTTTCGCTTCACGCTACATCAAAGCGACTCTGCTGCGTGGCTGCACGCAGCATCAAGACGGCGATACAACAGTTCTTCGATGTTTTTTTATTCCATGTACAGTTAGTGGTTAGCTGAATGCTTACTGCACCTCGAGACATTAAACGTGACGGTATGGATGCTGGGAAAAGATCGGAAAAAATGAGCGCAGCTTTCCAGCTTGTTAAAATACTTGTTGGCTTAGAAAAGCCCGTGGCACTGTATGATAGAATAATTAACAAAAGCAGCAGGCACGTCTGGGATTAAACATGAACACTTAAGACAACCCCCATTAGAGAGAAACACACACATCATCACTGCCCACTAACTAATGGCCTGTTTTACTATTCTGTTTTACTTAAGGGCCAATTGAGTGTGGAAGACAATGAAAAACAATATGTTTCCAATTACTGGAATCTAAATTTGATCAAGTACAAACGCATATATGAATCACACAGACGGGGAGGAAAAAGGGATGCACGAGGCTAATAACACAATATGACTGTAAGTACAGCTTTCGCAGCTCCTTGAACTGCAGCAATCATCTTAACTGTCAGGAAAACCCAGTTCCTGGCATTTCTCAATGTTGTTATTATTAGCTTAAGCCCGGGCATGCCAGCGTGCACCCATGTGCTGTAATATATCGTTATTAGTATAAAAAAAACTGGTACCCGCAAGTTTCCAGTGAAGCCGATTTCTCCACGCGAGCAGACCGCAGGGCTTCCCGCTGGAGACAAAACCGCTCGCTCACAAAATTACTACAGAGGAGCAGGGCAAGCGCCTAAAGAGACAAAATTACTGTAATAACTGTGATATGTTCTTGAAGTTATTCTGCCAGGAAGAAACAGACATTTGGGACTCGTCAACAAAAACCTGTCCCCTCTAAAAGCCTGAGCAAACGAAGCCTCCTAGTAGCTGTTTGCAATGACAGACGAGATGAAGCGCAGTAACCTGGAGACCAAACAGTATCTGCTGCATGTCGCTGGGCCGAGTGACACAACATCAGCCGCATAATAGTCACCAGTCAGGGTGTGCTCCTTGGATCACTAACCTCATGAGACTGTGAATAAATGATTTCACCCTGCAAAGTGGAAATGATTTATAATGAATGACTTCACCTCTGTACGCATTCACTTTACACCGGATCCTGTCACATGCGAGGGGAATAGCAATGAGGATATAAAAGGCTGTTTGGCGGATGTAGAAAAATCTTTAAAAAGGACTTTTTATGTTCCTTTGATATGCTGGAAGCAGGATTCCCACCATGAAAGCAGGTGAGATAGAGATCAAAACTCACAGCCGCTGAAAACCAACAGGCGCTTCGTACGCAGCTACTCCATCAACATGGATGTTGGAGGCTTTGAGAGAGCTATGCAGAGTAACACAGACTTCTCATTATTCAGCTGAGAAGAATTTGGGCAGAAGGGCTGCTGCATAGCATGGGAACCACACTGGCCTCACATATTTCGGCAGTCATATTCTCAAAAAGACACACACACATAAAGAGGATGTGTATTGTATATCGTCTGTAGCTGTGAGTCACTCGTTCCCCTAAACTGCAGCACACATAGCCTCCACATCCAGTCAGATCCATCCAGAAAGGCCAACAACGGTCCCGCTGAGTGCGACAACCCACCTGGGATGTTTGAGTGGTTGTCAGAGATAACCCATACAAGCTCCTGCTCTGCCCGTGGTACGGTGTGTCTTTAACCCGGACTCAAAAGGCCTCAACAGAGGCAGAGTCATGACCTTTTCAAGTTTGCCTTCACTCCGCGGCGTTGAAAACTCTGCAAATAAAACACCAAGAAACTCAAGAGATTTCCCATTTAGAAGAAACAGCTGACCTTAAAGCTTATTTACTTTTTTTGAAACAAGACAAATGGAAAGATTGATGAAAATGTCACAACACAAGCTGGAGCTAAGAGACAGATGGGTCAATGAGCTCTACCTTTTAAAGACAGGAACTTGGTTAAGCATGAAGCATGGAAGCCGAGAACCTGCCTTAAAGCCCTCCTTTGACTAATAAAGGTCCAGCTACCCATCCATCCAATTTCAGCCAATTATCCGGGTCGCGGGCATCAGTCTAGACTGTAATCGTCTAGCTCTTCTGTCACGCTAGCCAAGCGGCATAAACCCTCCCCATGCATGAATGTCCCACAGTGGAAGGGTTTGCATGCCCACGTAATCCAAGAGCTAGATCGTCAGGCCAATTTGTCACGGACCTGTATCGGTCCATGACTCGTTGGTACCGGGCCGCGAGAGTTGAGGCTCGGGTGTGCAATGTATGGTTTTCAGGGTTTTTATCGCTTTTATTGTTAACTCGGTTTCTCTGGGTCTTTTCCCGTGTGTAATGAATAAATCTTCTTTTTTTTTGGTTTTATTTTGTTGTATTTATCCGCGACACCTTAAAGGCTGGTCCATGAAAATATTGTCGGGCATAAACTGATTCGTGGGGACCGCTGCATATGAATATTGAGTCAAGAAACATGGCTGCCCTGCTGGATTTCCAGAAGTTTGTACACAAGGACTTTTTTTCCCCTTCCATATCCTCCAGTGAGTTCATTATAAATCATAAAAGAGCCACAAGATTGCCTCACTGCAGAGGTCAAAGGTTTGCTTTAATGTTTCTGTATGTGAAAGTGGAATCAGTGCACTTAAACTAGGTAAAAAACTAAATAAAAATATTCCCAAACAATGTTTAATTAATTTTTTTTGATAAGAGTTTTTTGGGTCAACTTTATCTGTGCTGTCTGACGTCTTTTCTAATTTAAAGTGCACTGCATGAACAGAGACACCAGGATCAATGACAGTCCATAAACCCGGCGCTCTAGCACCTTAAATAACACGAGGATTGAGCAGTAGACAGGTTTGGAGCTCCAGTGACACCTTAATGTCAAATACCTGTAATAGCCTCAGGTATCCCCTTCACACCTCCTTCCATCAGACTCAGACCATCGCCGCATCAAGTTTTAAAGGAAGATTTATGGATTTGGTGATATGAGTGAAGCTGCAGCAATGAGGGTGTATAGTGTCGCCTGCTCTGACTTCTTTGAGGGAGGGAAGTGTATTAAATCTGCACAGCTGTCCCATATTACAACACGCTGGACTGCAAACCGCACCCTGTAATCTGAATGACTAACCATGGAAGAAACAGCCAATACCAACCTTGACTTTATCTAAATGTTGTGTCTTTTGTGCATGTCAACTTGCCAAGGATGCATTTGTGAGATAAGCACTATGCTTGGTAGCACAAATATCCATGAGGAAATATCCTGTGTTGTTGGACGTAAAGATACGCGAACAGCGGCCCTGCTCCTCGGTTCAAGTGTTTCTCCTCTAACGGAGTCTGTACGGTCTGTACTTTCTGTGTAGATAAAGCCGCTTGGTGTTGGGCACCTGCAGCCATCAGGTGTGAAAAACCATCCCGGCAGTTTCTTGTGGAGCCAGAGTGTCACAGAGAGCCAGCCGGGCAGTGGGTACGTTTGTCACTCGCAGCCAGGGAAGCCCAGCCCTGCATTAAACGCCTCTTACGTAACAGCTCAGATCGTGTCCTGGCACTAGCCGAACACAGAAAAGTGGAGCTGGAAGTTTCTGGGAGGGAAACCCAAGTGTCTAAACTACAGTTTGAGGTAGAGAAGGGGTGCCATAGAAAATAAGCACACACAGGATCTCCTACAGCAGCCTGGCTGATTTACCGCTCGGCTTAGGTTGAGGATGTGAGGCCTGTCTTACACCATTTAGCCACAATTTCACATTAACCTGATAAAATGTTCTTACACACTCTGTTTCATTGCTCTTATTGTGGCACAATGAAGCCCTTCACTTCTACATCCTTTTCCTTCGAACAGACGAGGCCCGTGAGCCGAACAAGCCTGGATGATGATATCAGCTCAGGAAACAGGTTATTTAAAAACATTTACCTCTTCGGAAAAAACAGGATTTTAGAGGAATCTTTAATTGAGCGTGTTCCATGAGTGGACGTCAGGATTGCTGGTTACCTAAAGCAATCAGGACCCCGTCTGTGTTTACACTGGCCGCACGCCAACGTGACAAAGGCTGGAGACTAAGAAGTAAAGAATAGAGCTTATCTATCTCAGAGATCAAACCGCCAACTGTTAAAGCAGGGAGTGGGCTGGACGGGCAGAGGGGTGCTAATGAGCCTGAAAATGTTCCTCAACATAACATGAATGCAACGGCTGCCAAAGACCCTCGAAACACTTTGCATGTTTCACAAAGCCCAGGAAACTGTGCAGATAAGGACATGGACTGGAGCGAGCTTCTGAGCGAGCGAACGAAGCGAAGCAACATCAATATCCTGCAAGACTGCAGTTGTGCAATTGTGATGATTGATATTTGACTGCTGAAGGTAAGGCTGGGATGAATGGACTACCGGATACAGTTGCATCCATGTGTGCACGATGATGGATTTATGAGCATCTTAACTTTATTTCCGACGTTTGTATCGCCCAGATTCATCATTTGTCATCTTCTGAAAGGATCCCATTGCAGTTGGGTACCTGTTAGACGAGTATGACAAGAAATGTGGTGTCTTAATTAACTATAAAAAACAAATTAATAATAAAAAAAACTATTTAAAAAGAGGTGAGGGCTTTTTAGTTTTCTTTAAAACAAAAATAAAAATAGTTTACATCCACCCGCTGTTGAGCAGCTGGGACGTTGTTGTAAATGTGTACCCAGAATTTGCTCCATCCATCATGGAGGACAATGCAAGACGCACAGCGTCAGCTGAACATCCCAGCGCCGGGCACTCGTTTAGCCTGTAGCACCAGCTGTGTTTGCCTTTCCAATAGGGCCCAGATAGTAAGTGGGACCTTATGGCTACTGGACTGAGGTAGGACAGATCAATCACAATTTCTATTGTTATAAACAGGCTTGTAGCCTGTGTGTGTGTGTGTGTGTGTGTGTGTGTGTGTGTGTGTGTGTGTGTGTGTGTGTGTGTGTACAGACTGGGTTATTTCCATACAAACTGGGCTGTTGATTGCTTGACAAATGAGCCAGCACGCGTCATCTTTTAAACACAAACATCATGTAAATACAGACTTCTCTCGTGTACGCAGTAGAGACGTGATGCAGCTCGACTGCTTCCAGTCTGAATATTTACAATCCAGACCTCAAACAGGGTTTACACAGAGAGCTATGCTCTGGAGGAATATGCTTTGAGCGAAGACGATCACACGCCCTCCGACTGAGGTCTCTGTAGCCGCCATACTGTCAGTCATTTCATTGTTCACACATTTAGATAATACAAACTACTGCTTTTATATTCAAGGCCTTTAAATCACTTGGTCCGCTTTCAAAATGCTGAAACAGCACCATTACCAGACTGAAATATTGCACGCCGTCTAACAAGCTTACAAGAATTACATGCACTGCTACTCAACTGCTGCCATGGGAGCTTTTTCCCTCGTGTTCACCAATCGCTGCATGATATATAAGGCCATCAATAAAAGCGTAGTAACAGCCTAACAGTTATTTCTTTGGGGTTAATGAAAGTCTGAATCACACGTGAAGAGCTACGCCATCCTCTTCTTCATCTGCACCCCAATTGTTTACATGCCTGCCTGCATTTAAAACCGTACTGCCTCCCTTTAGCAGGTGACCCAGACAGCATGAAGCTCCGTTTAGCCCAATGCATTAAATGAATCTCCTCAAAGAGAGGAGCCAGTGTGAGGAGGAGCATGAATGGGCCGGTTCATCTCACAAAGTGGATGCACGCACGCTTGTGTGTGTGCGACCACCAGCCCAGTATCCACTGCAAAACAAGTTAAATTCAGAATCTCTGAATTATGCAGCACTCAAAGTACTCGGCGGCTTCTTTTTGCCGTTTCAGCGACAGGGTTCGGTTATTACTGTTGTCCAAGCGTCCGCTGAAAGCCAAGAAGGATAACCTCGGTGTTGTGTCCGTGATAGCTCTTCGACCTGTAGCTGCGTGAATCCAAGAAGGGGTCAAAGCCAGCCACGTGTCTTTTGGTCAGCCTCTCGGTGAGCGCCGTATGAAATGAGAAGTCTTGGCCAAGATGCTGTCAACAGCAGCTTTTAGATCACCTGCTTTTTATAGCAACCACTCCAGACACTGCTGGCAACGGGCTACCAGCAAACACTCTGAAAGCCAAATATAAATTCAACCACAGCAGCAAGAAATAGAAGCACGCAGGCCACCATTATGCTCGCCCGACTGTGCAGCCCGAACAGAAGCCTCAAAATGGCATTTCACTGGAATCAAGAAAGCGAACGTGCCGAGGAACCGAAAAGAAATCAAGTTTTTGCTCATTTAAATGTGATCCTTTCAAATCCTTTTGTCTCCTTCGTGTGGAGTCCCTGTGGTTTCCCTCTGCAGGGCCTCTCTACCTAGAGACAGTGAAAGGCCCTCATCCCCGTGTGACAATGAGCACAGATGTTACCCGTGCACCTTATATGGAGAAAAATGTGCAGAGGAGAAGACATGAAACATTGGCGTTTCTCGGCCAGTGTGTGAACACTTTGAGAATTAATGATGACAGGCGCAGTCAGGGGAAAACACTTCCAAGTTTTTGTGCCTGACCAAGGCTGCTTTTCACACGGAGCATCAAAAAGAAGCAAAGACGAGAGCAGTCGACAGTTAGACGGCTGTTCTTAAAGTTACTTGACAAAGTGCATCAGCTGTTGATGTACTGACTGCAGTTCCAGTGGTAATTATGTCACAGAGTCATGCTGTTTCTGAGCCTGTGACTCTGTGCCACCCAAAGAGAAGCCAGCGTGGCCTCACCCTTTTATCACTTGTAAACAACTTTGACGGCCCTGCTAGATGAAACTCGCCCCTCGTGCCACAGAAGGACAGAACGAACCAGCTAAACTATCACATGTTTTCCACTAAAAGGAAATTAAGGGCCACACTCGGTCAGCTTTGCTCTGGTTCAAGACCCCGTTCCAATCCAGGGAAAAACAGAATAGTAAAAACAATATGTTCCTTGTGGCGGAGGACTTCTGTGCCGCAAAAATGTGAACCACAGAAGCCAAAATATGCACACGGTGCTTCTAACCCGGCGCTATTCTTACTGATCTCGCACAAAAAGAACAGGGAACACACATGAGATCAACGCAATTATGTAAGTAAATAACTATTTCTGGATAGTCCATTAAAGAGGCAGGGGGGCTGATAGGCCTGATGAAATATAAACCGAGCACGCAGCATGTTCCCCCTGCAGAAAAATAAACACAAGGCATTTGCTGAAGTTTTTCCTCCTGGGCATGTTGGGCTCAGCATAATTCCTGGATAAAAATGACCGGAGTAAATGATTTACATTTACAGTGCAAGCACATATCCAATCTGTCTTGCTGCAAAACACTGGACAGACTCCAGCCAAAGCCATCAGACAGATAAATGAGTGACCCGGGCGGCTGTTCGAGTCAAACATTAGCCACTGTTTCATTCTCATCTGTGGCATTTAAAGGTAGGAGGACAGTAAGACTGACACCTTCCTGTGGGTGTTTCCATGACCATCCCAAAAGGCATGCCGGGCTCTTCCTCCTTTAATCCAAAACTCTGTTTGCTCTGGGCTGACCCTTCACTCCGGGGGTCCCGGGGCCCTTTTGTTGCCTCTGTATGTGGCTAGAGCCCTTCCACCCCAGCACAAACCCAAACAACAATGCAAGTGGCAGGTAATTCACATCAGTATACATCCTGTGTGTCCCACATCTCCCAGCCTATAAATGAGAAAGAAGTTCAAAAGCTATAAGCAGCCTGTGACACTGCTGCGAGCTACAGCATGAAACAGCCACGCAGATACCTTTAGTGGGACTTTTAGATCGTGTCCAGGCACAGTTTGTGTTTATGGTGCTCCTATTTATCACCCCAAATTCTGCTTCACAGCGCACAATAAAACATAACGATTACTGCTTTTCAGGTAAGAAAGTCCAACAACATCCACAGTGAAGGCTTTAATACGTGACAGATCCACAGACGGAAGAAAGGGGAGACCGTTGTCAACATGAATAATTACACGACGGCAGAAAGCCTCAGAATAAAACAGATATCTCTATGAAATCATTCAAATTTAAAATCACTGGATAATCGGACGTGCTGCAGTTGGATTACATCGCTGCCTCAGTCACTGGTCGACTTACTGGAAATTCTTTGTTAAATTGTTAAACTTTTTCGCGCAGAGTGGGAGACGCGTTTAAGCTGAACGGCAGTCTATTAAAACAGCGTGACTGGGAATAAGTTCGTCTACAACTTACCGGCTAATGCTTCCACCCGTGAAACACATTCCCCGCAGCACTCCTGCGTCCTCCTCTCTGAAAACTCTTAATATACCAGCGCTGCATTAAAAAGTCTGCGTTTCTCGGAGCTAATTCCACGATCCCTCCGTGTCCACGCCAAACGATCCCGGGTCGGAGCGCCAAGAGACTGCGGACTCCTCGCAATGTGGGGTTAAACTCCTCCTTCCCACGGACATGGAGAGGGGGGATGGCCGAGAGCCTTGAATAGACTACAACATGGAGTACCGTGGAAGGAAATCTAACCGTGTGACGAACCAAGGTGTTTCAAACTGTGGTTCGTGGACTTTTTAGGGGTCACGAAGAAGGACTTTAGGGTCCTCAAAAATATCAGAAAAGTGTTCCTTTCCCTTTATTCAAAAGGACAGATTTTACACTTTATTCATGAGCACAGCTCAGCCTGTGAAGACAGTTAGCTTCCTGTAGTCAGACTGAAAAGAGAAAAAGACGCTGAACTTTATTTAATCTGGCTGTTCTCTGATTGTTAAATAAACTTCAATTAAAAAAACTTCTTGGGTGTCCTGGGTTAAAGCCTAAGCTTGATTTGAAGTGACTGCTAAAACCTTTTGATGGAAAGTTGGTGAAAGTAAAAGAACTGTAAAGGACCACACAGATAAAAAAAAATCAATCAATCAAAAGACTTTAAAAAAGAAGGAAACATCGTCAGCACCAAGATTAAAATGAGTTTGGGGATGTTATGATATAATCTGTGAAAATGATCATATTTTATACTGTGTGTTTATAAGCATCTTCTTGCTTAATGCAGTATTTAATTACACATAGAAAGCTGAGAATAACGCTGATGTAATGGGGGCTGAGGGCTCGTCGGGGCTTCAGGTGAAGAAAATGATACTGCAGTTAAACATATGCAATTATAGATTTAATGTAAATAGCTATTAAATGTGTAGACTATATTTTAAAGTTAACTTATGGGTTGTTAGTTAGTTATTATATAAGAGGAGGTATGGGAGGCAATCGGTGTGAGAATCATCCTGATATGAATCGCACTGATTGGGTCACTGACACCAAACTATTTGTTTCCATCTGCATTTATGACCACAGTCAGAACAGGCGTGAGCATTTCACTCTTTCCTCTGAACTCTTCAATCATTCTGCAAAGGTTTAAATCCAGCATTAACGAAACTTTCTTGGGGCAAGTAGTTGAGTTTAAAGCCTTTTCTCCATGACAGTCCTTCACCTGAAGCATGTCCTGCCTTGGAAAAGGTGAAGAAGGCATCTTTTACATAACAGTGACAACCCTGACTGTCACGTGGTCTGATGAACTGATAGGCAGTGTGATAGGGAACAGGTTTGTTCTCCTCAGGAACTCAGAAATCATGCGGTAGCTGCCACTGTCGCTGTTTCTCTTGGACTAAATTTAAGTCCTTTGTTCCATTTTCTTTCTACCCTTCTTTGTCGAGATGTCTCAGATTACTGATAACATGACCGTCACGGCCTTGCTTCCTTAAAACTCCCTCGCAACTGGCACAAAGCTTGAGTTTCATAACGTGGCTCTTTGGCCGGGTGTGCCAGCCCAGCCCGCCCTGTCCAGTCTCCATATCAGCCAGTTTACAGCTGTGGCCACGGTGCCTGTCGTAGAAGCAGATACAGTATTTCTACTCCTTTCATCACAGTCTGATCAGGATCTGTCATCACAACAAGCAGCCTTTCATCCCCCTTGGTTGGATGTACATAGCCTTGGGGATTTTAGCTCCAGTTAACCAAGCATGTTGTTGTGAAATCAACATATCTTAATATGCATCTGCAGGAGTGTCAAAGGATTTCAGAGACAAATTAGGTTGTTAGGGAATGTGAATCATTACAAATGGAACTTGTTGCGTTTGAACTGATTCACATCTTTTTATTGGTAATCAAACGTAGTGCAATAATCAACTGGGCAACCATTATCAGCCTTTCCAGTGACATGCTACCAATCCCAGCACACAATGTTTCCAGGGCAGAATCCTGGATACATTCGGAAGCTCCCTGTGTCATCTGGCAGCGTTCGGGAGCTCTGGTCACTCCACATCTCATTAAACGTAATTGGCTCTGACGGTCATCATCCCCTCTGTGTTTGTCTGTCGGCCTGGCACAAGACGACGGTCCTGACTTTGCCACTCCTGCGAACACACCGAGGAGTGAGGACAGGGCCGGTGAAATGAAATATTGGTATTGTCAGTTTATTGCTTTAAAACACAACGGGGAGCAAAAAGCATTGAGCTCAGCCAGAAATGTGGGCTTCCACAACACACATAGTGACACACATCCACACCTCAGTCCTCCTTCCTCGCCTCAACACCCCCGGTCCAGCTATTCCGACTGTCATCGCTTTGTTCTGCCATTATGGCTTCTCTAATAGGATCGTCACAGTTCGTGCATTTCTATGTGAGTGTGTGTTACTGTACGTGAGACGCAGGGAGGGGGCTGCAGATTCCCCGATAAGCGATGCTCACACCCTTCTCATAGCTACCTTTTGTAGGCTGTGATCTGGCCATTATTACCACTATATGAGGTGCTGAGATGTGAGAGCTGGCCTGTTCAGCGTCCATGTGTAATTACCAAACTGATTTGAGATGTGAGCCCTAATGGTTTGCTGTGGCTGGAAGACATTTTTCTCATAGAGCTGTCTGAAAGGCTGGCAGGGTTAGGCAGAAGGTGCTGGGAACACGGTTTTTGTGTGCGCAGCATTCATGAACACAAAGAAGGAGATGTCATAAGGTGCATGTGAGACAAAGGGAGGGCTATAATCAGAGCCACCACTGCCACACCCTGAAACAACTCCTTACTTGTTTCTAAATATGGCAGCCAAAATGAAAGAGGCCATGGCAGCAGCTCACGCAACAGAAAAAATATGCACTTAAAGATAAGGTAGAAAAAAGCCAGGGTGTGTTGGAAAGGCTTTTAATTGAATACAACAGGGCTGATCCAAGTGATAGCTTGTACACTCCTGAGGGCCTAACTAATGAGAAATCAATGGCTTAGACAAGCAAAGTGTGTCACAGCGGCCACCCTTTTGCAGCAATGTTATTAGGGTCTTCAAAGGACAGACACAGCACTTAAAGCCCCTGATTTACATGCACTTACATTATTAAACCCTCAGTTCTTTTAGTGTAATTCTATTTTTTTTTTGAGTCGAGCATCATTTAAAATGCTTTTCAAACTGTGGACGTGCAAGATATGTGTCAGAGTTGAAGATGATGAATATACTGTTTTTTGGCTGATATCAGACGATATATAAAGCTGCATGGATTCAGCGGTGTGGGAAACGACATATTTGACAGACGTGTCCTCCACACGTTGCATCATGTGTTTGTCTGACTGCCTGTCTGCAGCACGATCGTTCGTTACCGAGCAGTGAGGGGAGCTGGATGTGTTTGCTCATCACTTGAGTTGTAGGTGAAGAAACTATCACGAGACTCCTACAGACTGATGAGCTGAATTACTCTTTTGTTTGCCTGCTTGTGAGAAAAGATTGAGACGGCCGTGTGATAAACAGGATGGGACTGTAAGATAAGTATAGAGCTAAGTGTCGGCACCTGAAGCCAGCATAACAACAAAAAGTAATAAAATGGTTCTTGTTAACCCAGTTTTTAAAAAAAGGATCTAATCCATGTTAGTTTGCAGAATGTCATCACATACAACTTCCCTAAAACTGCCTCAGGGAAAGCATAGTTTTCTTTCTGTGGTTGATTGCCTGCCTCCATCCATCTATACTTGCACTCATTACCATCTGCAAAATGAATCATTTCAAGGTAAGTGCAGCGAAGTTGTTAAAGGATATCCACAACTCCCAGAGCTTTGAAGCAGGGATTATTAAGACAGCATTATGTTATCCATCAGTCATCATTGAAATGATTACGGATTCTGCACACATACGAAATGCATGAGAGAATCACGCGGCTGTGATTGGTTATGATACGATGTAAAAAAACAACACAATACAAAGCTACAGGTTGAAAACCTATAAGACATTATGTCATTTTAAAAGCCCAGAAACTGCTTCAAAAGCTTACAGCTTATTATAGCATGAAGATAACAAACCTCCTGACACTATTTCACAACTGATGTTATTCGTGCACATCACAACTCACATGACTAGTTATGGTAAATACCCACAACGGCATCAGATGAGCAGCAACAAAAATAAAACACTAAGAAAGGAATCAGCCAATCGGGAGTTTTAAAACTGTAGAACAGGAAGTGATTTGTTGTGGCCATGTCATAGTAAAACGTGCACAAACCCCTCGTCAGACTACTTGTTGATGTAACATACTGTATGTACAGTATATCCAGCGTGTGGTATAACGGGATGCGTGGCCCTGTCTCAGACCTGATGAGCATCTTAAAGCTGCTCCATAGTTTGACCGTCGAGGCTGCAGTGCTGCACAAGGAGAACTTTGTGAAATACAACATCTTCTTTATCCCTTTAAGCCTCTGTGTTTGATCTAAACTGACTTTTTTCCTGTTTACCACTTTCTCTCAGGTAACCACGCCCACCTGCACCAGCTCCAAAACATTCAGCTCTCGCTTGCTTTTACAGTCAGCAGCTCCGGAAGAAAACCATCAGACCTGAAACAAAAACATGTTTGTCGTCCAGGCTACGTCAAAGTTGGTGCATGGTGGCACCGTACCATGTCTAAGCTCATGGAGGGCATGACTGATGGAGGACAACCCGGCGCGCGGTTAGCGTGACATCAGGCCCTGGTCTAAAAATGCACCAAAGTACACACGGCTGTCCTTTTCTTTGTCTGAATGTGGGGCAGACTCGACACTGACAAAGTTAAGAGCATGTTAGTGGCTGAATATATATCCCACACGAGAGAGCAAAGAATATAAATGATTGAGGGACTTTGGAGAGATTACTTTATGAAAGACAGATCAAGACTGGACAAGCCTCATCTTTTATAGACTCAGTGAAAGAGAATAAGGAAACAGTCTGTAGCTCTGGGCTGGCGTGACAGTTTAAGCTGCTTTAAACCTCTTCACTCCTGCAGCCACAGTCCTGCAGGCCAGTGGAGGGGAATCCACAGCAAACGCAGGGACGTTTGATTGAGTTATCGCAAGCTTACACAGAGTCAAATGATCGAACACATTACAAGCCAACAAACATGCCTAAAAATCAAAAGCTTCATTCAGTAAAAAACAGTAAAGGCTGATTCCAATGAGCTAAATGCAATCATTCACTCTGAAGTGTAATGTGATTTGTATTGGGCTAAATTCAACTTGCTCAAACTCAATAAGAGCAACGAGACGAGCTGAAAACAAGCAAGACGCAAACAACATCGAGCAGAAAGTCTCAGGATGGATCTTTATCGCAGCAAATCTCACCCAAAAAATTAGTCTTTTGCTAATATATGAAGTAATTAGTGTGTTTTGAGGATGTCTGCTGCAATGTCTAAAGCATGAGAACCAAACTGTTGTTGCATCATTAGGACTGTGACTGTCCCTCTGCCGTGCCCACTAAGGTAAGGTTCCCACACCCATAACCTCCTCACTCCCTGCTGACAAATACTTTCACACCCATGTGAAGGGAAGCTGGGCGCTGTTACAGTCACCTTGTTAAAAACCTGCTCATTTCACCTCTTAATTGGAAACAGATACAGTGCTCTGGGTCTTTAGCACAATATTATTAGCTACTAGTGCGATGCACTGTAACAGAGGGCACCAAAGCTAAGGGAAGGGCAGCTGGGGGGAGGGGTCTGTCTGACATGTCGTTATTAGACAAAGCAGGACCTGGAAAGCTGATACCTTCCTCCAAACCACTTGGACTGGTTTGTTTACAGGCCTTGTGGAGGGAGACATTTAGATCATCCTTTGTGATTGTAAGATTACGTTAGCATGTTTGCGTCTTTGTTTTCAGCTTATGAGCATTCAGGGATAAACTTCAGTTAGTTCAGAGGAGAAATCTGTGAAGATAAAGTTCACTAAAAGAAGAAAAGACTGCTTTGCTTTTGCCGATCCCTCCAACGAACAAGTCACACTTTGGATTCTCTACCTTAAAATGATGTGTACAGACAAGTTCGAGGCCTGGATTTATTCTGCTGCAATGGTTAGCATTTGTAGCTAACTAGTTACCTTTATCGATAACTTTTAATGGAGTAACTTTTATCCAGTGCCAGAGAAGACTTCTTTATCTAAGTGAGTTTGTGTGGTTGCAGGTTCGTTCTGCGTTTCACAAAGCAGGATTATTTATTCAGTGGTGAATGAACTCTAAGTGACAAGTCATTAGCCAATGAATGTGCGGTTTCACGGCCAAACAGGTGGTGAAGGTGGAAATGTTTATCTGGACTACAGGAAACAGGACCAATGGCTGAAGTCATGGTAGCTTCATCCATCTTTTATGCCATGTATGCTAAGGACTTCAAATACACCCAGGATAATCCTCCACTCGGACTTTTAATTGTCCAAAATGGAATCAGTTTTGTATTCACTGTGATCCAAAATGAGCAAAGTGTTTCCTGAGGATCATTTTTCCATATATTTAGGATCTGCAGCTTTTGTCTCCTGAGTTGTCATTAAAAAGTTTCATCAGGTTGACCTTCACTTTTATACACTATCATCACCATAGATTCTTAGCATTCATCCCGTCGGGATGCGTCAGCAGCACCATCAAACTGGGGACTGTAATCAAAGTATTAATCTTACACTGAAGATGGTACAGTTTGTCTGTGAGACCGGGATAATAAAGATCATTCTAGAACGTCTTACAGCATTATTCTCTTAGTCTTTCCAGGTGGAAATGTTTATTTATAGTGAGGCCAACCACTGTTCTGACTTGCAGGAGCTTCGTGAACAAAAAAGCACTCAGGACGTTTCTGTTTTGTAGCTGGAGGTCTCCCCAAGTGCTGCGGTGTGCAGACCTGGCCGTGTCCAGCTTGTAAAGCATTGTGGATGAGAATGTCAGGTCAGTTATGTGAGCCATTTGGGAGAAGAAGGAGGCGAAATTCTCAAAGGTGAGTGGTAATTATGTAATGACATCGAGCTACCTAAAGTTCATCCGTGGGCTGTTAATATTAGGGTCATAGGAGCGTCGAAGGACTGTAGAGACGAGCAGTAATAGTTTGGTAGGTGATCTTATGACATAAATCTATTTTAAATCATTTTCCAATGTCAGGCGAACCACTCATACAGATTAAATAACCGACAACTGACAGCCAGAGCTACAGTGGAGAAGGAGGGGCTGGTGTGATTTTGTCACTACATTTCTACAGCGTGTTCAGGTGCAGAGTGTTTGCGTGCAGTGCCATGCTCTACACTTTGTTTAGCAGCTGCGAACAAACCGAGAAGCCAGTCGTTAGAGTATCTGATCGATTAACTTCCTGACATTTGGCTAAATAAACCTGATAAAAATGACTAGCAGGCAGTTTTCGCCTCCAGGTGTGACTTCCAATAAAGGAGTCACATCTCTGCCTGTTGGTGTTTGCCCTAAGTGAGCACGCCCAGAACTTAACACTACAATCAAGCGCTTCTTGCTGTCCCTCTGACATTTGTGGTCTCCGTAGCAGCTCTCTGTGTGTTTACCTATTAGCCTATTTACCTAATAATAGCTAATGGATGTGTGTATGTGTGCATCACTTTTCATTTGGGCTGTGAAATCAGATTAGTTCTCCTGTGTGCTGTGTTGCGTGTGCACACTCACATGTTTGATTTGAGCACAGTGTGTGTATGACGTGACGTGAAAATCCTCCATGCTCCACAGAAACGCTTCTAGCTGGCTCCGCTTGTTCTTGTGTGCTGTTAAAAATACTAAAGCACATCTAAGTGGATAATGAAGCGGATATCTGCAGGAGGGAAACGCTCCAGGTCTTAGGGAATACGCAGGACACCCCAGACAGGTTTAGTGCTGTTGAATCACGAGGTCATGGGAACCATTTGGTTTAATTCTTGTTTTCAGTCATATTTAGTTATTTAAATCATTTTTAGGTGCGTTTATGAGAGCATTATCATCTTAGCGAAGTTGCCCACATGCAACACTAAGGTTGGGATTATACTTGCATGTGAACAGACTTCTTTGTGGCCCCATAACTCAACGAGGCCTTGAAAGATAAAAGCTACTGCTTTGTCAACTATTAAGTTCAAGTGTAATTAGGTTCATATACTCGGACCGGTGTGAAACGTGGGAGAGAAGCAGCAAGGCAGATTTATGTGGGCTCAACTTCTCCCAAGGTTCTTTGCACGTTGGTCCAGCAGCGTCATTAGAAATCTATTAAAACCAGCTTCTCTTTGCTAGAGTTTGGTTTGCTTTAGTACTCCACTAATCAAAAATAAGATCATTATGAAGCACGTGGATCTATGGCAGTGCAGCTGGTAAACTACTACTTAACAAGTTAGCTTGTTGCAAGTACTCATTAGTGACAGGGTCATTTCAGCAATCGGGTTTTGGGAGAGTTGAGTCGATTTGTGACGGTGTACTCCGATCCTGCCTTCAAACACGTGTAATGAAAGTATCGAGGCGTGGCTATATATAAACTGTGCTTACATCAGCTATACTGTATCAGCTGGGCAGAAAATTTATGAATCCATATCTGATAAAGTATAAACCACGACACAGCTCACCCACACATGAAACACTAACTGGCTCAGAGGTCACTTTGCTGATGTTTCTGACTATGTTAATTATGATGATGGAAACTAAAGTCCTCCCATAAGTAATGTTTCTGTTATTTTGGCCAGCCTTACTTGCTCAATATGACTTCATAAGGATAGGAAACCTTTACACGGTACATGTGATACCCAGTTCCCCTCTTTTCTCTGTGCAGTTAAGGTTTTGCCACCCCCCAAACCAACAGCCAGACCTCACTGACACTTATTCTTCCTAACAGAGAAACTCTTTGAGACGAGTGCAAGTTTCACGTTTCTCATTTTCTCCCACACAACAACACAGAATGTGTGTGTGTGTGTGTGTGTGTGTGGGTTGGCAGTAGTGTACGCTGTCTGTTTACTCATTAGAAACAAATCCCTCTGTTACCCTGTCAAACATGGTGACCCTCCTCTGCCGACTCCCACTGACGCGTTTGTTCCTGTTCTCGTCTTCGTTTCCACGTTCAGTTTTCTGCTGAGTTTAAATTCGTTTCATGAGTTATCTTTGTGACTCAAGCTGCATAAAAGCCTCATCGGATGTTGTGCCGGACTGCATTATGCTGCACAGACACTTCCTGTTTTGTCTATTGTCTGATTTTTATTTTGTTTTTTTACATGTGCTGTGCTGAAACATTGGAAATGGAATAGAAACCCCCTTTAGATTAAAGAATCAGACATTTTAACATAGAAAAGGTTTTATTGTTTCGACTCAAAAGCCTGTAAACTCCCACAGACGAAACAAAATCTAAAAATCTGATGCACATCTTCACATGTATTCACGTAGTCAGGGTATAGCATAGTAACTAAATGCAAATTAGTCAGAAAAAGCAAAGCAAATGGAAACATTTTTACTTTATATTGACTATGTAAGGTTTTTGTAATGCCACGGTCGTCTTTAAAACGCTCAAGCAATCAAGAGAGCGATCAAGCAGGGATTCATGTGCCTTCTTTGCTTTAAGTGTTGCCTTCCTCTGTTTGGTGGAGGTTAGAGCTATAGCCTGAAAGGTAGCTTTCATATATTTCACTTTTTCTTAATACTTAATATTCATTAAACCCCTTCAGTCAAGATAACACAGTAAACTACAATGTTTTGAAAGCAAATACAGCAGTTATTATAAAATTAAAGGACAGCCTTTGAGTATTAATTGTGATATTACTTTTTTATAGCATTGATATTTCTACACATCTAATCAGCCAATCACGTAGCAGAAACTCATTGACTTTAGGCATGTAGACATGGTTACATCAGCCTGCTGAAGTTCAGACTGAATGAATGCACGTGGCGCAGACGGGCGGTCTGAGTATTTTACAAACTGCTGATCTACTGGGATTTTCCTAAACAACCATCTCTGTTTACAGAGGACAGTCTGAAAAAGACAAACATGAGGTCATGTGGTACGAGGTCTTCAAGATAAGATGAGGCTTGATTGTTATTATTACAGAGCTTGGCCTTGTGAGGAGAAGGATTTTAAATGTGAACCTGAATTTAACAGTGAGCCAATAAAGAGACATTAATATGGGAGAAAAGTGATAAATGCACAAAGTAGTTTTTCAGCATCATTCTGAGAGGCGGTCAAAAAACGACTCCAAGGCCCGCCGCAGAGTTTTTGGAGGGAAAGGTAATGTCATCTGGTTGGATTGTGTATTTCTGAGGGTTTTAGAGCCGAGAACAACAACCTCAGTTTGATCTGAATTTAGAAGCAGGAAATCTCTTTATTGTATCATCTGGCTTCGTGGATAAATAAAGATGGATATCATCTGCATAATAATGAAAATGTATGCAGTGTTCTCTAGTAATACTAGCTAAGGGAAGCATGTATGTAAGTTTGCCATGTCCATCCCTTCATATGTATGGTCATAAAAGGACACACACCAGGTATCCAGCAAGATAACGTCACAAAACTCAAATAATCTCAAACTGGTTTCTTGAAAATGACACCGAGTCCTCAAACGGCCTCCACAGTAACCAGATCTCAATCCAGCGGAGCCCCTTTGGATGTGGTGGAACGGGAGATTCACATCTTGGACGTAACCAACAAATTCTCAGGAATCGTTTGTGTTCATTAGGGACACCTAGAAAGGTGTCCCTAATGAAGTGGCCAGAGTGTGTATATATCAGTTTTTGTTGTTGTTTCTACAAATATTTGGTTAATGCCAGCATTTTCTTTCTAAAAGCCAGCCTTCTACCTGTTCTGTTTTTCCAGTTCAGATCTACTAAGAATATGAAATCATTTTAAAATCTGTGTTTATATTTAAACCGGTCCAAAAACCAGCCAACTGCTATTTTTTCCACTAAAAGCCTGACTTTGTTTGAGATCAGTTTCCTTAGTTTGCTCTTCAGCCTCACTCACACAATGCACAGCTTTACAAACTATATTTTAAGCGAGTTTTATGATGTGGGTAGCATCTCCCACTGAGAGGCTCCGTTACCAAGAAATCTGACCAGACTGTGACACGCTTCACTGGGGAGAATGGAGAGTGGAGCACAAAGATGGAGCTGCAGAGAAGTAAAATGAGACACGACTGGCCAAAGGAGTAAAAAAAAGGATAAGGGGAGGCAGCAGAGCACAATAATAATGAAGGTATGGAGGGAGACGCTCAACCACACAGAATGAGACGGCAGGCTGTGAGCAGTGCAGCATCAGTGCACTTCTGCTCATCACTCATTTATCATTTCATTTGCAGAGGCTGTGGTGCAAAGTATGTCGTTTTTATGAGTATCACCTAAGAGGAGGGCACATCTCCGAGTCTCCGAGTTGAAGAGTGAATGATGAAAATGGTTAAAATGCAGAGATGCAAATAAACTCAAAGGATTTTCAGCCACACAGCTTTTATTGAATAAAAATGGCAGCTTGGTTTCTGCCTGCGCAGCCGCCTGCTTAGAAATGACTACATGTCTATTTGAGAGAGAAAGGAAGAAATAAACTGGGAGTGCGCTTCCTCTAAAGCTTCTATAGGTAACAGACCACTCAACCCTGCACACACACACTGGTGTGTCTCTGCAGGAGTCGGCCATCACAGATGTTCTCAGTCCATCCCTCCACCCATGGGAGAGGCTGGCGCTCCAGAGAGACACAAAATCTGTTCTTTAACTCTTTAACAGGCCAGTGGATCGATAGCTGCACACACGAGAACTTCTAACCATCAAAAACGCTTGAAAACAAGCAACAACAAAGGGAGGGGTTCATGAATATTTAAGCCACCTTTGCAGGTAGCTGTGTGTTTATTATTCTGTGTGCAAGTTCTTGAGAGAAAGTGCCAGAAATCGTGAGCTTTAGCTTGTCTGCAGCATGTGTGTGACAGCCTGGAGACCCCTGATGCCTGCTGGTCATTAATAAACATGATGATGAATGTTTAATCCCCATCAGCGGGGCGGCATAGGAACCGTCACGGGCGATATCGACAGAGCCGCACACACGCCCACAGACTCGGCAGATTGGACAAACGGCAGGAGGGAAGTTTGAGGCGCTGAACACGGGGTTAACCACTCAGGACTCAGGATCTACTTTTCTGTGTTTGGAGAATTTCCTCTTCAGTATTTTTTTATGCATATTAACAAAAAACAAAGGAATGATTGACGGCAAACTCTGATTTCCATGTTTTTCCTCTGTAGTTGCTGCTTATCCATCTAAAAGGTTTCAGAGACATGTGGCGTAAACATGTCTGACTCCTCTTCAATATAATGGAACTAAGTGGCACTATGCCTATGAAAAAATATATCGGAATAAAGAAAGTAACAACATCTGTTTCCAGAAATCTTGTTGTGAGCAGTTTCTTCTCCTTATGAAACTACACCTGCCAACTGCACCACCGTGCCAAAGGGAGCATGCATTTATCTGCGATGAGATGCTTGTGGTGGGACAGCGAGACAGAACGTCAGCACTGATGGTGACCGCCCTCATGTTAGCTGGCCACACCCCAACCTTTGGAGGGGAGTGAGTTGCATAGAAACAGATGACCACATGAGTTGTAGAGAGAGACATAACCAGATAGTGTTTCAAATGCATTTTTTGCACTTTGAGCAACACAGTAGCTCCAAACCTGGGTAATTCTCACCAGACCAATGTAGATGGATGAATAGCACCACACCCTGAGGAAACACGCGCACATTTTGATCTTGGGTTTAACTGAGAAGTATGAACAATCCATAAAAAATAAAACATTTTTTAAAAACCCCCCACAAAAAAACCATTTGCTTCTAAGGAGCTAAACTGAGAAGAATTCTCTTGGTAACGCAAAGTGTCCCATATCTGAACTTTTTTAGTTTTTCAAAAGACGTGCAAAGGTTTAACGCATCAGGAGATTCTAGCTTCTAATATGATCCCATAAACAACAACACGTGACATCTTACACCCGGGGTCTCAAACTCAAATGAGCCTGGGGCCCCTTCTGGCACCGTCATCTTCTGGCACCGACAGACCGACAGACCACAGTACGTCAGGCTGAAGGACATCACGTCTGACACAGTGGTCAGCAGCACAGGAGCACCACAGGGAACTGTGCTGTCCCCTCTTCTCTTCACCCTGTACACCTCTGACTTCTGCTACAACTCTGAATTATGCCACATTCAGAAGTTTGCAGACGACACAGCCATCATGGGGTGTATCTGGGATGATCAGGAAGAGGAGTACAGAAGTCTGGTGAGGAACTTTGTCGCATGGAGTCACACAAACCACCTGCAACTCAACACCTCAAAGACTAAGGAACTGGTTGTGGACTTCGGGAGGTCTAGAGCAGGTCCACTGCCGGTTCAGATAGAGGGGGAGGAGGTGGAGGTGGTCAACAAGTACAAGTACCTCGGGCTGTGGGTGGACAATAAACTGGACTGGTCATGCAACACAGAGTACCTGTATAAAAAAGCCCAAAGCCGACTGTACTTCCTCAGGAGGCTGAGGTCTTTTAACATCTGCAGGGAGCTCCTGAGGATGTTTTACCAGTCGGTGGTTGCTGGAGTACTTTTCTATGCTGTGGTGTGCTGGGGGAGCAGCACAGCAAAGAAGGACTCATCCAGGCTGGAGAAACTGATCAGGAGGGCTAGCTCTGTGGTCGGCATGAAGCTGGACACTCTGGTGACAGTGGCAGAGAAAAGGACATTAAAGAAACTGCTGGACATTATGAACAATGCTGGGCATCCTCTGCACACGGCCATTAACAACCAGAAGAGTCTGTTCAGTGACAGGTTGCTTCTCCCAAAGACAAGAACTAACAGACTTAAAAACTCCTTTGTCCCACACGCCATCAGACTGTTTAACTCCTCTCTGGAGGGGAGAGGGAGGGGAGACAGGAGGACAAAGGAGGGAACAACTAAGCTGTAGTGCCTCTTCACCTCACTGTACAATACCTTTTGTGCAATACTTTTGTAAATAGTCAACGGTGCAATAGACTCAATACTTGAAATGTGCAATTCACTTGTATTTTTATTTTTATTCCTATTTATTCTATTTATCCCCTTCGTATATTTTATTTATATTGTCTCTGTATTTATATATATGTGTGTGTGTATAACTCTGTAACTTCTGTCGGTGCTGTGCTTTTTTGGAAATCGAATTTCCCAGAGGAACCCACCCGAGGGATTAATAAAGTTCTATCTTATCTTATCTTATCTTATCTCACTGGAGGGCCACTTTAGTGTTCAAGTAGTACAAGAAAACAAACAAGAAAACACCCACTAATATTTCCTAAAATGTAGTGTTTTCTTTGTTCTATTTAATTTCAAATAATGTTTAACAAGAAAAAACTGCAAACATGAACGCAATTTTTTCTCACTCTTGACTACCTGAAGCCTTTCATTGAACTACCAAATAAACAGCTCTTTCTGGCCAGACACGTGGCAGCACTTTTGCTATAATTTTGTTTGTATTTAACAAATATGCAGGCGTAAGTATGGAAGCCCGTTTCCGCCACTAAAAAAAAGGATCCATAACTCAAAATTTCGAGTTATTTTCTCAAAATTTCGACATATTAACTCGAAATTTCGATTTATTAACTCAAAATTTTGAATAAAGTAACTCGAATTTTCGAGTTAGCGCTGCCAATCAGTAATCTACGTGAATGACGTCATTTCCTCGTTACCCGGAAGCTGAAGCCCTCAGCTACAAATGCTACAGCTAAGCTACCAGTATTACATCCAGTCGTGAATGCACAGATTGCTTTGTGTTTTCAGCCTGGCTTCACAAATGATGAAATCCTTGCGTTATTAGCTGAATCACATGGTGTTACTATCAGCAAACGTACTCGCGAAAGCGCCAATTTGTTGGGATCCGTTTTTGAGTGCGCGTTCCTCTGCGCCATATGCTTCCGAGTAACAAGAAAGCGACCTCATTCACGTATATTTTTGATTGGCAGAGCTAACTCGAAATTTTGAGTTATATTTCTCGAAATTTCGAGTTATGGATACTAGCTTTTTTGTTTTTATTTAGTGGCGGAAACGGGCTTCCATACATAAGCGTACACATTAGTTTTTGAGTCAAGTGAAAATTGTTTTCTTTCCAAATAAATCTCTCACTGAACTAACACAGCCTTCAACATGTTTGCACTCTGTTACCTCGGACAGGTCCGCGGCTCCGCGGTAAGGAGACCTCCGGCTAATACTTCGGGTTCCGTGTCGGGCTCGTAGCCGGGAACTCACTTTACTGTCTGGGTCAACTTTGCTAGCGAGAGGCAGAAAGAAGCGTTGAAAGGCTGCTCCAGCAGAACTTTATTGTTTTGGAGAAAAACACGAACACAGTGTACAGTCGAGTCTTAATAGCTTACTTCCAACTGGGCTGTCAGGCTCTCTGTTTGGCTGCAGTGGTTATTATTATATTTACATGCTTCCAGCTCCCGTTTCTGCTCGGTAGCAACTCCTCGCGCTCACACACGGAGGGGCGCACGTTCTCCCTGCAGCGAGGACTACACCGCCCATGGGGCTACAGTCTTAAAGGGCCATGTCTGTAACACGCTGGTCATATTGCCTTCTAATTAAATCATTTTTCGAATAATAATTTTTAAAACTATTTCTTCATATCAACATCCGGGCTGCAAGTAGAGGTGACGTGGGCCTCGTGTCATTATTCAGGAAGAAAACGAGTGAAAAGTCCACCCTGTGATTCTGTAGCCTGCAGAATCTCTCTCAGCTGCAATAACTTGAAGTCATGGTTCTCACTCCACGAGCCGGTGTCCACCAGGCTTTAGCTGTCAGAAGGATTTCTTCACATTTGACTCTGGAGTACTTTGGTATCCAGAGGAGTTTGTGGTCAACCCAACAAACTGCTGGGTGCCCAGATCATCAGCCCTCCACCACCGTGCTGACAGCCGGTCTGAGGTGTTTGTGCTGAGTTTGGTTTTGTGCTTCATGGACGAGCGTCTCCACTTCGCTCTCGTCTGTCCAAAGGACATTGCTCCAGAGGTCTTTTGGTTTCTTAAGATGTAATTTTGCAAACCTAAGCCATGCTGCCGTGTTCTTTATTGAGCCCTTATAAACAAGCCAAACATGTTCAGTCCTTTCTTAATCATATTATTAACTTGAACCTTTAACATGCTATCTGAGGCCTGTAAAGTCTGAAATGGAGCTCTTGGGATGCATTTCCCCAGCTTTTTTAATGTTTACACTTGTGAATAATCTTTCTCACTGTGGAATGATGAACTTTAAATTGTTTTGGAAATGGTTTCACATGCCTTGAGAATTGATGGGAAGGTCCTCTAAGATCATTGCTGATGTCTTTCCTCCTTTGGCACTGAGCTAACACACAGCTCAGAGGTGCTCACACCGATGCAGCACCCTCGCAACTCCCATGGAAGCAGTAAAGGTGTGCTTTATGATGTCGTCAAGGACAAAACCTTAGAATTAAAAAGATGATGTACTTTCTTCTCTTTTTTCTGTCGTACGTGAACAGGAACAAAGAAAATGAACATCTGAATAAACCGAAAGAACTGATCACAAATGCTTGTATCGATTTCACGAAAATGTTATTTGCTGTATTTATTATTGTGAAATCAGACTGCAGCATATTCCATGATACCTTGTTTTTTAATTCAGATATTTGCTGCTGAGGTGGTAGGGATTTCTACATGAATGGTCTATTGCTAGAATACTTCACACACCTGGAAAAATGTTCAAAAGTACAACAAGTCGGCTTTCTTTGATAAAAACAAGAATAAATACAAGAATTTGATATTTTAAAGAATAGAAATAATAAGGTACAACTGCAGCAGGCCTTTGACTTTGACATTATAAAGTAATAGATTTATGACTGTGTGGTATTCTGTGGGGGATTTGGAAAGAAGACAAAGAAGGTGCTATTCCTGATCCCAGAGCTGTTTCAGGAGCTTTGACTTTATGTTGAATTTGAAATATACTGATCCTAGCGCTACTTTCAGCCTTCAAACTCTCCATCAGGTCTACACGTTCTAACATCTACGAGTGCTGCAGTCTGTCCATGAAACACATTATCAGGTTTGATCACATGCCACGCACCACCACCATCACCCCTCGCTCCGGCCTCATTCTGGTGAGTCTGGAATTTCCTCTTTTTTTATACTTGACACCGTCTGCTCCGTCTCTTGTGCACACTTGTGAGCGACGCCTCCGACTCTCAGGAGGGAATCTGCTTCTCACCAAACAAACAGGCAGACAATGAGGAGGCCTTCAGGGCTAATTACCAGCTAGCTGCTGCTTGGAAACGGCAAGGAGGGGTGGTTAAAAAGAGTGGGGGTTAAAAGGGCCCGGGGTGGGGAACAAACAGCGACTGTTTATTCATGTGTGGGCAGGTAGACGCACACTCACTATCCTCCTTAACGGAAACAATGAAGCTTGTTTTGGCGGTTTAAGAAGCAGGTGTCACATCTGCAGGAAGAAGCTGAGTCAGCCTTTAATAAGCAGCTTTTATAAGGTCGTCTTTCTCAAATGATGACAGACCCGTGAATGGAGGCAACACCCGGCGCATGAGAGTAAAACAAATACAGAAGGCCTGCAGTGTGTTAAGGCTGCACGAATGTGTGTGTCACACACCTCGTGTCGCTGCAGACGAGTGCAGAAAAACGAGAGGCGGCTTCATAATGAGAAAACCGATCTGGGATTTGGTTAAAGAGTGCGTACGACATTTTAACGGGCTCACCCTCGTGTGTGCACCACTAATGTCAGAGTGATGGGGGCTGCATCCAGTACCTGCCTGTCTTTCCTGATACACATCTCCCAGTTTCCCCCATTCTCAGGCAAAATGTGCTGCGCTGTCAAACAGCCCGCTCCCTGCTTGCTCAGCATCTTCCGCCTCATCCCTATTGCATACTCCCCAAGCACACATATATGCATATTCGTTGTCTGTGTTAGCAGATTTAATAAGCTCCCCATCACCCAGCACAACACTGTGCCTGCTGTGAGCCATGGTTGGACAAAAAACAAAACAGAGAGGGGGAATCAGGTGTTTGTGGATTGTAATTGCCTCCATGACAACTCTCATTTTCCTATAGTCCTCCTTCTGTTCCCAACAGTGGCGCCCTTTAACATCCCCTGCCCCGATGACCCCACGTTCACCCTTCGAGAAATGCAGAGACAGCTGAAGACGAGAAGTAGAAGCACCAGCAGAGCTCGTGTAATCGCTTCAAGGCAGCCACTTTTAGCAGATACATGATCTGTTTACATGCACCTATGTTTACTGATATTTGTGTGTTTTGAAGTGAGGGTACGGGCAGGAAAGATAGGACCGCTGACAGCGTGCACGGAGGTAAGAGCTGCTCGCATCCTAAACGGCGAGGCCCGTGTCTCTGCCCCGGTGTGTTTGCACCAAGTCGTCACACTGACAGCTCCAGCACGCACACACACAGACACATACAAAGGATGTGAGTATAGAAAGGTCTTCAGTGACGAGCGTTTAACCCCCCCCCATCACACACACCTCTTCAGTATGCAAATACACACTGACTTGGCGCAAACAGGCGCTCTCTCCTCCTCTCAGCAGTCTTGGGGGGAAAAAAACAGACTGCTTGCCATCAAATTTCTGTTCATCTCGAGAGAATGACACAAAAAAGTCTCATCAAAAAATGAGACAAAATGTTCCGTGAGAGGGAATCATCAGCCTTATCTAAATGTGATACATCTGAATTTACTGAATATCTTTTATTTCCAGGCTGTCTCAGTCCAGGCGAGGCTGATGGGTACAATTGCACAGACGTTTCTATCACGACGCGAGCTGTCAGCATCAAATGTGTCCGAGTAAACAGCACGAACACATAACCGTTCATCCAATTTGCAAAGTACTGACGTGCAGTCACCCGAGGCCGTGTTTTGTCTCTCTCATGATGAATTCCATCACAGCCTCGGCGTCGTACTTTCAACTTT
This sequence comes from Copadichromis virginalis, assembly GCF_057382275.1. NCBI lineage: Eukaryota > Metazoa > Chordata > Actinopteri > Cichliformes > Cichlidae > Copadichromis > Copadichromis virginalis. The sequence continues at coordinate 15,585,126 of NC_140636.1, forward strand.
TCCTTCTTTAAAAGCTATAAAACACAAACCCCCACCTCCCCTGTGGCTCTGCACATTAAAATTCATGCTTAAAAGAACAGAAAGCTAAAACCCGAAGAGCTTTGCTTATACCTGTATGCTGCAAGTACAGGCACTGCTGATGTGGCCTTGAGCGAATCTCCTCACCAACATCCAGCTCCGGTGCTGCTCTAACTGCACGCACACTTCCTGTGGCACAGTGGGACAGCTGTATGACTTTGCTCTTTTGCAGCGAGCCCAAGTTCCTGGGTGAGGAGAACTTTGGACGCCTCCCAGTCTAGGAGTGTCTGCTGGCCCTGATAACGGGAAGCCGGGCGGGCAGTGGCTTCTTGAAAGCAGAGGAAAAGTTATGCGCACTCCCACAGAGCTGAGTAATTACTGTGGCTGCAGACTGTGAGCTGAGATAGGGGATTCCTCTCCTGCATAACTAGGTGGATGGGAGATAGATGGCTCTGTCTCTTGCTCTGACTCCATCTCTGGTGCTCATGAATTTGTGCGAGTGGTCACACCAGCAGAGACGCTCTGGCTCTCTGCATCTGGCACAGGCTGCACAGTGAGTGAATATGATATCTGGGTATCTGGCCATGGCAGATAAAGGCTCATTTTAGTCTGGAGGCTTTAGGAGGCCTAATCAATAGCTTTAATCAATTAAGAATGCAGCAACTGGGAAGCTGCAGAAATCAGCCAAGTCTCACACTAAAAAGACCTCATTCCATTTATCACAACACGTCTGTATTGATCCCAAAAAGGTATGGAATGAGTTCATTTCAAGGACCTGGCACAATGAAGGTCCCGTATGGATCAGTGGTTTCCTTCGCCCGTATCCTTACATCAAGGTTACTGTTGTTTCAAAGGAGGGGGATTTATGTACAGATATTTTGCCACGGTGCTGTTGAGATGGTGAAGAACAGAAGGTAAGAGAGGTGAGCACTGCAGATTTTGAGCCGTCACACTCAAAGAATCCGGTCTGCACTGAGCACAGTAAGGCCGGCGCACTGACAAGTGCTGCAGCACCACACTGACCCCAAATGGCCAGACGGAGTAATGGCACTGCTATAATACTAAGGCAGCAGGAGCACCATAGCGGTTGTGAAAATGGACCTCCAGTGTATCGCGTAATTGCTGAGAAATCCTCTTTATAGAACAAATTAGGGCTTGAAGTTTAGCCATTATTAGGGTAGGAAATGTTTATGATTCTCCCACAACACAGTAAAAAGCCTTTTACAAGCCAAAAGCTAGCACTGTGTCTAATTAACTTCCTCACAGCAGGGAACTTCTGTGTATCTGACCTGCAGTCAAAACCACACATTAGCGCTTCTGCCAGGGTACAAACTGGAAATGTACCATTATTCCATGCCATTACAGTTTAGTATTTAAACTTTTCCATCTGCTGCCCTCAGGGAGAAGGTACAGGTCTATACAGGCCAGAACATCCAGACTGGCCAACAGCCTGTATCCACAGGCTGTGAGGCTCCTGAACTCTCTGCCCCCCTCTCACGGACAATAACCATATCCAACTTCTTAATAGCAATGAACTGGTCTGCATTGGTGCATCATATCTTTATTCTCTTCCCCCTCCTGCCCCCCCCTCTTTCTTAAATAGATAACTATCATATCTGATATATCTCACAGTACAATAATATTGAATGGGTTGCATTGTTGTATTTTGTCATGTTTCTCAGGTCTTTGTCTGAATTTCTACGAACATTATTGCTAAGGATTGTCTTATTGCATTGGAGTCACACTGGGTTAAATATGTACACTTGGGTTTTAAGGGGTATTTATTATTTTCTTCTTTTTTTTGGGTTGTATGGAAGCCCCAAACGCAATTTCATTGTTCTTGACAATGACAATAAATAAATAAATACTAAATACAGTTTTGGTGCCCATGCTGGGCTAAAAGGTAAAGGTCAGGCAAAGAATTTATATGCAGTATGAAGTGCGCATGGGTTGGCACAGTAAACGGCATTAGACTCAGATCGGAGGCAGGTGGGACAGCGTGCAGAGAAAGGAAACCTCACATAGGCTAGTATCCTAAATCATACCCGGGACCTATTTGAAAGCTGCAGTTCCTAAATAAATCACACTACAGTTGTGGCATGCCCTTTACCCAGCCATAGACATGTAACTGAAGCTGCTTGACCTCCGTCCAGCGAATATTTATTTTTATTGTTGTGAATGGAAGACCTAGCCAACTGTTGTGCACATGTGTGTCTGTTTGAGTACAGATAGCCATTGATTGAAAGTTCCAGGCTGTCTAATCTTTCTTTCGGGAGGTCAGCAGGAAGATGGACCTGGCTGACTGCCCAGGCTTTGGGAGGCAGGTGGGAGCTAGAACTTTATGGACTGAGTCATAGACACACAACTGGATATTCTTACCAGAACTCGGGTCTCTACATGCAATCTATTTTTGTTGACTATTGTTTGGACTAAGAGACTAAGCTTAAGTGGAGGTAGAGACATTAAGCAGCACACTGCACTGCTCTTGTCCACCATTTCTCTATAACAATAAAAAGTGCTGAGATGGTGCCAGGAGACACGCTGATGGAGGCGATTGTTTTAATGAATCCTCCAGCTCGTGTTTTTTCGGAACCTAGTGAGGCCATAAATGAGCGCAGAGGAGCTGGGTGCTAGTGCGTGCTGAGTAAGCACATCGTCCAGATGTAGCAGCCAGCTCTCCGGCAGGGTGGGGGTATTTTAGCCGGCCTTCTTTATTAGTTTCCTTTTGTTGTGTGGATTTTTTTAAATTATAAAAAATATAAAGGGCAGCAGGTCTCGTGTGGCGTCTGCTTGGATGTCTGTGTTGCAGTGTGGAATTCGCCTTTGTCCAGTCTGTCGGGTCTCAAAATGCTATTTTGGTATTTTGGTTCTCTAAACTGATTTTTGTGATAAAAACAGCTGTGAAGAACTCAATTTATATGATTTACTCAGTTTAAACGACTAACACGCATGAAACTATTTGTCTTAGCTTCATGCACGTGTTGGATCCATCACGGGTTGTGGTCACGTGACCAAACCCAGGTGAGTTCCTACTGTTTGATGAAGAGCGGGTGGGTGGTGCTTGAAATGTTACAGACTATTGAGATGCAATCCAATCCCGTGAATTGGACTATTAATCCCAAAATAATGATTCTGGTCAGCCTGAATGGGAATTCATGACAGTAAGGAGTGAAAGTCTGATGCACCTTGAACTTTTATTCAACATCACAACTCCTGTAGTAGACATTTGGTCTGAGAGAACAGCAGACTATGGATATCTAGAGGTACGTCTCAACAGAAAACCACTACAGGTATGAAATGAACAAGAGAAGACAGAAGGTTAAAACATGGCTACAGGCCTGCATGCACAGAACGATGGAGGATATATTGTTCTCTAGGTAGGCGCTGCACAAACGGCGCAGCCACCGTTCAAACTGTAGGTCAGTCAATTCTGTGCAGGGAGCGTTCTTTTCAGTGAGCTGTCTAAAGCAGAGTTGCACGCACAGTCTGATGTACATCGCACAGTAGTGTTGGATAGCATCGTGAACGACAAATCCAGTCAAAAAGGCACAATCCCATCCTCAACAGTCACCCAGCAAAAAGCTTAGGGAAACATACAGGCTGAAGTCCTCAGACTAAAAAAACTACAAGTCCCACGGTTGCATCCAACAAAGTGCTCTGTGGATGGATGGTATAGCAGCAACTTGAGTTACAAGAACATCAAATCGACCGAAGTGACAGCACACAGTGTGTGTGTGTGTGTGCGCGCACGAGTCTGTAAAGCATTTTCCACTGGTCCTGGGTCAGAAAACAGTCCTAAAGCAAGTGTTTTAAACAGACAAAGCATGTTTATTTCAAACTAAAACAATATGCAGCCGACATCAGAACATCCCTCTGCTCCTTTTTCTTTTTCTTCCCCCGGGCATGTAATGTTCTGTTTGTGTTCACTGGATAATTAGAAACAAATTACAGACATTTATTTTGGGGATACAACATTTTCATGTTTTCTATTTAAAATGCTCATTTTTTTTTCCAATTATAAGCAGCTGTTCTGGTTTTAATGTATGGAGGCCATTTGTTCTGCTCAGGAGAAAAAAAAAAGAAGAAGAAAAAAAAGCATTGCAAGACACCACAAAAGCATTCATTGAAAACTTTGCAGTAGCATTTTAAAAGAAGAGGAGACAGAAATTGGGCCAACAGCTGCCATTTTCAAGTATATCAATCCGTTGTCGAACAGCCAGGATTTCTTACTCTCTTCCATAGGAAGGTCAAAGCTAAATTTCCCCATATACAATTGAAACATTTTGGCAGGCAATTTGATAAAATTCACCAAGCTCATAATTAAAATGGGTGGTGTGGCATTACAACTTAAAAAAAAGGAAAAAAGGAAATAAAATACAAACAAAAGTCTCTAACCATAAATCAGCTAATGAGCCTTCTATTTAAGTACACTGGTTTCTGTGAGGATAAAATCATTTGTTATCAGACAGTGTGAGTCAGTATTCGTCATGTCCCGTGTGGTGGTGGTAGTTTGCTGACATGAGTACAGAGAAGAAGAGACAACTTTACAAAATGATCTTTTACCTACTGAGTGATGATTATGTCCCCTCAGTGTCTGTGACAGTGTCTACCACTGGCAGACTTGCAGCATCCTCCACGGGCTCACTCTGATCATTGTCCAGCTCAGGTCCACTGACCCCCGGCGGTTGGGGAGAGGAGGGTCTCTCTTGTGACTCCTCCTCATCCTTCTGTCCACTTTTCTGCTCCTCCGCAGAGTGAGTCGTATCTTCGGGGGGGCTGGCAGCTTGTGTGAAGGCCATGGATGAGTCCTGGGACGATGCCTCAGCAGGTGGTGAGGCATGGCTAGGGGTTTCACTGTCAGAAGAAGCAGTGGTCTGAGAGGCGGACTGGGCTATAGGCTGGGATGGTGAATCTGTGCGTGGAGAAGTCTCTGGTTGTGGCGACGACTCTGACTTTGGAGGCGCCTCAGTCAATGTGCTCTGACCTTCGCCGTCAGATGACGGGTCGTGCGAAAGCGTCGAGGGTGTCGGCTGTGCCTGGGGGGCCTCGGATGGAGTTGGGATTTCTGACTCAGGCTCGGGCACGGCTGCTTGGTTCTGTGATGGAGGAGGAGACCTGATCTGAAGTTGAGGCGCTGCCTGATTAAGACCCAGCAGAGGGAGCTTGCCCTGAGCTTGAGGCAAAAGCGGGGGCTGGAATCGTGGCTGAATCTGAGGGTTCAGTTTAAGCGGAGCAAGCACTTTGCCTTGGTTCAGTGTCAGGTTAGGATTGAGAGGTGGAGTTGGTAGAAGAGGTGTGGGCAGAGGGAGAAGGGGTGCTGAGCCTCCACGTTCGCGGTCTCTCTCTTTGTCGTGGTCTCGCTCGCGTTCGTGTTCTCTGGTGCGGTCGCGGCCCCTGTCTCTCTCGCGCTCCCTCTCGCGGCTGCGGCGGTTACCATTCATCTCCCTCCTGAAGTCAAAATCTCTTTCATCTCTATCTCTTTGCCTGTCCCATGGGCGTCTTCTTTCATCTAGGTCTTGATGGAGCTCGCTCTCAAAAGGAGCTGCGGCATTACCACTACGGTTCCAAGCCTGTGGCCCCCCAACAGCTCCAGCATTTACAGAAACACCGGCTGCTGTCCCGGGACGGTTATCAAAGCGGCTGGGGAAGTTCTGCCCAGGTGTGGGACCAGCCTCCGGGAAGCCCTTTGGACCACCTGGGGCCTGGGGGCCTCCTCGCATGCCATCACGTTCATCAAAGTCCCCTCTGGCTTGGTTCCAGCGGTTATCGGGTGTAAACCCTGCAAGGGCCTGCAGACGGCCTACGAGGCTTGATCTGGCTGGCTGAGTACCTGGGGTCTGGAGCAAAGGTGGTCTCACGCCTGCTCCTGATCCTGCAAGGGGCTCCCTATGCTCTGGGGGAGGGGTCCGCAGCAGACCCGTGCTCTGCTTTTCCATCGGAGGAAAGCGGTAGTCCTGGTCTTTGCCCTCGTCAGCTCCAGAGGACGACTCATCTTCTGTTTTGGATACATTTTCACTGGTTATGTTGGGGGGCCGGTGGAAGGGGTCCAGTTGAGGGAAGGGAGCCCTGGGGCGGGATTGAGCTTGGATTGGACTGTCTAGGAGGCCAGGGGTTTGCTGGGCATGGGCCTGCTGCATGAGCAGCGGGAAGCGAGCAGCGGCTCCGGGTTGGAGCAGGTTGGGGCGCACATCCAAAGGCAGCAGGCCGGGCATCCTCTGCCCACTCAGTCCAGACTGATGCAGGGGGTGGGTGAGGGAAGCTGTAGGGTGCATGCCCAGCAGACCCATTCCACTGCGGACAGCATTCTGCATGCCTGGAGATGAACACAAGTGCAGACAGAATTGTTAAAAAAAGGAGACATAAAAATGAATACTAGAAATAAAACTATTCAAACACATTAACGATGTGTCACCTTGCAGCGTGAGCTCTGCAGTAGCATCCATGCCCTCTGCAGACTGTGTTTTCTCATTAGCGGCCTGCTGAGTTTGCACTCCCACTGGGTTGAACACGCCAGCTCCTGGGATAGCCGAGGGCATGAAGCTACCTGGGATGGTGCTTGTTGGAGGAATCATAGCACCGAATGGTGAATCCTTGACAGCATCTTGGCTGGAGCCCACTGAAGGCTGAACCAGAGCTACAGGTAAAAAAAACAAAACAAAAACATATTTAAACCTGACAGTCTAATAGGGAGCTCCACTTTCAAACTCACATCCATGTACTGGTCATACGTGAAGCATATAGATACTCACAGGCAGATGCTGAGGCCATTCCTGCTGTCTGAGCAGCCTGCATGAAACCTGGACAAGAAAGAATCATTTGTGTAAGCTGGTCAATTTTTCTTGGCCTCATCTTTTTACAACACGTGCATCATTTACCTGGCGGAGGTTGTGAGGCATTGAAGCTTGCCCTTATGAAGGGTGGCGGCGGCCCATAACCTGGCGGAGGTATGCCCATGGTGACAGGGAAGGCAGGAGGCACCAAACCGACCGCACTGGGAACTGCCTGTGCAACCGGAAGCTGAATACGAGGGATATAAGACTGTGTAAACAAAACGCTGTTAAAAGAAAAATAGTGTAACCTCCCAAGTTTTATGATACACAAATCCCTTAACACATTTCAGCAACTCAAAGTTTCTTAATGGTTTACAACAGTGTAGCTAAACTAATCAGAATCAAATCATGGAGGTGTACTCCTTTTACAGTTTACAGGCAGACTGTACCTGCACTGGCATCATGGTAACCTGCTGGTTGAAGGTCTCGGTTTGGGTGTTAGATGCTGCTGTAGTCTCAGTGCTTACTGGCTGACTTGCAGCTTCCTTGGCTTGTTCAGTATTCTTGGCAGCTTCCCACTCTGCAGACACAGACCAAAAAAAAAAACAAAAAACAAATACTGTACAATTATTTGTTTGGATTAAGGAGTTCAGTTCTTTCTTTCCAACTCAATCTTATTCCTCACCGAGTTTTCCAGTGGATAATAAATAAAGGGAATGGAGCAGAGAGTAAATTCACTTAGATGATGAAATGCCAAGATTTGTCTGCCTGGATAACTGTTTTGTTTTCATCATTTGTGCACAAACTCGCATGTTTGTCCTGCTTTTATTTCAACAAACACCGCCACAGAATTAACAGAGCCTGAGTCTGTGCCAAAGAAAGGCTCCTTTCCTCTTACCGTCATTAACAGTCTCCTGGTCGATGATTCCTCCTTCGGCAAAGCCATCCAGGTCATCCAGCTTTACCTTCTCCCAAGGTATGTACGTGACACCCAGGTCCACATCCCAAAACTGCTTGTACTCCTGCTTTACACCTTTGTTCAGAGCCCACGCAATCTGGATCAAAGACGCACAAAAGGTCAAGATAACAGATTATTATTATTGTTTTTTAATAGTAGCTTCCTGTAATATACAACCATGTGCACCTAAATCTAAAGCTTCACCGTGTAGAACGAACAAAGAACACAATGGAATAAACTGTATAGGTAATGTGGACCTTGATGATTTTGGAGCCAATCTTAAACGTGCCGGTGCTGAGCTTCTGACGGGCACGGTATGCATCCTGCCTGTGGACCATACAGATGTAGGCACAACCTCTGGGAGGGATCATCTGCAGAGAGACACGAGGACAGGGGAGGTTAAAGAGAGCAAAAGAGTGTAGCGGAGAATACTGGCAGATTTGTGTGTCTGGTGAAAGAAGGATAGTAACACAGGCATTTAAAAAACACACAGGACAGATCATTAGGAACAGCTACAGTAATGACAGGCTGGGGCACCGTCATTACGTTTCTTGTTAAGAGATCAAAACTACACACTGCAAGAAAATTAGAGGGTAAAGGAGGGAGAGGTCTGCTTACATTGATGGACTCAATCTGGCCAAACTCTTCAAACAGATTGGTGAGGTCTTGCTGAGTGGCCTTTTTATCCACCTGGCCCACCCACAGAGTTGTGCTGCACACTAGGTAACGAGATGGGGAAAAAATAATGGGACTTTTACTCATCAGGGGAAAAAAAAGGTTTGCAGGTGGTAAACTTAAAATATTTAACAGAACAGAACAATGACTTCCTCTTACCACTGAGAGTCTTGGACCGTATGGGAGGAAGTCCTTTCTTTTGCCGCTCCTTCTCTCGTTCTCGGGCGCGTCTCTCACTAGAATAAGACCGCGAGGACTTCCTCTTGCGATCTCTAGAGCGTGACCGCGACCGTTTTCGATGCTTCCGTTTCCGTGAGCCGGAGCGCGACCTAGACCGTCTCCTCTTTGGAGACCTGGGGAGAAACAATGCCAAACCTTTTGGGAATTCTCTCCATACTGACTTTTTGTCATGCTAATATTAAACCCTGAGCATGTTCCTTTTAAACATCAAACCCATGTATCAAAAGTCAAACCAACCTGGAGCGTGACCTTGACCTTGTTCTAGACCGTGTGTTCAAGGTCTTCTTCTCTTCAGCCTCAAAGATTTCCTCTTCCATCCCATCCGGGCCTTCATCTAGATCCATGTCCTAGAAAACCCATGGGTAATTTCAGGTAAAGCCCATCTCTAGAGCTAACTAATCATTTAATGCAGTCCTGCTTTTAGACATGCATTTCTTTCCAAATATTAAGTGCATACACCAACCTCTAAGTTAGTGTAAAGTTGCAGTAATGGCCCACGGGCATACCTGCTGCTGGTTGTCTATGGAGTCGTCGATCTTATTCTCTGGCTCTGGAAGCTGAGGCTGGCTGCTGCTCTGAGCATTCGAAACGGAGTTCTCTTGCCCAAAGATCGAGTCCTGCCCTTCTATGTTCATTGCCTGCAAAAAAATGCAGAATGCAAGTTGTAGCAAATCATAAATCCAGAACAAACATAATGTTGAACAAGAAGGCCGCTCTGTGTGTGTGTGCTCTACCTTCTGCTGATGCTCCAGCAGCTGCTTCTGAAACTGCTCCAGGTTTTGCTGTTGAAGTTGCTCAGCCAACTGATGGAAGAGGGAGCTGTTAATGGGCTCCGACACCATGGGCCTGGAAGCAGTCAGCAGCGTGATTAGACACAAACTCTCAGGTGGAAGCAGCAGAATCACTATTAATGAAGGACTAAAACAAACGTCAAACACACTGAACTCACAGTTGAGATGTTGAGCTGTCCTTTTTAGATTCTTCATTACGCTCTGAATCGTTCCCAAAGTCAAAAGGACCCAAAAGTTTCTGCAACAGAAACAAAATGTGAGTAAAAGTAAAGAGAATTCAAATGAAGCAAGGATGCATGCCTTCAACAACATCCATGCACACAAGACCTTTGACTGTTTACATACAAAATTCCACTAACTTTGTGTTTTAACTCTTTTATAGATTACTGTTTCATTTCTTTCTCGCTGGCCAATGAATTCTTACAAAAAGAAAAGTGGTTTTTGTTTCAGTGAATGCAAATGTTTTTGCAAATACAAAACTCCAATAAAACCGAGATGTGCATATATACATGGACCCAACTCAAAAACATAACGCCTCCAGCTCTGGCTGCCACAGAAGCATAAAAATAAACTCACAGCTGCTGACTGCAGCATTACCTTATTAAAAGAGGAGACCCTCTGCTCCAGGGGGTTGAGGCTGTTGGCAGTAGCTGCCGCAGTGAGCTGAGCTGTCAGAGCTTGCAACTGCACCACTAGGCCAGCATCCAAGGCCTGCAGCAGGGACGGTTGGGGCTTCTGCTGCTGCATCTGCAGACTCTGCACCAGCTGCTGGAGCTGTAACAGGCGACAACAAAGTAAGTTAAACACCTTCTTACTCCGACAGCTACACATGCTGCTCTGATGTAAACACTTTTTGGGAGGATGTGTTCACTTACCTGTTGTCCCTGGGGACTCTGCAAGATCTGGGCCACAGCAGCCACAGTGTCGGTGTTGGTAATCTGCGAAGCCCAGTCAGGCAGACCCTGCACTATGTTGGCTGGAGTGGCCGGTGTAGCCGGGGTCCCTGGATACACAGAGAGAATCACAAGGTTGCCGTGTTCAGATATGTTAAACACCACAGTAGCAGTGATTAGAAGAGCAAATCTGAACTTTAATGTGCTTCTACTGACCGGGTGTAGTGTTGTTGACCGGGGCAGCACTGCTGGGCATGACGGGTGTGACACTGGGAGGAGGAATCCCCGCTGCCATATCCAACAGAGGCTGAATGATGTCACTCTTGAAAACCGCATTCTTTTGCCACAGATTCAGGACTCTCACAATCTTACTCTGGAATTTGGATGACACAAAAACAATAAGACAAATTATTTACTCAAAAACCTTCTCTCAGACACATGATCTTTAAATATTTTTGTGACCGATCACACACGAGACATTCATACTCATTCACAAAACAGATCGCACTCATTCGAACGCCCTGTATGTCACAATAATGTCCTGGGAAACCGAGAAATGAGAAGCCACAGAGAGGAACAGAAAACCTATTAAAAATGGTCTAACCTTATCATCTGAAGGGCAGCGATAGAGGTGCTGGAACGTCGAGATGATATTCTTGCTGAAGCGCGGGGCAAATACGTCCTTCTCTGTGCCAAACTGGTGTCGGGACTGTCTGACGATCGAGTCGATGACATACAGCCCTGGGACTTTGTATTCTGGCTTGCACTGTCGAAGAAAGACAGCTGGTGTTGAGATATATGAACAGCAGAGCAACATACGAATATCTCTGCACCTGCCTGGATGTGGCTCATGGTTCTAATTAAAGCATTAACTCACCTTCTGTATGAACTTCTCTACACTCTGGACAACATGCTTGTAGAACTGAAAGTAAAGCAAAGAGAAAAAAATATTTTGAGTGACTTGAGCAACAACATCGCAGAGCACAGTAACAAAAGGGGAACAGCACTGAGGGTTAAAAAAAAACATAAAAGAGACTGGATGGAGGCTCTTAAGTAAATCGTCTTATTTCCCCGTTCCTCAGATTTACAAATTAATGACATGCACAAAAAAGAAAATAAATAAATAATTGCTTTTTTAAAGCTTAGTTCTGTTAAAGGAGGATACAACAGACATGACAGATGGAGACAGCATCATCACTTTCTTGTGGATTTAAACAAGAATTCAAAAACTAAAAGGGCCAAATAATTAAAAAAACAATTATTTTACTATCTGCAACAGTGTGGCTGTTATTATTCATGTCTGTGAACAAACATCGCAATTACTGCACGATATAAAGTCATGAAATTTAACAGCTTTGCAGACAAGATCAAAATTACGGCTGAGGGCAGGAGTGAGCAAACTCATGAATACAGATTAAACACTGTAATGATCACACCAGCCTGCAGGACACTCTGGAGTTAGACAACTAGTAGCACTACTAGTATAGATATTCTTCTATAATTAAAATACAGGCAAAGTGACAAATTAAACCCTAAAGACTAAAAGAGCAGAGTAACAACAAATGTAGATGCTTTCACACAGTCCACCGTATGGAACAATTAGGCACTAACACACTGAGCAGGAAGACTGATTTTTTTTGTCACGCTGGAAAGACAAACATCTCAGTGATTTCAGAGGTTCATCTTCTTCCAGCACAGACATAAACCATAAACAGCTCCACGTTCTATGACCTTGATGACTGTGCATTAGTGTGATATGCAAGAAAAAGCAGAAGAGCAACATTTCCTCAGGGGAGAGTGTCAGTGCAGGGCAAAATAAGACCGCGTCAGCAAAAACACTCCAACACCCACACGGAGGAATATCGCTCATGTTTCCCACAGGTTTGAATTCTATTTCTGGCGGTGCCGGTGTTGGGGCAGGCACACACTGGTAGGGAAACGCAGGATGGGAAGAGCCGGTTGTAGCGGGTTGAAAACAGCCAAACCTTTCAAATAAGACTCAGGGGGCTATCCACTAGCAATCGATCTCTGCTGCTGTTGTCTTCGTCTCCAATACGTGAAAAAAAATAAAAACACTTCACTGCCCAAGCAGATCCTGTGTGCGAAACAGATTTATAGCAGAGCTATATATAGACTGTCTAGACAGGTGTGTTAAAGTTTAAGTGTAGCTATAAATTTATACAAATGTGTTCTTAGTGAGTCCCCTCCTCATCCTACGTTGGAACATTTAGATCCTGAGTTGAAGGGTCTCTTCTTAGATGACGATGGATCAACATAGGGCTGGGCGATATATCGAGTTTTTTTAAAAATATCGATATATTTTCATACGAGATATAAGATGTGACAATATCGTTTATATCGATATAGTCTATGTTACGTTATAATTATACTTGTGGAGCCGCAGGTTTGCCTCTCTTTCGTCCACTTCCGTCTCTACGCAACGTTACTCTGCCTCGCCTCTCCTTCACTGAACACAACTCCCCCTCCCCCATAGCTTCACCTGCAGGCAATGACAAGATGAAAGCGGAAAATCTCCGTTAGCGAGTTACCGTGCGTGGGGCTGGACGGTGTCAACGTGTTAGCGAGCTAACCGCGCTAACGACATGCAGCCAGGAGGGGCTGCACGGCCTAAAATCCTTTCATTTTCTCAAAAATCGACAGTGCGCCTTATGTATGAATTCTGGTTGTGCTTACTGACCGCGAACCGATTTTATGTGGTACACAGCGCTCGGCAATCTGTCAAAAAATGTTTTAATATGACTTTGCTAAGCTACGGAGCTGCACCACTTGATAGATTGTCGGAGGATTACAGCTACCGAGGAGGAGCCTCGCGGAGTGATACGTACAGTGTGTGTATAAGGACCACAAACGGCACCTGTTCAGAGACGTGGTGCAGCTGTGAAATCTGTCTCTTTGTTATTATGCTCAGCGTCTATTAGTTTACATTTTGACTGCACAATTGTGAGCTTTTTGTTATGCACAAAAACAACATTGTTTTCTTTTATTTATGGACCATGATTATTTAATAAATGCTGATAATTTATTTTTGAGTAATTTCTTCATGTACATCTACGCTGTATGTAAATAAAAGTGCCCGTGTGACATCTGGGACACAGTGTGACTAAACTCTCTTTTTGTTCTTAACTTATGGCTTTAAAAAAAAATCGAGATATATATCTTATATCGCCATCCAGCTAAAAAATATCGAGATATGAATTTTGGGTCATATCGCCCAGCCCTAGATCAACATGAACTGAAGAATGACATCCTACTTTGGAAAATGTGTGTCAAGATACACTGAAGAGCTTCTGATGGCTTAGTGAGATTTTTCTTTGGATTTATCTCCCATCTTTATTTTAACACTTTACTAGTTTACACTGCCACCCATGGATGGCAGAGTGGATTATCTATGCCAGACTTCAAAAGTCCCACATACATTTCTGTAAATTAACATAAATCAAGAGCTAGAAGTAACTTAGATTACTTAAACTAATCCAAACACCAGAATGTCAAATACTTGTACTACTCTGAAACTGAAAGGTTCTTCCTTATTTACAACTTACACCACTTAGCAACTCTTAGATATTTTGGCCTGCACAGCTGACATCTATAAAGATGTGCCAGTGTCTGTTATATATGCAGGCCAGAGTGGGGTTTTTACTCCACATAAACAAATATTTGCCAAACAAAAAAGATTTCTGGGTTTACTAAAAAAAAGTAACAATTTTTTAAAGTGCTATTTAGTTTAGCCAAATACAAAATTCAGGTCAGAAATATCAGCAAAATCCAGAGTTTTCTGTTAAATAAGGTAAAGCACACTGCTTGAATTAAATGTATGCAGACCAGTCCTGCAGGTATACAGCACAGGTATAACAACAAGAACAGCAACAGTCCTGACTTGTATGGCCAGTACTGCTTTTGTATGACATGTCCCAGGTTTGTGCCCCTGTGAACCAAACTGTTTAAAATCCATTGTTTATGTACTTGCATTCAATTCCCCAAAAACTCAGACCAAAAGAGCAACAACTCAAGCTACAGGACCTTACCTGAGTAAGCAGTAAAGCACCCTGGTAACTAGTCAGGATGAGGACAAGCCTGTCCTGGCTTCAGTAAAAGGATTCAGATCATGTTTTTTAAAAGACAGTTTGCCAGTCTTGTTTGTAGTCTAAATACAGGCCAACAGTTTTGGTCTGTTGATGGGATGTCTTCCTGCGTTACCAGCACTAAATTCTTTGCCTCCCCGCAAATTAACCTGGACATTGTGAGGGTTAGGCCCCTTTTCCCTGGAGTACCTACTCAGATTAACTCGCCACGACTCGACTTGGATCGACTTCTTTTCCATTACAATAGAGTACAGCTTAAATGTGAATGGTCATCGTCATAGCAACGCTGCTGAGCGTCCTGTGACGCATTTAGTATGCGATACGAACGCTACAGCAAAGGTGGACGTCGATCACTGCTCGGTCTGTGGCTTTTCGTCAGACTCGGGGACCACAGTGTTGTTTCAAAAATGGCGGTTTTGATTTTCGGAAACGAGAGACTCATGACTCATCAAGTGACACCACTGACCAGCCAATCGGTGGCATGCAATCTGATGACGTCACATTTTAGTATCGGATCACTTGGTAGATCGGCCGAGCAGTACTATTTTAGTACCTGGTACCGGGTACTATGACCTAATGGAAAACCCCAAAAACTGTGGCGAGTTAAGCAGAGTAGGTACTAATGGAAAAGGTAATTTCATCTCACAGAGGAAAAAACCTTATGGCATGCACAGAAAAACTATTTCATAAATAAATCAGAAATGTCAGAAATAGGCTTAATATTGAGAGAAGAGAGATGGGTATTACAGTGTTAGGTTTAGTTTGTTTAAATCATTATGATTAAATCATTGTACTTGCTTTCATGGACATTTTTTGGCTGAGCACTTTACACTTGAAAGTAACAGCCTCACAGGCTTTTCTCATTTAAACAGGCAGCATTTCAGCGCTTTGACAGTAAAAATATTTGCCAGTTAGGCACCTTCAAATGTACTTTTGAAACTCTGTGCAGCACTAAAAGTGACTTAGTTTCATACAGAACTTTTTGGTAGACATTACTTTTGTGCACCCATTTGCAGCAAAATCTCTTCATATCACTGACATCTAGTTTAACTAGACAGCTGCTAATGCTAATATTGTACTCATGAAAGTGCATTGACGAAGATTAAACTTGAAGATTTTTTTTAAGCTTTCTTGTGAGGTTTAGATACACAAGTGCCATGTTAAAATACAAAATCCCATCAGGAAGATCTTTGCTGGGGCTCAAAGATTTATTACTGACTAGGGCTGCACGATCAATCGTTAGAAAATCGCGATCTCGATTCATACTTATGTGAGATCTCATTTCCAAATGACAACAATTAAAAAAAAAAAAAAAAAAAAAAGACGACGACGATTGTACCGCATTTTGATTTTGATCCGGGACGTACTCTGCATGAAAACAAGCGCTCACTCTTCCTGCTCAACAAATGACAAGGGCGGAGCCTTATACCACGTGATACAGAAGCTGTGCCGTGTGATGCTAAAATTAGCAGGGAAAAAACAACGGAGAGCACGTCAAGGATGACGAGAAAGTGACAGGAGAAAATCCGTCCCGGTCAACCACCCAAACATCAATAACGGGAACCTTATACAGCGCTTCCCTATACCCGTCGAACTCCCGCAGGCACAAAGAAATTACGGAGGCTATCACTTATCACCTGACCAAAGATATGGCTCCCATCAACACGGTGCAAAACGAGGGATTTAGGAAAATGATCAACACCCTAGACAAACGCTACGCAGTGCCGTCCCGCAACCATTTTTCTATTGTTGCACTACCTGCTCTATACACGCAGCGTCGAGCAACGGTGGAGACAGAATTTCAAGCAGTACAACAACAAAGCGTGAGACATTTGTTGTTTTTATGTTCAGTCTCAACTGTTACGAAGTTGATGTGCAGTTAATAAGTGCAATAAATATTTATACTGGAAAAGTAAATCGTGAGAGAATCGTGATCTCAATTCTAAGCCAAAAAAAATCGTGATTCTCATTTTATGCAAAATCGTGCAGCCCTATTACTGACTCAGTCTTTTGTATATTTGTACAAGTGCACAACAGCAATGCAGTTGTGGTTAAGCAAATGAAAGGGAGCCCTTCACCACAAGTATTTACACAGCCTGCTAAGAAAAGTCAGAATTTCTAGTTGATGATGCAATTCTGCAAACAGCCAGCAGATGGAGTCAAAGTACAACAGAGGAGCTGGTCTGATGATGTTTCTTTATCACAGAGAGGACTGTGGAGGAGTGATTCCAATTACATAAGTTCAGCTGCAGTCAAAGTTAAACTTATCTAAGGTAACATATCATGTAGAGCTTTTTCTAAAACTGCCAGCATTTTTTTTAAAAGTCATTAGATATGATACAAGTGAAGCTAAACAAGTAAAGCTGGTGGTAGTTTTGAAATTTTGCCAACACATGAAGCTGCAAACTACAATATATACACATTATACATATGCAAGGGAAAGTGAAGCTGAAATAAGTCCACTAGAAATTTTCAAGACAAGAAATTTACAGCAGAAACTGTAAAGTATGAAGACTTAACATGGTGTGACTGTGAGAACTGCAGTATGCCATTTACAGACTCAAGCTTGCAGACAAACTTTAGTAACTTTATTCATTTACTTTAAAAAGCAATCGTCAGACTATTAAATAATTAAAGTAACTGCACCCTGGAAACAAAGCATGTCACCTTTGTTGTTTATCTTAGATTAATAAATGTGCACACTGAGCGACAACTTACGGCAAGTACACGTAAAACTACGAGTACTGTAACTCAACTACTATTGCCATTGTAACACTGGGCACACAGCTTTCTGGGGATAACAGAGGGCTTCAAGCCCTGTTTGAAATGATGCCACTGTTAGATCAGCCCTGCAGAAAGACCAACTATTTCCTCCTTCAGAGTTCTGTCTCTTGCGATTATCTACTACAAGAATTAAAACCTAAATACATAAATACATAAAATAAGCTCCTCCAATGATCCAGCAACCTGCTAGCGATGGTTCTTCCCTGTGATCACTAGGATCATAAGCTGAGATGCTGTGTTCAGCTCTGTCTGTCAGGAATTGTTGGCTCTTGAGTGGACCATTTAAACTGTTTAGAGGTGACTTGTTTTGTGATGTGACGCCGTAGGGAGACTGAATGGAAAATTACACATAACGAACTGAAACAACACTGAATACTGGCACCAGGACACATAAACAGTCCTTTAAAAGATTCCATTAGAAAGGAAAACGGCTTGGTGAATAAATTAACTGGGTGTTTCATCTTCACTCCATTCGTCTGCTGACGATGTATTTATATATTTTTTTTACTTTTGTATTCTCCCTGTGCTTTCCTTTAAGGTCTCTTCCTTGTACAGTAAAGGCAGACACTTTCTCTACGTGACCCTTAAACTGTGATTTAGCTTTAACAACAAAAGCAGCAGCAACTTAACTAATGAGTCAAGTTGGGTCTGGGTATGAAAAGCAAAGACAACTGTCGTGAACATTTAGCAGACAGTCTTCTTCACAGAGATTCTCCACCCTTTCCAGAAACCCTACTGAGCACATACTTTCACACCAAAGAATTAAAAAAACAAAAAAAACCACATGCTCATACATCACCTGCTGCAGTGTGGACCAGTCTCCAGGCAACTGATCACACACTGCACAGGCTGTGTGTGAAAGATATGCACAACACTACCTGCAACTGTTACCGAACTGCACTCATCCTTGTACTTCTAGACAGAAGACATGAGCAGCACAGTAGCATCACTGTGATTATGGTGGTTTGTGTCCCTCTATAGACATTTAGAAAGCACTGAGTAAGTAAAACACACGTGCATGTTTCTGATGAACAGATTATGAATTTAGGCAAGTATGCAAACACTGTAGATAATTATGTACTACTGTCATAATACTGTGACCCCCCCACACGCACATTTTGAAAATGCTCGATGGAATAGACAGAAACTGAAAGGAGCAAATTACAGACCATCGTGCGATCAGACTACACCCATCTTCACAAGTATTACAGCAACTACTTTAAAAGCTTTTCTTCGACAGCACATGATGATGTGAGAGTGAGAAGGACTGAGACAAAAGCCAGAGGGTTAACGTCCCACTGTGCAGCTCATCCCTGCCATTCATGTTCAACCTTATCCACATATCACATAATCTAGTCTACCACTATCCATAATCAGTGGACATAAGTGGATAGATACGTTAAACCCTGCCTCGTTCTTTCTTCACTTTTTTAAACCTCTAGTTCTACCTGAGCCGTTTTATGTTTGTAAAGCTTGATAAATAATTGTGAAGCACTTTGTAACTCTGCTATAACAAAGGTTTTATCATTTATTAGTAACTTTGGTAACCTGCGGATGTCATGATGATGACGAAGAGTGTAAATGATTAGGTTATATTTAATCTGGCAAATTTCTTCATGAGACAAAGTGATAAGGTGGTGCGACAGAGGGATCATTTAAGCAAAGCTGCAATCTTCACCACTTTTAACAGAGATGCCGTTCTTCACTCGAGGCACCAAACAAGCATCGGCCACATGCTAGCACGCGTGTGGCATTTCACTGCAGATATAGAAACCAGGACATGATCAATTCATACTTCCTGAATGAAACGTCTCTCTCAAACCGACGGCTCAGCAGAGAGCTTTGTGATTTTCTATGTCAGTCAGGATCATTTAGGCTGAGCTCAAACGTTTCACAGCACTGAAATGTAGCAGCGGAAAAAAAACAAACTGAATTAGTTTATTTTGTTAATGTGTAATTACATTACACCAGCAGCCACTACATGCAGTCCTCACAGAAACACCACCTTAACTTCTGCAGACTTTTCTGTCACTGCAGGGTCTCAAATATTGCAAAGTGCAAAGTGTCGCACTTTTCAGCAAGATTTAAAACATAATGCATTTAACATGGAATGTGATGAATGCTTTCATGTAGCTCTTAAAATAAACACTAAATCTTTGCTTGGCCAATTTTTTGCTTCATTCGTGTAACATGTGTTCAGATTTAAAGGGTTTCTGTCAGACTACTTAACCAGCCTAATTATTTTCTCTCAACCTGCAAATACTTCCAACATATAAAGAGTAACTTCATCTCTTTGTATTTAGCAGTCGGACTCAAACAGACTTTAAGTAAATAAACAAGATAAAACCCATTTAAAAATAAGTTACATATCCAGCAGTATTTTCTAACTGGACTCTGGACTTTTCAGATTAATATCTTTAAATTTCCACACTAACCTGAGATGATACGTAAGGGACATTAGAATCCACTGTTACAAAGGACCATCGTGCCACATTTATAAGTATAAGGTAAGGAAATTTCCTCTGCTCCTTTACTGTCTAACAGAATTGTTTTTAAAAGCCATAACTGATCCTAGATCAGTGGATCTATTACACATTTAGTCAATGAGGCTCTCTGCTGTGTAGAAAACATCTGTTTCGAGCCTATTAGGCGACACAAATCCCTTTGAGGTTTGTGTCAGTGAGGGCATCCGGTGTAAAAGTCTGCCAAATCAGACGTGCACAACTACCTGCTGTGGTGGCCCCTGAATAAGGGAAGAGCTTCTATAACTGGTCCTCTATTAGCTCTCATAAAAGTAACCATGCTGGGTACAGCTCACTGAGCTATGCAGCTTAAGGGTCTGAATCTGCCCCTGTTTGTTTACTGTGTCTCTCCCCCAGCCTTCCTGTCCACTCTCAAACTGTCCTGGCATTATACAAATATTCTAAGAATAATAAATATTCTAAGAAAGTATCCGAGTCCCTGTGTGTGACTCTAGCAGCTAATGGCGTCAGCTTCATGAAGTAGATGTTAAATTTCTCGTTTGATATTGCAGCAAATGCAAAAAACATAAACGAAGCAGCACGTTTAAGTTTAAAACATCCATTAAAAAAAGGAGAAAATAAAAACGGCATCGAAACAGTTGCCAATAATTCCCAATAAAAGTTTTCAATACAAATTCACGTTTAATAATTAATCTTACAGCTTTCATAGCTACGTACATCTGAAGTATCCTGTAGAGTAAATCTGTTACACACCGAATGTGATGTGAAAAAACAACAACACGAAATTCAGAAATTTCCAGATCCAAACTTGTCGTGTAACATATATACACACCGAACCGGTCGGATTTTTGCTAAAATTGGTTAAAAAAATAAACAAACAAATAAATAAAGGAGTAGACATGAAGCGATCATAAGCTGGTCTTGATGTTTCCAAAAAGAAAAGGAGGAAACAGATTCTGTCTGCATCCAGTTCTCAGGAGCAGCAGCAGCATTTTAAATCAGGGGCCTCGAGGGCCAGTGTGCTGCAGGTTTTAGATGTGTCCTTGATCCAACACAGCTGGTTTAAATGGCTAAACTACCTCCTCAACATGTCTTGAAGTTCTCCAGAGGTCTGGTAATGAACTAATTGTTTGAGTTGGGACCTTATCTGAAAATGGAGAGGAATCATTTAAGAGAGAGCCGACTGACCTGGAGCAGCATCTAACCGTGCGCCTGAGGTTAAATAGGACTATTTTACCATTTCCATCTCATTGTGTATTCAGTAACAGTGCGCGATTTGAGTTACGAGCACACCTGTTGCGAAATGCAGTGATCCAATTGGTCAGATCTCAGGGCTCGCAAAATCGCTAGCCCGATGTCCCACAACTAGCGATATCTCCGGTCGGGCGACCAAAATCTATCTCAGCCCCGCCCGTCGGGTTATAGCCCGATGGGCGTTTTGGATCTGAAAAATCTAAAAGATGAAGCCCGATTCAAAAATAAATGCAGCAAATTCCTCCAGTGAAATTACAAGGCTGGAAGTCAGTGGCGGTAAAATGACTTAAGATCGGGTCATTTTAGGTCAGTCTAAAAATATTTTAAACTCACAAAATATTTGCATGGATTTTATCGGTTGTATCCTGTAATAACTAATCACCTACCCTGTGTGTTGTTTCCTCAGACTGCAGAGAGGTTCCTAATTATTCCTGATCATTCATTACCTGACACACACTGTTATAGCTGCTGTCAGGTTAGGTTACTTTTAATATTTAATGTCTTTTTGGTTCAAATAATGGTAGTTTGGTGACAACTGTAATTTTTGCACCAACTTATAGTTTAAGCCAGTGCTAAAGGTTGCTGTTACAGTTCTCGTATTGCTACCTTTTAGTACAAACTGAACTGTGAATGAGAAAAATATAGTTTGTTGCAAAAGAAACCACTTGCCTGTGGGCCACACAGACGCTTGGAATTAAAATAATCCACTGAGACCAATTCATTTCACAATAATCTTCACAGGTAATTTTAGGTCTTAACGGATTCTGTGCAGACGGGGATCAGTATCACTTATTGCATGGTTTAAAGGGGAATGTTTCAGAGATTTTTTGTGTTGAAAGCTGTCCTTTTCCTGGAAGTACAGGCAGACTGATACACGCAAACAACACAAAGAAAAGAGCGAGACATCTACAGCTGCTGGTGGGCAATGCCAAGTGGGTCAACACGGGTAAAATATAGGCAACCTACAAGCGTACCCAGACTGTGTAAGTGGAACCCGGCTGGTTCAAAACCATGTATTTCTCTCCTACTTGTTGCTAGTCACAGACGAAATGAAGAATGTGGCAAAAACGCAGCATTCGCTGGTTTGTAGCAAGTCGCCGGTAGCTGTGCACCTTACAGGCGTTAACGGTTTTACATTAATGCCACGCTTTCATCAATTTTTAAATAACTTGGCTGTGAAAATAATTGTCTGAACATGTGTGAGTCTGTCAGGCTGCTTCAAGAGAACATTTTAGAGCGCAGCTGATGATCATGAGTTAAGGTAACTTTTCCTTTTTTAAAGTGCAAGACTGTCTCTTCTTATCCAAACTCAAGATACGCTGAAAGACAAACTAAAATCCTGTCTTTAATCATTCATCCAATTTCAGTATATGGAGAATAGTAACAATCCAGTAAGGTTAAGTGCTCTTCAGATGCAACCTTACTCTGAGGCTGTACTGCCCATTAAACCAAATTAAAGATTCGATGCTGTGTCCACAGGAACAGTTTTCTGTGCTGGAAGTTTCGATTTTACAGTGAAGTCCTTTGTACAAAAACACTTGAAGTGCACTGGGTTGGAAGATGCTAAGTTTCTGTAGCACTGCTGTTCATTCCTCTTACAGATATCTACACTAAATAATAGCAGAGAGTAATCTAACTCTGGCAGTGACTAAAAAGACCATTTCTAATCTGGCTATGAATGAAAATTACTTTTAGAATCTTCATTCATTTTGAATGGCAGCATAAAAACTGCTGCCTGTGGACATCAGTCTCTTAGAAATTTGTGCTGAATGGGTAACATGATAACAAAGCATCTGACATTACATCTCAGATGCTTTGTTGCACCATCCCGGCTGGTCACATATGCATCGTTTTCCATTTATTATTTTTGTTTATCACGTATGTTGGCTGTTTTGAAATGATCAGCAACGTTACAGAGAAACTTCTAAAATCATGTGCCGTCCTATCCTACGGATCAGCTCCAGCACTGAAGCGCCATCATCAATCTAGTTTAAGCTCTCTAAGCTCTCCTCCATCTGAGCACGACTCAACAAGAAGCAACAGCCCCAACCTTTCATTCAAATCACCATCTGAAATATGTAGATTCAACTGGATTTCTCAGTTATTGATGAAAAAGGCAAACTTCCTGCGTGTACAAAAGACATCAATTACGACTGCTTTGCCAAAGCATGGATTTACAATTTTTAAACTGTGAACCAGACAAACCTCAAGCTTCAATGAAATAAATCTAAGATTCTAATAAAAACTTAGTCTTGACATGCAAATCTGAGTATTGCTGGAGATAAAAGCACTAAACGTGTATATTTAATGTTAAAGGACTCATGCAGTTAACTGTATACTCAACATTTAATAAGTCACTGATGGCATCTTAAACCCAAAGCTAACACATTTCCGCTCCAGCTCCATCCAACATGAAGCAACACAGAAGACTGACTTTAATTAACTGCACCAAACACAAATATCTTCAAATAACTCATGAAGAAAATCAACAAGACTGCAACTTCAATTTGAAAAACAAGAGTTCAAAGCCAACATCGACCAACGCAAGACAACCAGAACAGCAAAAGCTGTGCATCTCTGGGTGTGTGGGAACAAATTCAGTTCAATTATTTTAGTCTTCTTCCATCTTCCTTGTGAAACAACCCATACTCCTACCTAAGCTGGTTAGGGATTCTCTTATCTCTTTGTAACTCTCTCCACCCCATCCTCCTGCTTCACTTTCAGTGCTTTGGGGGAGCTGGGAGAGCTGCTGAGGGAAGGGGAAACGGGTGTTATTCACAGGTAACACAAGGCATAGAAACACCACAAGAAGAGCAGTTCCTTTAGAGTGCAAACAGGACAAAGAAATATATCATGAGAGGACTTTTGTTAAAGGCTGGTGTCCTGAACTCAAAGTGTCAGGCCCAGAATTCAAATGACTAAAAAAATAACTGTCATTTTATAAAGAAGGAAACTGTGTTTTGGTCCTTGAGTATTTCATAATAAGAACAACTTTAAGCAATGAAGTCTAAGGAGAATTTGTTAGTGACTAATGATCAGCGATGCAAAAGACCCCCCGAATTATAGGCACAGTGTGCAGGATACCAGCCAAGCATGCATAATAAAAAGCACCGTTCTGGGAAAACACTTTTTTGCCCACTTTGAAAAGTAAAAATGACCTTCACCTTTTATAAATCATCTATATATAAAATTAAGTAATAAAATTTATTTTTTAAAAAACAGCAGCATTTCTTTGGGTTTCAACTGATTTTTTTTACTTCTAAAATTTCTCCAGATGTAGAGTCTCATTTTCTGCTTGGGTTTTTAAGACACACAGATTTTGCTGTGTATTGGCTACATGCCATGTGTTAAGGCCCATTTATCCCCATGAATCATCATGTGTTTATGATACACTGACAGACCTGTAAACAGGAACCAACATGCAAAACTACTAAAATATAACGGTCCACCTGCAACATGAGGACGCACAGTTACTGTTGAGTAAGCAGGGTGAGACTTTTATTGCTATTTGTTCATTTTGTGACGTTAGAACTAGTTACAAATTCAGCTAAACTAATAATAGTCAAGTACAAGAGCTTAAAGCATTTAACAGCACGCAAGAACAGAAATGGCGCCAACTACTTTCAACACTATAACAGCTAACAACTATACAGCTACGCATGTGTCTGCACTTTATTTTCAAAATCAGAAAAAACTACAAAATAAAAGCGGAGGTCGGAACTCACTGTAGGATTTTATCTTTCCTCCATCAAAGTCATTCTAGGAAGTTGTCCATAGATTCAAAATCAGACAGCAGTAAGATATATTTAAAAAGCTAATTTGGTTGCATCCCGCAATGTAACTCACTATTTCCATGACAACATTACACTCTGTTTCCCACACATGGAAAAGTATTCAAGCTCAGTCTCAGTGGGCAGAAACGCCTCCCAAAACAAATTCACTGCCATGTATCCTTTAATTTAGCCAGATTAATAACCATCTTTATCAAATTTAATTTCAGCCTAATTATAACACTCGGCTCTTGTTATTATGAGATGTGAATATTGCAAACAAAAATTAAAAAAAAAACAAGTACTGCAGCTTTTACACGTGTACCACTGAACATAATCAGGTCAGAATAACAACTGGTTGCGTATCATTTTTAATCAGAGGATTTGCAGTTATGGTGCTACATCACAGGAAAATAATGATCAAAAACCAAACTAATAAGGCAGATGATGTGAAGCTGTATTCTTTTTAAAATCGTCCACACCTTATTTGATGCTCACGCAACACAAACTGCTGACTGAAGATTGTTCTGTTTGTTGTAATTGTGTAAAATACACAAAAGACTCCAATAGGACTGGTTTATACTGGGATCAGTCTAAATCTGTTACAGTGGTCAGATTAGGCATTTGTAGAGCCTTGACCGAGTGATGCATCAGACCACAGATCAATCAAAGCCAGCAGAAGGGACGAATTTGCTCCAGAATATTTAGCACAATCAGTAAAATCTGGAGATTATATGACACAACCAGGGTATACTAAACTTGTGATTGGCAAGTTGTTGGCCAATGAGAAAGTTCACAGGTTCACAGTCAGGTCCTGCTCTCCTCATTCATCATTTCGGGTTTTAAACCCGTAAGATAACAAAGGCTAAAACGCTCATTTTAAATGATGTCACAGTGGCAAGCTGCCGTAGTCTGAATGTGGCTTAATACGCTGTTGGCACCTAATACATTTACCTTAATGTTTTATGTCTAACATCTGTTTTATTTAGAATTCTAACCGATTTACTCAAGGCATCCCATCTATATTTTCCAGACCACAAGAAGTGCTAAAGCCGCTGTGCACTGCTGTTGGCTGCTGATGTGTTAATATACGTAAAAACTGATCAAATGCAGCCTTTTAAAAACTTTGTATTCACAATAACGTGTGTAGAATTTCCAATGTATAAAAGAAATCTGTTATCAGTTTGTGAATTCAGCCATGATTTCAAATAACAGCAATAAAACAATTATCTCATATGTTAAAATAACTTTGATGAGTTACAAAGCAGACTTATATAAATAAAAATAATGACTGTTACTTTAATTCCCGAGTTTCTGGCACTGTGCACGCTGGCTCACTGCTCAGGAATGAAGCTACTGTTATACTTGTTACTAACATCTTTGCCTTTTACACAACGAAAAGTCAGTTTTATTTAAAAAAAAACTTCTATAACTAAAACGAAGAGACTTATAAATACAGATGGTGAAAAATGTCTCTTCAAGCTTGAAAATGTTATTTACTAACAGCCTAGCACATAAATGAACTTTGTGCAGTAACAGGCAACGTTGATATGTAGACATTAACTGAAGCAGGCAAAAAAACCTCAGTGTGATGTGATACATGACCTGTTTTTGAAAACAGAATAACTCAACATCACTGGGTTCAGTTACTTTTCATACACTCAAAATGTTAACTTTACCATGTTCAACACATAACAAACAAATGTCTGATTAGAAATATACTATAAGAAAACTACATAAATTGATAAAAACCTATAGATTTGATTGGTGTTCGACTTTGCTGAAACTCCCTGTTAAACTGGGATGTTTGGCTAGCGAGGTACTTCAGTCTCACTGCACCCCTCTAATCGTCATATTTCCCACACATATAAATCAATAAAGTCATTTCTATTGCATGAAAAAAAATCAATTAAAAAAAAAATTGCTTATTGCCTGAAGGCTGATGAGAAACCATAAAAGGTAGCAGAAGAGCAACACCTCATATATTTTTTAATTCTTAGGTAATTCAGCTTTCCTGGGCTTTTATTAAACTGTTCTATTATTAAAAGTTATGCAAACACCACACAGTTTTACAGCAGAGCAGATGAGTTGCACACACTGCTGTTGAGTTTATATAACCCTACATTCCTTTGTAGTTTATCCAGTAAACAGCATAAGATTAGCATAAGATTTTTTTTTTTTTTTAAAGCAGCTTCTTTTGGCTGCTCCCTCATTCACACGTGGTCATTACAGCATATTTGATTTGGTATATTTTACTCCACATGCTGTTCCTACGCACAAATGTATTACCGTATGTTTCCCTTTGTCTAGAATTGGAGGTCTTACGTGTGTTAAGCCAAAGGGCATACAACCACCTGCACTGCCATTGTAGTAAAAGTCAACATTTATATTTTCATCTTTATTCCTTTAAATACCAATAACCACATATTGTTTTGGATGCTTGATTTAAAGACCAAACCAGAATGTGACTGAAGATGAGCTGAGAGTAAAAATTCAATTTTGGTCCCACATTTTCTTTACCATCTTCATACTGGATAACATTAACATACCACAACTCTAGTGGGCTGTGACCTAAATTGAGATTTAAAAATTACTTGAGGTCTATTCTACTGTAGGAGCAACTCAACAAAACTAGAATAATGTTGGTTGCTAGACCATGCATATGTTTATATTCATTGGGAGCCAAGGAACAGTTCTCTTTAATAATCATGTCTTTATTCCTCTATTACCTGCCTCATCCTATAACACTGCATACTTACTTTTATAGCCTTTATTCCAGACTTGGTGATCTGAGTCATCTTGGCCTTGGAGATGGGGGGCTTGTATTCATTCAATGAGTACAGCTGAAATATGAAAGGAAAAAGACAGAGAACAGCTTGTTTAAATACTGAAGTGATCCTATAAGAACCGTAAACTGCCACCCAATAGCTTTCTAAATGAGTACCCCCCTTCACCAACTACAAACTTTTATTAACAATTTAAAGAACCTTGGCTTTCGCTGTCATGGGGCTCAGAGAGACCCCAAGTTCACAATAAAGCGACGTCGGGGGCTTGCCTCTGACTCAGGTATTTGCGTTAGTATCGTCATTAAAACAAACACTCACAATTCGATTGCGGTCGACAGCGGATTGATTTTTTACTAGGATTAAATGCAGGTGTTATTTACAATGATCATCATGCTAAAGCAAAGACTTCGTGTTATGTAGACAAATGACGGCTGCGGTCTCCGCTTGGAGGCTTCAGATAGCTAAGGCTAAACTTAACAGTGTGGATATGCGCTGCTACTTCACATTGTTTAGGTTGCATATACCGGGAAGCTAACTGTAATTTGGAAAGTACTGATTCACAATCATTTGTTGTTTCTTTCCCAGGTGAATGAGCGCTACTCTGCCCATGGTCACATCAGATAGTTAGCTCAAGCGGTTTTGCTAATTTGGAGCTAGCTAGCGAGCTAGCTATTTAGCGCTACTGGCAGCCGCTGGGTTATATTTGTTCACAGAATTTAACCCTGATTAGGGCTGTACTAACAAATTAACTCTCTTCTTGCATGATGTGTGGCCAGTTTATACGAAGTACACACTCACTGACTTTACGTTACCGCTGCACTGCTGTGCAGAAACAGCGGCCTTGCCAAACACTACCCTCTTCTTTACTAAGATGCTAACGTTAGCCGACTAGCTACCGCGACTGTGAATTAGACAACATATCCTCAATATACTCAAATCTTTTAGCGAGAATCTCTTACAAACCTCATTGTTAAAGGCTTTGACCGCCTCCATAGTGTTGTATTTCGACTGGCAGACCACAGTAAATATTTACAAACGTCTCCTCGATAACCGGTTAGAGGCGTGCATGCCCGACGCTTGCTGAGATGGAGGAGACTGCCAATATGGCGCATAACCTCAGCGGGGAATGTGGAGAGAAACCGGCGACTCCTAGCGTCAACGAGTCGTATCAGACGGAATGTTGGTGTATAATGAGACCTGATATGATGTGTGGTGACGGTGGCACTGACAGAAAGACAGGAGGCTGAACTGGAGGTGTTAAGATTTTCATTGTGACTGACCACAGTGGAGAAGATTCGGTTAGTGCATCAGGGGGACAGGTTGGGCGGTTTGGAGACAAAGTTGGGGATGCATGGCTGAAATGGTTTCAACCGATGATGCTTTGAAGAGGAGAGAAAGTGGTCAAGTTGGACAAAGGATGCCGAGGATGGAGCTGCCAGGCAGGAGGAGAAGAGGAAGACCACAGAGAAAATATATGGATGAAGCAGGACATGTTTAGTATGACAGAATGCTGCAGATAGGGTGAGATGGAGGTAGATGATTAGCTGTGACACGACCCTTAAAAAGAGCACCTGAAGCAGTACATTATAAAACCTGTGGAACCCATTGGTATCAGTGGTGACACTCACTACAGGAATCATACAAAGAGGCTGGTAAAGTTCACTTTTCTGACTTTATTTCCCTGTATACAAACAAACACATTCATTCCAGAATTAAGAACAAACATCACACATCCCTTCACAATTATTTACATTTTTTTTAACTTATACAACAGATGATACATAAGGGGGAAAATGCCTCTGTATTCTGGTAGGTCCTGTCATATATTAAAATCCTGTTCGGCCTGAGGTGTCCAAACCTACTGTGCAGTCACATAATGTCTGAATTTATTTATAACCATCCACTTATCTAACTTGTACCAGGTCTTTCAGACTTGTTTGTATGATTCCAGGAGCGTTTTCCTGAGAGTTATCCTTAATACTGCTAAATCCCCACTTTACTTCAATATACTGTATGCACAGATGTTATCAGTTATAAAGTCTGTCACATTTTAGACAAGATTTTGCCTCATACTGTCAATGTTCATGGGCAGAAATGACCAAAAAAAAAAAAAAAAATCAGTGTAGCTGAAATAATTTAAAAAGTTTGTTTTGGTTTAGAAGATTAAAAAAAAAAATCTTCCACAAAAAACGAGGCGATCGCTACATTTCAGCAGTAAATTACATTACAGTCACATGAATTTGACACTTTTGAGTATTAAAAAAGAAGAAATTCTGATTTGAGACCAACATTTATTCTGTTAGTGCAGGCCCTAGTGTTCAGTCAGCAAAGTCTTCCTAATAAGCATGAATATAGGGCGACGACATACACACATTATTGAAAAAGCTTCTGTAACACATGTGTAACAGGCACTGAAGGTGCATGGCACCAATAACTGACTGTGAATAGTTTAAAAACAACAAAATTCACTACAGATAAATTCAAAGTGTTTCCATGCAGAGAACAACAGAGACATTATTTCCATGCACTCCACCGTTCCAAATATACAGTTTATACATAGGTTCATAAAATTATAAAAACAAACAGCTGTAAAAATTGCTAAACCTACAAATTAAACAATAAAAATAATACTACGACACATTTCACATTTTAATGTGTGCTGCTTATCATACACCGTCTCCACATGGAACTAAAAACAACAGTTCATTCATCCAACTACTAGTTGAAAAGAACTTGAATATAAACAGAGTTCTCAAGTGAATAACCAACAGCAGTGTGTGTGTGTGCGTGTGTGTGTATTTGATGTATGTGACTGTGAGGTCCTCAGAGTCCGAACACCATAAAAAGTCATGAAGAGTCTTTATAAACTGGTCTCTACCACAGGAGCGGCTATGACCGACGCTTCAGCCTTTGCGGCCTCTGACGCCACCTGCTGGATGTGTGTGACACAGATCTCCTGCACCAGAGGTCCGTTGGCCTCCTTCCACTCTCTGAACTTGTCTGAGGTAAGCTCCGGGTCAGACAGGATCTGTTCTATTGCCTGCAAGTCCGCCTCTTTCGCCTGGGCAAAAAAAGTGAAAAACTGAATATGCATAAATTATTTAACTGTATTTTTTTGCTATTCGCAAACTAAAAAACTAAAAACTAAAAAGGGAGGTGAGAAATGTACCTTTAATGTGCTGTTGAGTGTCCTGATAAGGTGCAGCTTGTCATTGACAGCCTGGTTTTTGCAGCGTCTTACGAAGGAGGTCCTAAATTCCTTTTTCGTGGATGGTTTACGTTCTCCTATCGGCGACAGACTGGCCTCCTTCAGGTGAATATACAGCTTCTCCATCTCATCGGAGCCGTTCTCATGATTGCCTGCAACAAGACAACACACTTCATCATCATCATCATCATCATCCTCCTACATGCAGTGGTTGCATTGAGTAAATGCCTGCTAAATTAATTCAAATGGCATGCAGGTGAGTCAATTAGATTAGTCACAGATAGAAAGCTCAGAAAAGGAATAAGAATGTTAACAGTCGTATATTCTGTTGATCACTGATGCTAATCAAAGTTCTGAGAAACAGGAAACGTGCTCTGCTTCTTAGAGCTGGAAGTGGGCCACGAGAAAAAACTGCATATATTAAATATTCACCTTTATTTTGCGTCCTTAAAACTTCCCTCTGATCTTCCCCCTCAGCTGAAGGCGTTTCCTCATTAGATTCAGTGCCCGAGGAGTCCTGGGTGGCCAAGTTCTCCAGCCTTGTTTCCTCTGCCGTCTCCTTTTGTGGAGGCTGATGCGAGTGGACCTGGGCTGAGCACACCACTGCTGTTTCCCCAGCAGAAGGAGATGCCTGCGAGACGAGGTCCAACCAGGACTGTCTTTGCTTGGTGAGCGAAGAGGCGGAGCTCTGAGATGTGATCGTACTGACAGGTGAGGAGAGCGAACCGTTAGCTTCGCTGGGGACTGCAGAGGAGTAAGGGGGAGGAAGGGTACCCTGAAATACAAATACATTTAAGTTAAGAGTTTTTTCTATTAATTAATCCCATTTGGTTCCACTTGGTTTTATTTACTTGTAATAAAACATGTAGTGTCCCTTAAAGACACAGCTGCCTTTGCAAAAGTTGTGACCGTGTGTTTAATCTAAACAGAATGTAAATCTTTGCTGAACATTAACAATTAAACTGCAGTTATATGCTCATTTTGAATTTGGCTGCATTGACTGCATTCAGGCTGTTTATTACCGTGACCTCACTTAGTACAGAGTCATTCTAATGTTCTCAAAGTAGCATGGCATCTTCTTGCTGAAATAAGCAAGCATCCAGCAACATGCTTGATGGTAGCATGTTTCTCCAGAACCTGTACAGGTTTGCAGATGCCTTCACAGATGTGCATCAAATTCAAAATGAGCTTATATTAAATGAAAAGATAAATGTTGGCTCTTATGGATGGATGTGCATCCAGCCAGAACCGTTACTGACCTGATGTGTGCTACCAGGCGGACCGGAGGCATTCGAGGAGTCCCGCAGGGTCTGTTCAGAGTACGGTGGAGGAGGTATCTCTGTGGTTTCAGCTTCTTCGTGATCACTAGCTTCACTATAACACTCTGAACATGAAACATGGAGACACACAAGAAACAAAAACTTCAAACATGTAACCAACAAATGTAACCCAGGAAAAATGCCTGTGGGGCCCCACAGTGGGTAGTTGTTGGTGAACTGTGGGGCTGTAAACCCACACTTACCCCAAGTGGGCGTGTCCACCTAGATCCTGCTGCAGTTGTGCCCTTTGGGGACCTTACATGGGTTTTCTGTGGGTAAGCCCACGTGGGGCTTATAGCAGTTTTGCTCTTTTTGGGCCCCCAAGAGGGAACTTTGTGGGCAACCAACAGTTGTCTTACAGGGACCCCGAACGGCAAAACTGCAGCAGGATCTAGGTGGGATTAGTTTGGGCTTGCCTTGCCCACACAGCTCCACATTTAGACACTGTGGGCCCACACGGGCATGTTTGCTGACACATTATTTATGATAAGGAAGCATCAAAAAAGAAAATATAGTGTGGAGAAGAGACAACCATAGAACATGTTTTATTACACTGTCAGAAATATGAGGCTGAGAGAAAGTGGCTGGTTCAAAACCTCAGTACAACGGAAGTTAAACTGGGGTTACACTGCAAAAGAAGTCAATGAGTGAAAGCTATAACAGGCCATATTTGGTTTAATAAGACTTTAGTGTTTCATTTTTCTCCTCTGAGAGCAAGTGGATCCACAGTGTAGTACAGTTTATCTGATCTAAGGATCAAGTGGTTTGAGAGTGAGAGATATAGATCCCCTGAGGGTTGTGCCAGGATGAGCATCTGCTGTAAAAATCTGTGGGGCCCAGGTGTGCCATACATTTCATATTGGTCTGCCCATAGTAACCCCACACGGGGCTGAAGTGGGCATGTTTGCTTGGAAAGTACTGAAGAGCTATATGACAATTAAAAACAAACGATTCCGTTGCTGATTAAAAACTTAAATAGTAAATTTCTTAAACTAAAACCCAAACAAAGTGAGATGTTGGAAAGCTTCAGTGACAGAGGCGGGGAACTGAAACAGGTGCTCACCGGCCGAAGCGTTTACTTCTGTTTGCTCATACTGAATGGAGGCCAGCCCAAGCTTATTCACCCACCTGAAACAAAGAAATGATCCAACTTAATTGCAATTCTGATAAAATATTATAATGCACATAAAATGTATACATTTCCAAACACTGTTTTAGTTGACATGACTCACAAGTTCATGTCCTCGTAGCTCTCGGCAGCAAAATAAAACATCATAACTTGCGGGTGACAAGCTTTGAATGCACTGAATAGGGAAAGACAGACGAACAGCAGTTTAGTGTTTCGAGGGTTAAAAAAAAAAAAAAGACAGTTTTACTGTTATAACTGTGGTTTCATAGATCACACCCAGCACTGTTTGTGAGGACTCACTATTTCTTCTTGCACTCGATGGCTCTGTCGATCATGAAGTTTGTGAGGTCGATGTAGCCTTCAGCTTTTTCTGCCTGCAACGCACAGATTGAACAACAGTGAGTATTAGAACACAACTTTCAAACCACTTCCCCACACGGACGTGCGCGTCTGAATTGCAACAGGCAACTTCTTTAATTTCCTCGTACTGAGTGGTGGTGACGTACAGCAGGTCTGACTGAAGTTATCGTGCCAGTAAGTCAAACAGATGTAGATTAGACATATATGTAGCAGCGGGCTATTAGTGACACGGTCACATTCAGGAAGCGCAGTGTCACCAGCGCTCGCTGATTCCTGCAGTGACAGACTGGCAAGGAGACAGCTGTGGAGGAAACCAGTATGACTAACCTGCAGCCCTGACTGCCTAGCGCACATCTGTGACTCACCCAGTGTTAATTCTGTGGTCTGTTACTTAAGCTGTAATAAAATTTAGTCATGTTTCATCTTTTGCTATTGTTAGCGTGAGACAAAAAAGCATAAAAGCAAATAAAAACACATGAAGCCACATCAATCACCGGATTACATGTTCAGTCAAAAACTAAAGTACACATTGTGTATGTGCCACCATCCTGCTGCTGTAAAGAGTGATTACAGCACTTAATCTGCAGCTGATACAAGTTCTCAAGAACTACCCCGATTATTTTTAACTATTTTATGATGATTAAAAAAAAGATCATCAGACAGTTTTAAGAGTCTTTTAAGGCGTTTTTTTGATGACTTGGGTGTAACACTGTTGTACTTTGTAACTTTTCCTGAAATTAGCAAAAATAAAGAAGATATGCAAGATACTCTTTAAAAAGGGCAACACAGATAGGATGACACACAAAATATTCCAAAGAGTGGTGGAAAACCAAAAGAAAGAGGTGCAACTTTAATAGCTTCCTTATTTTTTCCTCTCTCTTTTGATATAATTCTCATCATTACATTATATCTTATAATCTTGCAAGATAAATTGAAGAAGTTGAAAAGCATGCAACTGATATAGAGAAGCAGACTTATCTGTGTTAAATATTTTTGTTATCAGGGATTGTGCAATTGTACACTCTAAATAGCAACCAGCTAGTCTAAAACCCACATTAGTCTTCTAGTCAGAGGGTGTTTTACTCACCAGCTGGTTGGTATACCAGTAGAGAGCAGTCTTCTTCAGCACAAACCAGTACTTTTTCCATTTCATACCCAGAAAGCCTTTGCTTTCTTTCTTCCTGTACAGCCAGCCCTGGTGGTCTGGCTGGCCGAGCTCTTTGACCGAGATCCGTCTTCTGCTCATCGTACCATTGCCTTAACCAGACAACAGCGCATTTAGTCACAGCATCAGAGGAAGCAGAACGTTACAGATTTAAACATCCAAACACAAACAACCAAAACGTTTCCATTTCAGTCTAAAGAGCTCCCGGAGTTTGGTCGATAACCAAATGGACCTCTAAAACTAAGAAGCGCGTGAAGCATCCTGGAAGAGTCAAATCAAAAGTGCTATTCTACCTTCATCCTACCCGTTACCGATATGAGTCAGTCAGCAAAAACAGTATATATACAAATTAGTTAGCGTCTCAGAAGAACCCAAAGGCACGGCTACACAGAGCCAAGAAATAAAAGAAGTGAAGTGAAAGTAACTGAACTCGTCTAAAATCCCTCTGCACACGCCAAGTGCACCGCTGCTTCGCATCCACCCACTACGCTTTCTAATTGCAGCTGTAGGCTGAGATAAGTGACAAGGTGATAAGGCAGGACTCACCTCCTCGGCTCTTCTTCTTGGATTTGTGTCGGAGGGAGACCTTTGAGAGGAGTGCAGAGGAGGGGTTGGGGGAGGTCAAAAAGAAAAAGGCAAGGGGGTGAGCAGCAGTTTCAGACCACACAACTGAGAAGAAGAGGCTGTCTGAAACATCCTGTTTTCACACTGAGTGTCATGTGCATTTTCTCTATCTTTCTACATGCTGTTTAACACCTCCATTAGCATCTGTGACTTGTTTCTTATTGGTCTCCTTTTATTTGTAACTCTCTTTGCTCCCCAGTGAGTCAAACAAAACATCCACCTGGTGGTGTCTAAACTCTGGGTGTATACTGCTTACATTCAAATTAGTTACTGATAAATAGGGAAGCAGAAGTTTCTAATCCTTTAAAGAGAGAGCGAGTAAATGTTAGAAAAAGACAAAAAAGAGCTACTTACAGGGTTGTAGTCATCGGCAGCCATTGAAGGAGTCACGGATATGGGGAAAGCAGCCTGTTGAAAGAAACACCTTATTCAAAATGTGTAGGTTGGAAAAAAACAAAACAGAAATGAGCAGAAAAGGAGAAAAAAAATTTCTTCAGTGTGACAAAAGGATGTGGCGTCACGGGTACAGCAAAGACAATGTTTCCCAATCAGCTTTTTTTTCTCTCTTTCTTATTGTTGTTTTGTTTTTCAGAGGATGGAAAAAACTGAATCGAACATGCTCAGAAACAGCAGAAGTTCTGTGGAAGCAGAAGCTCAGAGAAAGGTTAAAAACGTAAAAAGTTAATGCTCATGATCAGCACTGAGTCACAGCACAAGTGTCACAATGATCAGTGTCAGCAGATTTGTTTAATATGTGACACACACAGAAAGTTGTCTCACAGCAAAATGAAAAGGACTCTTCTGCAAAACGACATCGTGCAAAAATCTATTTTTTCCCAAACAAAGAATCAGAAAGATTTTTCTCACTTTGCAGTTCAAGCTCATAAATGGACAGTAACGTTGTGAAATCTAAGTTGCCTTTATTGACCAACTTCCTCTAGGTTAAGTTCCTTTTTTTTGAAATGCCAAAACTGTTAGAGAGAAAGAACATCAGAGACAAAACTAAGCACCGTGCTGCCCCACTGGGTGTGAAGTTAGAGAAAATGAGAATCTACACTGTGGGTTACACATTTCAGAGTACTCTGAAACGTGTAACCCACAGGCATTTTTAGACTCTGTGGCAAAACCAGGCGGCGAGTTGTTCACAGGGTCCTGAGCCCTGCTGCAGCTGTCCAAGTTTAGCCACTTACCGGTACCACAGCTCGCCAAAGTCCCCAGCTAGAACAATGAAGAGAGAAAGACTCATACCTGGTTCTTTAAAAGGTTCGTCCAAACAGCTAAGTATCCTCTGTGCCTCTGACAGTGATAATAAACCATCACTAGAAGCTCTCATCAATACTTCTGTACATTTGTGCCTTGCACAACACAAATGTATCATCACTTTGCTTTCCGGGTGTCAGAGCCGAGAGGCTGAGTGTAGGAGGTAGATGCCTATCACCACACAAACCACTGCCCAAACCTGACTGAGAGTGACTGCCTGCCTGTGTTTAGTAACTAACTTCCTCTTGGAGTTTTCTCTTTTGCACATGTTAAGAACCATGTGTAATTTTAGTGGCAAGATCCAGACTGAACAAACCTATCTGCAGATTTACGCAACTATTCTTTGAGGTTAGATGCAGCAAGAGATGAAAAATGAAATATTCTCTCTGTATGTAAGATGCTCTTTTATATCACCATTAAAGGAGGAAGTTGACACTTCACCTGAAAATAAGATTTTTCTTCTGAAAGTAAGCTTTCGGGAGAAAAAGAATGACGCAATTTCTCGACCACTACCTGAAACAAATACCTACAATTTCAAAAGAGCGAAAAAAAATCTGCGTCTTACAATGAAATGACATTCACAAAGAATAGAGGGGAATGTGACGTGTTTACAACCAAATACTTTTCATACTATTAGGACTATTTTGCGAAGTTTAAGACAAATTTGGTTAAATGTTAAATAACGATTTTCTGACTGTAACTACTGAGTGTAGTTCAGCAGTAGCCTGACTGCTTGTTGTCCAGTAGCTTAATGGCGAAACAAAGTCAAAGAAGCCTGCGGACAAATGAATTAGCCCGAGCTGCCAGTAAAACAAACACTGTACCTTCCACCATAACCTCAGAGAAAGTAGTCTGTCTCGAAACCTTTGCTCAAAGGTTGACCAAACTTTGCCAAACATGTCAGGAACATACGCAGAAAGCCAAAGAGCACGTTCAAAGAGACGCCGGCTGGTTTCAGGTGAGTTCAGGTCCTGTCTGGGCGTTACCCTCCAAAGAAGGCACCACCCAAACTGAAACTGACAAAGTGACAAATATTTTTGACTCCCCCCAATAATTCAGATATAACTACAGGGCTAATTTTTCGCATTTCATGTTCCCCCCACTTTCCCCACGCATCTTTCATTCATTCATTAAATTCAGTAAAATCCATTCGTTTTCGCAGTTACCCCACCTGACCGCAGGGTGTCGCTAAATCCCAACTGTGTAACAGCCTTGGAACCTCAGTGAGAGCGTCATAAAAGCATCATTTTTACCCAACACACACATTTGTCTTTACAGCTGTTGTTGTACTTGACGCGTAAAATGTAGACGGGACTGTTCCACAGACTTGCCTGTGTAATTCAAAACACATCATTGTATCATTGTTTCAAACAGCTGTGACATTCACAGTAACTCACGCTGAGTATGAAAAGCAGCAATTTCACATGTGGTGAATGCAGAGGAAGTACTCACTGATGCTTACAAAGCACTTTTTTTAAAAAATTTTTATTACTTTAAGAGAAGTTGATAAAAATCACCAACAACCGCCTGCAAGAAGAATGAGAAATATAAGCGGTTCAGTTTACACCCATCCACTCGTTGCTTAGGGAAGCTGTTCCATGGCTATCAACACCCTTCGCTGCCTCAGTGGGGAGCGAGTTTTTAGCCACAGCATCACTGCCTGAGCTGTATCTGTGCAGAGGCTTGGATGTTCTGGGCCACGTTTGGCGGTAAACCAGCAGACACATTCCTGAGTCCTGCGTTATTATAGTCTCCATTTTTACTAAGCCTAAATAGACAGGGGCCTCGTATTTCTTTCCACTTGCCATTGTACAGTAGAAAGTGGTGTGAAGTGACGAGGAGGCCTTCTTTATCTCGCTCACATTCGCGCAGGCTTGTGGCTTCCTCTTTGCTTCGCTGTCACCCTATCTTTCTCATCTGTATCAAGTGACTTCCTCGATTTGCCCCTAAACCTCGCAGAAGCCTTTAATATTTCAATTAAACGTGCTGAACTAAACTTAATAGCTCATGATAATTCACGCCCGTCTCATTTCTGTGCATTCTACTGGAGCTATGTATTGGTGGAAGTGAGATAATCTGGCCTGCGACTCATGTCAAAGGATTCAAGGGAGTGCTGATTGGTCACACCAACTCAATCTCCCATCATGATCCGTGCTGAGAATTGTCATGGCACTTACTTACCCCCACCCAGAAACTGTGTGTGAGACAGAAAGGGGGGGGGGGGGGGGTCAAACAGAGTGGCTATTATTTACCAGGGGACTCTCACACAGTGTAAAGGGGGAAGGGTGCAGTGGTTGGAGATGATATCAGATTCTCGCTCGCTCAGTTTGATGGCGCTGCATGCCCCTCGCCGGCTGTTGTTGACTGTGCAGTTGCCGCTGATCATGTCCTGAATTTTGATTTTGGTGCACAAAGCTCTGAATTCAAGACTGAAAGAACTTAAATCAGAAGTTGGTCTGCAACATATAAACCTATATAGACACAAATAGTCTAAAAGGAAGCGGTTGATGGCCTCCCATATACCACGCCTGCATCGGCGTGGACTCCCTGTGTCCAGCCATCTTACCCCTGTGGAGGATTGACAGTAACCCGTGGTACTGGGGTGTGTGGTTTCACTGTGTGCGTCCTCAGTTAACCCCTGCAGTCATCTCATTTCCACAAATGCTAAAGCTAGAAGGTGCACGATCAATTTTCTACTAACAGCACATTCAACAGAGAACGAAGCGATGCAGTCTTCTGCAAAGTGATACTGCTAACACATAAAGATGATCTGTACCACGTTAGTTTAGAGATTTAGCACAAATTTTAATTTAGGATTTTGTAGTTTAATAAAAAAAATTAACCTGTCAAGGACACGATTTATCCCCAACATAAATGTCTTCACCAAGTTTTACGTAAAATACACTTTTTGAATTTTATTTCATATCCCAAATGTCAAATTTAAGATGCAGGAAAAATCGAGACACTTAGAAAGATTCATCCATATTAATAAAAAACAAAGAGCTTTGCAGTGCAGACTAAGCTTTGTGTGCAGTGTAACAGGTCAATCATTGAAGCTCCAGGCCATTCCTCACAAACACACATCATTCAGGTGCATGCACTTCATTTTTTCAGTGAGAGGAGCTGATTGTTATTTACTTACTGCTTGAGAAAAGGACCACGATCGTAAATGTGGATGATTATACCTGTAAGAACAAGCGAGAGACACGAAAGCCAACACATTAATAACTGAAAACACACCACATGCACTGATGTCGAGCAGTGCTTTCCAGCAGACTTATATCATACACCAAAGAGATTCATCTCACATTACCGCAGTGTATTTTGAACATTTCCAACACATACTTATTGCTTCCCAGCTAACTGCTCATTATCTTTATCTGTGTTCCAATCTGACTCTGATTTGGCAAAGCAAAAGCAGACACTTACGGGTTGGGATTTATTTGTGAGTGCTTCTGATAATACATTTGGAGACCAGTCACAGGAGCATGCTGGAGAAGAAGGTCGCTCCCAATGTTCTGACTGTTCTCAATACTGAATTGCCCTCTGCTGGGCCTAAGCCAGTGTGTTTTGTAGGCTGTGAAATGGATTAAGGCTTGCTGTCCTTCCCCTTTAATTGCATTTTTGTTTTCCTCCCTCTCAGATTATTAAAAAAGATGATGATAAAGATTGTTTGAAAAAATGGTTTTAATAGATGACAAAGAGAAATCTGATGCACCGTTACATTCCTCGCCTCACCGTGAGAAACCCCCCCCCCCCTCTTGTTTTTACAGATTGACCAGCCTAAAATTAATATGACACACGATTAAATCCGCTGTCAATCAAATTCCTTTCCCTGCATCAGTGGCACATGTTCATAACCGCCACCAGCGATGAGTCAACTATGAGATTTACAATAGCATCTGTCTATATATCCTAATTGTGAGTAATGTTTTTGATCAAGCGTGCAATAGACCGGATGCAGTGCGCTTGTGTGCGGCTCTTAGAATAGAAGCACCGGGCTGGGGGTGGGGTGCAAGGCGTTTAGTCATCTATTGGGGTGTTAATGTGGGGAGTCACACTTCCCCAGGCCCTGCGTCCAAGACAAGAAGAGATCTATGGGCAACGCATGAGGAGAGGGAACAGCAGTCCTCATATGTCATCATATTTGGTAGTGGGATGGAGTTATTTATAGTTGGAAGCGGATTTAGCATTCGTCATAACAGTGACATTTCTAAAGATCTCTGGGGGATCTTGGGGGTGGATGGACACATTGCTGTGTGGGACATGTTGGATGCTGAGGTGCTGAGACAGAACTATGTTAAAAAAAATAGGCCACAAATACTCTTTCAGTTTCATTATAAGCTCTAAATTAATTAAGGAACTTCAATAATGGAAAAAGTCACGTTGTATCGATAGAAATGACTAATGCTCTGCAGAGGACGTTTATCAATCTCTGTAATTAACATTCTGTTTTACCAACTACCCATCAGCCACAGCAGTAACCTTCACTTTGGAGGTAGTTCTCTACCGGGGAGCCAGTTTGCATAATCGTTCTCCAGGTTGTACTTAGACACTTTCAGTCTGGCTTTACGTTGCCTCCTGTGCAGAAGTGGCATTTCTCTGATACCTCACCCTCCCTGCAGGGTTCTCGTGACTACAGTTCCCGACTTGGTTAAGTCTGTGAGGCTTGTTCTGCACTCTGTGGCTCTTGATAATACTTTACACTCCAGTTGTCCACACTTGCAAAATCTGTGATAACTTTGTATATCCATCTCCTGCTTTGTGAGCATCTAAACTAAACGGATTTCGCTGGTTTTGCCACGATGCTTTCTCATGACACAGATCAAATCCTTACTGAAGTTTTTATACTGTGTGTAAATTAGAAAATAATTATAATCATTGCTCAGCAGTGGATGGTTTGTTTGTGATGCTCAATAAAAAAGTCAGTTTTACAGGATGCTAAGATGCTACCTATGCTTTCTAAAGTAAACTAGTATGTGTAGAAATCAGAAGTTGGTCTGCAACATATAAACCTATATAGACACAAATAGTCTAAAAGGAAGCGGTTGATGGCATCCCATGTACCACGCCTGCAGATAGTATGTGTAGAAATGCTGTGCTGAAAACCCCTTACTCTGTTAGACGAAAACTTTAGATTTCATTGGAAGACTAATAATTTGGCCTTTATTTGTAAATGACAATAATTTCCGGGGTATATTCATATATAGACATAGTATGAAGAGGTCCCTTTTTCAGTAACCATCTCTCCTCCAAATAATTCATTTGGCTAGTTGAAAATCTGGAGCATTAGCTGTTGTGTGCTTGCTTTTTGTCTTAAAATAGCCAGATGATTCATGGTTTGAGAAACTAAGGCTATTCTATGGGGTGCAACAGTTTGTGCAACACACAAAAGTGCACGCAAAACAGAAGTGAGAGTGCCCAGTGAACAACTGAGCGACAGAAATAGTGTGTCAAAGTTTCAGATTTGGGAAACTGTCTGCTCACAGGCCAACAGTGAAGAAACAACTTCCAGGAAGATTTGCAAAGAAAAGAATTTTCAGAGACGGACAAAAAAAGGAAAATATTAAGATGGGCAAAAGACCCCAAAAGTGAGGGTTTGGGGGTATTTGGAGAGTAGTTTAGTAGTGACAATGTAGGAAATTTGTTCACTGCCCTACGACATGTTATAAATATTTAGAGAGCAGTCAGCTGGTATACTGCCTGCACACAACACAGCCTCTGGATCTGAGTCTTGCTGTTGTGGTGGGAAAAATGTTGGACGTAAGAAGTGCCCATCAAACCATTCCACATTGTGGGCTGCACTTCATAAAGCACGGGCTAACATTTATCCAAGACTGCTTTAAGAAAGTGACAGTAACAATGTAAGAAGTAAGGTCTGTAAAACTGTGATGGCTGTGATTGGAAGAGTCTCTGCAGACGTTTATTTCTAAATCGCTTTTTCAATTCAGAGCTGAAGAGTAGCTGAAGCCTGCCACGGCTGACACTGGGGGAGAGAAGGGGACACGCTGGACAGGTGTGACTGCTACATGATTGTTAGGTGGCTCAGGGGAGCAGGTCATCTACTAATCAGAAGGTTGGTAAAAAAGTATCCTCAGCAGGTCACGCAGCTCCAAGTTGCTCTCAGATGTATCATCAATGTGAAAGGTGAAGATAAAAGCACTTCTGTGATAATGTGTGAATGACATATGGTGTATGAAATGCAAAGCCAGTCCTATTACAGCTGTAGCAGCACATACACTGCATCATCGTACAGGACAACATGTCCACCACAAGGGAGCCACACAAAATGATCATTTCCACTAAAACGGAAGTATTTTACTCTCAATTTGCAATTAATTTATTTAAGATGTCACAGACCTTTGACCAGCAGACTGTGTGTGTGTGTGTGTGTGTGTGTGTGTGTGTGTGTGTGTGTGTGTGTGTGTGTGTGTGTAGGAGAAAGAGGGAAGGGAACTCACCGGTTGAGGAAGTCACTGCTAGAGTGCCAGCTGGATCCCTGTGATAAATAAAGATTTTTAAGTTAACGCATGTGTTCTCAAAGCCTCAGTCTGAATGTTGAGACGCTCTATGTTGATTAATATTCCTTTAATGATTTTCTTTAAAGTGACTGAAGATCTGTGTGCTGCGTTCTTGTAGGGCACTAAATTATGCATGGATTAAGGAAATCTACAATATTTGCTTGGTAAGCTTTGCAGTAAAATAAATGATTCTGGCAAGAATAGGAAAAACAAACGGAGAACAAAAACAAGTAATTGTGATTTTAGAGTTAATAAAAAGAATGCAATTATATAACAAAGGCAGAATTTTTATTTTTGTTTTGTGACATGCACAAACTAGAAATACTTCAGCACATCGTTCCCTTGTAACCATTTGTGATGTGTAGGCATAAAATGTTAGTGGTTAGCAAACGTATGCAGTGGGATAAACAGAGCGCAGGTAGTACTTAGGCAGACCACAGCG
Organism: Copadichromis virginalis; assembly: GCF_057382275.1. Taxonomy (NCBI): domain Eukaryota; kingdom Metazoa; phylum Chordata; class Actinopteri; order Cichliformes; family Cichlidae; genus Copadichromis; species Copadichromis virginalis. The sequence goes on from NC_140636.1 coordinate 15,628,679, forward strand.
TCTCAGAAAGTGCAAATTAGTGAGGACCGCAGGCGACTACAGCTCAGCAAGCTTGGGCAGAGCAAGATTTTAGGAGGAAGAAGTGAAAGAGAGATAAGAAGACATGCTCCTCTCAATCAGTAAATGCATGCATGGTGAAAACATGGGCAAAGAGAGAGGTCAGAGAGGCGGGAGTTCTTCGTGGCTGTCAGAGCTTCACCTTCACGACGAAAGCTGATGATCAGTCCCAGGAAAACGCTTTAAAATCAATGAAAGTGGCAAAAGCCATCAAGTAAGGTAATCCTAACCTGCCGTTTTAATGTTTAAAAGGCAACATATGTGCCAGAAAAGAGATGCCCCAGTGGAAAAACCTGCTTTGACCATATGGCTCCCCAGCTGGAATCAAAAGTTCAAAGAGGGAAGTGGTTACATAACCATCGCCATCTGACACCAACAAAAGGTAACTTCACGTTAGCTATCCTGTTGCACTGAGGCCAGGTTCACCTCAAAGGTCAAAGCAGGTTAGAAAGACAGCTGGCTCTACAGTTTGGTCCTGGCGTGGAAATTAATATATATATATATATATATATTTTTTTACAACCAAACATGCCATTTAAAGTGTATAAACTGAGGCTGAACGGAGCTCAGCAGGGTTGCAGGAGAAGATGCATATTACAGTGAGACGTTTAGCAGCCACTCCACACGCACCAGTAAAATAAAGACAATACAAAAATTGACTGAAATAAACTGCAGTTTTTAATAAATCGCTATTCAAATCTTACAAAAGGCAGATAAAGCAACAACAGACACTCATTCCCTGTGGCTTCTTAAATAATGCCGTCATTCTGCCACTGTTCAAAAACACTGGCATAAAAGACCAGTTTACTGTCAACCAGCTGTATATAGAGGCCCTTTAGATGGGTGCTTGAGCTGAAACACAGGTTATAAAGGTTCACTGAGTTGAGTGCATAGCCTTAAATCATGCACAAATGTTTGCTAGTGACAAGATAAACACCTTTAACAACCAATGCAGCATTTTTCCACTAAAGTGACAGTAAAAATCGTATGCATAGCTTTACAAGAGGCAACCATTGGCAGAAGTTAATGTAAGCAATCACAAAAATGAATTTGTTTAAAAAAAGAAAAAAAGCAACATGACAAGAAAAACAGCCTCGCTAACAGACATGTGCTGCTTGTCTAACTTATTCTTTTTTAATAACTTATTTATGCAAATGAAAAGCAAATAAACAGAGAACCGAACTGGTCGAGAGCTTCAGTGTATTAAATAAGCGACGTGAAGAACATCTTAGCCGAAACATTACATGATATGTACAGAGATGTCCATGTACAGCAAACGAGGCCCAAAAAAGCCTAAATCTGAACACAACTGTGTCCTCTTGATGCTGAGGCTTGTGTCAGAGATGAGGGTTGTGTTAAAGGAGCGATGACTTAATGTAGTGAGTACTACAAAAGCAGGTTTGGTTGAGGAGTAGCAGTTGTAGTTGGTAGTAGTAGTAACACCAGGGAGGTATGGGAGAGAGGAGTGTGAGAAAGCCCGAGGACGTTAAATGTCAAAGGCACTGAGGAAGACAAGACAGGAACAGGAAGCCCCGGACAGGAAGCGCATCATCAGTGAGTCAATAGCTTAAGCCGCGTGATCCAACTGACCAGTAGTGAGCGCTCTGCCGTCGTGCGCTTGGAGACGGGAGCTACCGGAGCCTTTTTCGTGTCTTCCTGGTAGGGGATGGTGGCACTGTTGTGGAGGTCTGAGTTGGAGTAGTAGCGGCTGCCCCGGATGTGGTCCACTCGGATGAGATGCCGTTCCCCTGCAGGCCTGTAGGGTGGAGACACCGAGGGGACCTCCTCAGCAATGGTGGGGATCCTCTCGTTACTCAGGTATCTGTACAGGAGATCCTCACCTAAAGCAAAGACACAATGACAGGTTATTCTAAAGTCTCTAAAAATGCTTTGCAAATCTTTTTTAAATATTTAACTTGTTTTCTTATTGAAATTAACTAAGCAGCAACTTAATGGGCTGAAAAAATAATGATGTGCGATAAAGTGTAGTTCCACTAGTGGCCACTTGAGGCTGCATCCAATTGTGAGTCAATAAATTTAAATGATAAGTTGCACACACCTTTCCTTCCCTGCGCCCAGGGCTTTGCGTAAGGATCAACCACTGACAGACAGGTGTCTGCAGGCATGGACAGTGGCCGGGGCTTACCTGTAGACAAAAGTTTCAGGCTTGTTAATTGTTCTGAAAACACATTTTCTGAGTTTCTGTCAGAGGAATATTTCTAAACCACTGCGATGAGAAAGTACTGACCACGCGAGGGTTTATGCTCCCTCATTCTGGGCTGGACCACCTTTGCTTCGATGGGACAGCCGGCGCTTTGCTTGTCAAAATCGGTGCAGTGTCCTCTGCTCTCCTTGTCCAGGAAGGAGTTAGGTGACTCAGAGCCCTTTGGTCTTTTACTGATGCTGGAGAAGGCGTCTGTTCTCGCCTCTCTGGACGGAGGAACAAATGTTCATTAACTTATCTCCACAGCATGAGGAGGTGGAGGATAAAACAGTCGTAGTGTACGGACGGGTGGGAGCTGAGTGGGCTGAAGACCAGCAGAAGAGAAAGTGCAGCAGGAGGGGGTGCGAGGTAAAGTGATCACGAGCCGGGACCACACTCATTATTCATCAGCTTTAAAGCTCTGAGTTAGGCTGTAGCAAAGGTTGACTGGGGGTGTCTGAATCCCTCACAGCGGGGGGAGCAGGTGGCCTCCAGCCTTCTTGTTTTAGTACTTTACTACTTTTAGAGCTGAAGTTTCCAGTAAATTAATAATCGGTGCACATGAAACAGGATGGCTTACCGCGGCGTGTACGGCATTAGAGGAGGCGGCGGGATGTACAAGTCCAGGATAGCCGGCTTCTCCTTTTTGGTTGATCCATTAGCTGAACTGGAAGGAGACTGGGTTCTAACGAGGGACGAGTTATTCTGAAAGAATACAACACAAGCGTGAGTGCCTGATCTAATCTGGAGAATAAAGTCTTCTCATTCCACCTTATCTGACTGCATGTACAGATCAGTTTGTGTTTCTGCTTATTACTGTTTCGGCTAATAGTTTTTTTTCCTCAGCCTTAAATTAAGACTTAATCTGACTTGCTGGCTAACGGGAGGAGTTTCCCAGATGTGGTGAGACATTTAAGTTCCTGTATGTCGGGCCTTCTTGTTTGAGGCATGGAAAGATTCTGAGTGTAGTCCAAAATAGCCTGACACTTACCACAGTTATGTTTCCCCAACATCGTCCTTGAGTGTTACTCTGCTATTCTCATCAGGGAAAAATTACACATCTGCTGATACAGCATTGTAAATGTGATATATGGCAAACTAAACATCCGACTGGGGATCTCGTGAAACACTGCTCTCTGCGCTTCTCCAAATAGCTCAAATAGTACAAATTATATACTATTACAAAACCAGTGTCATTCATTCTCGAGTCACACCGTATGATTTGTCTCTGTTTGCCTCTTCGGAGCCTTGCTATCGCAAATAAACTGAGACGCCTGGCTCTGATGGGCCTGGCTCCGATGGGCCTGGCTCCGATGGGCCTGGCTCCGATGGGCCTGGCTCCGATGGGCCTGGCTCCTTGTTAAAAGAAGATGCTGGTGGATGTGTAGACATTGGTCACCTTTGTGCACAGAGCCTCTTTCGTTGATTTGAGGAACCCACTCCTAACTGATATAATCTCATCCTGTCTTCTCCGGCTATAAAAGAGGCTGCGCACACGATGACGCGGTGCCAGAGCTTCAGTCTTGGTATCTACGTTTATGACAGGCTTGCAGCCTCCCCCTCTGTCAGTGGGGACTCACCTAATTTAGCGTAATGTGTTCATTTGATTATGAATCAGCTCACACATTCCCTCACAGGCTCGATATTTATCCCATTTCCCTTTAAGCTTTCTTTAACACAAACAAATGATTGTGTGTCTGTTGTTTGCTTTAAACCATGACGTTGGGCCGTCTAATAAACTAACCATTCTGAAACACTAAAGCTCGGAAGCTTTATCTCATAGACTGAATAACATCTTGGGACTTTGTTTGCCTCTTTTGTTGTGCAAGAAAAGCTGAATGCTATATTCACTTGAGCCAGCAGCACTCTTTCAGGGTGGCCCTGTCTGGACTTGCTGCTTTGGAACCAACTCCCTAAAAAGCTGGTAATTGTTTGACAATGATTAGACGAGACAATGATGAAAGGAAGCGTGCATGCAGGTGTGCATGTACCTGAGGTACTGGGGGCTTCCAGCGCATGTTCTTCAGTGGGGCAGGGGTGAAACCTGTTGTGCCCGTGGGCCTCTTCTTCAGGAGTAGAACCACACCTTTAGGGTCCTCCCTCAGTTTAAAAACCAGGTTTTTTAGCTGCCAGCCCACCTGGTTAACAGGAAGCGAATGCACATGATGCTCATGCTTTTGATTAAAGATTTCCAGTATGTATTTAACTTCCCACACAATCTGGGATTCTTACCACAGTCTGATGGTTGACCTGGATCACCTCGTCCCCAGCGTGGATCTTCCTCGTCAGGTCTGCGGGCGACTAAACATAATACATAAACAGCCAAGGTCAAAACCAGATAGACCGCTTTTATTGAACTATTCTCAAAATGCTGTGGAAACTGGGCGGCGCTCTGGTACCACTCGTGGCTGATTTCTGCACCAGATGAACACTCAAAGATCAGAATCGTGAGAAAAAGCCTCTCAGTGTGTGTGACTATCAGCAGAATTGTTTTTCATGTCACGAAGATGCCAAACGAGATAAACTGGTCATTATAAACGATGATTCAGGTTGTGATTCAGGAGTGGGGACTGGAGGCGTGAGGATCCAACGGTGGCTGTGATGCACGTGTGTTAGTCACTGACTGAGTGTGTAAGTGTGGTGAAAAGGTAAAACTTGTTTGTGTGGAGTGCAGAAAGAAACTATCCCCTTTGCACATGAGCAGCTCTGAACTCCCTCACATGATGTTACTCAGGGTGCCCTCAGAGAGGAGGATGAAGAGGAGGAGGATGAAACTTACAAAAGCTTGTTTAAGAGTACTGGCAGCGAATGAATGAATTTCAGCACTGAAACTGGATAAAATTGGCTCCTGTCCTACTTACATGTTCTGTGGTTCCAGTGATGACATGCAACCCATCATAAGTAGACTTGATGTACATTCCCTGGGTTTAAAAAGAAAAGAAAAATGGTGGATAACAGCGTATTACCAGTTCACACATCGAATACATTCCCAGACAGACAACCCAAGAAGCCGACCACAAGTTCGAGGTTCAAAAAAAAAAAAGAGGAAAACAAAAAAATGTTCAAGAATCATTCCTCACCAGACCCTCGCCTGGATTGATGTTGGTCAACTGGACTTCTTCCAAACAAGCCGACTGGCTCATCAGGGGGTCAGAGGTGGTTCTCACGGTCTGATCACAGATGGTGTTCAAAATCTTTGACTGCAGAAGAGAACGCCAAACAAAATGCCTCAGTGGTCAAAATAATAAGCACAAGACTTTAATAAACCTCTCGCTGTGATCACAAGTGCTGCACTTAATCATCCAAAGATCAAGTTATTGTGTGTTTTACAGGTTAGAACTGGCAGTTAGGTTACATTCCTCCTATTCATACTATATGCAAAGACCTGTGTGCCTGACATTAACCTCACTACTGTGAGGTTTAATGCTCTGTGAGGGGCCATTAGTGTGCTTTTAAGTGGAGCGACCTCAACGCATAGGATTGAAATCAGTCCTTTAAACACACCTCTTCTATGTTCCTTTCTTGGTTAATGGCAAATACTATAATTTCTCATCATTAGAGGGTTTTATCGTATATACTTTATGTAGAGTTGATCTTGAGGAGTATAAAGGCAAGAAATAAAAATAAATCGGACTCGTGCCAAATAAAGAATAGAAAAAAAAGCTGGTGACAAAGAGGAGCAATGAAAGAAAAGTGAAGAAAAAAGCTTTTAAAACAAAGACGTCTGTAATATGAATTTCAAAGAAAGATAGAAAATGGTAGAGGAAGCCCAGTGTTAGCCCACGGAGTCTGGAGAGTGTCAACAACAGGAAACACTGATTGATGGCAGGGCCATAATAGACCCACCTCCTCCTCTGGTCTTCTTGTACACCCGCCTGCTCTATTCACTCAAAAATCTGACCTTGCTGCTGAAAGCAAGTCTGACACAATGCCCAATTAAAAAGACTTAAAGGCCCATTCCCCACAATACTGGAACTTCCAGGTCAGTTCTTTGTTTGCAAAGAGATGCAGAGTACTCACAACTTCCAGGATCCTTTCTTCCATCTCATAAACACTGCAGTCCTGTTGCAGAGAATAGAAACAGGGAAGAGGAAGAAGTTAGTCGATGGCTCGAGAGCGAAAAAGCAAAAGCATGAAGCAGGGTTTGGGTAAATGGGATATAATCAGAATCCTACATATAGAACTGAGAAAAATGAAAAAAGCCACAAATAAACAGCTTTTAGCTTTAAATGACCGCTTTGCTTAAATTATGTGGATGCTTTAATTACATAACACCCTTTGTGGTTCAGTTTACTTATACTGGAATGAAAATACCATAAGAACAGTCATACAGTAACTATGCGCAGATGACATGGTGAGAAACAGTCGGGAAAACATGTCATCGTGCTCAGAAAACCCTCTTCCAAATAGTCTGCTGGCAGAGAGCAAATATTTGGACGCACGGCCGCTTTCTTCGTTGCGACTGGGTGGGCTAGTGGAGGAGGGGAGGTCCTCTGAAGACAAAGCTGTGATCTTTGCAGATTTTATCAGCAGCTCCTTCACCCAGTCAGCCCAGTCAGCTGGGAAACTGTCCACTGGCCCTCTCCAAGTGTCAGCTAGACAGGACACAGCTGTGGCAACAGCCCCACTGACAACTGTGTCGCTGGCGGGGAAAGAAGGGGGGGGGGGGGGGGGGGGGTCAGTCTAGAGTAACCCCCCGAGGGATAGCATCCAACAAATCACAGGTGACATGCTTCTGTCGAAACCACAGAGCACAAAGGTATCAGTGTGAGGCTCGTTCCCCCAGAACGCTCACAAGCTACAAACCTGTGGATGGAAAATAAAGGAAAACTGTTGTGATGTGCACAAAGCCAGCTCTGTTGCTCTTTGTAAATGCATTGTACAGACAGCAAATAGGGGGGTCAGCCATGTTTTTCCATATTTCCATAGCTTGCACATTCCACTGGGATAAAGCGGGGCGTTTGTTTTCAAAACCATTGGCTTGTTTGCACTAACGAGATTTGCGCGACCGTCTGTGGCCGTGAGCGATGGCTTCGCATCAAAGCAGAATGCATGCAGTGCTCCCTAAATATTCCCTTCGATCTGCGTTTTACCGTCTGTTTGAAGGATGAAACTCATTCGGTGAAGGTTCATACATGCGGCTGCCATGTTTCCCTTACTTTGGGGAGGAAAATGAAAAAACAGTATAAACACGAGGTAGGAATAAATGCAATTATAATACATTTCCTGTGACATATATTGGTCCCCAAAAAAATCATGTTTCCAAACAATCTAATTCCAGCCAGGAATATATGGTGGTTTCAGCAAGAATTTAGCTGCTCTTCCATAAACAAACAGCTGCATATTTCTTTTACAGACATGTTTGGATCGCTGCTCTCTTAACTGAGCCAAGAAGGATGAACTAAAAATACATATTTCAACGTTTAGAGGTCGTGAAACAAAACAGCATGTCATTATCAGCTGGCACGACTCCCATCAAGCTTTAACATTTACAGAACTTCTCCATAGTATCAGATCATGAGAAAACGATATCATAGACTTAGACTCCTGGCTTTATTTCTCATTTCTGAGAACTGTTTGTGCTTCCAAAGTAATCCCACATCTTTGTCAGGACCAAAGTAGTCACAATAGACGAGGGCGAGATGAGAAAGAAAGCACTGCGGCTGAGGACAATTTCCTGGGTGTACTGATCCCTGACATTATGGACTTGATCTCACAACCAGTGTGGATCAGATGACTCTCTGGGTGCAGCTCTCTGGGCCTTTGATCAGCCACCAGAGAAGATTTGCATGGTCGGGCAGTGAGGTGCATGGCTGAGAGTGGAGCGCTGGCACGGTGCCGAGCCTGGACTGACTTCACACCTGCAGGAAACCAAGGCCACGGACTGCAGCATGTCACACCTGGGCTTCTCACGTGATGACAACGATGGACTTTATCGTTTGCAGAGAGTTGAACTTCCTTCGTCATCCAGCGGGAAGCGTAAACTAAAGACACGCGGGATTGATGAAAAATGCATACTTTGACAGAGAGTGACCTCCACGCTGACGGGTCAGCCAAGAAGGACGATGCATCCAGTGTTTTATGGCCTTGTCCCATTGTGTGTGCAAACACAGGCTTCATTCAGGCAGAACACATAAAGTGCGATCTCAAAAGCCCCGATTTCTGGGCAAACCTCACGCCGTCCTCCCCCATCATAAAACTAATCACCGTGGCAGACTCCTGTGCAACTCATTTTATTAACCAGTGCTTTCCATGCTAGCCCACTTGCTCTAAAGAAACAAGGAATCCAAACGATTCAGACAAATCGGAAATGAAACGAGGATTTCTCTGAGCCTGTGTGCTTTTTTATAAACTCGATCATGGGATTAGTTGGAAATCGCCCATCCTCATCAGCTGCTGCGAGCTGGCTTAAAACTAGCAAGTCGAACGGCATGTCTCTCCAGCTGCGAGAGGAAGCTAATCTCTCAAGCCTTGCAAGAACCTTTCAGCACCTATCAGAAGTTTATTCTCCACCATAACCTCTCCACTTCACATGGCAGTGTGAGAAATGGATACCCCCACTCCTCCTGGATGACCATGACCGATACACCCACAGTAAATCACCAGAGGCGCTGAAATCCCAGACTCTGGCGAGGAAATAGGCACTCTGGGAAAGGAATTTATTTTGATGCAATAACCCTCTGAAAAAAATGACACCTGCACTCTCAGGAGCCACTTTCGCTGGCAGCGTAAAATGAGTTTCTTATCGGGATAACCCTTGAGGGATAAAAGACAAGCGGATGAATTGATAGGAAAGAAAACCCAGTCAAATAAAGTCTTCCCCATATGCATGAGCAACCACTACTGGTTTCATGAAACTGGCAGAAGCAGGAATAACTATACTGATGCAATTCAAGAGCAACCCTCTGCAGAAATATAAAAGGGTGGTTGCCGGTGCTCTGCGCTATCTGTTAGCCATCTTTCCAGCAGTCTGAAGGACCACCTCCTCAATCCTTTCACTAAACCTACACACAGGAAATGCTTCCAGACGGTTTGGTCTCCCACTGGGAGCATCTCGGAGAAGCAAAAACAGGAACCACATGGCCCGAAGGAGTACAGCAGCCCGGGGAATGTTGGCAGCCACCTCTAAAAGAGCGCTAGTGGGTTTTATGAAACTGGAAGCACAAAAGCAACATTTACCATTAAACGTCCCCACACCGAGGGGGTCTCCTCATTAGCCAGCACGTGGAGGAAAAGATCCCAAGAAAAACAGCAGCATTTGCAATAATGTGCTCAGACTGCTGGCTTCAGGCTCATGTCATGGCTGCCAGACCACATTTCCCATAACACTCTTCTCCTACACATCTGTGCCCCTGAGCTGGTATGTGCTCAGTGGAAAAAAGCTATTGTGTGTGTGTGTTTCTGCTGAACTAACTAGCATGCAGACCTGCTGAACTGTGGTGGTGAGCTCCAGGCACAGCTGAATGATCTTGTTCTTGGTGGCTGTGAAGTCACTGATCCCTGTAAGAGGCGTCCTGCGAGCAGACAAAGGAGGAAAGAGAGAACATTGGAAACAAGCGATGGACTGCAGAGATGAGCTCAAGTTTATTGTACTCGCTCAGATTGCTGTGTTTGGCCACCGACAGGCTTGTTACTCGTTTCTATGCAACCATTCTAAGTATGCAACCATTCTGGTGCCAGCTTATACTTTTCTGTCTTTTTCTCACCTCACTCTATCTGAAACATGTGCTTCAAAAACCAGTTTGTAGTCCTTGGAATATGTCTGACTATATTACAAATCTTGAAACAAATAGCACTTACTGGCCAGTAGCACAAAAAAATAAGGATTACTTTATTTGTGTGCCAGAAATACGTCTCTATATATTTTATTGTTAATAAACAAGAAACTTGATGCAAAATCATTAAACTGCCGTCTGACCAGAAACAGATCTAATACCAAATGTGCAAAGACTTGTTTGCTGAGCTAATGTGCTGTACAAATACATTATTATTAGAGTCAGAGAAGCCTAATGACCTACAAACCTGAACCATAAATTTTCTTTGGCTCTGCTTGCACTTCAGCATCACAAACCATTTAAACAATGACATCAATGCACCACTTTAGCCAAGCCTGTCATAAAAAGGAGAAGCTTAATTTGAGCCAGCTAACACTTAATCCTGGCAACCTGCTTAATATGCTCGGCTTTTATGGCGTAATGTGTTTTGGAGCAGGTCAACAGGAGCGCACAGGACACTCTGCCAGCTGGATATAACGATAAGCTGACATGCAAAAGGTCTTTATAATGCTGAAAACGAACTCTTATGTCTGATCATAAACAGACTCGTTTTTTGAATATCAAATTGCATCTTTATTTCAAACTAGTGTGATCGAACGTGACACTTCCGCCTCTCATTAAGGCCGTGACAAAGTGTTACCTGTCGAGCCACGCCAGGAGGCTCTTTGCAGCACCGATCAGCTCCACCACGGAGGTAAGAAAATCGTTAGGTGGCTTTCGCGAGGCGCTTCCATCGTAGGCGGGGCTTTTCCTGCGGTCGGCCGTGGCCATGTGCAGACTGTTGGTGGCAGCTCTCATCCTCACTACCAGATTCTTCAAGTTATCCGACTCCACTCCGTAGTTCTGAAACAGCAAATTAAACATAACAGAACGGTTTAAGAGCACACTCATCATCAATCCTTCTACATAGTCTACCTGCGAGGCTTATGGTCCCACCCTGTCAAAACAAGTTGTGTCCCGTCCACTGAAAGGCTGTAATCATTGATTTGACAGATATGCTTTGAGTTCACTTGTCTGTGAACATCGTGAACAAGACATCACTCCCACCCAGCTCTAGATTTGTTCTGGGGTGTGAGTACTTGTGCCATCACCTGATTCTTATCAAGCGGTGTGAAGTTTTCATTCCTAAGTCTAAGCTGTTTCCTGCATACATTCCTCTTATTTAGAAGAGGAATGTATGCCGGTCTCAAAGATCAGGGAGTACACTATAAACCAGCTGTGAAGTGAGCTGCTGCAGGAAACCTGGGCAGCAACAGAATTCACCTTTTATCAGAGTCGGCAGTGTTTAAACTTTTGCATTCTTGCAGCTGAGAAATTGGAATAATGTGTTTTTTCCATATGTACGCAGTGGAAGGGCAGCCTGGCTCTTGTCCTGGTAAATATCAGCTTACAGGATGTTGCATCGCTGCCAGCAAACGCTGCACTCTGAGTGACATGCCAGGAGCTAAATATGCTTTGCAAGGAGTAACACGGCACGTGTTTGGCAACCAACAAACGAGATCTGCAAGTGGTTAGCGTCTCCTTTTATTCCACCGCCCCTCGCCAACATGGGCTCAAAAACATATATTTGACCAGTTTTAGTCTCCGGGGACACACTGGAATAATCAGACTAGTCAAACAGTAGCTGAAGGCAGCATTATTCACGCCACACTTGGCATGAAATGGTTTGTTGAAACACCATTAAGGAAATGCAAACATGATCAAGGAATATGTGAAAAAAGAGAGAAAAGTCACTTGGTGGTTTTATTCTCATTCGGTGTAACTTTAGCACCAAGGCAGCGTGGCTTTTTCATTAGCAGGCTAATCACACCGTCGCAGCGGCTCTGACTGGCCCACAGATGTCCGCTGAGCTAAAAACCACGTCTGAGCAAAATCTGCGTTTTCACTCAACCCATTTTTCATCCTCACAACATTTCAAGTCAAATTTACATTCTTGCAGTGTCCTTTTTCACCACACCAAGCTAAACAAAAACCAAGATGGCAGATTTTATTTTTGAAGTAAGGCCTTTCTGGGGCTCTTTGAAGACGTTATTCGCTGACTTTAGGCTCCTCAGGAGAAATCAAGAACGGTTATCACAACACGGTGCTTCCTCCCCTCAGACTTGACTATAAAGGACATATCTTTAAGCAATAGTACAAACATTTGCAGCAGGCCCATGATGAAGCCGTGTTCAATGGCTGCAGCTAATGCTTATGTGATGATAGAAGTGTTGACTTTCAGCACCGACTCTGCAGAAAGCATCAAGGCTCGTGAGAAGACCAGTAAAATGAATTGATGTGTTCTTTCTTTGTCTCTAGACAGCAGTTTGGTCTTGATCTCCTTTGAACGGATGGAGGACGAGTACGAATGCTTCCTAAAGGTTTGCAGCGCTGTATGTTAGCTCATCTTTCATCATGATTTAAGTTTGTAACTATTAACGAGACAAAGATGTGCACACATGCATAAACATTTAAAAAGCGAGAGCAAAGCCTTGCAGCAAAGGGCCTCTACGTCAACAGGAAGTGTCTGACCTCCCAGTAAATTTAAAAAAAAAAAAAAAAAAAAAAAAAGGGGAGAAAGTGGGTGAAAGTGTGAGAGTGTGTGGGGGTTTCGGGTGCTGCTGGGCTGCGTTCCTGTGAGTAGCAGTGACCTTGAGTAAAAGCTAATTGAATCGGGGGCCTCACTTCCTCCCATGAGCCCAGTGGAAGGTTGAGGCCCGCTTCTTAATAGGGAAACCCCAAACGGACAAAAAACATTATACTTCAAGGCTTCAATCAGGGGTGAAAGGTTAAGGACAGTGCACCAACTACCAAAGCACAAACTGGCAGCATGTTTTACCGTAAATCTTAGAGCAAAAGCACTTGAGATTCCACTTTGTCAATGCAAAAGATTCCAGGGATGAATCCAAATCTGGGCCTGGTTACTGGGATAGTGCAACACATGGTGCAAATTTTATGATAAATAAATCCAATAAAAAAAACCCCAATGAATACGTGCTGAATGCTTCCATCTGTTCAGTGCGGTGACTACAGGTAGAGCACTGATAGGAGGCAGGAGCTTATCGTGCATTGATGGAAAAACTGTCAAAAACTGTGTCAAAGGGAAGAGATTAACATATTTTGCATATCACTCACAATTAAACTGATAAATAGACAGGTAGGACATGAGATTAGATACTTCAGCGTCCTTCCTGTAGATTGTGTATATTAATAGCTCAGTTCATGTGACTCTATTCCAATGCAAAGAAGCTAAGGAACGATAATAAGATCCAAGCTAAGCGCACGTACACTTGCTTTATTAAGAATGCACGAGAACTCAAATGTGGCTTTTGTGCGCTAAGAAAAAAAAAAAAAGTAAAAGTAGCTCCAAATCTATTCTACCCACAATTTTCCATTCCGCCTCATGCAGTAGAAGATTTAACATTTAAATAGCTTTGAGCAAAAATAACCATGCCACAAATGATTAATGTAAAGTGTTTTAAGAGCGCACAGAAATGCTGACACTGATCAAAACGCGGGGACCACAAGCTTGGACTTTTATGGCACAGGAAGTGATAAAACTCCAAATCGATCCCATCTGCTGGAGAACCTGTTTCTCTTTCAGCTGGAGCGCGGAAGGTTTCATCACTCTTTACTCGCCTGCAGGTCTCAGGCAGACACATTTTAGCTGGAAGCTGTTCTGGGATCTGTGGTGATGGACAGCAGATCAGCGTGACTCAAAGTGAGCAAGAGGAGCCAAACATGGGATTTTGATACTGAACCGGGAGAGATTCAGCATGGAATTAGGAGTGAAGATGATTGCAGGAGTAAGCACGAAACCAACTTTTCATTTCCTTTGAGACTGATGAACAAACAGCTTAAGTACATATGTATTTGGTGCACATATAGCGAGAAAGGAGGAGGAGCTTCTTATTTTATCTGTCAAACACATCTAACTGCCACTGCTAGCTACATGTTGCCCATTAGGATCAGCTTCTGTTATCTCCCACATCTACAAACTGCCACACAGCTGTGACACCTGTGACCTGCTCTTCTCCAGTGTCCTCAGGCTGCTTCATGTGTCGCGATGCGTCCACACCCTGCTGAGATGTGTGGGAAACGATGAGCTCTTCTGCATCGCTAGTTCCTTTAGCTGCCAGACCAGAAACTACCAGTTGAGTTTTTAGTGAATGAGAGCGAGGGGGGAGGGTCAGGGACCAACAGAGCCTTCCTGAGGTACAGCCTATAAAATCCTCACATAGATTCAACCAGAAACAGATCTACTGACCAGAGCGCATAGCAGGTCGACAGCCTCCAGCACCAGCTCCTGGTGGCCAATCCTGGCAACGCCGAGCTCTTCCAGGTCCTGATGTGTGATCTTCAGCAGCTGCTCGCCACTGATCTTCTCCCGCTCAAAGTTGCTAACGTACTGCTGCAAGCTGTCATCCAAACCTACAACACACACAAGAAGGAAAAGGGAAAAAAAAAAACAGCAAATGAGGATAATCTTACCAAAGTATGTTGATGTCATTCACAAACCTTTTTGTCGCCATGCAAAACAAAACCACAAAAATCAGGTGATGTCAGGTTTTTTAGCACGTTCCAAGTGTGCGTGTGCACTGTCCAGATAAGGAGCAGGTGGGATGGCTATCTTTGCTAGATAAACAAACCATAAACAGAGTAACGGTTGAGAGCGCTCAGTCTGTTAGACTGGTTAAACAATGGGTGGCTGTATTTGTGTGTATGCATGTTAGGTCTATGTGGGTGTGGGTGTTTGCAATAAGTGCGTCCGCATCATGGGTGTCCCCTTGCTTCTATTCCAAACTCCACTAACAAATGACTTGGACTGTGACACCAACTGCTACAGTCACTGAACTTACAAGGATGCAGCTCACACAGCCTCCTCTCACACTGCATATGATTTCAAAGCTGTGCATTATAATAAACAAATGCACAAAACATGCCCTCCCTATGCATGCAATGCACCCCTCAGGGGACCAGAAAGTAAAGTTCAAACAACAGAGGAGAAAATGAGCCTTTGTGTATTTTGTGAGTGTGTGTAGCTGTGGGTGTGGAAGTAAACGCCATCGCCTCTCGCCATCAAAGAGCGTACACAGAGGCGGCAGCTGCAGCTACATGGCCCTGCGCCCCGATTCCCTCTGAAAGACCCGTCAGCTGCAAGACTCTCCCACTCTTTCAGACCTCAGCACATGCACGAAGCACAACTGACATTACTTAGCGTGGTGCATGATTAGGTGATATATTTTAAGTGGGGCATCCAAGTTCAAAAGCGACTTGACAATTTTAGCCTGGCCACGTGCGACATCTGCAGATGGGTCCTTATCAAACGTAGAGGTATGAGTGAAGTCCTGTGGGTTTATTCTGTGGTTGCTTTTGTCTTTAAATGGCACCTCATATGTTTATGTCCCTGTGGGGCTCAGTTCGTGCACCTGTTGCCGAGAGTTTGCATAAAGCAAAGACAAAGGTGTGCATGTGACAGTCACTCCTGACCAAACAATACCGAATTGCATGCAAATACTTGTAGCATGCATTCTGCATTAAAACGCATTAAAGCATGAATACAAGCACAACAGTTTAAAAAAGCCATAAAACATATTTTCAGAGTTATGGACTCAGACTGAAATTAAACCATTTTGGTGTTGTGGGCAGGGCTCAGTTTAAAAAGTTCCAGCCACCAATCAGACGACTGTCGTCAGGTGACTCAGCGAGCTCTGCAGCCACAGAGTTCCCATGAGGTAAATACTGTCAGGAGACCTCAGGACATTTTTATAATCACTTCTCATGATGTTTTTTTTAAAGTTATGTCAAACTCTTTAACACCTGTTGCATGTTTCATGGTAGCATTCGACTTTAGAGCGAATCTTTCTGTTCACATGCCTATAAAAGAGCACCTTTCAGACACATTAAAACCTCATTATGGTATCAAAGTTCCCTCTGACAGCAATTTTAATCCTTCAGAAAATATAATCCATGTGTGAGAGCTCAAGTCGTCTCCACTGAATCACAGAGAAAATCCATCACGACTCGTTAACCATTAGCCTCCATACAAGTCAGGTCCAGTTAGGCTCATTACATTTTTCTCATTCCTCGGCATGCTAATCTTAGGCAAGACTTTCAGAGAATTTTTAGGCTTAACCCTCGACTGGCCGGTGTTCTGCGAGGGAATCCACTTCGCATTGTAGGAAAGGGGCTGAGCACTGGCCTGAGCCCACACTGACATGAACACAAGCCAAGCACAAACACAGGGCCAGTCACTTAATGCGATTAGATGAAAACAAAGTCGTGGGTCTGGACGGGGCAAAGTCTCCCTTTCCTGCTGTGTTAAAAAGGCATTTCCTGTGGAATGGTGCCACCGTCCTTCCACCAACAAGGGAAAGTTGTGGTTTAGGCTACAAAAAGAGTTGAAGGGGCTCCAATTGCAGGATCTTAACTGTTTGAAAAACACAGAGTAGATATCAGAAAACACTCTGGAATTAATTGATTGACTAACTGATGAGGGGCTATCCTCTCCTTTAGCTTGTTTTCACTTTCATTCTTTGGCAAGAATTTTCCTAGAAGTTAGAGCTGTAGGCATCAGGAAAATCACTCCGTGATGTTCTGGCTTAGGTTTAAAATGTTTTTATTTGTGCTAAATACAGAAAGGGGACATTTCCCCCCTCTGACACTTAAAAAAATAAAAACAGTGAGGCTTATAAAACATTTATTGTGCCTCAATCAATGGCTGTTAGGGCGTGTGTATGTGTGTGCGAGACTATCAATTTTCATTAAAGGGCAGAGAAACCAGTAAAAGAGATAGAGTGTCACGTTATTGTGAATTGAGTAAAGGGGGAAGCAGAGGGGAGGAGTGTGTGAATGCTTTTGAAAAGCCTGCACAGGATGAAATGCTGTGGAGGTTTATGGACTCTGAGAACCGCTTGGCAAATGTCCTCAAACCAGAGCGAGTGCATGTAAACCGGGAAGCAAAGCACCAAAACACCAGACAATCACTTACCTCCTTCTATTTACATCATCAAAAAGTCTAAATTACTGTGTGCATTTTGACAGCTGGTTCGTGCTTCATCATTCTTTAGCTCAAAGTTGTCCAGTGTGAGATGTGACAATCTGCTGTTTTCCACTTCATATCAGTGTAAATGCATTTTGCAGGCTAACTTAGCATTCTGAATACTTTAGCTTAAGCTGTGAAATAATAAATCTCACTTTTCTAAAAGTAAACTGAGTTTGCTTGTCAAAGTTCTCACATTTCAAAATCTGAACCAAAATCTCGCAGCACTAAGAACTCCTTCATCCTGAGTCTGCAAATAAGTGCTTCATTCCCAGCCCACAGAGGCTCGATCATCCAGGTAAGGAAATCCCAAAAAGTTGATTCTGTTCATCCGGGAACAATCAGAGAGAAGGTGTGAGAGTACCAGTGTCACAAAGAGTTTAAAAAGGAAGAATGGAGAAGACAGACTGTAATCACTGACAGTGCAGAAGATGACTGACAAATGCCAGGGTTAGAGGTTAGAGGTTAGGGGATCTGGCTGTGCCTAATGTGGCACCTGCTGTTCAATGTGGGGTCTCACCACCACACACTGTTTCGGTAAACAGTGATTATGTGCCAAACAGGTTAGCAGCAAAGGTTTAGCAGTACAATGGATAAACCTTCAGGACAGCAGGACAAGAACTGGACAATCTGGACAACATAAATGGAACTAGACCCGCCTAGTGGCCTTTAAGCTCTGCAGCCTACTTAAAGCCTGTGTAAGCACACAGTTCTGGCAATATAAACAGAGCACATCCTTTTGCAAAAGGTTAGTTTATTCTTATCCTAATCTCAACAATTGGCTGTTTTTTTGTCTAAAGCACAAAAGAGCCCAGGACTCTGTATTTGTGATGAACAACATTAAACAACAGCAAACAGGATTGAACAGGATTTCTGAAACAAGTTCACATCTTTGTCCCAAGGAAAAAAAAAAAAAACAGATCAGTTCAGATCCATAATGCTCTTCAGTGCAGCTTTTGGTTGCCAACTTTTCGTTCTCAGGGGTTTGATTACATTAGTAAAAGAGCACGCAGTCTTTCTCCCCCAACAGAAAGAAACAAACAATCTCCCTCCCCCATCTTTCAACCCCTCCCTGTGCTCCCAGTGGGAGCACTTGCCACCATGTAACACACACACACACACACACACACACACACACACACACACACACACACACACACACACACACACACACCAGTATCCCCACAGGGGTGGCCACTGGGAAAGCTACTGGGTGTAGAATAGCTAAGCCACTGTAACTCCGCTGTCTTTATTTGTCAGCCGGGCCTCTGAACCTGTGGGGAACGGTCAGGAATTTGATTCATTGTTCTCTGCAGAGCAGCTCCATTGTGGGAACTTGCAGCGCTTTGGCACAATGGTCTCTGGCAGGACCAGGCCGTGCAGTAATTAAAAAGAAAGAAAAAGCTCCTCTCGACTACACAGCTAAGCTATCCTGTAATGCATGACTTCACAGGACAACAACAAAGCCTGTACACACACTGGGAGCTGGGGATAGAAGTTACACAATGATCTCCGTCTCTATTGCGCCTGTTGTCTCTTCTTCTGCAGACAGTACAAAATGTTAATATTAATATAAATAATAATATTAATCTGAATATATATTAGATGCACGTTTTCCTTCAGTGCTAAAACCTAACAGGCTAATTCATTCCTGGGATTTCCTATCTTCTGATAGCATCGATTATACAAGCCGGTATAATCCATGCTTTAATCTTATCATCACTTCCTCCAGCTAACAGAGTGTTTCACTTTATGTACCCTAATCTTAAAGACAGACAACTACAAACTGGCAGCTACATGTCCCAAGTGTGCTTCGTAAGGGAGAAAAGCAGCTGAGGCTGGCCCCTCCACAGAAGACAAAAGCAGCCCTGTCTCTTACCGGGTGATGGACGATGACTGATGAGAGCTGAAGGGTCAGAGTTCAGGGGGCTGTCGTGGCTGAAGCGCATTCAGCGAGCACGAGTGCCAGCCCCCTTAGGTTCAGTTAATCCTCACCTCTAGCACAGCAGACCGAGTCACGTGACTGCTACCTTTTTAGATTTCTAAGGTTGAATGAGCTGGAAGGGAAGGAGGATGTTGGACAGCTCAGTTAATATCGACTAAGGTCTGGAGGTGATGGAGGTCTGGGCGGAGGAGAAGAGGAGGTTTGGAGAGGTATTTTTGGTCGGGCTGTTATGTGATGACTTCTGGTCACAATGACATCAGAAGACAGAAGAGAACAAGAAACAGGGCAAAGAGATAAGCACACTGCTGCGGGCGCATGAGTACGAGAGTCTTTGTAAACCTGCAGCAACAAAAACACTTGTTGCCCAATTTAGAGGCGTGGGATAAGACTCTGAAACTGACTGGGTCACCGAGTTTAAACCTAAAAATTCCTTCCTTGTATACGGTTACTCAACGCCACACGTGGAACCTCTAACAGCTGCATACAGTAGGCCTATATGCAGGTAATATTAGGGATTCTTGGGCAGTTTGAGTGAGCTACACCTGCACCTGCGCTGAACATCATTTTTGGGTTTAGATTAGATTAGACATCTTAGATCTGAAACTTTGAGAAGTGACGGGGACTATCCAGTTAATCCTGATTATTCCGATTAAGCTCAGGCAATTGGATGAATAGACTGGCTATCTGTGAATGGCCAGGTTCATTATCTGTTGGTGATTTACTCTGCAATATTTAAGTGATTAAGAAAGGACAGTAAGCAGTCACTGATTGGTGGATTTTTCCCATCAGTCATTATTATGAACATGTAGGACAGGCAGCAACATGGAAGTCTCCATTCTTGTGTTCAACAACTTTCTGAGTCAATAAGCTATCCTGTATTATTGCAGTGTGTTTCAGCTGTATTACACTGTTTTAATTTTCAGTGCATGCAAGACATCTTTAATCGTGCTCGTGTCAGAAAAGTTAGCTAATCAAATGTTTGCTAGATGCACTTTTGCAGTTGTTTGTAAGTCACGAGACTTTCTAGGAAGATCAAATTTGTGTTCAGGAATCATTTTATGTGACCTTTTTATTGATTAATGAACAAAACGCTGGTTCTAGAGCTCATTTCTTATCCTGCAGAAGTAACGGGCTGCACACCAAACTGCTCACGTCACAGGTTTAGAATGAGGACACCGGACTGCGTCAGCCCAGATACCTTAAATTCATCATGCAACACATGAGACAGAATGTAGTAGATGATAAATCAGGAAAGAGTTTTCTATCATTCTAATAAGGCTCAGGTCTGTGTGCGTGGAAAAGACGTCGTGTGGCTGTGCCACAGACTCATGCGTTTCATTTTTTTGTCGTTGCAATAATCTCATAAATATTTTCTTGCTTTGTAAGAAACGATCTGACTGTAACTCCACCGTACATGGAAAACGTGTTCATATCTGTCTGCCTGTCCTCATGCTGGGATCCGTTTTGGCCCAGTCTGCTGTTTGTTTGCTGGGTTTGCAACAAAAACCATTTGGAGCAACAAAATCTGCGTCTTGTTCCTGTGAGTAATCAGCTACATGCGTTTCTGTCCTGGGTGATTTCTTTTGGAGCTATGCTAATGAACAAGGGTGCAAAATCAATCAATAAATAAATATGGGTGCATGGCAGAAGGTTCATCAGGCTTATAAAAGCAGATAAACTGCTTGTCTCTTGAGAAAAAGATACGAGGTAATAGTTTACGCAGGTAAGCGAAGGAGTTGGAGCAATAACCTCTCAGGCCAACATAAATACCCATCGCTCTCCAGTCGGCCGCCTGGCCACGCTGCAGCTCGTTACCGCAGGATAAACACGTTCTAAAGAAAGCAACAAAGACCTCAGAAATATCTCAAGCCGCCCCCACCTCTCTCCTGTTCCTGCCTCTCCGCCCACCACAATATTTCGTCTTCCTGGCCCCACCAAGGCTCATATTGTTGTGCTTAACCTGTTGACAAACATCAAAACATAGTCACAAAGCTTTAAAGTCACAACACAATTGCCGATTTTATCATTTAAGAGCGGAGTGTTGTAGTTTTGATCGCAGCAGGTGATCAATCAGACAGAAACGAGGACGCTCACTCCGTGAAGCGCTGTTTTCGTGTCAACGCGACTTCAAAAACACTCACTTTGTTACAACCTAAGCATCACTGTCCCAAGAAAAAATCTATAATTAAAGACTGTTGTGTTCTGCAAAGAGACAGTGATGGAGAGAAAGAGGCAAACGTGAGGGAACAAATGTCAGAGACAGAAGCTGTAAATGAACACTTTTAAAACACTGCATCCAGAGCAGGCCTGAAACACGGCTTCAAAGCCAAATGCACTAAGACACAGGCAAAAAACAGGGAACTCGGTTTAGTGTTTTCCCATTACATGTACGGTGTATGACCAGGGTGGCCCTCCATGCTGATTACAGACCAATTTACCAGCGCCATAATAGCTGCCTATGGAAACCACAATAAAGATGAGCCATGTTTGGGGGAGGAAATGAGTCCCACTGATTTAGTTTGCCATGGGAATACTGTGCTAGACGTCCTCCTGACGCTGCATGTGGGCATATTTTCTAGCAGAGACAAATTTAACTTTGCATCCATTGTGCTGTTCTGTTGCATGACAATGCTTTCTGAAACAGACAGACAGACAGAAAGAGGCCTTTAATTAAACTAAAGATATCTTCATATTGCTCCAGTGGCTCATGTGGTTGAATGTAGTCCAATCCTAATTTTGGATCGACGAAAGCATCTTTGGATAAGAACCTGCTAATTGACATAAATCTATCACAGGGCAAAGCAGTAAAAAGATCGACTTTGCTGCAAAGCCAAGCTGAGCGTTTACTCGATCTAAGCCGACAGGAGGTTCATCTCTGGCCCCGACAAGCTGGAGGTCCACAACCCTCCACAGCACAGCGTTTTACTGCGGCAGTGCAAAGTGCTGCTGGTGGTCAGCCCCCTCAGCCACAACCAGACTGGCCGAGGCTGTAAATAAAGTTAAGGTTACTATAGTGACAGGGGAAGTGGGAAGAGGTCGGCGACAGTGGAGGGTGGGAGATGAGGGAGGGAGAAACCTGGCTCATGGCCAGGTCAGTGGAAGAGGACACGAAAAGACCGAGAGCATCATTTGTCTGTCTGACGTTACAGGCAGGCACACGTTTTAAATAGAAACAGAAACATAAGCATGACTAGAAGCGATCGGCTTTCCCATAAATCAATTAAAAATAAAGGATTAATCGTGACTAATATTCTCTTTATGACAGAAAGGAGAACTTCAACAAATTATGCAACGCAAGACATCACTAGGCAGCCTACAGGCAGTGGGCAGCTGATCCTGTTCTTCCTGCTGCAAGGGGTGAGGGAGAGGGAGGGTGAGTCATCTTCAATGAAAAGATAGCACTGAATGACAGTGTGTCACCCACAGGCCAGGACAGGGCACCCGTGACGCACGAACACACAGCATGTGATCTGTGCTGTCCTGGCTTTGCTGTCCCTACATTCTGTTTTCTTGCTGTATGAAATAAATGATAGCTTACACACACTCACACACACTCACACGCTACTTAACCGGTGAGCTTTGTTTCGAGTCTTGCCAGCACCTGCCGTGCATCTTCCTCACAGAAAGAGTTGTTCCTACAAATAATAAATGTGCTGTTGACTGGAAACAGCTGGAATAGGTTGTCATATACAAACAGAGAGGAAGGTCACGTGACAGAGTTTTCCCAGGTAGGCTGCACCACTGGAAACAAAAGGGAGGATCAACAGAATCTCCCCTGATTGTTTCTTCGGGTCCACAAATCTCTCAAAGAGGAGCCGCCACTCCCTGTCCAAACAGTCGAACCAACATTTGCTCTAAAATCTTTTGTACAACGCTCCGAGTTTGTGTCTCAGACAAAAAACAATGGTTAGTTCAGTATGTGGACTGGACACAAGAGGATGAGTTAGTATGATGACTGTTGGGTGACAAAAATAGTTGTTTTCCCCCCATTCTGGGATAGGGAAGCCCGGGGAAAATGTGCAGCGTCAAGTGAAACTAAAGTCCTCGTCAGCTGGTGCAACATGTATGACTTCACTAGCATGTGTTTGTGGAATGTTTTGAAGACTCCTGAGGAGACTTTCAGCCACGATAAAACGAAAACAGAGGTTTGTCACCTGATTATGAGCTTTTCTTAATAGAACAATAGAAATCTGACCTGAAAATTACGAATAAACAAACACAAAGACTTTGTGTTTTTCGAGGAACCTTTTGTTCATCAACCCATTCAGAGCCCATGAAGCCACGCAGATAGTGGGGCTCATTAATGCTTTAAAAACACAGACTGGCCCATTAATGCTGCCTCATCTATCGCCGCTCTCTTGCGTAACCAGTGAATGAGAGCTGACAAATTTAAAAAAAACCATCACAGGCGAGTGAAAACACAAACACGAGCACGGAGACCTAAAAAAATGTGCGTGGTGATACTAGCACCTCTGTTGTGCATATATAAACAACAGTGGATCAGAAAAAAGATAGTAAGCAAATTAAAGCTTAGTCACAAGAATGTATTTCCCACAGGAATGACAATTTTATCCTGTGGGAACAGCTAGACAGGAATTCAGCCTCCACGGAGGACTAGTCTGAACATGCACAGATCTGGCGCTCGCCCAAGTGCCCGGCTAAACCCCAAAGTAGGCGACAGTTCATAAAACTACAGATCACTTTATAATCATAATGACATTACACTCCATTAGAGTGTAAGCAGGTGGCAGGATGAAAGAGCTTTGTGTGTATTTGGTCAGCGAGGGGGACCGACCTGACAGGCTGTGGCATTTTTAAATCCGTTAAAAGCAACTGGTGGCCCCAAATGCAACAAAGGACATGTGTGACCTGTTTGGACTGCTCAGTCACAGAGCCGCTGGTTTGGTTTAGCAGGAGGGAGAGGAAAAAAAAAAAAAAAAAAAAAAAAAAAAAAAAAAAAAAAATCACAGCACTTACATTCCTCTCATGTTCGGAGTTTATTTGAGCATAAATGCATTAGCGGTGCTTTGATAACAATATCAACCCAGGCACACACTTCCTTTTCCCTCCTGCACCAGCGCACACTGGTCCGGTAGCATTTACAGACATCACCGGGAACAATCGTGACACATACCAGCGAGTGCACGGGAGCATTTCACATCCCTGCACGAGAGGTCGGTCAACATGTGACGCCTAAATACACACTGGCCTGCTGCGTCACCTCAGGTTGTTGCTTTCAGTCCCGTGACTTAAGCATGGCACTTCACAGGCCAATGCTCTTAGGGCAGACTGAGGCCAAACAGCTTGCAGGTCCGACTAAGCTGAGCTCATCAGGGAGATTTGCAATGCACATTTTAGATTTGAATGAAAAGCAAACTGGTGTAGCTTCGGGTTAGCTTGGACGTGGGATCAAACTCGGGCTCCTCTCTGCTGACATTGTGAGAATTAGTTATAATGTGCTCTACATGCAAATGCAAACTGATATCAGTGTGCTGATAACAATCATTTGACCTATAAAGCGCCATACGCAAGAAAGTATACCGTGTAAACACAATGTGTCGGCTGCTGGTGAAGCTGCGGAGGAAAGTCATTTTTAAGGTTTTATTTATGCAGCTGCCTTTTATTCAGACCAAATCAGAGTGTGAAAAACCCCGACGCTGACTGTGTCCCCCCATGTTGGAGCTCCTGATGCTGTCAGGCTGGGATTCATGTGACAAAAAGGCCACAGAGGCCATGACAGCAACAAAACCACAGCAGTGCCTTTGAGTAACCTCTCCCCAGGGGGAATCCTCTTACAGCACTTCCCCTAAACTCTTTTCTAAAGAAACATTGTTATGCGCGCATCACTAGAACTCAACAGGTTAAACTTAAAGATGCAGAAAGTGTTAAAAAACAAAGGCTGGACTTTACGGGAATTAAACAGTTTCACTTGAATACATCATCCCATCCTGTTACTTCCTTTTCTGAGTGAGGTCGTTAGACGGAGCAGACAGATTTCTGCAGCTTACAGAATATGTTTGGATTAATCTGACACTTGTTCTCCTGATGCATATACACACAGTTGCTCCAGCGTAAGGCTTGCTAAAAATGGATTAATGATGCTTGTGGTGGCTATCCAAACATAGACTCTACTTTCCTGATAGAGCCGGCACTAAAACAGGGGTAAAGGATGCCTTAATAAGGGTGAGGTGTCTGGACAATGTCTGTTCTTGCTCCCATATAGGAACTCTGTTTCAGTCAGATAAGGATCATGAGCCATCATTGCCCTCACCTTCCTATCCTCTCCAGAGATAAGGTTGCTGAAGGCACCCGTCAGTGAAGCTACTCAACAATCCTTTTATTTTTCCCAGGTTCGAATTTGGTGAAAGACAAAAGCACATTGAGCACGTTTGTCACCTTTCTGACAAGATAACCGACATCTCAGCCCTTTGGTGGGAGACAGAACAGTGCTTGCACATGCTTGTCATTAAGGACGTGTTGATCTGATATTTGGATAAGATATCCAAGTATTAAGTTGGTGGTGTTTCACTGCAGCTACACCCACTGTGGTCGAAGTGAACGGACGCACCTGAAAAGCTCCCACAGCGACGATGCTTTCACTGTCTTGGTCTCGCTTGGTTTGTGTTCGCTTCGCCACTTCTTTGGAAGCTCTTGCTGGACTTGATTTCACTTCAGCTGTCTCCTGTCTGCTCCAATCCACACTCGATAAGTGTGTGTGAGGAGCAGGTAAAGGATGCGCACTCAGACTGAGAGGATGTAAAGGACAAACCAGCGTGAACGCAATTAACAGCAACCTAATGACGCTCACGCTGAGCTGAAATGAGACTACCGGTAATGAAATTTAGGTGAATGAAGCTAAGGAAGCTGAGC
Organism: Copadichromis virginalis; assembly: GCF_057382275.1. Taxonomy (NCBI): domain Eukaryota; kingdom Metazoa; phylum Chordata; class Actinopteri; order Cichliformes; family Cichlidae; genus Copadichromis; species Copadichromis virginalis. The sequence goes on from NC_140636.1 coordinate 15,654,550, forward strand.
TGAGGCATAAAAGAATTGGTCTCGGTCTGTTCCACACAGTGAGGATTTACATCTTACTAATGTAACCTGGTTATCAGATTTTTGGGTTCTGGATCGGATTGGAAGTGGAAAAAAATTGGATCAACACACACTTGCTGCTACTCTTCTACCTACTATTGAGTAGATGAGCAAAGCTTGGTAAAATAAGTCCATCACTGAAGTTTACATGTCCAACCTGCTTTACAGACACAGAGCTTTGAAATTTGATAAGCCAGGATACATTTATGGAAAACACTGCAGGACATTTCGGCTGTATTGCAAAAGCAAAAAAGCAAAAAGCCACACAGTAAGACTGTATTTACAGATACACTGATTCCTCCCAGCAGCTGCAAGGTGGAAAAGAAAAATCTGAATTACATCCTATTCAGGTGTTTGTATATATTGAATGCCACCCTCACCATTAAAACACTGCTGTTGTGTATTCAAGACTATATTTGGAAAATGACTAGCAGCATGTCTAAGCCTTAATTTCAAAATCATCACAATGAGCTAAAAATGCATTTACTGAAAACATGGTGTGTTCTCAGGAAAGTGCGGTCAGTTCCCCGGAGGACGTAATCCCACACATGACATATGGCATACCAGTCACAGAGCACTGCAGGTCCAGCTGGGAGATCTTGTGGTGAAGCAAATGTGCTTCAGGACATTTCCAGTCCCCACACATAGAAAACAACAACAACAATGTTTGAATTGAAAGGGATCAAGAGTGACAATAAACATCCAGCAGCGACCACTTGATCCGCTGCAACAATGGAGGTGTTTAACAACAGCTTCAATACACAAAAGCAGCCCCTGTCCAGCTCGGGGAAACAGCCCGAGGCAAACGGGAGTAAAGGTCTGCACAGAGTGCTTCCTGAGACTTTCATTTGGCTTCTGTCACACGCACAGCAACTCTGCAAACAGCCGTGTTCGGTGTTGGTGCGAATGGTCAACAAGCGGCCGTGACCCCGCTCCGGGTGTGCGCTTTCCTTCAGTTTGACGCCGTTTGGCTTTGGTATGAAAAGATTACACAAGGTTTCCTTCAGTCAAACAACACGAGTGGTTACGTGCTGTGTTATGGCTGTGGACGGTGCAGCGGTCACTGAGGACCGAAAGAGGCCTTTTCTTCTCTGTGAAAACTGGTGGTGGCTTTTGGCCCTCCTTTAAAAAGGCTCTTTGCTTTTCTTTAACAAAGAAAATGTTGGCGCATGAGCACAGCCAACCCAGGGAGAGGTTTAAATGACCAAAGGAAGAAGTGCAATATCACAACGCTTCATTTTTTTGCAGCTCTGACTGCTTAAATGCAGATCCACCTGCTTGCAAAGTTATTGTTGTCTACACCGACGACAGCACCTCTGTGCAAATGTGATTCAGCAAAGCCAGAGCAGTGACCCTGGAAGCCTCTCAAGTATAAAAACAAAACTTCATCAACCGTTTTTCATGCACCAGCTTCAGCAGGGAGCACTTCCCTGAGCGCGTCAGTGCATTTCACTCAGTTCTTCCCTTCTGATGTGTTTGCAGGAGTCTGCAAATCCAGTAGCTGGGACCTACAGAGACAATTGCTGAGTCAGATTTTCAGGTCACTGACAGTAGTGGGGCCCATATACACAACTAATCCTCCATCCACAAATGCCCGGTCAGGCTCTTTTCACAGCACACATGGAAACTAACCCCTGACAATCCCCTTTAACCCCCAACTATCGATGCGCACTAGCAGGCACGCCTCATTCAGCAGTTAATACACCACCGCCTACTAACTGTTACACTTCCATAAAAATACAGAAGTTAGCTTAAACTTACAAATCAGTATATGAAAAAAGTTTCCAAATGTCCTTCAGAACAAAGACAGACGCTTTGATCCCATCACGAAGAGCCTGCGCTTCTTTTTCCTGACTGATGACCACAAACTTCAGTTTCTGAGTTTGGCATCTCTGCAACTACTCCATCCACTACGTAGCTTCTTGCGCCGCACGCCATGCATACCTATGCTGTGACTAAAGTCTGGTTCAGAGAATATTTATGCCACTAGCATACCTCTCATTCCTCTCAGAAAATTAGAAATAGAATTTATTTTTTAATGGAGAAAAAAAGATCAGTGCAAGCTTACAGACAAATTATTCGGACTTTCTTTAGAGATTTTAAAGCTCCAAAAGTCCAGAGTACAGTGACTGTTACACATCAATATCACTTTCTTTAAACAAATAAAAAAGCAGCAGCAAATATAATGAGAGACACTTGGATACTGTTTGTTTCTGACTTCGGGATTTGTGACACCAAACTTAGGACAGTCAGTGTATTTAAGAGCCAATCAAATACATTTCCTTTGTTAGCACAGTGACAAAATAAATCTCATTATCAAGTGTTATCAGTAGTACGACTGGCATGTCAGGGGACTGCTTACACAGCCAAGTGTCATTTCTTTGTCCTTCTTGTGTAAGTGAGAGTCAAAGAAATGTAGTCCCATTGTTATGCGCCTCAGTGAAGGTATGCTGTCACGCAGTTTCTACGAAACTAAGAGCAGATAACCGAGGAGCGACTCTGCGCTGGGGCACAGAAGCCTTTGAACAGCTTCTCTTTTAATGAAGTCAATGAGATTTTTTTTCCAGACTAAAATCTAATCTTTTCAAAGTGCCTCACTTACCTCTCATCCAGTCGACAACTTGCTTTGGCGTCCACTTGGTTATCGGCTCCATGGTGTGCTCAGAATAAAATCAGAGAAAGAGAAATGAGCCGAAATGTGGCGGCGCTGATGAAGAACTCGGAGAACTGTTTTCTGTCACATTCTTCGCTCCAGCTTCGCTCTCAGCGTCTGTTTGTGTTCACCAAATGAACAACTGTGCGCACACTCGACCGGGAGGCTGGACTGAAATCCCCCTCAGGTCCTCACCGCTCGGGCTGGGATTGATGCTGCATTCACGTACTGCCGGGAATACTCGGAAAAATCACAATTATTCCTTAAATGCCCAGTGAGCCCCGGTGATTAATAAAACACTGATACACTTAACAAATATCACAGTTTATATTTTCACATAGTGCAGATGCCTTCATAATAGTGCTTACGTATCAAAAACTAATACCGAGATATGAATTTCGTTACCATTGCATCATGTTTTTCTTTCTTTCTTTCTTTCTTTCTTTCTTGTAATAAACCAATTTTACAATTTTCTAACCAAAAACCACCAGAACGCCCGAGTGGTGATATGAATTTACGGAGAGTACCTGAACGCAGGTTTCCGTGTGTTCGCCGCCCTCATTTGAAAGTGGAGGCGTGAAACAGTGCTGACCGGTTTGTGTTGTGTTGCTTCAGGAGAAAAAGGAAAATACAGAACAATGTGAACAATCATAATTAAAATAGAACATTTTCCTCCGTTTGTGTTGAGCACTTGAAAGGCCTCATAGATATGATTAAGCTATTGACCTAATGTGACACTAGCTGAATTTGTTCTCTTATATTTGAATGAGCAGTCGTCAAAATACAACATCGTGAGACAAACAGGAGCAGCAGAGCTTTGCTTGTGCTTTCCTGGAACCTGAACATGACTCGGCACTGCTCTCTGCTGGTGTCTTGCTTCTTTGCAGCGTACACTCTGCACGCATCTCTTTATGCACACGCAATAATATAAATTAATATTCCCCATTAGCTCATTTAGAATGGACACACTTGTGCAGTGCAGAGAAAATGAAGTGCAGGCTACGTTGGGTCTGATGAGGGAATCAGTTACTTGCGATATTGTTCTTTTTCTCTCAAAAATTATTTTAAGAGCAGAAAATGACTTTTTAAAAGGGGAATTTAAATGCAGAAAAATATTATCAGGACTATGCTGAAGGTCTTCCTTTAAAAATCTTTATTTGTGATTTTTTTTCTTGCATGACAGAACTGGGACATATAATAGGTAACATGATGCAGACTGGGATTGGACAAAGCAGCTGGTTCAGTGGGTTTACAGTGCTGCAACAGGTGGACACTGCACAACAGCACAGAAAGCGTAAAGGTCACGTTATGGGGAATGTGTATGTTTAAAAGTATGAGCCAGGGGATATATAAAATTTGACCTTTCGTGGGAAAAAAGGTGCAGCATCGTGGTGGCTGCAGTACAGTGTTGCTTCTTTGTTGTGAAGTTGTGTAACCCTTTTGTGATTTTTTTTTTTTTTAGAAATTTATAAAACCTCTCAGTCAAACTCCAGCGAGCGACCTTACAAAGAAAACAGCACTGCTCGCTTCTTTGTTTTCTAACCGTTTCAAACACACCTAGAAAGAGTTCGGGCCCTACCCATCAATCCACTATCGTGCAGCTGCACACTCTGCTCTCTAATCAGCTCAGATTAAAGCTCTGCTGTTATTAAACTGGGGCATTCATCAATTTGCTGTCACACATAAACTGGATGCCACAATACACTGTTATACAACTCTCGATTTGCCTGGTCTTCTGTTCTTTGTTCAGACGTGCTGCTTTCCAAAATATAGTTTGAATCCAACCCCTCTCTTTGGTTCACATATAACTAAACCTCTTCATCACCTCTGCATCATAAATATTTCTGCCTCCAGCAAACAAAAACCTCCTCGAGTGGTTACATGCGAGTGGTCCGGACTGAAGAGGATTTAGATGGTGTGGAATTTGGGGAATGGCCTCTTGATAGGATTAGGGGAAAGACTGGTGAAGCCGAGGAATCAAAAAAGTGATTTGAAAAGATGTTGGACTGGAAGGAGAGTCAAATTTTCTTTGTTGCAGGTCAGAAATACAGAAATGCTTTAGAGGAGGAGCTGCAGTACGTACAGTAGTCTGGATCTGCTTAAACACAAAGTTGTCAAATGATTAAAAATCCCGCAAAAAACCAACTCTCTCCTTTGTTTTCTGAATCAACATTTATTTCAGTCTCCAAATACAGGAAGTCCAGTTTTGGCAGAGTATATTATTCTGGCATTTACATTAAAACCAAGTTAATAACGTCATATAAACAAAGACAGGCACATGAAACACCAGCACAGGAAGTCATCCACTTCACCTAAGATGAGAGGATATAAAAGGCTAAAGATGTTGTTTTAGTACAAATTAACCACACTTCCTGCTACTGACAGGTTTGTTCTCTAAACACCGAACAGGTTTAATATAGGAGGGGAAATTTCGCACAGTGTGGCATGTGTGTCGCCATATACTCAATATGTTTGGTAGCAGCTGTGTGGGTGGTCTGACTATATTTCTCACACAGCATGCCCGACTGGGGATTCTGAATGTCATCAAATGACTATAAGCAAGTGTTTGAGGGCATTCCAAAAGCAATCCATAATGAAATTATCTCCAATTTAGATCTTAGCGGCTTCATTTACTTCATTGTTACTGAGAAAGTGTGTAAAATGAAAACTGTTTTTAACACAGCGCTGCTCTTATTTCGACTTTTTGAGGCGTGGTAAAGATCCTCGATGTTAGTGTTGGCGCTGAGATGATTCCTCGCGGTATAAGGAAGGCCTTTGACTGATACAAAGAGAGCAGTGTTGCAGAAACACACTGATGGTCCTTTGTGCTCGGATTGTTGCTGGGGGCTTGAAATGAAGAAGCTATGAAGCCTTAGTCTCTCTGATGAGCCTCATCTTTCATTTTACACGCATACAACTTTCAGACTTTCAAAATAAAAATGCAGGTTAGATCAATATTTCTAAAGATCATCTATGGAAAATGTTCTCTACAACAAGCACTCGTCTGATGCACACAATTTAACCCTTTTATCTCAGTCATTAAGTTAAGCAGTACATATGCGTCTCAGTATATAAATAGAGGTTAATGCAGTGAATGCTCTGTGTCTTTAAAGTGGCAGCTGAGGATCTTTACTACAGTGAGACATCAAAGGATGAAGGGTTTACAGGGAGCTTTAGGGGGCATTCTGTGGATTTGAAGGAACGGTGGGTCTGGCGCTGAGGTACTCCAAAACAAAAACCTGCAGGATCTTATTGAGGTTCTCAATAGTGGAACGGTCCAGGTTTTGCTCGTTGTCATCAAACGTGTGCCACACAGACGGAAAGGGGGAGGGGATAAGGTGAAGGACCCGAACACCTGGCAGAGAGGCACATTATGAGGATCACCAAAGAGAACAACACAGTAAGGGCAACTGCTGATTTAGTTGTTGTGTTGCTTGAGGGTCATACCTCTGTTTAGGAAAGGTATATGGTCATCCAGCACATGGCCCACGTGGTGATTTGGCCAGAAATACTCCACGCTGTTAGGATGGTCCACCAGCTGGCTCATGGAGTGAAGACGCTTTTCTAAGTTTAGAAAAGGCAGAGCAGAAAATAAAAAGTTCAAAGGTTAGTGAAAACACCTCACATGTTAATTATTAATAGTAAAAATAAATAAATAAATAAATAAACAAACAATTTGCTGTATTTTCTTCTTTCAGCTACTCATCTGCCTCTGTTTCCTCCTCAATTCAATTCAATTCAATTCAATTTTATTTATATAGCGCCAAATCACAACATAAGTCGCCTCAAGGCGCTTCATAGATACAGAGAAAAACCCAACAATCATATGACCCCCTATGAGCAAGCACTTTGGCAACAGTGGGAAGGAAAAACTCCCTTTTAACAGGAAGAAACCTCCGGCAGAACCAGGCTCAGGGAGGGGCGGCCATCTGCTGCGACCGGTTGGGGTGAGAGAAGGAAGACAGGATAAAAGACATGCTGTGGAAGAGAGACAGAGGTTAATAACAGATATGATTCAATGCAGAGAGGTCTGTTAATACATAGTGAGTGAGAAAGGTGACTGGAAAGGAAAAACTCAATGCATCATAGGAATCCCCCGGCAGCCTACGTCTATTGCAGCATAACTAAGGGAGGATTCAGGGTCACCTGGTCCAGCCCTAACTATATGCTTATCACACCAACCTATCACACCAACCCTCTGCATCTCCTCCTTCGATACCTCCTCTCAGGTCTTCCTCTTTTCCTCCTGCTCCATATTTAGCAACCTTTGTCTTTTATCTCTCCTCTGCACATGCCCAAACCATCTCAGCCTTGTCTCTCTAACTTTGTCTCTAACTCCTCTCTCCCTGCACCAATCAACATGGCTGTATCTGTCAAGGTACGGCTGCGTGGTGGCAGGATGTAGGACCCAAACACAGGATTTACAACACGGGAAGTTAACTGAAAACGGCAGCTTTATTGCTGGAAATAATTCTACACATTTACAGAAACCATCCCAAAAACAAGGAACTGGAAACCAGAGAACTAGGAATTTACTAGGAGCACAGCGGCAACACGCAGAAAAAAGGATTTATGACATGACAAAGACAGAAGAAAACACAGGGCTTAAATACACACGGGAGTAATGAGGGAAACAGGAGGGAAACACGGCTGGGACTAGTCAGACACAACGAACGGGGAGGAAGCAAAACTGAATACACTGAACACAGAACAAGAAACTATCAAAATAAAACAGGAAACATGAGATCTTCACTGTGACAAGGAGACATGACTGACAAGGGGAATCAGACATGAAACATGGAGACAAGAGTAACTAAACGTGGAACACAGGGCAGGCATAGCGACGGAAAACTAGAGACTAGAAACTGAGCATATAACACACACAGACACGACTTAAGGAGACACAGCTGACAGGGAAGACAGATGAGTAAACATGGAGACAGAACAAAACCTAAACTATAGACGTGGAAGGCAAAGAAACAAAACCTACGAACTTGTAATCACAAAGAACTTTGGAAGCTAGAAACACAAAAGACTAAACCCCGGAAAGCTCTAAATCTAAACACTGGGTCACCAGGCCCAGGACCGTAACAGGATCCATGCAGGTTAACTAGTTTCCATTAACAACCCTTTAAGCCACAAACCCATGACTGTTATCACATTAATTTATTCATAATCTCATTGAAATGTTGCAATTAAAGGATAATGTGTTACAAAGGTGAATAGCTTCTATATGGTGATGACTAACAAGACTCATGTAGCTGCTAATGTTTGGTGATCACTCAACCTCGCTGCACCAAAGACAGCATATTATACATAAAGCATTAGTGAATGATTATTCACCGATGTGCTGAAGTCTGGAGAGCCAGGCTGTTGTGCTTGGAAACTGGTTGCCAAAGCGAGGACTGGGAGCGCCGATCAAATCCAACAACACAAACAGATCCTGGAGGAGCAGAGACAGGACGGGATGAATGATGCCCATCTCTCATGAGAAACTCTGTCTACACACCCCGGCGGTAATTCCCCGTTAAGCAGCTCATTCCCATAATAATCACACCTCAGCGGTGCTGCTTTGAGGTGATTACATCACGTGCTCCACGGTGCTGTACATAAAACACACCAATCTGTCTTTCTGTCTGTCTACACGCATGCACACACACGCTCACACACCAGCAATGTTGGGAAACTTTATCTCCCCAGTTTTTGGATAACAGTTATCTCTTTATAGCGTGGATACGGACATCTATACCGGGTACAGTGACATCATACTTTTATAGAGCGTGTAATAACTTCTGCTCCATATAAAGCCCTCCGAGCCTCCCTGGTGATGAAATAAGTGGCTGTGTAATTCTTTCAAATACAAAACTATTTAAGAAATGCACTTCAGTTGTTCGAGTGTGTAAGAGGAGATCAGGGCTAAGCAGATTGTACTGAAATTGATGTTGGCTAACAAAAGGATGATCTTGAGTGTGCTTAAGTGATTATCCTAATCCTCCGTGATTTGGACAGAGAAGAATTAGGAGAAGTGATGTTTACAATGCCGTGCAGTTGGTTGGTGTCTGCGGCTCCTGGAGGATGCGCGGTGGCCTCCATCTTCTGGGCAAGGTGGCGAGAGCCATACAGGGAGTCTGTGGCGGTCCACTGAAAAAGAGCCTCCTCCCCATCAAAGAAGAGTAACTGCAGGGTCAGGTTGGAATTTAAGCTCTAAACAGAGTAAAAACAAAAACCAGTAGAATTACTTTTTATCCAAGAGTTTTGCTGCCATCTAGTGTTGTTTCATAGGACTTGACAGAAAACTAAGAAAAATGTTTTTCAAGGGAAATATTCATTTTATTCTTTTGCTTCATTGCTCTTTTCTAGAACAGATTTTTTAAACACACGATTTATCAGCTCTCATATTGATTATGTGTCCTCTCGTCCACAGAATGCATTTGAATTCAGTGTGCTTCCTATTTCCACCGTGACCTCTGTGACAGACAGTTGAGTGTGGAAAACACGTCCCCTGGCTGATCTCTCTGTCACAGACGATGTCACTGTCCGCCCAGCAGACAGGAGGCTGAGCTCAGCTGTGGAACAGGAAAAGGGCAGAGGAGCTAGCTGCATGAATGCTAATGTTTTTTTTCTTTTCTAATGCATTAATACTGAGCAGAACAATTAAAACGTGTATGTACTAATTAATTTAAAACATCCAGAATGTAACTTGAAATGTTGCTCTTATCCCGATCTTGAGTTGTAGTGTGGACGCCTGCAGGTTCACAAATGAATATAAAAAATATTTAGTGTTTGAAATGTGTAGGCTACATTTGAGCAACATTTAAAAGCCTTTTTGACATCAGGCATAGAAAGCCAGCAGTGCTGGAGCAGTACCAATAGCTCTGGTCTCACCTAAATGGATTACAGCCTTCATCAATGCTGGTTAACTCAACGTGTCATATCTCTGCTGTGAAAAACGTCTGCATCCTCTTATTCCCTGACTCTGTGAAAGCTCTTAGCAGACGGCACTGGGCAAATTCTTATATTTCCATCATGTAAGGATCAATACGAGCAGTGAATTGATCTTAATAAGTGTAAAACATAGTGTAAAACATAGAGCCAAACTCTCGTATTTTCCTTTTTGCAAGAGATCCTAACTGGTGTTTAAAATGCACTGGTGTACTGGTGGGAGCTGTATTACCACACAATGATGGGCAGCTACGTCAAGTCCTGTGAAACAGGTTATAGCACCACCTGTGGCGGCAATAACATGAAGTCTGTGGACATTTATGCACAACTCACCGATGGTCCCACCGGAGCATTTCAGTCAGGCTGAGTTCTGGACTTTGACTCTGCCGTTGCACAACCTTGATTGTTTTCAGCCACTCTGTTATAGATTTGCCTCTGTTCTTGGGATCATTGTCCTGATGTATGCCCTAGTTTTGGTTGAACCTTAACATTTTACATGATAACTGAGGCCTGTAGAGTCTGAGATAAAGCTCTGGGGTCTCTCTGGCCATTACACGGTCTGACCTCGGTTTGAATTCGGCGGGATGCTCCCTGCTGGGAGGACCGGCAGCTGTTTTGAATGTTTTCCGCTTGTCACTGATGTTTCTCTCTGGAGAATGATGGACTTCCAACTGTTTGGAAATGACCTTGTAACCCTTCCCAGATTGATGAGCAGCAACAGTTGCTTCTCAAAGCTCATCGCTGATGTCATTCATTCCTGGCATTGTGTTAATGCACACCTGAGTCGCTCACGCTGATGATGATCAGCCAATCAAGTGTGACTGATTAGCAGCGCCTGAGCACTTGTCTCTTAATTCCTATATGAGGACGTAGTTTAAATTGTTTTTCACAGTGGTGCGAAATCTTTTCCTAATAACTACAGAGCCTGGGTGTTTAAGATAAAAATATATTATATCAAAGTGCTGCAGGTAGGAAAATTGAATGCTCTTGGTGTTTTGTTACCTCTGGCCAGGTTTCCTTTCAGCTTTCATTTGTGTTGTTGTTGTGTGATGTTGTGTTGTTCATCGTGATTCATGACCACAGTCAAGTCAGTGCTGATCACAACCTCTAAAACACCAAACACATTACAGACTAGCACCAAAAGGCTTGGGTTTCAATGAAACGCCTGTTACTAATAATGTATAATGTACCATTTTAGCTTACTGTGCCCTGCAGCTGTAAATCATGACTTAGAATTATACCTTGTGAGCTTTCAGATCCAGATCCAGGGCTCTTGCCAGCTCCAACATCATGGCACAGGGAACGGCAGAATCCGTGGCTCCTTGGAACTCTCTTCCGTGCCATTGTGGTGGGTAGTACTTGGAGTCGTAGTGACAGGCTAGGACCAGGCGGCGTTTGGCTGATGGGTTCAGGGTGGCAATTAGGCTGGTGAAGGGCAGAGGTCCATATGGTGTTTGTGACACAAACTTGTCCTCTGTAAGGTCCCACTGTGCTCCGAGCGAACCGAGGGTTGTTTTGATGTGCTGCGGACACACACGCAAAGGTTTTTATGTAATTTAGTCTCTCCTTCATCTTATCATCTCCTTACTACTTAGCTAAACCACTGAATATACTGACCTGATTCCTGTTTTGCAGAATTAAACAGCATTTTATTATTACCAGTGGAATTGCATTTACTACAAATGTGGAAAGTGTCCTCCCAGGTGTAAAACATTGTGTTTTTTTGGAGGAAATATAACATTATTTTTACATTTTTCCTGCCATCCAGACGTGTGCACACATGATGATAGTAAAGATGACTGTTCCTCTAGTTAAAGACACAGATCTGGTATCAGATCAACTTACGTCCTGCACAGCCTGGCTGCCAGCAGACCCTGGATACCTGGTAACGAGCAGTGGTCTCAGGTCCCTCTGCCACATTTGCTCTACATCAGTGTGCGACAGGGCAGCGCGCATCTCATCCTGTGTTAGCGTGACAGCTGTGTGGTACAACTGGACAGGACCAAAGAAGCAAGAGATAAAATGAATGGATTCAACTGATACTTAAAATAAGTGGTTGTCAGAAAAACAACAAAAAAGTATTGCTCAGCAGTCCTACGGCTTGTTTTTGTTCATCACTGCAGAGCATAGAACACAACAAGCAATTCATAAACATCTGTTTTCACACAGCGTGTGCAATGGTCCACTTTTTTCCTCAGCAGCTGTTTAATAGTAGCAGAGAAGCCTGTGATGGATTCAAGTTAAGTAACTGTGCGGGTGACGCATAGACTGCTGTTGTGTCATAATGATACGTTCATCCTGTCATGTGACAGGAAAGAGCGCTAAGATTACAAACATGGGGAATTTGGATGTTTCATATATGCAGGAACTTTGGGGGAGGAAAGAATAAATGTAGCTTTTTTAACAGAAAAAATAAAGGAAATATGAGCTATGAGTAACTTGATCATATGGTAAAGCTGTTAAATAAAAGACAGTGTCCTTAATAAGCTGTGAAAAAAGCCTGTCGGGACACAAGAGCTAATTAGAGCTTTGAGAAGAGACACAAGTTTACAGAGTGGCTCCTTTAAAAAAGCAAGCATCTAATGAATAGACAGGAGGCAAAGACAAGCATAGTTGTTAACATGGAATTACTCTTCTTTAGTAAAATGCCAGTTTGCTGTTTTGTGCAAACTATAAGAGTCAGTTCAATGACTGCTGATTCACAGTCGTGGCCTAAAAAACCGCATTGATCTTCCAATCAGTCCTGTTTCATTTGGTCACAAAGTTCACCTGCTGAGAAACACTGTTGTCCTGGTAACAAACAGGGAATCGGGGGGGAAACAGCTGAGAGTAAATATCAGAGACCAATCAAAGCCCGCGTCTGTGTGCGGCTCCATTTTTTCTATTAGGCCCTCAGCTAGTACTTAATTGGGAATGTGGTGGAAACGAGCAGCACTCCAAGGTTATAAAATATTTATATAGATTCAGAGCTTAAAGGAATAATATTAAGGTTATTATCAGTTGATGTGGTCATTATTCACTTAATGAATTAGTCATTTATATTTATGTTATGTTTGTTGGAGTTGGAATAAATGGCCGAAGCAACAAACTGACAGATTAACTGACTCTTTGCTTCGGCACTGCTACATCTGCAGAACCAACAACAACATTTGCTCTTCTTTGCAGACAACAACAGAAGATACGTTCCCCAGGTCTGTTTATTTCAGCGGAGGCACAAATATTCACTTACAAAACCTGCTCCCAGTACGTCTTAAGCCCATAGTGGCTGACTCATACAGCAGGCCTGTGTTTGCAGAGGGAAAACTATAATTATGTGGTCACACAGACTGAATACAGCCCTTCAAAGAGCTGGGGCTCACTGAGCTCATAGAGGGTTAAAAGGGGGTCCACTTAAGGTCTATAAATACCAAGACCCACAATTGGAGGATCAATGATGATGGCTGTGCTGCCATAGCAACCAAGCACAGGGGAGAGGAGAAGAAGAATATAGATGAAGAAGATTTATGTCCAGGGATACCCTGGTGTACCTCAGGAGAATTACACAACAGTGTTAAAAGCGCAGGGGATTGTTCTAACGTCATGAACACATATTTCACTTAATTATAAAGATGTATCCGATTACTTGAGAGCCTCTCTTTTTCTCTTATGGAGTAATGTAACAGCAGTAACGGTGCAGGTAACCACAAACAATATAATCACAATATAAAGACATTAACATGCTAAAATTACTATTATTTTTTTTCTACATGGTTAATTATTAGTCCCAAAACGATCAAATCATTCAGCACAGATGCTTTTAAATGATAAAAGCATCACAAAGACAGGAAATAATGACAGTAAGCAGTCATGCTCGTGTCGAAAGCAGGTTACTGATGGTCAGAGTAAACACAGCACGTGGTAAGTTCTTATTTTAATGGATTCATATTTGGAGCAGATTTCTCTCAGCGTTTAAACACATGACTGTGAAGCAGTACCACGGTGCATTCAGGCCCAGAACGCGAGCAGATCCTTTGAATATATTTACCTTTTCTTCTGTCCATGGGATTCCGTTGGTGTAGTGGATGAGGGTCACGCAGACAGCCACAGTGTGAAATAAAGACATTGTGGAGACAGCGTGGCTTCGATCAGCCACTGATGTAGTCGCTCCTTTGCACATTCCTGTCTCTCCTCTGTGAAAGCTTTCAGATCATGTGAAGAGCAGGAGGGAGGACTCTAAACCGCAGCGCGTCACCGTCTGTGTGTGTGTGTGTGTGTGTGTGTGTGTTTTTTCCACTCCCAGGAACCGCATGGGTGCCTGACACAGTGACCCCAGAGTCATTTGATAGGTGCTCATTTTGAGCAGCAAACCGCACATTCTGTATGTTCATAAGCTGCAGGTCACAGCGTAAAGCCCAGCCACGTGAACGGGAGCTTTACTCTGGTGCACCATCCTTATTGTTTTATGCACACAATTTATCGTAAACACATAACAATGAAGTATATTTATGATGCTTAAATGATGTTTTAGTTTTCATCTTTTTTAATGCATTATTTTGTTGCTCTCTGTTTTTTGATGGGATTATGAAAGCATTGCCATTTAGAGATGCAGCTGCATTGTTCCAGTGCAACTCCTGATCTGTGTTTATGGAGTCACGAGCTCTGTGCGCATTAAAATCGTTAAACTCACGTGCTTGTGTTTGGGTTTTCTCTCTTGTAGATAGGATTTCCTGGGTTCCTATGAGCCCCTCTATAACCCCCCCCCCATAGCACCCCAGTGAAAACCCGGTATGTTCAGGGACATATAGGAAATGAGTTATCAGCCACTTGTCACCGCACACTGGTACAGGGGTGTGTAGGATTAGCATAGTGAGCTCTCATAGCAACTTTACATTTTATTTTTCCTTCGCTTTCGGGAGGACACGTGAACCCAAACCATGACTCACTGCATTAACAGATCCTTAGGCTCCCCCCTCCCCAATAGGTTTCTATTTATTTTAATTAAATAAATGCATAATTTTTCACCTATAATGTTTTTAAGAATACGCCCTGGCAAAAACAAATAAACACAAAAATATTTGACGAATTTCCTGTTTATATTATATTAGTATTATTATTTCTTAATCTAATTAAAATGTTCTATTATTTAGCTACTTTTTGATATTTTTTCTGACCGGCGCTCCAGACGTCATCTACCACGTGGTGTCTTTACCACGTGACCAACCCGGAAGCCTGCACCGTGTGTTTGGCATGTCAACATGTCTGAGAGGAGTCTCCTGCTTTAGAGCTTCATTTTTCTAACCGTAGGGTTTTTTTCTTTGCACCATGGCGCAGGAGGTGTGCGGCCTGAAGGCGCAGCTGCGGGAGAAAGAGGAGGAGATCGCAGCTCTGAAGAACAAACTGGCGCAACTGGAAAAGGTGCGAAAGTGAATTCACGTCTGTGTATCGGTGTGTTTAGGTGTGTGTATGTGCCTGATTTCTTGTGTGGCATTAACGGTGCAGTTATAACGTGAGCATAATGGGAGCTTAGTTTAGTGACGATATCGGGGAAGGACGTTATGTTACTCCAACACCTCAGAGTTTATCCGGCTATCACAAGGTGTCGCCACAGCAACCAGCTGCATAATTAATATTAAATGCATCATTGAGACAAGAGTTCATATTCACCTGATCCTTACAATCTCAGAGTTTAAGATGAAAAGTTTGCATTAATTCTTATAAAATAAGATTCCCCATTGTAGGCGTCTAATTATTATATTATTACCTGACGTTTTTAAACCTTATTTTAAATAAAAAAAATCCCTAATATATTCATTTATGTGAGCCTACAATTTGTTTTCTCCATCTAACCATGTTTATTGATCGTTTATCTTATCTTCTAAATATGTCACCTATTTGTGCTTTACTTTAGCCTGCCTGTTATTAATTATTATCTCTTTCTAACATTTAATCTTTGACCTTTGCTGGTCAAACCTTTTTATTTCCTCCTGTTTTCACATGTTTTGAATTAATATCATTCAATCCAAAATCATCCATTTTTTAAGAACATTTTCTGTTCGCCCAGATGATCCAAAGTTTGGACATGATTTCTTTGACATTCCAGCTTCATGGATCAAATACTTTCCTGGATTTTTTTAAAGACTCATCCAACTCACTTTCTGACCTTTTTTCATAGACTGAAATCTTTTGAACATGAATAGCTGGAAAGCTGTCATGAAAAAGAGTGAAATGTTCAAGTGAACCAGGATCTGTAATTTAATATAAATGCATAAAACATGTCTGAGTACTGGCTCTTTAACATAAGGAAAAATCAAAGTAAAAATTCAATGAGAGTGGTCACATGGTGCAGCTGTAATCTGAGTGCAGCGATACATTTGTACATCAGAGTTTATCGAAAAACACAAAATACTTCAAAACCTTAAAAAACACATCTGGATTGATTTTAGAGGGAAACTGTGGAAGACTTTGGTGAATAAAAACTATGCAAATGTATTTGGTGTGACATCAGAGCCGAGCTGCATCGGTGGAGCTACATCAGAGAGTGACGCCCCTTACTCCGCTCACAGGCAAAGCGGCTCTCACCAACGAGGACATCATGCGGTACAGTCGACAGCTCCTCCTGCCCGAGCTTGGTGTGCAAGGTACGGATGGCTGCAGATTACACTCGTCTGATGTTCAGAGCATTGTACCAAGTGAGGACTGATTATCTGCAGGTCAGCTGAATCTGTCCAAGACATCCGTGCTGATTGTGGGCTGTGGAGGACTGGGCTGCCCCCTGGCGCAGTATCTTGCAGCAGCAGGTGTTGGTAGGTACGCTTGTTGATTAGAGGACATCACCACCAAAGTAATCAGCTCATTAAAAGTGGCGTTTACTTAAAATAATGTTGAGCCATAAAAAGTTAATTTTTGGTGAGTAAAACGATTAAAGCTGAAGAGACAAGAAAACGTACGGTATAACATTTAAGATTTAACATTTAGTGAATTGAAATAAGAGAGAGTTATACTACCTGTTTTCTCAGGTGGGGTGTCAGGCAAACTTTGGATGCATAATTTAAAAGTTTGTACCTTATGAGTATACTCATTGGTATCAGTGTTTGATGAGTTTTAAAGCCTTTCTTGCCTCCCCAGGTCGCCTCGGCCTGCTAGACTACGATGAAGTGGAGCTGAGTAACCTGCACAGACAGGTGCTTCATGGGGAGGAGAACCAGGGCCAGGCCAAGGCGCTCTCTGCTGCCAGTGCAGTTCAGAGGTACAGACTTGGTACTGTTTTATTGCTGCAATCAAGTGTCTGCATGTGAACAACTGCTAATATCTATGCAAGAAACCAGAGACTGGGTATTTCTCTTTTTAGTCCTGGTCACTTTAAGGAAGCCTTGGTTGCATGCAGGTAAGCGTGAAGGACTAAAACATAGTGCAGTGGCCACAAAACCACCGTCCTTCATCCCAGCACAGTTTAAACTCTTATTCTTCATTTAGTTCCTACATTCAACAACAGTAACGACATCTTACTTTGACATTTGCTGTCAGCCCTGCAGGCTCAGTCTGACACGATAGGCGACGGCTTCCCAGATTGCTCTCTGTGTACACTGCGTATAATTCGTGGTATGCAGATGTGTAGAGAATACCAAAATCATCTAGGACTTCAAGTATGATAGATTTTTTGAGTATACTGTTACTAATCTGTCTAAAAATGCCCTCCCGCCCCGAACTGGAAACAGAGACCTTACTGTTTGGATATTATTAGTAGATGTTCAGTAACTGTGATAATTAGTGTATTTTATGCTTTGTGCAAACATTGGGCTGCGTTATAATGCACACCGGCGCTTTCCAGTCTCACCACAGGTTATATTTGGTTTTGTATTTCACCCCAGTCTACAAATATTTTGTAAACATGTTATTTTAGAGACAGCTGTTTTTGTGCCTTTTTGCCACACAGTAGGCCTTCTGTGGTTTCGCGCACACGTCTTTAACCTACGGCCACACGAGGGCGTCAGTTCGCTGACTAGCAAAGAACTGAAACATCAATTTAATGCTGGGCTGCACTTGTTCCCCAGTTTTATTGAGCCTTGTTGTTAATAATTGCTCTTTAATGATCGTTTCTTGCATGCACGATGCAAATGACGTGCGACTGTAATGTTTGTCAGTGTTTTTCCTCTGCGTTGGAAGTCGAGATGGCAAAGATGGAGAAGGAAGGAAGCACGAGCAGGTTTCCGACAGGTCTGCTGCCACAGTCGGGACTCACATGTTGCGTTTTTTTTGCTTTCTTGGCTCTCGTGCTGCTGCAGGACAGTTAAGGTGTTTGTATTAAATGTGCTGTTTATGCAGGACACAGACTTTATAGGGAATTACTTGAATCTGCATTTATCTCTGCAGGTTAAATTCCACTGTGGAGTGCATTCCCTACCACCTGCAGCTCTCGCCGGAAAACGCTTTACAGCTTATTCAACAGTATCCTCTATTGCACAGACCTCTACTTGTAAAATCATGAATATGTCACATAGCTGCTATCTGCCAAGTCTCGTTCTGTGATTACTTATCAGCGCACATGAAGAGAAATTCAGAAGAAGCTGTAAGTAATGCGTGTCTGATAAACCGCGAGGACGCCTTGACTTCACTGACCTCATATATGACATTGTGGCTGATTGCTCAGACAACGTCCCCACTCGTTATCTGGTGAACGACGCCTGCGTGCTCAGCGGCAAACCTCTCGTGTCGGCGAGTGCCTTACGGATGGAAGGGCAGGTAAGGTAGAAGGCAGACCCCCGTTTTCCTCATCGGTGCAGTGGGTACAGTATGCGGTATCTTTTGTGTGTCTGCAGTTGACGGTGTATAACTACCGTGGAGGCCCCTGCTACAGATGTCTGTATCCAGTGCCTCCACCTCCAGAGACGGTGACCAACTGCTCTGATGGAGGAGTGTTAGGAGTGGGTGAGTCTTGTTCCCTCACCTTCCCAGAGGCCACAGTCGGTGTAAATGATCGTTCTTTATAATATTTCCCGCTTGTATTGAAGTTCCAGGGATAATGGGCTGCTTCCAAGCTTTGGAAGTCCTCAAGATTGCCTCTGGACAGGGCTGTATCCTTTTTTTCTTCACCTTCTTGTTATATATAGTTTAGTTATTGTGCTTCTTTGCATCTGAGCTTTTTTGCTTAGTCACCAGAATTGATTAACAATGAGCTGCTGAATGATAAGGAGGGGAAGGGAGATTTTTGTTTGCATTCTCTGAGTTGACTATTTATTTGCCATTGTCATGTTCTCGTGCTGGTACTGAGAGTCACGGGAGAGAATAGACGCACCCCGTCCTGCCTTCTGTATTGCATTGTTGTACTGATGCTAACACCTCCCGTGATGCGTCAGCCGGGAAAGTGTTGCACCATATTCCCAGCAAAATCCCCGAATGTTGCTATGGCTTTTAATGTACCAGTGGGAGACGTGCCAGACTCTGAACCTCTGAATCGAGCGACACGGTGCTTCTCAGAAGTAAGTAGCCTTGTTAGTAACCTTGACCGGGCGTGCCAGCTTCCTGCGGCCAGCAGCTGGTGATGTTTGACGCCCAAGATGCCAGGTTCAGGTCGATCAGGCTGCGGCCAAAGCAGGCCGGCTGTGCTGTATGTGGAGAAAACCCCAGCGTGACCCGGCTGGTGGACTATGAGGCTTTCTGTGGATCTGCTGCCACAGACAAGGTTGGTCATAAGAGAAACTCACGGAGTTCCTCATTTTCTGCAGTCACGCCCATTTACGGAGGAATGCTGGTTTTTGAAGGTTTCAAACGTGTTTCCTAAATCAACTTGATTTATATTAAAGTGACATTTTTAAAAGTGCAAATAATTATCCCTAATTCTCTGAAAATTCTCTTTTCAGTGCCGCAAACTAAACCTGCTGTCCAAAGAGCAGAGGATCACAGTGCAGGTGGGGATTATATAGTGCAGAGCGCTCGGTCATTGCGTGACTCCCTGTATTTAGTGCTGTTTATTATATGATTACTCACAATTTTCTCAGTTTTCATGCGCATTCATAAACTGATTGCATCTCGGTGCTGACCCAGCCCCAAATGGGAAATGACTTAAAATGCGCCTGTAAATTTTCTATGGGAAAGAATAACACGTTCTCTTTGGCACCGAGCGCAGGAGCGTGGATTGCATCTGTTTATGTTTCTGCAGAACTGCTGCTTTGAAACCCACTGAGTCATTTAGCACAGAGATGGGGATCATGATTGATTGGGGTGCAGCTGAGATTGTGCAAGAGGCTGCAGTTAGAAACAGTTTTGCTTCCTGTGAATTAAGGAAAAACTGTTAAAACGTTCATATTACTCTACAATTACGAGTCCAGGCACATGAGTAATTTTGGTTTCCCTGCTTACGTAGAAATCCACGCCTTTCCCCAAAAAGCGAAGCCGCACCTCTGTAATTGTAGCAGCTGGTAGTTTAAGTGTATTAAGGGCTGTTTTAATGTGATTCCAGGACTATAAATCGATAATGGACAGTGAAGAGCCCCATCTCCTGTTGGATGTACGCCCTCTGGTGGAGGTGGATATATGGCACTTAGCCTCCTCTCTCAGTATCCTTTAAGACACAAATCGTTCTGGCTGCACCATAATCGTGTATTTTCTCTTCGTGCGAGCCTCGTGTCTGTGTGGCTGTTCGCCTTACATTGCTGCCAGATATTCCACTCTCAAGTCTGGAGGAGAGGAAGAGGGAACATCTCCAGTTACTCCGGGAGAGAATCAGCCAGCTGAAGCACCAGATGGCAGGTGACTGCCAGCCGCCAGGTAACACAGCAAAAACACCATTTAGGGTGTGTTGTTTGAAATGAACGGGCACGTACAGTCACTTGTGCATATTCAGAGGCCACTGTGTAGTCTCACACTGCTGGGCCAGAGGCTTATTTTGGACAGCTAGAAACAGGCTGTAATGGGGTTGCTATGTGAGGCCTTTTCCAAAACAAGTACAGTCAGCCTGTGCAGCTGGCCCGCTTTACAGAAATTAACATTCAAAACATTATTTTGGTGACGTTCTTTAATCAGTGAGATAAATTTAGCCTGGACTTTACTCTGTCTCGATTTTTAAATATTCACCTGCTTGTACCTGATGTTGTGTTTCAACCAATCAAACGTAATGAGTCCACCAGTCTCTCTTGACTTCTCTCTCCAGTTTACGTGATCTGCAAGCAGGGTAACGATTCTCAGAAGGCCGTGCAGATTCTGGAGAAGATGAGTGGATCAGAAGTGGACCGTGTCACCGTAAAAGACATCTGTGGGGGCCTCACGGCTTGGGCGAGGGGAATAGACTGCACTTTTCCGCAGTATTAATGCATTTATTATGTTTTTACTGTTAATAAAGGCTGCTTTCTGTTTGTTTCTCTGTTGTTCTTGGCTTTCTTTAAACTGAGCATCCTGATTAGAGAGAGGCTGTTTGTAATGTTCTCAAATGAAAAATCTCACAATGCAGTGGAACTGTTGGACAATTTCCTGAAATTTGTTCTGTAATATTCCGAGTATTAGTTAAATAACATATTAGCCCTTCAAAGTTAATCTATTCATAGACAACGTCCCTTTATCTTAAGCCGAGCGCACTTTAGGTAATAAACCTCGACTTGTATGAACTCCTTCAGTGTCCCCTTGCGACTCTTGCTTCCTACTTGGGAGAGCCATTTATTACAATTCGATCCGGGTCATGTGGAGTAAAGTTTTTTTTTCTTTTTTTTTCTTTTGGCATGACCAAGTTGAAATAACGGAAAAGAAAAGGCACATGCGCACTGGTTCGAGCTCGAGCGGAGGCGCCATTGCTTCACATGGTGTGTAGTTCAAGTTTTCCTCCCCACTCATGGAAAGTCAGTTATGCGGACATAATAAAAAGACTCCAAGCCCCAGCGACGGTCGCTGCTCTTTTTCTCGTCGAACAGGGGGAGTAGTCACAGCTGGAAGGATAATAAGATGCGCATGAATTTACAATCTGGAATAAAAGATAAGAGAAAATTAATGCACGGAGCGGCTCGTCTCAGCGAGACTCGCTGCAAAACTAAAGTTAGTATGTGTGAGCTGTGGGCTGTGCCGGAGTGCTTTCTGTGTGACTTGTAACAAAGTGCAGAAGAATAAAGTTCCGACTGTGCTTCCCTCACTTGATGGAGTCGAAAAGTTTCTTCAGCCCTCTCACAATGGATCGAAAAGCGCCCTGCGCCGAGAGCGAAGGTAAAGTATCCTGTAAGAAACGTTTAACTCGACGTTTGGCTTTAACCCGACTGTACCGGGAGAGAGAGTGTTCAGCGGCCAGGCTCAGAAAGCGCAGATTCGGGGCTTGTATAACTTGTTTTGCTGGCATTCTCGGCTCGGGTTGTGTTCTGCCAGCGAGCCAATCGAAAGTGGGAGGGGAGCAGATGTTCAGAAGCCTCGGTTCCAGATGTTTGTGGGGTTTGAATCCGTACAAACACACAAGTGATGCCCTTTATCGACGTTTGCGCGTCTTGTGGCCTGCTGTTTTGGCGTTTTACGCGCTCGCGTACAGTCGCCTACTTCCAACTTTCTCACAGTTAGCACAAGTCGAGAAATGTAGCGAGAAAATTTAAAATAATTGAAATTATAGACAAGCCCCAAACTTTGGGGGCGTGCTTTGCTCCGAACCTTGCAGATAATAATAAATGACTTTATATTTGATTTGAAAAAGCTCTGAATAAAGATTTGTGACAAACGTAAAATGAAACGTCCTCTTAGTGAATCCAGCTCAGCGTCTTTACACTGTAAGAACAGCAGCTGATTCATTCATACACCCTGAATGCTTTTCACAACTGTTTTCAGATATGAGAATGCTTCTCGTTAAAAAGTAGTGTGTGTGTGTGTGTGTGTGCGTGTGTGTGGTGACAGGCTTCCTGTGGTCAGAGTGGATTACTGACTTCACTAAGGAGAAGGAACAAAACTCCAGGATATGAAGTGTGTTGCTGTGATTTCACTGCAGAGGCCTGCGTATTGTTCAGACACTTCTCCTCCATCACCTGTCAGTCTGGTGACAGAGCTCGGGCGGTGTGAGCTCCAGCGGGTGGATAGGCTGTTAGTTTGAAAAGGACAGTATCATTTTGACAATAAACTGACTGTTACTGATGAAGACCAAAGATTCCCCCTACCAGGAGTTCATCCACAGAAACCCAGCTGTGCTTTTTTCTGCCAGCCCTCACTGATTCCTCCACTGTTCAGACGTTTACGTTGCAACTGGAAGAAACCCAATGTCTGCCTCCTCTCCCCCATCCTTACCTCGAGCCTTCCTCCACTCTGTCCATCTGCACCACCCGTCCTTGCCATCCACCCCGTCTGGACCCATCTACACACGGCTGTCCAACGGCAGTCACAACGCCCCCAGCCCCACCAGCTCCCGCAGCTCTTTCCATGGGGTGTCCTTCCTGCTGCAGATCGGACTGACCAGAGAGACGGTGAACCTGGAGGCCAGTGACCTGTCGCTGTCTGCTGTGAAGGACCTGGTGTGCTCCATAGTGGATCAGAAGGTAGGGACGTCTTCATTCATTCTTTATTATACTTAACAGTCTATTTTCTGTCATAAAGGACGTGCTTCACCTTCATTGTTTTCTTTAATCTCTTCTGAAATGAAGTGTATTGCACAAAAACAAGCTCGCTATCTGCAGGGAGCTTGTTTTTCACAGTGCAGCCGTGATATCAGAGGCTCAAGAGGACCAACGTGACGAAGCACCAGCATGTGTTTTGCCATCTCCTACCATATTCATCTGTTTTGGTTTTGTTTTCCAAAGCAGACATCTGCGCCATGTGGCTCCCAATGAGTCAAACGCCGCAGAAGCATGCACACAACAGCATCGACGCTCCTCCAGTTACGGTCTACTAGCGCCTGTTATTTATGCTGCTGTGTAAGGTCACTGGACACGATGCAAGTGCAAGTACAAACTCATATGCACGCGCATATATGAAGTGGTTTTGTGCCCGCTGTGCATCTCGAAGCATTTTTTTTCACATGGTATTGGTGAAGGAGTTCAGCCTCAGCAGAAGAACCGGCTTTAAGCACAAGTATAGGTTGCATCTTTCAACAAACGAGTGCTGTGGCGCGTTTACCTCGCCTTACTTTCTATGTTCTTGTTGTTTTGTGGTGAAACTGGTCAGAAATTTATAGTCATACTGCATGTGCGTGTGTGGGCGCTTTTTATAATGTGTGAAGTAAGAATGAGGGTTAAACATTTTAATTTCCTTCATCTGAAACAACCTCATATAAGCACAGCAAAGCCGCAGTACCCCAGATGTTATGGCCGTCATGTGAAGTGGTTTTCTTGTCCATAATCATATAATAATTACAAAAAGGACAAAAATAGTATTTGGTATAAATTGGAAAGTTAAACACTGTATTTGCACAGTGAAAAAAATCGTAGTTCATATTTATCTGCTAAATGTGTGGCGTTTCTAACCATTTATAGGTGCTCTTATAGGTGCTGTACTTAACAGTTGTGAGGGATTAATAGTATGCAAAGCCTATTGGAATAATGAAATGGCTTCTGTGTGCATGCACATGTTTAACCTCTTGCAAATAATGATGATTACTCCATTTGTGTGTGTAATTATCATTGAGTGCATAAAAAGAGAGGGTGATTAAAAAAAGCACTTTCATCAGCCACTAGAATCTGAACATTTATGTAGGTCAGAGCCGCGCTGGTCTTTGAAGTCATGATAATTACAATTAAAAAGGAAAAAAAAAGGAATTAGGAGCAAATTTGTGTGGAACAAATGGGAGACTGTGCGGGAGCTGTGTGCGCCGAGCCCGCGTCCTTTGCTTCGTGTTGTCCAAGTTGACATTCCAGAGGAGCAGGGTAATGTTGTTGTTCTTTACGAGGTCTGCTGATTCTCACTAGCTAGCTGGTTATGAACAGTTCTGGTTCACAGAGCAGAAAATCTCATCGCTGCACAAATTTGCATGGATCTCGTAACATATTGGTGCAGAATGTGCAACAGGAAAAGGTGAGGAAACACGATGCTTTAGAAACACACCTTAAAGAAAATCAGTGCAGCGCCTGCATTTTGAGTTGAGATCCAACCGAGATAAGGTCCGGCTTTATCTCTGTATCACATGCGTTCATTCAAAGATGGCGGGCAGTCTGATAAGATGTGCCAGGTGATTATAAAATTTATGGCCAGCAGTCATGCGAGCCTATAAACATCTAACCACGCTGTATATCTTTTCATCATAATATACTGTACATCATCACCACAGAACACATCCAGTCTGTTCATCCACATTAGTGTGCAGTGCTTCTATTAAACACTGCCAGAAGCAGTGCACTGCTTCAACTATTTCATGAAATCCAGCCATATGGCTTTGATATCAGTGGAAAATATGACTGTAGGCCTTGTGTGCTTTCAGTCCATCCCTGCCTTCTTTTCTAGAATATGCATGACAGCGGTGAGCGATACAGAGTCCGCTCATCCCGGCCAACTTTCCCAGCTGAGGATCTCTGACCTTAGCCGGTCTAGCCGTTGACAGCAGTCCCAGGATGTCTCCAGTCAGCACAACTTCAGGTGTCTGTCAGCGCGGCCGAGGCAGGAAAAAGCGTTCGACTTTATGTTGTAATATCTGCGCGGAGATGGAGTTTGGATGGAAGCGTATTCCCCCTCTGTGGTGCCGTTTCCTCCGCTGAGAGCTGGCCTGCTTCACCAAGTGACTCACCGCTCAGCCATGCAACAAACAGGGATGCTTATCCCAACTCAGATCTGTGCAGTTCAGTGTCAGCCTTTCTGCTGTGTCAGCTGTTGTGAGCTTTCAGTGTAGAATCTGGTTGCTTACAAACCACAGCGGATATAACATTGACGTCTTGTTAGTCGATACATTTGTATTCAAACGGCTGCACAGTCTGTCCACCTTTGTGCTGATCATCCAGGTCTGGCCGCTGTGCCAGCAGGGCGGGATGGCAACTTGGATCCACTTTTCTTTCTCAGCGGTGTCCTTGAGCTCTTTTGTTTAGATAGCATAAAGAAGTCGATGCCCTACTGTCTGCTGTCTGAGCCAGGGTTTTTTCCCTTTAGACAGCCAGCTCCTATCTCCCACTGACCGGCTTGATTAGTAAACCAGGACTTAATGAGTCCCACTAACAGAATATCTTTTGAATTATTGCTGTTATTACAGGTTGTTGTGAAGGTTTTATGTGATCTGCCTCTTTAGACACACATATTGTCTCTAATCGGTACGTTATGTGCTTTAATATTTAAGATAGAAAAATGCTTGCAGCGCATCGCTCTGCACAAACACTCTTCTGCTGCAGTTGCTCTAGGAGGGTATCGTGAAATCTGCAGTCACATTCCTTTGGTATCTCCTTAAAGCTTGTGATCATAGCTTAAGGATGAAAAACTTGTTTTCTGATCAGCAGAGTGCTTTACTTTGCTATAGTTTTCCTTTTGAGCTCACTTTTATCTGGAATATACTGTATTTCTAGTCCAGCTGTGGCTCTGAATCATGCCTCAAAGGTTAATATTTAGTAAACTATCCTTATAGTATTGAATGAGTCTCTCTGTTTCACATGGGGTCGTGCAACCTTTTATAATAGCTGCGCATTGTATAGTTTTTCTTCGGCTCATTCTTCTTCCTGCTAAACACCCGACCAACCACATGACTTGGCTGCTTCTACAGAATAGATTTTCTTTCTGTTCTCTGTGTTGATGTGAAGTTGGTTTTGATAGTAGCGGTTTGGCTCGTAATTACCAACTTATAGTGGTTAGGTCAACCTTATTCTTGCGCACCCTGACGCTGATAAGTTCAGTCTTTTAGAGCAGCTTTTGTGGTCACTGCTCTTGCGATCTGCTGAATGCTTAAAAGTGTAACTTTTTTATTGTCACCACTTGGCACAAGAGCATCAACCCTAAGCCAGGCTCCTTGAAGACTGTGAGAAAGGAGGAGGGGAGCCAGCCGTAGGGTGGAGGAGACCAACCCCTGTCAGGGTACGAAGAAGCCCAGATCTAACCCCGCGATGGCTCCCTGATCACAGCCTTGTTTCACCAGCCGGGTCCCGACTCCTCTGGTTTTGGGGGTTTGATGAATGGCGTGAGATAAACATCCAAAGCGTCCAGTTGTTGAATGCTTCCTGTTTGGTGTCGCCCAAGTCCTCTCTAGCAGCCAGCAAAGGGAGCAGCGTCGGGACAAAAGTTCACGACTCCCAGTTAGCCAGCTGGTCAGCCTGGTGAGCCAGTCAGCTACAGAGCATTCTTCTTTGCCCAGGCATTTTTGGAGGATGATGTGATGTTCCTGGGTATGGGTGGGATTCGAGTGTTATGAAACTCAGACGCGTGAGGCTAAATTCTTGCTGTGGTCGGAGTGAATATTTGACAAGTTGTAAGGAGCGCTGTAATGCCGATTTCACGGTTAACACAGATTAGTTTTCATTCCTGTTCAACTGTATTTAGTGCAACAATAGAATTTTCTGATGAATGTCGGCAGCAGCACGTTTGATATGTTTGAATTTACAGGGGAACTTGGCATCAGTTAAAAGTTTCTCTATCAAAGGCGACGATAAAGTTTAGCAGGAGGAAGGAAATTAGATTTTATTTGGCACTGGAGATGGAAAGAGAGCATGTTAGCTTTATGAATACTTTAATTTAGCCCTTAGGATGTTGATGCTTTTTCACTACAGCTGAAAATGCAATGAAAGGCCTCAGCCGCAGGTTCCCCCATTGGTTTTGTCAGCACTGTAACTCCCAGTCTCTGGTTCAGAGCTCTGCAGCTGCCTCTGTAATTAGCCAGACAAAGACCTTTTTGAGTCAGAAATGGGCCGTGTTGGACAACACACAGGAAAAAAGCAAAGTATTATAAAAACAGAAGGGTTTGGATCGCTCTAAACCTTTGAGTAATATCACTTACATGATGCAAGGTAACAGCTGGCGGAGAAAACAAGATCAGCTCAGAATTCTCCTCCAAGATTAATTAGACTGAGTTGCAACAGTGCAGAAGATTTGTGTTGGTCTGCATTCGTACGTGTACGGGACAGCGAGGCCTGGGAATGGAGCCATTTTAATACCCGCGGGCTCCGCGAGATATAGAATCTGTCCTGTGCTGAGCGCACAGGAGGCCCTGTAGGAAGCATGGGCACATTATAAAAATGCTGTGCAGTGAAAGATTTGAATAATGACTAAAACTGCTGTCAGCAAACTGAGCTGGAGCTTTACAAACAATAAACCGAGCTATTGAACGTAACATGACGCACTCATGACAGTGACAAAACACTGAACAGGTTCCTGCCTTGCACTTCCTGTCACCACTGCACAGATCTACAAACAGCTGTCTATGTAGCTCCCCCTGTTAATACTGAACTTTTTCTTTGACTGCCATTAATAATTAAGAATTTTTTAATAAATCATGCTTTGATAATTGTTTTTTTGGTGGTTTTTGTTTTAAAAACACCTTTTCCAAAGGAGCTGTTTTTTGCTTGACCAAAAAATATATATTTGTGCCTCACGGTGAAAGTGAAACAGATGATTACGTGTAAATTAGTGTGTCACCTTTGCAGTTCAAACCTTTCAGCACTGTTTAGCACTGTTATTTAGAACTTTTTTGAACATGCCATGCTTTTAGAGCCCAGCTGATGAAGCATTTTTGATTTGTTGATTTCAAAATCCGATATTCCGATATACCAACTGGTAGTTTTCTTCTTTCAGACAGATGGAACATAAACATGTTTTTCACTTAACTCGTTTACACTCGGATCAGCTGGTTTGGACAAACATTTCAAACACGTGTGTTGCTAACAGAGAAGTTATGGCGTGCCTCTGAGTGACTCGAGTCACACTGATCGATCACCAAATAGATGATGTTGGCTGATAACACTGAAACAGAATCACCATAGAGCGCTACCAGTGTTTGTGCATATGACTTTTACTGAAGCTATCCAGCTAACACATCAATGAAAAAGACTATAAGGCACATGTGAAAACATTTTAAAGTAAGCTAGGCGTTTTTTTATTTAAAAACCCACAACGTTGGTTATTTCTATATTCACATTCACATAACTGCTTGAAAAAGATGCTGAAAATGAGTAAAGAGCTGCATGTGGCTGACCCCTGTGACCCCGGCCTAGCTGCATTACATGCCCAGTGAAGTTTACTGCAGGTCTGGTGACAACAGCAGGAATTCTGTTGTTTAGGTCAGCGGTCCCCAACCCCGGGCCACGGCCCGGTACCACTCCGTGAGTCGTTTGGTACCGGGCCGCGAGAGTTGCGGTACGGGTGTGAAATTTATGGTTTTCAGCATTTTTATCAGTTTTATCGTTAACTCGGTTTCCCTGGGTCTTTTCCCGTGTTATGAATAAATCTTTTTTTTTGGTACTGGTTTTACTTTGTTGAATTTTTCTGCGACACCTTAAACGCCGGTCCGTGAAAATATCTCGGACATAAACCGGTCCGTTGGGGACTGCTGGTTTAGACAGAAGCTACAAAACGATCGTATTAATCTGCAGTTTTTACTTCCTTGTTTGTTACATATTTAAAAACTTTCAAATGAAAAGAAAAAAAACACTTTCTTTCTGTATCTTTCTGTCTTTGATACATTTAGGATTACAGCTACAGTAATAAAGTACAAATGTGAGACCTGTTTATTTTATTTGCTTGTATCACTAACTCATAAATACCCCTTCTGGAAGAAAAGCATTGACAGAAAGGCAGAGGAGACATAAACAGGTTATAAGGGGAAGGAAATAAGAGGTGAAAACAGCATCAAAGAAGTGCACAGATGGAAAATGGAGGCTGCAGTTCACATCGACCAGCGCTAACCGAAACACATGGGAAATAAATCACCACCGTCTCCCTCGCTGCTTTTCTTCGACGCTATAAGGCCACATGTAAATGTTCCTATGAAGCTAGCTGACATGTTTCGCCCCAGAGGACGTCTCGACATCACACGTGTGATCTGCATAGGGCCAGACGTTTCCTGGAAAGCACATTGAGCTTCTTCTCAAGGAAAAACGAGTCTCTCCAGTGTAAAGCAAACTTTTGGCTTTTAGCCTTTTCCCCAACATTTTGGTGTTCGTTTGAAGGCACGCTATCATATTCCAAAGCCATAGAGCCAGCTAAATGGATATCAGGATGGGATTGCCGAAGAACAAAAGTCCTCCATGTACAAATTAAAAGCCAACGTGCACGAGGAATCTATCAATTTCCCCAGTCTTGGAGTAATTTGTGGAAAAGGGAGAGAGAGAAGAAAAAGGAAAAAAAATATCTCTGAAGTTAAGTGAGCTAAGTAATTTCTACCATCTGCAGTGCACATTTCTACCGCCTTGCTCTCCTTTAAATGTAAAGTGGCAAGGCAGAGCACGGGGCCTGGCCGCAAAAGTCAGTGAATGACAGAGTGGAGAAGCGTGGTCCTCTCTGGGGAGAGGGGGCAGGGGAGGCTGGGACAGCCCTTGGCAGTCCCTGCTTGGGGTGCAGAGGGGGTTGTGGGCACTGCGTGGCTGATGTTCTGTGCCAAAACCATCAGTAGAAGCCACTTCTGCCACCAATCACGGCTTCGCCTTGGGCTGTCTGTGCTTCTTGCTTGCTCAAATGTCCTTCATCATATTTTAGCCAGTGGTGGGAGATAACGTGGCATCGCTCCAATCCCCGCTAATACGGACTCAAAGAGCTCCATCGCAATTATATTAACGTGGCAAGCAGGAGCACCGCAGAGCTATTTAATGCTCGTACATGCTGGTGACTTTGTCTTTGCAAAGCCAACCACATGAAGTGATTTAGGAGCACTTCCCGAGAGATTCCTCGAGTTTCCATTCATAAATTTGTTACCGTGGCATAACGGATGTCTTACTTCACCTATTCATGTATTCATTAACAGGCCTTCCTCTGTTGACCAGCTTCTAACTTGACTGCACTTGCTGACAATGTCAGCATACTTAGAGGACTTCAAGCATGACAAATGCTGAAGAGAAACAGTTAAAGCCGGTGTAGTGACGAGGACTCTGCGCTACACCACATTTGTCCGCTCGACGCAGTTAACCACTAATGTCACTTCTCTGACTCGAGGAGCTCGTAAACTGAAAATGCAGAAAGTTGCTTGTTTGTGACCTTA
Source organism: Copadichromis virginalis (assembly GCF_057382275.1). Classification (NCBI taxonomy): domain Eukaryota; kingdom Metazoa; phylum Chordata; class Actinopteri; order Cichliformes; family Cichlidae; genus Copadichromis; species Copadichromis virginalis. The sequence continues at coordinate 15,685,215 of NC_140636.1, forward strand.
GCAGTTAACATCAGAACCGTGTGCACGTCACTGACTGACATGCAGTGGCCGTACAGTCGTATCACTTTGGCGTTATTATCGATCCCTGCAGCACGAGCACGTCACAGAGTGTCTCGTTCGCTGCTGTTTTCTCAGCGCTCTTTGCCTTTCCTGTCTCAGTGCAGAGAGTGATCTGTCAGACTGATAGGAAGGTGGCAGAGGAAGTGAAATTACATGTTGATACAACAAGAATACAACAACAAGCTCTCCGACTTACAATTGGGAAACGTCTCAAGAAATGCACATCTATGAAAAAGCAGCACCCCAGGCAAAAGGGAAAGAAAAGTTTGGTTTGTTTGAACATTTCTGAATGCAAGGGGAGCAGTCAGCCACTTAATTTGGGCTCCTTTTGTCACTCTGTCTCGTTCTTCAGCCGTGCTTGCTGGTTAGTTCCCCTCAGAGCCGCTCCCTGTTTCCATATTCTCTCTGCTCCTGCTCTCCAATCTGCTGTGGTCGGCAGAGCAGCACAGCCCGTTCACTTTGTGTGCCTGCGTTCAAATGGCTTTTCTCTACCCTGCACTTGCTATTATTCTTGTCTGCGTGTTTAAACATTTAGAGAAATTGCCTCTCGGTGGCTGTTTTGAAGGAGGTGACAGCTAGAGTGTTGGAATTCGGCCGGACTGCTTATTTAGCTTTAGTTTTCCCTTTTCAGAGGTACATTTACGCGAAACTGTGTGAAACAAAGGCATGTCTGTAAAAGCAATTCTTCACTGTTACTCGGGAATAAAGTAAAGCTTATGCAGCTAGTCCTGAGCTACTTTCTGCTGCAGAGCCCACAGCAATTATTAATGCTTTTGTTGAGCAACAGCAGCCTGTTTCTACATCCTGCCATTATTGCACACCTTCTGACCTTTTGCTCTAGCAGAACAAGAGAAAGTGCAGTTGCCATCAATCTCACAAAAATCCCCCCCAGGTTCACCTGTTTATTTGCCCCCTGTGGAGGTGAATCTGGCGGCCCTCTCTCGCTTCTCCAGGTCACAGAGAGGAGATGGAGTATGTGCTGCAGTATATCTTTGGGGTGGAGGTGCTGGCTGAGGATCGCAACGGAGCAATAACTCATCAGTGGCGTGCGGGGGCCTGGCCAAGCATGTCTTAGATCACACTGCTGTCTTCCTGCGAGGCCTTAGATCCTGTGACTCAGCCTTCCTCTCCTATGCCTGGCCTCTGGGCGCTGTTGCATATAAAACCCGCACACAGAGATGCTTGCTGGCGCACACCCACACGTGTTGGAGATGCGTCACTGAAGAGGGATGAGGCAGGTTCTGTCATGCATGTATAAAAAAAACTTGGTGTTGTTCGGTTGGAAGCCGCCTGGCTCTCGTCGAGGATACAGTGGCTAGTAACCAAGCAGTGACCTCACCACCATTATCTCGACTTCATTGCAGCGCTTTTGTTCTTAAGGCCAAATAACGATAGAAGGGCATTGTTCCTCCACATCCAGAAGAGCCTGCTGAAATTACTGTAGGATTTTCTTTGGAGTGCTTCACAGCTACGTTTGATAAAAGCAGGAGGACGTTCTGCTTTTGTGGTTGATGTAAATTGGGTAAGGGGTATAGCTTTCCCAGAGTCTCTTGGTGATTGAAAGAGGTCTAGAATGACAGGTGTAGAGTTTTCCACTGTGCTGTGGTCTGGAACAGGCAGCTGACCTAAACTCAGTGGTTAGACTTGCAATTCCTCCTAGTCCGGACCAGAAATGTAGATGCACACATGTTCACATAGATACACAGATATACGCACACAGCCTTCCACCTACAAAAACAAGAAAAGCAGCAGTGAATTAATTGCATCTGTACGTTTGGCACCAATTCAGACCCGTGCATTCATCATCTTGCAGAGCGTGTCAGCTACGGCTAAACCAGGCGCAGATTTATGTGAAAGTACACAGGGTGAAAAGCTGTTTAGTGTCCAGAGACGCTGGTCAAACTGCGGCCGCACAAAGAAGCAGAGTGAGTCTGTCTTCTGTGCAAAGTGGGGGCTGCGAGGGCTTTGAAGGAGCTGTGTTTCTGTGTCATGCATGCTGAAATTTGTCAGATATATTTAAACAAAATCAGGCATGTTTCTATTAATATGAAAAACTTGCTGCTGTGTTCCATGATGACACAGCCTCATGCAGTAAAAGCTATGAATGAACCATGAGTCGTATGCGACCACATGGAAGAAAACACGTTAGTCAGGCTCTAGAGTGAGAAAGTCACAGCTTCTCTTGCTGCTAATTCACCACGTGAGTTTCCTTTCCGTTGCATGCGGCTGCTTCTGTCGATTACCCCCAGTGAAGTCTTCCTTTTGCAGTAGAAAAGGAGCGGACGTCGCCAACACATCGTGAACATGTTATGGAGAGTGGTGGGATCCATTTGCTTAATCTGAAAAAAATGTGCAAAGATTCCTTCTTGAGTGTAAACCATTTGAGGGGAGTGCTTCTTCAGTCAGCTGCACGTACCTTTCAAATCCCTTCCAACCCACTTTTACTTCTGCCTCCAGCTGCAGCGTGTTGTTCTTGGCCTGTGCATGCAAACGGAGGAGCAAACAGTTTTGCTATAGAAATCAGGCATGCACTCGGACGGTTTCGTGCACTCGGACGGTTTCATGCACTCGGACGGTTTCGTGCACCGGCTGCAGAGCAGAAGCGAAGCACTTTCTGTGCATTCGCCTGATTCATCGTGGACCGTTTATTCGAGCTCAGTCGAGTCATGCTGGTTCTGTATAGATGACAGAGTCTCTGAAACATGTAGAAATAATCCTATATGAAAATGTTTTGCCTTATTAAATCGGTCGACTTTATACTCGGTCGTCTCCAGCTTTATTTTGAAGTTGCCTGAAAATCAGTGACGTTACAGCTTTAAGAGATGAAGCTCAGCCTGGACAGATCCAGGCTAGATTTTTCCACCTGATTCCGGTATTGAAAGTATCAGGATGGGATGTCGATCTGTTCCTTTAATACCGTGATATCAAAAGCGTCATGCCTCCTTTCGTGCAGCCAAAGGGTTTTCATTCCACTGCACTTGCTCCTTGTGTGTGACATCACTCAGAGGTGCAATGCAACATGTGTCGTTCAGCATGTGAATTTCATTCATGTGTTTGTTTGTTTATGTATTGGTGGTTATGGGAACGCTCGAATTGACTCGCAAGATCTTTTCTTACTTCCTGCATTTAGTGGGATAGACTTTCTCTGCTGCATAAACCTGGTAAGAAGCACGTTACTTAATTAGCTTGATACTGTGAGGACATCTTCACCATCAAAGTGAATCCATTCAGCTAAAGTGAATGGAAACTGTTACTGGAGGAGCCAAAACACATAATGTTACAGAAGACAGTGGAAAGCCAGAGTGTTTCCAACATGCCCTCTTCTGACGCATCCGTCCAAGTGACAAATTCATTATTTGGCTGCCGTCGTTGCCCACATCTAGTGCTCTTGTAATTTGCAGTGCATGAGTGACTTGCGCCATGCTGTGTGGAAAAAAATTGCCTGGTATTACATTAATAATGTGCAATGAAAACAAATACAATTCCACTGTTGACTTTAATAAATGAACAAAGTTTCCACATCGCGTTTGATGTGACTCGAAGAAAGTAATTACACAGCTTTCCTCCAAGATTCGTGTGAGCACATAATTGGATTTTCCAATGCAGCCGTTGGACTAGTTGAAGTATTGAAGTGTATTTTCCTCTGTTGTGGGAGTTAAAAAGCACGTCAAAGTCAAACAATGGTTTCCCCATTGTTTTGACATGAAAACACTGTTGTCCTATTTGTGAAATCCTCACTACAGTCTGTCGGTTTCACAACAGACTGCGGGGCTCGTCGGCACAGCGTGCGCTGCCTTTTAAATGTGCAACGCATCAGAATGAATCAAGTCAGGATTGTAGCTGTTAACCCAGTTTGAACAGATGCCGTCTTTTCTTATTGGCCTCTCATTATGATGCTCGCTCAGATACAGAGCAACAGAAAACATCGTCTTGTGTCTTCTGGTTCGGTGTCTCTGGGCCACAGCGATCTGTGCCTTAGCACTGTTAAATAATTACAAGGTTATCAGTCAATAGATTTATTTATCTGCTGAATAAAAGCACCTTGTATCATGCCGATCTTGTGACAGTGTTTATCTTGCCACCTCGAGCAAAATAAACAAGAGTCTTTTACCTCCTGACTCTGGTTAAATGTTTCACAAGGATCCCGATGAAACGTTTTAGGTTGTGTTGGAGGTTAGATAATCTTTTACCCTTTGCTTCTGTAATGTTTTTACATATCTGTGGTTCAGTATAAGAAAATCCATTAGTTTACACATTTACACCGGAGAACGCTGCCCTGGCCTTTAAGTACATATCTGCTCAAGGACATTGCAGAGGAAACATCTACAGTTTCCAAGCTGGATGTAAAGTTTTCCGTGCGCTCTAGCATTTTGTTTCTCTTAAGGTGACCATTTGATTGAAATGCTAAATAATAGTAACCGACTTCAGTCTCATATCTCATGTAGGGAGGTGAAGTTTGACTTTTAGAAAAGCAGAAAGAATCTGGACACCTGGAAGACCTGGGCTCTGTTTGCTTTTTCTAAACTATCCTGCTTCTGGCCATATCTGATTTAGTTATTTGCAGTGTTATAAGGAAAAATGGCACAATCGTTTGAGTCAGAGTATCCAGAAATATTCACATGACCATGGGATGCCAGATGTAACAGGACCTTTTTTTAAATTTTGGCATTTTATAATCCTTTTGCCAGGAAGAGTATTTAGAAAGCTTCTCGTGTCGGTGCCCTGAAACGCTGGAATGAGAATGAATGAAATTGGCTATAATAATTATAATGTCAGCTATTCCGTATTTTACAGTTCTACAGTTTTCCTGAGTATCCGTACATTTTGCAGCGTCGATGAGACAAATATGCGGTTTCACGTCAGCGTTGTCAAACTTTAGCCATACTTTTCTTACTTTCCATAAACCACAGCATCAAAGGATTAATCAAGAAAATGACAACTAGATGAAAATAACCGTGGTTTGCAGTTCTGCATTCTTGTGCAGTGCTGCGTGTTGCACACGAGCAGCATTGTTTCCATCGTCCAACTTTTATCTCCGGCGCTGCGATGATGAGCTGGACGTTTAACTGTCGCTGTCCTCCACGTCTGTCTGGCCCGCTGCCACACCATTAAAGGTGTTAGGCAGCCCGAGGTCAAGCTGCATGCTTTTCCTTACTGCGAACACGCGGCCATCTGTCAGAGCCTGCGCGATGCTCTTAGCGCCGCTTCACCCTCACATGCAGCGAAACACAAATGTTTAACCACATAATCAGGTGCACGCCATCCTGTTTCACAACAAACTCATTGTCCTCTGTGACTGAGGCCCTCGTGCAGGAATTGTACAGCAGCCGCACAGAATACATGAGCTACGACTTGTGATTCATTTCACTCATTTATCATTTTGTGTCTGATAGGAATAAGCATCAATATTCCTCAAAGCTACACCTTTTTTCTTTTTCCAGTCAGATCATTTTTTCTTGGCCGTCTTGAGATAATTTGTTTTTGGCTTCTAATAAAATGGGACCATATTTCAAATCTGTCCCGCTCTTTCCTTCATCTCCTGCCTCTTACCCTCTTTCCTTACAGCAGGATTTAGCATATCAATGGCGGATTAGTTCGTTTAACAAAAGCTTGTCTTTGTCTTTCCAGCCTGACTTGTGGACCTCACACAGCTTCTCCTCGCCGGGGTCTTTGGTGTACGTGTGTGGTCGCGGCTGCTCGGCTGAATGGACTCTCGTTCGAAGATGACAAAAGACGTGCTTAGTCACTACGGGCTTCGGAAATGTATGCAGCAGCATGTGTGGGTGATGGTGTGTAAGGACGTATATGTGCACAGGCACACGCTGGAGGTGAATGGTTTATTTTTACATGCGGGAAGGAGAGAATGTATAAATGCAGTGCTTTATACGTCCATCCACCCGCAGGTCGGCCTTCGGCTTTCCCTCTACGCCTGCGATCAGAACAACAAACTGTTAAAACATTGTCCTAAACCTGCCAGTCTATTGTTCTTGTACCATAGGCTTCCTCTTACTTTAGTAGGGCATGGAAAAAAGTAATGTCCTCTGCCCTTGGAGCTGCTATGTTCTTGCCTGCAGATGCAGATGCTCTGGAATGGGACTCATTCTGTACAGTGGAAAGTGCTGCACGAGGAGCCAAGAGGAGGTGACTCAAGCTGGCTAGATATGGGCATCAACCTCAGCTTTTGTGTGTGCGTGTGTTTGTGTGTCCAAGTGCAGGCGTGTCAGGCGGGTGGAGGAAAACCCTACCGTGACACTGCAGCCGGCTCAGGAAGGATGCCCCCCTCCTCCCGCCTTTGGTGCTGATGGTTTGAGCCATACAGCATTAATCACCTGAAAGCGTGACAGGATTAGGATGTAGATATGTCAGCCGAGGCATCGAGCTGGAAAGGTTTCGTTCTACAGTCGCGTGCCTTGTTTTTACACTCTGAGCAAAATCAGCTTCTCATGCAGTTTGAATATAACTGAAATAGTCTTCATATATGGATTATGTTGCCACGTAGTTGTTGTTGTGAGGTCAGTGCACAGGTTTACGTCATGACTGAGCAGGAGTAGGGATACAAATAGAAATACATTTGTCATTCATGGAGTCATGGGGAAAATTAGCCCAGCGTGCAATAAGGAGGGAGGCGTCTGTCCTGACAGGTAGTCAGCCAACGAGAGTGTTAACGTGTGAGCAGCAAGCATTTTGTGCAAAAGTGGAACATCTGGAGAACAGGAAGAGAACATCCAGGCTGTCGCTGCACATGCTGCAACTTCTTTTGTTCTGATGATTCCCAGTTTGATCAGACAGGTTCCAGATGGTGCTGCATGCTGGATCAAAATCTAATGGTGCTTTTCTACGCTGATAAGCCCACCTCCAACACCACGGGATGAAATGCAGCCAGAAACCATGACAGCGCCTCCACCGTGCTTTACAGAAACTGACTGTTGTAGCTCTCTCCTGACCTCCCCTTCTACTGAGTCGTTTCCGATGAAAGTCTCATCTCTCAGGTCCCGTGTCTGGTCTTTACTGGGCTTTATTTTTATTTATTCATAAGCACATGACCTTCAGATACTGCTGAGCTGCTGTAGGTAGGTTTTTAAGCCTGCCTGCTGTTTCATCTTTTGTCCTCCACTTGTTGTTTCCTTTCATGTTTTTAAGGACACATTTCACACCATCCTGAGATACTCCAGGTTTTCAGCAAATAGCTCCAAAAACTATTTGTTTGACTTAAGTTGTGTTATCTTTATCATTTTCCATAGATTCAGATGAAGACATGAGAACAAATGATGCGTACTAAGTCCATTTCTTGATTTAGGCGCTCTTTTTATGCTCGAATGATTGTGTGGTGCTTTAACAAGGAAACCATAACGTTCCTGTGAAAATGGACTGAAAATGGGAGAAAAAGCAGCCAATGTCATAATAAAATGAAAGGGAATCAGGGGTGGCTCAAGACTTTTGCACACTACCATATTTGAAAATTTTTGTTATTAGAAGACATTTAATTTTTTCTTGGAATGAGCCTGTTGAAAGTGCATGAATGCTTTTGTAAGCACCCCACTGTTGGGCCTTTCAGTGGAAAAAACCATTGCCGTATAATTTCCCCTGGGGGACACTGTTCCCCTCCACAGCGGGAGTTCCGAGTGCATGTTGGGGGCAGGGGTCCAGCTCCTTTATTACAATGCATCTGTATTCCACTGCTGACTGAAGCACCATCGGTTATCGGTTGCTTTGCAGAATTTACATTTTTACCTTTAGGCATTTCATCCTTCTGGCTTAGTTGACACAAGTCATGTGATACACTCGTGATTTCCCCAGGCCATCAATCTGTCTCGCTTTCTCTCTCTCTCTGTGTTTCTTGGCAGTTATAAGCCACCAGGTGTCTTATGTGTCCTGTGCCTAGACACTGTACCAACCCCTGGTACTCCCAGGACACAGTGGCATTGTTCTGTGTGGCCCATTGAATGTGACCCTGGTTCAGGGGGAAACAGCTGGTGGATTCTTCAGTACCAACCTACTTGGCATCAAGGCTGGGCTCTTGCCTTGGCGTTAAACTACAGCGTCACAGTTCCCAATCCGTGTAGGGACAGCTTTGAAAATTCATTGAGGGTCGCTGGACTTTTTCCGCCGTGTCAGGTGTGCAGATGTGTTGTTATGCTGCGCAGGTTCCTGGTATTCAAAGCGCATTTCTCCTTTGAGCTTTGAAAAGTCTGAGCAAAGAGGAGAGATCCTTGCCAAGTAGATGTTCAGTAAGTTTCACTTTGATTTGACCTTTGATGGCGTTTCCTCCTTTTAAACACGACAGACGTGCTGCGGAGCCACAGCACGACAACACTGGGCAAACTCTGCCGTTTCGCCGCATGGACAGTGGATATTTTCATTATAGGCCTATCCCTGTGACAAGAACATGGCTTTCTAAGAGGTTATGGGCTGCCCTCACCACAGGAAGTGACTCAGTATTGACTGGCGCTGCACTTCCTGTATGCTGATTCTTCTGAACTCCTCTCAGGATGTTTACCTTCTCCTTCTCCCCGTCTACCTCTCCCACCCTCTACCCCGCCCCTTTCCCTGGTCATGTGACTTTATGTCGCACACTCAGCTGCAGTTCACGACCAGCTTGTCAAGGTTTGTTTTGGTCAACACGCTGTGAGCGGTGATAGCTGCTGTTGGGCGTTTTAGACACGCTTGAATAATGGTGATTCATCTTATAGTAGAAAGCTGCTCAAATCCAGCGGAAACACTTCAACAGCTAAAGCACTCAAAGTGCACAATGCAGAACACACGGGTTTAAATGCAAGCCACTCGTTTTGAATTAGTCTGTACTGAATTATTCCAAGTATATAGTGTCGATTACTCTGAGGGAGGAAAGGGGCTCGCTTCCTGAGCCACTGGGTTCACAATACTGCACACAAGCGGTGATGTAAGCTGCTGGAACTGACATAATGTGAGTGTGTGCGTGCTTGAAAAAGAATCAAGACAGCTGGCTGATCCATACCTTTTTAAATGCTCTGTATTAGATTTGAGCCACTGCAGAGCATAACCATAAATGTCCACGTACTGGGCATCGCGTCTCGGGACATTTAACTTTACCGGTATTCGTTATGCCTACAATTAAACTTGCTTATTTCTTTTTGTTGTATCTCCCTTTCTCTCCAGTTCCCGGAGTGCGGCTTCTTTGGCATGTACGACAAGATCCTGCTATTCCGCCACGACTTAAACGATGAGAACATCCTGCAGAGGCTGACTGCAGCTGAAGACATCCATGAAGGAGACCTCATTGAGGTGGTGCTTTCTGGTATGCAAAGCAGTCTGATGTCATTTCGCACCTCACCGTAAATGTGTTTGTACAGTGTATGCACATTTTCCATCCTCTAATTTAAGAGGTCAAAATAGCATTAAGTGAAATGTTAGTTGGCATATTTGTAAAGGAAAAAAAGACATTCTAGAGCTGCGCTGTTGAAGAGTAGAAAATAAAACTTCCCAGTTCAGATTAGTTATCCAGATAGTTTAGCTTACGGCCACATTCAGGTGAGAGCTACATGTGGACTGATTTTAATTAAATGCAGCTGCAGACAAAGAGTGTTACAGTTTGAGCCACTGATGACGACTTTATGCAAACACAGTTTTTTCATGCAAAAGCACAGATATTCGATGATTGGACTTCTGCTCTCAAACATAATTATTTTACTGCACTTCTTCTGTTCGTTGTCTATGCAGAATTAATGTATAATTATTGAGCTTGTGCCTGATTTGCATATTTAGTGATCGTATTTAGCCTTAATACGATGATGCTATCTGTTACTTACATTTTTTTTTTTACCTTAAATACTGCTTTTAAGAAAAAATGTGTGTAATTTTACAGCTCATAACTCTAAATACAGAGGCTCATTATCCAAGGCAGATATCTCACATCCATCCAAGCTCCGCAGCGTTATTTCTGTTTATATTCTCGGGATTTTGAAGGGTTTGTAGAGCTTTTATTCAGAGACGGATTCACTGAACATTCTGTTCCTAAAAACATGGTGGAAACTATTTTTCCTGCCTTTTGATATCATTTTTTATTTATGAGCGATAAAATGAGATTTTTTAAATCTTAAATTCAACAAAGGAAACAAAAAATTTTGAGCTTGGCTTCATCCAGTGTTCATATTTCTGTTTTAGGAAAATATCTAAACGTGTCTTGTTTGCAGCTTAGACATCAGCGTATTGAGTGGTTTTAATAGGACGGATGATTGTCTTAGCATACGTGATAAACTGCTTTACTTGTGGTATATGTTGGAAGTTGTGACCCATTTACCTGCAGTGACTCCCCTAATATAAACCCAGCAGCAGACTTGTTCATGTATTTAGAGGATTATACTATAAACCAAATTCTTCTAAATCTGGCAGCGCACTTCCTCCAATTTGCCCAGTTTTTTCAGTCTTTTCTTATATACAAACTGTGATACAGTGCAGTGTGTTTGCTGGCACAGTGTTGCTGCTGTTTTAGACTTCTAGACTTCCAAAACAGGAGAAAAATGAATATAAAACTCCTCCGAGCAGTATAAACCACGTGTTTGCAAAGTCTAAACAATTGTCTGAAAGTAATACGCTTCAAGTATTCGAGTCAGCTTATTTTTTTTAAATTTTGGGCCCAGCCGTCGTTGCCACACCTTCATAAACACGGTCTTTTGTGTCTTGTTCGGGGGTCCCGTTGGGGCTGAGATGCTTGTTGTGAGCGTCCGCTGTGCTCTCCCAAAATAAATATTAGTCTTGAGCAATTTTCTGTCATTAGTGAACGAATACAAGCAGACAGTCCTCTCAAACACTTGCTTTCTGTGTGACGTTTGAGTTTTTTCTTTCCATAATTTTCCACCTTTGCAAAACTACACAGGTGCTCGGTTTTTCTTTGTTATTTCCTGCGATGAATGAGCCGGCTTCCTCTGCGGTGCTGAGACCAACAAATGGCTTAGGATATCTGTTCTGCTCCAATCTGTGCTGCTGCTCCATCTGCCACTGGGAAGCACCTGACACCACCTGTGCCGAGTTCCCCCCTCTCTCCTGGGCTGACAGTATTGTTTGCAGGGATTTAGTCAGGGGATGATTGTATAGTTTCAGGATCTGAGGATACTTCAGGCTGAGGAATGTAGACTAAAGACTAGAGAACTTCCTTCTTTTTGTTTCTGTCTGTGTTTGTCTTGTGCTCTCTTTTGTGTCAGTCTCTGTGGCTCGCAATTCCCTCCCCGCTTTCTCTCGTTCTAATCCCCCCCCTACCTGAACAAATCCGTCTGCAGGTGTTAGCGCCAACAGTGGAGCCAGGCGATTTATAACCTGAGACATACCTGCTGAAAACGGCTGTAGAAGATCTCAGATTTGCTACACATGGACACATGCTTCATCTCACAATCTGTGAACGCGACCTTCTTTTTGAGAGGCGCTTTGCATGTCGGACGCTTGATCTTTGCGTGTGAAACACAACCTTTTCCCACCGTGCAGTTTCTCTCTCGTCCTCGTCTCCATTCAGTTTTTCCTCGGCGAGCTTGTTTTTGGATTGCGCGGCTATGGGAGAAGGACGGTCTGAATATCTCCTTCTCTGCAAGAAGCAGGCAGAAGTGGCTTTTTCTTGGCTGCGAGCTCAAAGAAAAAGGCTTGTTTTTCCTGCAGTAAGTGATTGTAGTAGACCCGCGGAGTGTAAACACGCTCTGATGTGCGGGGCGGCCCTATGCAGCGGACGCTGCGCAGGCCATCTCGGCCCATGAGGTTTGAGGTTTGGCCTGACCGAGTGTCCCTTTGTTCTGTTTCTCACTCCTCCTAAATTCCCACCCACTTTCACAAGCCCCTTATTCACCGCCACGGGCCGCGTGAAATTGATATTTTACAACACCTTCTGCTTGTCATAAATATAACTAACTTGTTTTTGTGAGATGGAAACTTTTGACTCCAAATGGAAACTCGGTGCCTCCGAGCGAACAGATAGCACATTCATGCGAGCCCCGCCGCTCGTGAGAAGCGCTCTGAAAAACAACGTGTCGAGTTTATGTTTGGAGTTGTTTGATACTTATTAGCACGATAACCATTACGTAACACTGTGACTGCTAAGAAGTGGCCAGTTGTTTTGCAGACGCGTGTGCAGAAAGCTCATGAAGGCTGCCTTTCATGTGTCTGTGTGAGAAAGCTGCGCGCCTCTCGACATGTGACCTCGCTGAGCTCTTTCTCCTCTTCTTCCCAAACTGCCAACATCACCCCACCAGCCGCTGTAGTTCTCAACAGCCGCCCCGAATTGTCTCAGATCTTTAATATTCCTGCAAATGTCTGTAAATATTTTCCATTCCAGGGATTATGACATCAAAATGTTTGCTTTCCCATTTGACCTGTCCTGCATTCTTTGCTCAAATTAAGAGATCGGATTCGTTTAACCAACTGCCTTTTTGTTTCCTCCCGTCTTTACTCATATCAGATGCTGCTTTTAAGCAAAGGACGTTTCACATTTGTTTTTTTAAGCTGAAAATGCCTTCATCGGCAAACACAACGAAATGGCGTTAGCACATTTGCTGCTTAACCCAAGAGTAAATATTAACCGTCCCCTCGCTGGTCACTGCTGCCACATAAGTGACTGCATAGGAACAGAGGAGGCACAGTCACACACTCAGGGATATTTGGCAGCATGAGCCTTATCTTACTCATCTTCACATCTTTGATGATTCACAGCCGTGATTAGCCAAGTCTTGTTGCGACAAACTCACTGTGTCTCATTTGACACAGAAATGTGGAAAAGATGAAGACAAATAAGAGAGAAACAGAAAGAGAGACATATTCACGGCTCTGCTGATTCGATATTCGGTTCTTAATAACAAACAGGAATAAAATGCATGTCTCTGGTGTCTTATGGGCGTGCCCTATCACTCGATCACGCTCGTGTGGTGCAGATGTGATGCCCTCTACTGCAGCAGTGAGACATAGCATCCGTGTTTATGTGCAGCAAGTGGAGCGTGTAGAGTAGATCTTCCCTGTGCAAGCTCACATGCACCTACTTACTTACATTAAAAAAATGTATTCAAAAATATTTATTCTTCATCTTTAATGATTTTCTTTAGATTAGAAGTTTCTTTGTGAACTTTTCTATTTTCTATCTTTACTCAAACAACCTCTGCTTTTTGTTTCTAGCTCAAGCCACAGTTGAAGATTTCCAGATCCGACCCCATGCCCTTTACGTCCACTCCTACAAGGCCCCCACCTTCTGCGACTACTGTGGCGAGATGCTATGGGGTCTCGTTCGGCAGGGGCTTAAATGTGAAGGTTAGACGCTCGCGCACACAGTGGCACTCACACTTGGATCAATTCTACCAAATTCCCAAGAACTTGGCCTTTATCTGCACCTTCCTTTTTATTGCATCCGCACTCAAACACAGATCCAAAAACACACCACATATCTGACCTTGTAACTGTATCAGGGAGATATAGAGGCAAACAAGAACAATGTGGCGCAGGCACAGTAGCCGTTGAAATGCTTGACATTCAGATCCCAGTGGACTCATGTCGCGCTCGCTTTCCTTACATTTTTTCACATTGTTGAATCATACTTGAAATATGTTCTTGTGTTTTCGTGTCAAGTTCTCCGCTGACAGCGAATTAAGTTTAAAGAGAGAAGATTTATTCACCAGTGAAACATTCCTGGCCATAAATTCTCGTACTAAGCCTGTTTATCAGCAGGACCATCTTGTGGCTGATTTGCAAAATGAGACGTTTCTTCACTGCATTTCTTACGATGATGTCATCTTTCCATGAGTTCGGTAACTAATGTGATCTGTTTTTTTGCTTTATTAAGGATGTGGGCTAAACTACCACAAGCGCTGTGCCTTCAAGATCCCAAATAACTGTAGTGGTGTGAGGAAGAGGCGACTGTCCAATGTTTCACTGCCTGGACCATCTCTCTCTGTCCCCCGACCTTTACCTGCTGAAAATGCAGTGGTTGTCCTGGATGAGGTAAGCTCGGATTGCTGTGAGTGTGACTGGATGAAGGTGCTCGGATAGAGAAAGAGCAGCGTAGAGGAATTTTAGTAGCTGCGAATTCTCTGAACAGAAGGGAAAATGTGAGGATTACTGTTTTATCCATATGTAAAATGAACTCACTGAAGCGTTGTCTTAAATGGAAAAAATGAAGACAAATGAGGGAGAAGCAGGAAGAGAGACATATTCGGAGCAAGTATGTGTGGCAGGCAATCCACATGCAGCTCACAGGCTCTGCCTCCACTGTTAAATGTTTCTAAACTTATCAAATGTGGCTCTTTTCCACGAGTGAACCTCCTGGGCCCTGTTGTAGAATACCACTGATGCAGAAAATTGAATTGTGCTGCACAGAGCTCTGTGGAGAGATCCTCAGCGAGGTCTTACGAAACCGTTTTTGCATAAGCCCACACTGAGATATTCCCCTCTTGTCTTTGTCTCTCCAAAAGGTCACCAGGAAATGTAATTATGTTAATGACATTAAAAGTCCATAGAAGTCCAAGTTTATGTATCTGCTCACTTGTTGGCAAAAAGTGAAGAAAACTCCATTCCTGACAGATTCCAGACTGCTCCATTTATCCACCAAAAAATCACAACTAAACTCTAATGTGTGGCAAGAGTGACAAATCTGATCGTCTGTTTGGACCAATAGAAGCGCAGACACTACTCACTTTTTTCTTTGATGTCTTTTACTCACATGTCATTACTCACTCTCTTTGTCTGTCACTCACATACTCCCTCTGAGGCTCTTCTACCTCTGTTTTTATCTTATTTATTTATCTTTCCTCTTTCGCTTCCTTCCTGCATATGGTTTTTAATTCTTCCGAATACCCCCCGTCTTCCCCTTTTCCCATCCAACCCCAGCAGCAGAGGTCCCATCAGGAGGCAGGGAAGCGCATCCCGTCCTGGAGCGGCCGGCCTATTTGGATGGATAAGATGGAAAAGACACGGGTTAAGGTGCCACACACGTTCGCCATTCACACCTACACTCGTCCTACTATCTGCCAGTACTGCAAGCGTCTGCTCAAAGGTCTCTTCCGCCAGGGCATGCAGTGTAAAGGTAGGCTGACCAATGAAGATTCCGCTACAGAGGACGTGGAACAGCAGCGCTTTACCATAACTATCATAACATTTTGTTTCCTAGACTGCAGATTCAACTGCCATAAGCGCTGTGCTTCAAAGGTACCAAGAGACTGTTTAGGTGAGGTGGACTTCAATGGAGGTAAGTTCTACATCATCTTTCAAACTGACAGTTGTTTATTTCTCATATTTGTAATTCTAATAAAAGTTCTTGTGCAGAGCCAGCGAGCCCTGGGCCGGACTCAGACACTACCATGGATACAATGGAGGTAGACAGTAATTACATGGATTGTGGCAGAGGGATGGATGATCCAGATGAACCATCCACTCCGGATGAGAGGATGTTTGAAATGGACTCGCCGTTGCTGGACAGGGAGAAGGATGAAGAGCCCATCAAGACTATTAGGTATGAACATACTGGTTAATCCAGGCCAGCTGTAGCCCAAAACTGCAGTCGTTTACATTTGATGTTCCATGGAGACTAAGAGGCACCAGTGACACCAGGGACAAGGACGACTGCTTAACTCTTTCCTTCATAAACACGACATCTGGCGACCTCACCTGTACGCTGACCAGTTTTGCCACCTGAGTTCATGTCAGTAAAGTTGTTGTTTGGGGACCATTAGGATAGTTTGTGGGTTTTTTCAAGGGATAGAAATCAGCCTCACTAACTTCTTTGTTCTCTAGGCAGTCCTTACATAGAACAGACACCGCTCAGTTCAGAAAAGAGCTTCAAGGATTATTCCTAGAAGACAAGTCAGACACGGGATTAAAAAGAAGAGCTAGGGTGGATTGGCCAATCAGGTGGCTAATCTATCAGCTGATGTGGGATGAATGTCAGAGTTCATGCAAACTACCCAGTCCTGGTTTCTGATGTCATTTTTGTATTTTTGTTCTACTCTACTGTAATCGAACAATTGAGTAAAAAGGGATCAGAAACAAGAAGAGGAGGGGAAGACATTCAAGGTTGCTACTCTGATCTAAACTGGGGAATTTGGGGTTATTTTTTAACTACTAGGTCTAACGCTCCAACTCCTCTGTTTATTCTCCAGCTGCAGCAGCAGAGTCTGATGTTTCCTAGAGTGTTACGTAAAACATAAAAAAAGCGCTTCACTTCGTATGAGGGATGTCTCAGGAAGTACCTGCTGTGCTCTGAATAGTGTTTCGTTAATGAAATCATAACTCTGAGTTACGGTAATTGTGATAATCATCACTAAATAAAAAAAAAACCTCCTTTTATGTTTGCAGCCCCTCCACTAGCACCAACATCCCTCTGATGCGGGTGGTCCAGTCCATCAAACACACCAAGAGGCGGAGCTCCACGGTGGTGAAGGAGGGCTGGATGGTTCATTACACGAGCAGGGACAACCTGGTAAGACTGATAACCCCAAAGCCCAACAGAGGAGCTTAGCCTGAAACGGCTCTGCCCTAAATGTATGCTGGGGAAACTGTTCACATGTGCTGAAATCAGCACACGAGGTATTTTCCTTGTGAAATAAAATTTTGAACTTCCGTAATATTGGTAGGTGGTCCATATTTTGCCACTAGGACTAACTCGGGGTTTCCATTTAACAGCGGAAGAGGCATTACTGGAGGCTGGACAGCAAAAGCCTGAGTCTCTTCCAGAACGACACCGGAGCCAAGTTCTACAAAGTAAGATTAAAACTATTATTTCTGCCGTGTTCTTGGAAAACCACGGCTTCAGCTCGATCTGGTGCGACGAACTATTATTCATAAGAATATCAGAAAAGCTGCAGCGTCCAGTCTGTGCAGAGTTATATCATGAAAATCCCCACAGTGCTTAGACAGAATTCACCCGCTCTACTGTCTTATGATTCAAACGTGTCATTTAGGAAAGATCTGTTTTCATATTCAGGTATAAAGGCTGTCTGTCATGCTTATGAGTGATATGTAAATAAAATCTACCCGGTGGCAGCCGCGTGACTCAGCTGAAGGCTGCCGCTTCACAACTGTAAACTACCCTGTGGTCACTTCGTCCCACTGAAATTCCCCCTGTGGTTTTTCACAATGCCGCCTGGTCTCTTCGCTGCTTGAAGTGAAAGGGTCGCAGTCTCGGAGTTTCTGCGTTTCATCATCCTCAGTATCACTAACAGCAGAGATGGGACATTTAAATGGGGTTTTGAAGAAAATGTCAGACTGCGTCTGTCACACAAAAGAGTTTTGATTAGCTCTTATTTTAGGGAAGGGAAAACATTTCTAAAAAGTCACGCTGCGAGCTGTTGAATGCTGGCTTTGATTCTTTTTCTAATCCTCAGTGTTCGCTTTGAGTGAAATGTGAAGATTTAAACGTGTAAATGGAGTTGAGGAGAATATGTGTGACACTTCCCTCTCGGTGGCAGCGCCGTAGTCAGTCATTACGCCGCCACAGGGGCTTAATAGCACAGTAATTACACAGTGAGGCCTGGGGGAGGGAAGTACAGGCTGCAAGGTAAAGACTTCCACATGTGTGTCGTGTGTGCTGTGTAGGATGGAGTGTGTAATTATCTTATTGTTCTTCTTGCTTTGTGCGTTTTGAGACTTTAACACCTCTTCGAATTGTGGTCAGAGGTATGTTGCAACAGGGCGCTGAGTAGGACGCGGCAGAGTTTCCACTTCGGTTGAGCGAGTCTCAAACAGGTGGTCTCGCTCACAGCTCTGCTTATTGTCCTGCCTGCCTTCTTTTTGTTTTTTCTCCGTCCGCATTTGTTGTGAAGCAAGTTTTGGAAAAACTGTATTCCTTCCCCCTTCTCTCCCAATTATTCTGTCACACCCTGCGTCCCCGGCCACTAAATCCTCGGAGAGGAAACCTCAGCGGGGACCGACTCCTCGGGTGTGTTTACAGGGCAGCTTTATGTGGTTCTTTATTATCAACTTGGCACTCAGCTATGTTTAAAAGCTTCAGGAGGCTAATTGAAGGCTTGCTGTAAATCTCCTTTTTATGCTCCAAAGTTTGGTCTTTGCCTCTTGCTTCAGAGCAGAGGATTTTTATCTGGGACAGATAACATGAAATTATTTCCTGTAGTATTTTGGGGGGAGGGGGTCTTCTACCGAAACCACTGCTTCTCCATGAGCTCCGCTGGTATCCGGAAAGCCGTCTGCCTCGAGCTCTTTCCTTTCATTCCTCCCCAGTTTCTAGCCTGCTGCTCATCAGTGTGTGGCCGCCGTCCTCCCCACTCCCCTTTTCTTTATACCTCCAATCTGATTAGTGGTGGTCGCGTGGTGGCTCGCTCGCCAGGCATGGCAGCCATTTTCACCATTTGGAAGCCATAACAGCTCCTCGTTTGAAGATGAGACCCCTGTACTTGTGGCTTTCTCTGAAGAAGCTTTCATGGGGTGAGGGGGCTTCTCCCTGTCACAGTATCACACACGCCCACTCACAAACGACCCCGTGGAGGAACGGTAGTTGCTTGGTCTTTTGTCTTGGTGGCTAGTGGTAGCGCCAGCGCCTCGTGCTCAGATGGGGCCTCTTGCTGGCCCTGCCTTGTAATCAGGGAACCGCTTGAGCCGCCGCAGAGCGCGCTCACGTGACCAGGCCCTGCTAACCACAAGCACTTCATCTGATACTGTGTGGTGAGCCACGCAGAGCAGACGGCGTGCGCCTCTTTGAGCCCCCATTGGTTGGAAATTGTCTGTATTTGTAATTTCGGCCCTCCCTCCCACCTTTGATTTGACAGTGAGTTAGACGGGCGAGGGGGGGGCTTTTAAAGTGTAGTGCGGCTCCACTTTCTGTTTGTGCTCACAAGTCAAGCGAAGAGGAAGGCAGAAAGTTAGAGCGGGGACGACTGAGTGCGGCGTGTGTGTGAGTGTTACTTCCTCTGTCTTTACCTTTTGTGTATCATTGCTTAATTGTGGATTTGCTCATTTAGTAGCATGATATGTTTTTGATTGAAGAAAGTATTTTTTCATATTCTTCTAGTTTACAGCCAGCATCGGCTATAAGAGATTTTTATTTCTCCACCACTCCATCCCAGCACTTTATATGTGCAGCACTGTGTGGAGGGGGAGTGTATCTGTTTGTTTTGGTTCCTTCAGAAGTTCATGTGCTCTTGGACTTGCATAAATTGTTTACTGGCTGAAACATTAAGAAAGACAGAAAAGAAGACTCTGATTCTTGCTTGAGCTTTCATTGAGAAATGCAGATTGTGCTCTTTTATGTTTCGTCTGCTTTTCTTATCAGTTCTCCTTCACTGCTTCCACAGGAAATCCCTCTGTCTGAGATCCTCCAGGTAGAGCAGTGCAGAGACTACAGCAATCTGGCTCAGGGCAGCAACCCTCACTGCTTTGAGATCATCACAGCCACCATGGTCTACTATGTAGGGGAGAACAACGGCAGTCACTACCACAGCCCTGCTCTGGCCGCCTCTGGAGTCGGCATGGAGGTGGCTCAAGGCTGGGAGAAGGCCATCAGACAGGCCCTGATGCCCGTCACGCCTCAGCCCAGTGTAGCCAGCGCTGCCGGCCAAGGCAAAGATCACAGTAAGTAGAATTTATCAGAACTTTCTTGTGCTAAAAATGCTGCTGATATGTCTCCGGATGAAAAACTTGTTTGTTTTTTTTATCTTGTGTTTGTAGGAATGAAATCAGCTTGCATGTGTCTTTGGTTAGCGCATGAAGCAGGCTTGTTACCTGTCGGGGCCGTGACAAACGAGAACTGTTTGCTCATATAGAAAGAAAAAGGCTCTCTGTGCTCCGTCGTAGGCGATTTTTAAACTACTTTGATGACCTTAAAGTTGATGTCCTCGGTTAACTTTTGCTAGCCTGGGAAAGCCCTGACTCAGGGTCTGTAGGCCAAAGGAAGTGGGGCTGTGAAGTCACTGTTTGGGGATGACAGTAGTGTAAGTAGTGAAGTGACATAACTGTATGGAAACTGAGCTTTTGATGGTCAGGGCAGCGATAATATCTCCCAGTCGCCGAAAAAAGAGAGAGAAATGAGAAATGTGCACAGTTTGAGGTTAACTGATAACGAGCGTGACATGAGAAAACCTGAGAAAAGACGCTAGAAGCCAACCTGATAAGATAACTCAAACTCACTACATAGATGTGAATTCATTTACTAATGAACTAAGCCGCACTTTACTATCAGTAGATGAAACGTTTAATCTGCAGATGACAGCGTGATGTACTGTATGTGTTTGTCTCTGTTAATTGAAAAATCAAAGCATTGTCTAAGAGTGAAATTCCATCTTTGTGTCGAGCATTACCTCACAGAAAGTTTTCTGCTGGCTTTTATCTCCGGCTTTCTGTCCAATGCCTAGTATGCAGAATTAGTTTCTGCGGCTGTCTGAATCCCCAGTTTTGAAATGCATTGCATACTTTCAGCATTCAGTCACAGATAGCTTTCCAGATCAATTTTATAGCCAATTCATTGTGTAATAAAATGCTTCATTATGTGGGGCTGTGAGTTATTGCGTGCAGCTGTGATAAGATTGCAGGTTTTAGAAAAGTAGAAATACTGGTATCTGAGCAAGCTCTGATTACAGTTGCTTAAGAATTTAGTGTCTGCTTTGTGCATTGGCAGAGTGATGTTGTGTTACTTGTTGAATGTGGAAATATCATGTGTTTCCCTCTGCAGAAGAGCTGTCTATTAGCATATCTGTGTCCAACTGCCAGGTCCAGGAGAATGTGGTAAGTGGAGCTTCTTTTTTCTCTTAGATGCTGTTGCACAATTTCCCAGCACAGCTCGCAAATTTATGCATTCATATGCTATTAAAATAGTTGCTGTGGTTAGATCAGAAACGGTATCCTAGTGCGCCTGTCGCCGAAACATCCAGTGGAAGCTTTTACGCTGCAGAAATGGGGAAGCTGCAGACTCATTTTTTGGTCATGGAGTTTTCGTCTCAGTTCCACTTCTGCATTTAGTGAAAGTTGCCTATTTGGCAATACCTGAAAAACATTTTGGAAGGGCAGCAGTTCTGCCAAAACCAAAGATGATGTAACTGTTGCAGCATGGAAAGTTCACTTGAATGTTTCCACAAGCAGAGGAAAATTAACGGTGTAAATTACGCCCGTGTAGGATATTGCCTCGGTGTACCAAATATTCTCCGATGAAGTGCTGGGATCGGGCCAGTTTGGCATTGTGTATGGAGGTATGTTTGTGCTTTAGTTAAAAGGAACATTTTATATTCAGTGTCTGTGCTGTGAATTGATGTTTTTTTCTGTTTGGCAAACACAGGCAAACACAGAAAGAGCGGCAGAGATGTGGCCATCAAGGTTATTGACAAGATGAGATTTCCTACCAAGCAGGAGAGTCAGCTGCGGAATGAGGTCGCCATATTACAGGTAATCACTGATAACAGTTAAGAGAAAATCCCGCTCATTA
The DNA here is from genome assembly GCF_057382275.1 of Copadichromis virginalis. Lineage (NCBI taxonomy): Eukaryota > Metazoa > Chordata > Actinopteri > Cichliformes > Cichlidae > Copadichromis > Copadichromis virginalis. The sequence continues at coordinate 15,706,636 of NC_140636.1, forward strand.
CATTTGTCACTGGTTTACATTTACTCTTAGCGTATTCCTCGTTTGATCTGTTTCTCTGTAGAATCTGCATCACCCGGGTATCGTTAACTTGGAGTGCATGTTTGAGACGCCTGAGCGGGTGTTTGTCGTCATGGAGAAGCTGCACGGCGACATGCTGGAGATGATCCTGTCGAGCGAGAAGAGCAAACTGCCTGAACGAATCACCAAGTTCCTCGTGACGCAGGTCTGCACCGCTGAAACACGGCTCTCTGCCCTTTCACGCAGCCTTCTTCACCCCTCAGTTCTCAAATCAAGATTCTGTCCTAACACTGAAATAGTCAGATAATGACAGTCACTGAGAATCGAGCAGCTTTGCTGCATGTTTCATCCTCTTAGTCCTCTTAGTGCTGTGTCTTCCTTCCCTTCTCTCTCTGTGCCCTATTTTGGGGGTGTAATGGGTCTGTGCTCCAGCTCTGGGGCCTGTTTATTCTTGTGGTGAGCTGATTGGAGGGAATTGTTTACGGGATTTGGTCTGTATGGCATCACGGCCTCCTCCCTGGCTGTGGATTACAGCCTTCAGTATACTGGTGGCTCTGTGGCCTGATTAGAGGAGCAGCAGGCTCCGTGGATCTCGGGTACCAAACGGGAGCGGGGCCATTAACAACAACCCCATTAGCTGCGGCAGGCTCGGCTCAGATGTGGCCAGGAGGGCCTCTGCTAAAGCCAGGGTCAGGATCGGCGAGCCAGGCCCTCTGTGGTCTTGGGGCAGGGCCATGGGCAGACATGCATGCAGCGCTCACTTACAATAGGCCTTGTGAATATAGATGAGATGATGAGATGAGATCATGTGTCCCTTATATGGCAGTGCTGGTAAAGATGCAAGTATTTAAGGGCATTAGTATGTTTATATTGCTACTATTTTTCCACATGGCAGCACCATAGAGTCTCCTCCATACATTACACAAACAGCACTCTGTTCATAGCGTACGGTTTACAGACTTTACAGTGTTTTGATCTTTTTAGCTGAATCTGTGCTTATGGGACTTGTGTGTTTGCAACAGATCCTTGTGGCCTTGAGACATCTGCACTTCAAAAACATTGTTCACTGTGACTTGAAGCCTGAGAATGTACTGCTGGCCTCTGCAGAGCCTTTCCCTCAGGTGAGAGCATATATATTTATGTGTTTTGCATGTGTGGAGCTGTGTGTCCGCAAGCGTGTGTACGTTAACACGCCGCTTTTCTTCTCCAGGTGAAGCTGTGTGATTTTGGCTTTGCCCGTATCATTGGGGAGAAGTCCTTCCGGCGGTCGGTGGTAGGAACTCCGGCTTACCTCGCTCCAGAAGTGCTGCGCAGCAAAGGCTACAACCGCTCCTTAGACATGTGGTCAGTGGGAGTGATCGTGTACGTCAGCTTGAGCGGCACGTTCCCGTTTAACGAGGACGAGGACATTAATGATCAGATCCAGAATGCGGCCTTCATGTACCCTCCTACGCCCTGGAAGGACATCTCTGCAGAGGGTATGAAGACAAAGAGCTACTTGTTTGTTTGCTTTCAGAAATGTTTGATCTAATCTGACCTTCTCGTCTGTGAGCCGTTGGCGGCCTGCTGCACCTGTAACTTAAATGATATTCACACATGTAGCTCCTCCCCACCCACACGTCTGGGTCATCTGAACTTTATGTCAGCTTTTTTATGTCTGTGGTTGAAATGAATCACTTTCAAATCTCCCCAACTGCCCAAGTTGCACCTCCTCCCACTCACTGTATATAGTATATTATGCGGTAAAAACACTGAATATATATATATATGTTGATAGATATATCTTTTTGCAGGTCTTGTTCCCTTTAACTCAAAACCACCTCTGACTTATCTTGTTCACTTACACTTCTTGTACTCTTAATTCCTCCGCAGCCACAGATCTGATCAACAATCTCCTCCAAGTCAAAATGAGAAAGAGGTACAGCGTGGACAAGTGTCTCAGCCATCCCTGGTTACAGGTATGACTCATTTGCTTTTTCCTCTCTTTAAATTGCAATTCGAGCTAATTCTCGGAGTCATAATTCTGTCAAGTCATCAATTCCCTTCATTGAAAATAATCTACAGATGAGTTGTGTGAACATTAATAGTCAGAGCATGGAAAACATGAATAGAGTTAAAGGTTCCGCCCACTTGTGGTTATGTCACCATTAAACTTCCTGGTGGTGAACTAGAAGTCAAACAACCACAACAGCGCTGTCCCTGCACATCAGTACACTGTGTCAATAACAGCGTTTGGCTTATGTGGCCAAGACCTGGACCAGGAAGCCCGAAAAGTAAAGGGAGTGAAAACTGTGTATAAATGCTGTGAGCTGAATGCAGATTTATCTCTGAATCAGTTTATGTGAAGCCGCTTCTCCACAATGAGCCAGATTTACTGACAGTTTCATGTCTGTTTTGGTCAGGACTACCAGACGTGGTTGGACCTGAGGGAGTTTGAGACGCGGCGAGGCGAGCGCTATATCACTCACGAGAGCGACGACGCACGCTGGGAGGAGTACGCGGACGAGCACAGTCTTGTTTACCCTAAACATTTTATCATGGCTCCCAACCTGGACGACATGGAAGAGGACCCCTAGTGGAGTGGGAGACTTGCTACACCACATGTATCTCACAGAGTTTTCATGAAGCTTTGAAAGTGGCAGGTTTTCCCTCCAGAACTCTCGAAACAGAGATAAGCCAGTCGGGTGGAGAGGCTGGAAAAGTGGGAAAACCCAGCAGAGGTTGTAGTGTGAAGCACCGCTACAAGCAGGCGGAGATGCGTGTCACAGAAACGCATTAAGACACTGTCACAGGAGGCGAGTGCTCCCTCTTCCTTGGTGTATAATAATACGAAAACATTCCATGAATTTGTTCAATCTTGGTTCATTTTTTAAGGACTAGCAGAACAATGTTTATGAACACGCACAGTTCTGGATGAAGGCCGTGCTCGTGATGTAAGAGAGGAGTCGCGTGAAGCGCTTACGCCGGGATTAAAGGGCACTTTTCGCAAGGGATTTACAGCCTGAGAATTAAACACACGAGTTTGTTCTCATTTCTAAACTGTTTGTGAGACTGTCCTGTGGCATGAAACTGGAACTATCACGCAGATTTGTCTGGGTTTTTTAATGTATTTTAGTAATTGTGGTAGGTTTTTGCACTATATTACCAATTTCCATAGCAACTGAATAGAAAACACTATTCACTGCTACAGAACGCAAACTGTTTTTACATTTCCCGTCAATATTCAAAGTTAGAAACGGTGTCACGCAGTATTAGCTCCTTTGTCTCAGATCCCAGCAGGTGTTTTTAACCTACGTGTGTTCAGAGTGTGATCTGTTCATGGCAGCTAGTAGTGTGCAAGTTTTATCGGCTTGCTCTCGGAGAGAGAAACCAACAAACCCTGACCAAATATGTTACATTTCATTTCGCTGTTTCCTTTCAACTGTTTTCCTTTTTTGACTTTGTGAATCTTTTGTGAAGGCCGTAACCCTGAAGTGTAGTTGAATGCAATACAACAAGGAACGGACTCTTTGGTTCGGCATCACATTTTTGTACTTTCACTGTTTTCTTGAATGTGACCGTTGAAGCGCTCCAGTGCTGGGACGTGTTCTTTGATGTTCTCTGGGGTTGCGGTCGAATAGTCAAAAAGTCATGTCCTATGTTCTTGTTTCTCTAAGAAAACATCACAAGGTGAAGGAAAGGTGTGCACGAGAATTCACAGAGAACCTGGTGTGTCCACACTAGGCTGTTTAGCACTCGATGATGAATAATGTTGATTAAGATCAAGTTCACCCTTTGCTTTCATGCTGGCTGTATAAACATAGAAAATCTTTCCATCCATCCGCCCACTGGCTGCTCCTGTTCTGAGTTTGGGTTGTGGGGGGCAGTCTAAGGAGAGCCCAGACCTCTCTGTCACCAGCAAGCTCCTGTAAGGGCTGAGACATGCCAAAGCCAGCGGAAAGATACATTTCCCCCAGTGTGCCCAAAACACCTCTTCTAGTAGGCACTAAGAAAACATCTTAGTTAGAAGCACAAACCACCCCAACTAGCTCCTGAATGACCAAACTCCTCACCCATCTCAGGGAGAGTACAGCCTCCCTTTGGAGGAAGCTCATTTCTGCCATCTGCGATCTCATTCTTACCCAGCTCGTGGCCATGGGTGAGCGTAGGAAACGTAATCACAGCTTCACTTTTACACTCAGATTTCTGTTCGTTACAGCAGATTGGTACAGCGTCCTCATCATTGCTGCTACCACGTCAGTCTGCCGTTTCAGCAACCAGAGATTGACCCTGTGGCGCCTCCTTCGGGCGGTAGGCTCACAGGGCGGCGAGTACACGGCCAGACCCCATGGGCTCAGGCCTGAGCCATGATGTTTGTTTCATAGGGGTAAATGTAAATCTGTGCTCTTACCAAGAACCTATTTGCCTTGGGAGACCCTACCAGTGCCAAATGCCCCTGACAACACAGCTCCTGAAATCACATTTGATGAATAATATTTTTAAAAAATCGCAGTTAAACATCGCAGTGAAAAACACGTTTGTCACGTTGAGAACGGTTACTCGACCTGTTCTCCTTTTTATTTGTTCTTCAAACTAAACAGATGTGAAAGCATTAACGCTCAGTCTGATGATACACAGTTAATAATTTTAGTCTATTCTTTATTTTCAACAAACGCTTCAAACTCACGTTAAAAAGTGCTTTACCTCTCAGCTTTAGCTTTAATATATTCTTAAAGATTCAAAACATATAAACATATTAGGATGTTATGGCATAAGATGATTTTTGATCTAATGATGCAACGCTTTGAATTATGGGAAGCCGCCGTGTCCCCACATTTCTTAAATGAAGGTCAGCGTGTGTCCTAAACGTCACCTTTCCTCAGCAGAGAATTCAACCAACACTTATCACACCCTCCTTGAAAAAACGACTATTCGACCTCAACCCAGCTATCTGAAATGTTTCATCACCAACGTGGGCGAAACTGGCTTTTAAATAGAACAAAATATCAGGAGTTCCACGTTCATTATGTTGTCCAATCATTTCACACGGGAGCGAGTTTATATTTGCTCCGTCGGTGTGTTTGGGAGTATGTTCCAGTTTCCTTTCTCTGTCTTTGTTGCCGCTGGATTGGCAGGTGTCAGTGTTTTGTATATTTCAGTACATACCAATGAAATAAAAAAAACCTAAATGAAACATTTGGTAAATTTCTGAAATCCTCTCTGTTCACACTGCTTTCTTTAGCGGTGTATTATGTTATATACCTGCTGTCTGGAGATCACGGCTCCAGGTGCAATAAAAGATAAAGACGGGCTTTGGATGTGTGCGCAGAGGCAGCAGTGGCTCGTAGTTTTCTGTGTGATTCATCAAGATGTGCGCGTGCGTCGTGCTTTCACATGTCGGATCCCGTTCACAGCAGCTGGATGTGATTGTTGCACCACACCGAGCAGTTTACTGAGCCAGCCACTCGCCACAAGAGAGTAATGACATAGTTAAAGAGGGTGGTAGTGAGGAAGGGGGTTGTGGAAAACTCTGAAAACACTCGGGATGAAAGCTATCACAGATCCCTTCGAGTATCAGCTCCAGTGTAATGGATGGGCCTATTGTAAGGTAGGCCCACAATAAACTGCTACAGGGAACAGACAGCTGTCAATAATTTAGAAAAGTGTTTGAAGTTTCCTTCACTGGATATAGACTGTGAAGTAATCACAACTATCCCTGCTGCAGCTCTTTTTTCCTCTCTCTCTAAGGATACATGATACTGCTCACCTCTATCTATTAGCATGAATGCTTTCAAGATGTGCACTTCCTTTGCAGTCCTTATGACCCCGTTAACCTCTGAGGGGGGGACACGGAGGCTCTGATACGCTGAACAGGCCCGAATACAACAGGTCCGTTTAAATCTATTCTCTTTCAAAACGCATACCGTACCTCATAATAAAGTGTAGCTCGTCTTCGTTAAATTAGAGGATACAGCGTAAGAAGAATCAGGCAAAAAACAGGCAATGTCTCCCTCGTCTGGTTGCCCAGAGGTGTAAAGGTTTCAGTCATTCATGCGTTCCTTTAACCTGTCGTGGCCCCATGCAGCACCAGCAAACCTTTGCTCTTATCTAAACACATTTTACTTTTTCAACCCTAACATTTAACCGTGTTACTCCTTTTTCTGAGCTCAACTTCATTATTTTGTAGAAGCCATTCATGGCCCTGTGTGTAGCTTACAGAGGTGTAATAAGGAAAGTACATTAAACTTTTTACAGAAGCTGGATTTTTTTGAAAGTTTTACACTGTGCTTTTGAATTTTTGTTGGAAAAATCAAACCAGAAACAAATCATTTACTCAAGAGCGACGTGCCTATAAAGTGTCTTTAAACACTTGCTGTCATATTTATTGTGAAACTGTAAGATGATTTTAGCATCAGTTGCACAGTTCTGATGGGTTTTCTCCAGGACACAGAAGTTACGTGGATGACGTTACTGAGTATAGAGTGCTAATCATACAGGGCGGTGTTATGAGACGTTATCAGAATGGAAGAACAAGACTGTTAGATAGTCTTAAGCAGTGTCAGTATTTTTACTTTGTCTGTATCCAAAGAGAAAACTGTTCTCTTTGCTGCCAGGAGGTGTCACTCTCTGTTGGTTTATCCACTCAAATTTGAAAGGAAGGCTGGTTGTGGCTATTACTGAAAACAGATGATCCTGGAACCAGCAGATTATTATTTCTTTACAAATGAGAGAAATATATAATCAATGTATTACAGTCTATAACATTAAAAATTTGCCTTTGCATATACTGAAAACTACAGTGTTATCAGTCACATATCACAGCTGAATAGAAGCTTCTTTTGGAGACTATGACACACATCTGAAAGGCTGATATAAAATTTACACATGAAGACCGAGCTACAAGATCCCTCACAGAAATAACATCTGCTGAAGGATCAGAGACAGCGATCTGTCTTTGTTGCCTTGATCCTAGCGTCTGTGTGTATTTGTTGAGCAGCTTTGCCTGGTAGCTTCTCGGCAGGTCTCTCGTCACCTCGAGGGGAGGTCCGCGTGTCACGCACCCTCGCAACCCCCATCCACGGCCGCTTCTTCTCGCTTCTGCTCCGTGTCATCCGTTCCTCCGCTTCTCCTCTCCGCTCCATGCTGGGTATCCATGAGCTTCAGACCAAACAAGCAAACAAACAGAACAACAGAAAAACCCATCACCCGGATGAGGTCGGGCTGGGCTTGGGGGGAGAGATGGGGATGGCTCTTGTTTGCTCTTTGGGCCAGTTCTATTTCACTGTGATGGCAGAAAAGGCCTCCCAGGACACTACTACCCACACTTGTGTTTGACTTCCAATGGGGATCAAGGTGGTCTTCACTCTGCACTGACACATCATCTTCTGATCCAATACACAGCTGGCTGCAGCCACAGGCCTGTAGCCTTTACCTAGGCTGGTCCTGTACTCGTTAGCTGTGGTCTTGGCCTTTATCTGAGGGACTTGTTGGTGTGGCATTTCGTCCTCACACAGCTGTTTTTCAGCCATGGCCAGCAAATAATGAACTTTAAGTAAATGTTGACTGTGATAAATAATCTAAAACACAAATGCCAAAGAAATGATCAAGATAGGTGTTTAATATTAAACTGATTAAAGTGAAATCTTTTCCTGTTTCTGCATTATGTTCTTTGTCGTATTATCAGTCAAGTGCACTCTGCCTGGAAGAGGCTGTAACCCACACGTTAGCCACGCTGCTCCGGTTTTCTTCCCGTGTCCTCTGTAAAGGGCATCACTCCCAAAAAGCACTCTTCCCTCTTCTTTTCACATTAAGACCCAGGTGGTAAATGAATGCCTCCGCAGAGAGCTTTTTACCTTGAGGCCGGTGTGTATTGGAGACACGGGTGGGGAGTGCTTCACAAGATCAACTGCATGTTTACCGTTTGACTAATAATTGAAATTTACCGAAAGGTTGTATAATACGTTAATTAAATGCTTTGGCATCACTTTAGACTGTATATTGGAGAAAAAAAAGGAGGTGAAAGCCGTGTGTGTGGTGGCTTGTAAGGACATCCAGTCATCCTTTTGTTGTAAAAGCTGTGGAGAGGAAATGAAAGCCGGGAATGGTTTCCTCGTCTGGGAAAATGCAGATGAGCTATGTAGGTATGTTTGATTTGCTGACTCCAGCTGTGCCTGGAGAATTCCCCTGACCCATCCTAAGATCTGGTTGTTGTGTGAGGCAAAATGTAGGCTGCCCCTGTTGCAAAGCAGGCAGGCGCAATACGCAACCCCCCTGAAAGGAACGGTCATTGAACTCTCAGGCAAGTGGCAATATTTGCTCACCTGAAATACTCACATCATAGCAATTGGGGTAGGGGTGGGCTCAGGGGCTGGGCAGGGCCTCCTCGAAGCAGCTGTGGCCAGACCGGGAAGTTTTGTGGCTGGAGAGGGGAAGGGGCTTTCTTGTTGGGGGGTTGTTCAGATGTGGCCGCCTTATTATGTCCTTAAGGAGGCAGGCACCATATTTGTTCGAAGCTGCAGGAGGCTGATGAGGTGCTAATCTGTTGAGTGGCTGTGTCATTGGGGCCCTGTTCCCAATGGCCTGTTAGCTGTCAGAGCCTGTAAAAAAGGCAAAATTTATTGGCCCCAGGCCAGGGCTCAGCCATCGGTGTCCACGGGTAAGCAAACACAGATTGGACACTTATGCTGTTGCTCTGGTAGAGCTGGCTTTAACACCAGGCTCCTGGGGTGACACGAAGGCAGCTCTTTCAGACCTCTTCATGAGTTGTCAGCCCCCTCTATGCTCCTCTGTAAACACTACAAATTAGCCATCTGCATATGGATGGGCCCTTAGTCCATACAGGAAGCAGACAACTGCCTGCAAGAAGGCTGAAGATATCGACTCTCTAACAAATAACCCCCCGGCCCCCCAACGCCAGCTTTTAATTTCTCATGTATGCAAAACAAAGCGTGCACAGTCAGTGTGGTAACGATTTCTTGCTCGAGAGAAAGATTTTGTTGTACGGAGCCTTGGAGCGTGAAGATAATGAAAGCGCTCGGCTGGCCGGTTGCTTGTGATGGGTTCGGGTCAGCAGTCAGAGGTAATCCCAAACTTGAATTTCCCCATCAGCCTGGAATACAGATAAGACTGCAGCAGATCTGAACCTCACTCTGACTGACTGAGTGATTGATGGAAAAAGGAAATGGACCACTCAGATTCAGAGATGTGTTTTCTCGAGAGGTCTCCCAGCAACAACTGCAGTGCTGCAGGTTTGAACATCATTCACAAATCAACGCGAGATTAAAATAGTTGATGAATTCATTTAACTGTCACGGAAAGGACGATACCAGAGGTCTGTCCCCTGTGAGACGCTGAGGGCACTTAGGATTAAAAAGACCATTACTGATACGCAACTTTTTAATCACGAGGCCAGGTTTGCCCTCTTGTCCACACTGACAGGGATCTGACAGCATGGCGGCCGCGTGTGAACAGCAAGCTCTTGCACGGGCTTGATTGTAGTGATATTTAGACACAGTGCTTCCCATGGGAGCCTGGCACTTTAATTAACATAGCACCAGTGGCTCTCCTCCTGTTCTAATTGCCTTCAGTCTGTGATTAAATGTGTATTGACTCTGCAGTTGGTCCACTAATGAATAACAATGTGCTGATTTGGTGATATTAAATCTTCTGGCTCTAATACACAACCCATCCACGTTTTGTAGAAAGTTCAGAAGGCACAAGGAGTCGTGGCATCTGATCAGAGTGTGGGTATATATCTCCCCCCCTCCCCCCTCAAAATAAGTATTTTAGCCTTTAACCTGCAGCTTTATATCCAGCAACCCTGTAAAGCCTGAGCAATTAAATAATTGCCAAAAAATGCAAATTTATTTTGAAAATTAAGTTTTTATTGAACCTTCTGACAAATTCAATATCTATTTGCATATATGAGTTTTAATTTATATTATATTTTTGTTCATCTGGCACTTTTTGTTTGTCAGTTTATTACTTAAAATAATTTGATCAATTTATTTTGGTTGGGGAAAAATAAAATATCACACTGATGATGTAGAAGTCTGAAAAGCTCTGAAAAGACATACTTGGTGTTACAGGGTTCAGCCTGTACTTCTTTCAGTTGAGATTAAATTGGGTTCATTTAAATAACATAATTTAAGCCCACGTGTGTCTCAGTCTTATATGACCCACTAAGTGTGCGGCTATAAGAACTAAAAACACTTAATACAGCAGTAAGTTTGTATTATTTTGCTGCTCTCACAACCTGAAAACCAAATATAATCTAGAAGGTTTTTGCAAATCATGTATTAATTACAAATAAAGCAGCTTTTTTTTTCTCGGTCAAATTAATTTCCAGACCTGTCAAAAGAATAAACTGCAGCAACATTAACACTCAAAATTCTATTTCAGTGCATTGGATCCTTCCATCTCTCAGGATTTCATTTTCCTCATTCTACTCCTGTGGTCCAATAGATAAACTGTCACCTTGTTTGACAGATGAAGGCCGGAGGTAAACATAGGTTCTTTTTTTAACATGACAAGAGGAAAGTATTGCATCTACAATGCCTTGGATACAGTCAACATAAAACATATCGAATGGCATTCCTCACTGCATTCCTCTCAATATCAAAAGGTGCGTGTTTGAGGACAGCCTTGCTGCGTTTACGCCTGTGTTTGCGCCCTGACCCACTGGGGCCAGTGCAATAACTTTGGACTGCCTCCCACTGCATCTCGTTGCAATGACCACTCTCAGTTTTTATTTAGCTAGGTTGTGTGCCTTCCCAGTCCGGCCGCTTTTCAGATTCATTTCCAGGTAAACACAGTGTGGCCAGCCACAAACCTGCAGCCAACAGGCGTTGTCACAGCTGTGGCAGATAATGGCAGGTCCAAACTCCAGCCCGGCTCTGGAATGTTTACTGTCACCACAGGCAAGTTGGCTGCAAACATTTTTTTTCCAGCACTTTCCAAGAGGAAGACTCTCTTGTTATTAATTTTATTTTGATGAATCACATGCTTAACCCTTTGCCCTGTGCCGTTTTGTGTGGCTCGGTGTACTCAGGAGGGTAGAAAGGCACAAAAAGGTGCATTCTTCAGCAGAGCTTTTAATTTCAGTTGAGAAAGAAATCCTTACTTTGAAAGCCGAAACCTAAAGCTAGCACATAACTGCCAACAGCTCCTGGGTGTTTGAAGGAATGTTCCACCTTCCTCTCACCGAGCAGAGATCTATCCGTTTCCATCCCCCTGCCCTGCACCCAAGAAAACTTCCTGGTGTCATTTTGGGGCCACGTGTGTGCTTTGCTTTCACCTCTTTAACTCAGTCATTACTATTTTCACCACTTAGTGGATTCCCTTATCATAACGAGTAAATGAATAACACCCAAATGTGTGAAATGTAACACCCATCATTCTAAAGGCTAATTAATCAAGAGTGTGGCAAATCTAACTGGAGGAGAAAGAGGGCTACACTGCTGCTTCAGGTGCCTCAAGTAAATTTTCACTGGAAATATATAAATTTTATAACAACACACTGAGCTGTGTTCTGACTCAATCTCATGAGTACAAGTCAATGCAGTCCTGGCCTCATTTTCAGTGCACGCCGGATTGTGAAAGCTTCAGCTGGGAACAGAAAAACTGCCAAGAAACGCGGCAGCGGTTTGTACATATTGCAGCAATGACCGTCAGGTCATTAGATTCCCTGCTCAGTGTGTTGAAGTGAACTATTAAAGTGCATATTTAAAGCTGGTGTCAATGGAATAAACCAGAGGTTAAACTGAAGGGAACACACTGCCTGTATTTGACCCAAAGGTTTACATGGTCTGAACCTCAATCATAAGCAAAATGCATTACAGTATTACTTTAATTTGAGTGTGAAACAACACAAAGACTCTGAAATCTTTGGATAAAGATTTTCATTTTATATTGCGGCTTTTTTTTAGTCCCGTTTTACATAATTACGCTAGAAGAATGGATACTTGGCATATTTTTTATTCACTAACAGACCAGCTTACAAGTATATACATGCACGTGTAATTAACCTTCTGAATTTAAGCCGAGTGTAACGCAACGCAAGATTTTCAGTCTTTGGTGATTCAATCATCTTTTCTGTACCAACCATAAAGAGGCAGTGATTAACTACTCTGGCTTTTAAAATTCAAATTAAAGCTACCACGGGAGGAACTTGTTCTGATTCTCTGGAACATTTAAACTTTGTTCCGGAGCTCACATTTCTGAAATTCTCCACATTTTGTCACTACTTTGCTGACACTTTTTCTTTACTTGTTTTTTTTGTGTGTTCTGTTTCTAAAAACTGAAGTCAGCCACCATATATTAAATTTACCGTGTGATTTCTTTGGCTACCTCATTCCACTGACACAGTCAGAGTGGGTCATAAATAAAAATGTTGCAGTTGTACAGCGTGTGAGATAGAGTCAGAGTGATATGTAGTGTCTGCTATGGAGAGGAGGTAACATTTTTTTTGTGAAAAGGCCAGTTATTGTTCTGGGGTGAGGATGCAAACACTACACCAAAGAATAATGAAGAAAAACAAAATACACTGAATAGAAAATACATCTGCATAAAGCCCTGCACGAGTTTTTTGTTTTTCCAAAATGTGACCTTCACTCATGTCAGAGGACTCTGGAAAGTTGATGATTAACCATGGATTTAGCTTCACGTCTCGTTCAGGAACATAATGTTACACAGGTCAAGGACCCTTTTAAAACGCTCACGGTTTTTTGTTTCTGTAATTTTATAATAAGCACTTCATGAAATAATATTTTTGACTCATATATAATGGATTTAGCGGTACCAGAACCAATCCAGGTCCTTTTTAAATCCGTTTTCATACTTTTTTAAAGAAAATATGCAACATTTTTCACATTCAGCGTCACCACATCGTTGCGTAACACACACAAACATACCTGCTGGCCATGCAAGCATTCACGATCAGATTTTTTAGCACATTTATGCAACAGAAATGCGTCAGAATATTTGTAAAACTCTTTAAAAATTATATTTTAACATCTACGAAAAATGTCTTCTCTGAAATCCAGTTACTCCATAATGAGCTCACACCGAAAATATTCAACGCGCCTAATCTTCCGCCCTCAACACTTTATAAAGGCCCTATTATATACAAATATTACATGGCTGTTTGTTTGAAGCGTTTTGTGATTTTGCAGCGACTGTCCCTTTCAAAAATAACATTTCACAAAACTTATTGTTGTTAACTCAGTCGAGCCGGGAGAGCGCAGATTTGACCATCTCCAGCTTTCTCCATTTCCACCTCTCCGCCGGTGCAATCCCAAATCCTCAAACACACAGAGCTTTTTCTCATGATCTCATTTCCAAGTTAAGCAGACTGTGTTAGTCCCTCGTCAACACGACAGGTTTACTCGCCTTTACTAATGGGGCTCTATACTGATAGTTATGCTCTTGCGTAAATATGCAGTCAAATAGATGTACAACTACTGACACGTGGCTGGCATCGCTCTGCAGCCTCACCTTGATGTTTGTGTCATACAAATACTGTACGGGTTGTGAAAATGAGAGGCCCTCAACACACAGGCCTGCACGTCTGATGAAAAACAGGAGTTTCGTGCTTTAAAGGTCCCCCAACAAGCAAAATCAAAAAAGCTGTCTGCCTATACACCCACGCGCACTCTCAAACGACCTATTTAAATAAAAGAATGTGGGCTGTAACGTCATCACTTCCGTGTTTTTCTTGATTTCGGTTATTTTTCATCTCTTCTTTTGAGTCAACCTAAAGAAAAAACACGCAGCTTTCTTTTTTAACGGGCGTTTGAGTTCAAAGGATGACTTTACGTGCCACAGACAGTAGAGCCAGTCGGAGGTGGCATCCGAGAGAGGGCGCTCTGAAGCTGTGCCTGGCGTATTCGACACTAATTAAAACATTTAGAAACAGTAATTCGGTCTCCCAGGTTAAGAAATCAGGTTAAACTGTGCCTTTGTGCAAATATCACCTACATTAGTTGGGAAAGAGGTAAGGACTTTAGTACTGACAAAATGTAAACTTTAGCTTGTAGGAAGTTTTGATATTGTTTAAAATGACCAATTATATCAAACATGCTGCGGCCATTTACACGGATCTCGCTGCTTTTTCTGTGGACTAAGCAAAGCTGAAAGAGAAATCCTCTTCAGGTGAACATCAGAAAGGTTTAAAACTGTGTCTTATCATTTATGTAAGCCATAAACACGTGTTCTTGGATTTATATAGCAACAGAGCTATGGCAGAATAATATTTAATCCTGTATCAGTTAATGGTTTAATCTGCCTTAAATCTCTGTAGAGATTTTTGCTGAAACGAGATTTTACTTCATTTCTAAACGTTTTCGTGTTCTTTGGTGTTCTCGGTGTAAAATAGTCAAAATTTATATGTAGGCTTAGGCAATAAATTCCTTGAATGCAACGCAATAAAATGGATTATGATTTGAGCTCAGCTGAAGTGGAATAAGCACTTTGGAGTATGTGCGTAATGAAAAGCGCACCAAGGAAGAGCGCCAAACATTCCTTTTATAGTTCTCCCCCCCCTTTTTCTGCCCCAACCAAAATACAATAAGATTAGTTTATAATGAAGCTTTTCATATGAAACTGTTCTTTTCAGTTAGCGCAGGTGTACAATTGGGGTGGGGGGATGCTCGAAGAGTCTCACGCCTAGGTGCGAGGAGATTATTCAAATAGGGCCCAAGGCGTAGAAGTAGGGATTGGAGGCTTGCCTAGAGCACAGAGCTATATCACAGCGTTAACAAGCAGCACGGAGCGTCATTTGAACTCCAGTCACTGACAGACGCATTTCACGGCTGGCTCCATAAGACACACATGCTCCAGTCTTCGACGAAGGGACAGACCGACGACCTAAATACACTCAGTGGTCCCCAGTTACCTGCTATTAGAGAGACTTTCGGCTTTCCCTCTGCTGGGAGACGCTTTGTAAAAGTCCTCCATGATGCTTGGAGCAGTTAAAATGGAAGGACACGAACACACCGACTGGAGCACCTACTACGGAGAGCCCGAGGTGGGTACCTTAAATATATATTTTTTTCTGTCTAAAGCCGATCCCATTTTATACAACTCAATATTAGCCCTGAGATAATATTAACTTTGTGATCAAATATTGACTTGAGGCGCCTCCAAATCCTCCCCCATCTCCACGCAGCGCACTATCCTAACAAAGTTGCTTGACATGTAGGGGAAGAAACTTTTCGCTCGGATTATAATTTCATAAGTCTCTACGTGTTTCTACTAAATCGGGTTATTGTTGGTCAGGTTTCCACCCAATAAACACGGGTGCTGTTTGATTTCGGGGAGATTTTTCAGTGGACACACGCACACCGAGTAGTATTTTCATCTAGGCTGCACATTTTAAGAGGAATAGTCACCTCAATTTTATTTATTTATTTATGTTTTGTTGTAATACTGGCGTTAAATATATTGTTAAATATACACACCCCTGTTTTTCATTTTTAGGAAATACTTCGCGCGAGAGCAAACGCCTACAATGCCACTTCACACTTACGAAACCGGGAAGCTTTAAAATATAAAGTATTATTTATGGAGATGAATAAGGCGATTTTTATCAGGCTCAAATAATAACGATTCGCCGTGTTTAGAAATCACTGTGCCGCTTTATTCCTCGCTGCAATGCCAGATGAAACTCACGAATGCCTCTTTCCCTCACTGACAGTGTTACACCTCGGTTGGCAACATGAACGCGGGCCTGGGAATGAACTCTATGAATACCTACATGAGCATGTCCGGCATGAGCACCACTGCCAACATGACGGCCAACTCCATGAATATGTCATACGTCAACACGGGCATGAGCCCCTCCATGACCGGCATGTCACCTGGAACCGGCGCCATGAACGGCATGGGCGCAGGGATGACGGCAATGAGCGCAGCCCTGAGCCCCAGCATGAGTCCCATGACCGCACAGCCCGCGTCTATGAACGCCCTCACGTCATACTCAAACATGAACGCCATGAGCCCGATATACGGACAGTCTAACATCAACAGGTCCAGAGACCCTAAGACCTACCGCAGGAGCTACACGCACGCCAAACCCCCGTACTCCTACATTTCTCTTATCACCATGGCCATCCAGCAGTCCCCGAGCAAGATGCTGACACTAGCCGAGATCTACCAGTGGATAATGGACCTCTTCCCGTTTTACCGACAGAACCAGCAGCGCTGGCAGAACTCCATTCGCCACTCTTTGTCTTTCAATGACTGTTTCGTCAAAGTGCCCAGGTCGCCGGATAAACCGGGGAAAGGCTCGTTTTGGACTCTGCACCCGGACTCCGGGAACATGTTCGAGAACGGCTGCTACCTGAGGAGGCAGAAACGCTTTAAGTGCGACAAGAAGATGAAGGAACCGGGCCGCAAGTCAGGGGACGGCGGCTCCTCCAACAGCAGCTCGGAGAGCTGCAACGGCAACGAGTCCCCGCTCTCCAACTCCTCCTCCAGCGACCACAAAAGGTCCCTGTCGGACATGAAGACGAGCCAGGCCCTGAGCCCGGAGCACACCGCTGCTAGCCCGGTGACGCAGGGGCAGCACCTCATGTCTCAGCATCACTCGGTTCTTGCGCACGAAGCCCACCTGAAGCCGGAGCACCACTACTCCTTCAACCACCCTTTCTCCATAAATAACCTCATGTCCTCGGAGCAGCAGCATCACAAAATGGACTTAAAGACTTACGAGCAGGTGATGCATTACTCCGGCTATGGCTCCCCCATGGCGGGACCTCTTTCCATGGGCTCCATGGCGGGGAAAGCCGGTCTGGATTCTTCATCCATACCTGACACAACTTACTACCAAGGTGTCTATTCCAGACCAATTATGAACTCCTCATAAACTCTTTTATTCCCTCATGTAATGTGGACTTTCTTCCCATTCACTTTGTACATTTGTAAAAGAAAAAGTATAGACTTTGTGTACAATATGTATTTCAGATATTTTTGACGTTTCCCACAGTTTTAGTTGTCGAGTTTGTTAGTAGCCTAATTATTTTGAGAGGATGCTGATATTAATGATTAAAAACACTGATAATGTGACGGAAATCTGCTCAGAAGTTGGTTTCAGGACTGGACCCAAAGACAACCAACAACAACTTGCTGTAAAATAGCCTGCGTCCGCATAACTGGACTCGTAAATGACTCGAAATGCCTCGCTGGATTTGTTCAATCATTTGTGTAATTCCTATTTATGGCTTGTATATGTGTATTCTTGTAGTGACAAGAACAGAATCTATATTAAAGTGTTATTGGTTTTGTTTTCTGAATGTCACGGTGTTGGGCCATTTATTATTACTATCATTCTTACTATTATTATTATTATTATTACTATTATTATTATAGGAAAAATTAGATTTTATCCAAAAAACGAACTTCAAACGGAGAATTTGCAGGAGAAAGATACAATTTGAGGCGGCATTAATTTAGTCCAATTTTGGTTTATATTATCATAACAAAAACGAATCCATTCATCCATCTTTGGGATCATAAAATACGTTTCTCACGATGTATTTATTTATTTAATTCAAATTCTGGAATTTATTCTTACCCACGTAAGGCTCACAGTCAGCTTGGATTAATAGCTTTGCTGGATAAAACCGGGAACAATGCTCCCAATTTGTCATTCAGGAAATGTAAACAACACACATATATGCTCATTAATCCCAACCACAAATTCAAATATTTATATGAAAAAAGGAGATGTAGCCAGTGCGCCACATTCTATAATATTTTTAAACTAAAGTGAGGTAAAAGGAGGTTTGAAAGAAAAAAAGCGGCAGGATAATTTAAAAATATATATATTAAAATGTTTTTTTAATTAATTAATTTTTTTTTTTTTTTAGCAAAATTGACCCCACACAGTCGATCCAAAGGCAGAAATGCACACGTTCCCATTTAATCTCGCAATCTTCAGCTGCAGTTGGTGAGATTATATGCAGCCTACATGCATGCATTATGCCAGCTATTAAATTCCCACACATACACATACTCTCTCTCTCACACACATACACTGGCGCGCGCGCACGCACGCGCACAGTGCAAAGTTTGGATCACTGAATAAGATTAGTGTCATTGTCACATAAAACAGCCTCCCGTGGCGCAGCAGAATAGTTGCAAAAGGGGCCTGATTTGGGAACAGAGCCGGCTCAATGCGATGCTCTAACTTTTCTCCCCACAATCTGGGGGACCATTGTCTTCTGCCTATTTTTAAAGTAGTGGGACCCTCCCCACTTGTTAGATAAGATAGGCTAGTTGTCATCCAAATGACTCCAAGTCCCCTCCTGAGCTCAAATCCAAGGCCAGGGAGTTTGGGAGCATTTCTGCTCCTCTTATAACCAAATGACACCCCTTCGACTTCTGAACACGTAGGGCCTAAAGTGTGCGTTTATTCTCCAGGCCCTCTTTACAGATCGTACTTTAAACAGCGTGATCTGCGAATAAACAAAGCCAGTAAACAATAGAGTGTAGGCTATGCTCACATATAGGAAGAGTACACACACAAACCAAATTGCACAAGTGTAAACTTTGAATAGGACGCCGCAGCTCTGTAAATTTACACAGACATTAAATTTCGTTCTATTCATTTTAGACATATAATGCTAAGCTGATTTTTTTATAGCACACTGATCGATATCTCTGTAAAATAATCATTTTTTTAAACTAGCGGGGCAGTGAAATCTTTGCTTTGTGCTAAAGTCAACAGTGACAGAGTTTGAGCTCAAATAAATGCCGTGATGTCTGGAGCCCTTTGCAGAAGGCAGAAGGCGAGCTTCTACAATGGGCTCCTGTGTGGCCTGCCAACAACAAGCAGCGGCTATTTTGCGCAGGTATGAAGCTTTTATTTTTATAAATCTGTCTTCTTACATCGTTTTTTTCCTTTTACTTGGAGGGATAGACGGTTTGACAGCCGTTCCCGGGGGTGCATGGGGTGGAGGGGGCAGAGGCTGATTTCCTAAATTCAGTCGAAACGAGACGTATTTGATTTCACGACAGGGTGGTGCAAAGCTGAGAGGATATGCAGGTTGTGTGATTGCTGCAAGTTTCCCTGTCTCTGAGTTGCATGTTGGAGAGACCTTAGCGCACTGCAAAAAACTGCCACGGACACACTAGGTTGGCTTTACTCTTTCAACTGCGTAATTTTTGTTTTTAATTAAAAGTTTTCAGTTGATTAGATAATTTCTCTCGCCTCAATTGGTGGTTATTTCGCAAAAGTAAATCATCCAAATAGATGAACTCTGTCCACAATTGTAACTTGTAGCACATTAGAGAAAAGCGACTGTTTAAACTGGAGGAAACACACGAAACCAGCGGAACTCTTTCCTTGTTCAGAGACATGTGAGACTGAGTGCAGATATTTTTTGCAGTGTGCGGCTGATTGGTATCAGTGTGGCTGCTCTTACGTCCTGAAAGCGAGCTTTCCTGCAACACTGACTCTACGGCTTTTATTATTTGGTACCGGTATGTAAATACACTGAATCGATTTTTATTTTCCAGCACCAGTTTTAATCAAAAGTAAAGTAATATATGAAAATAAAACGCGTTTAATAAAATATTTTAAGAAAATTAGGATAATACGTACTTTATCTTATTCCCCCCCCCTTTTTTTCCTGGATTCAAAAACCGGAAGTCTTAATTTTAAAGCTAGAATCTTTACCGTTTTATTAAACACAAACATGTAATAATAATAATAATAATAATAATAATAATAATAATAATAATAATAATAATAATAATAATAATAATGACGATGATGTTCAAGACACTGCATCCAAAATACTGATTCTTTAAAATCTGAAGTAGATGGAGAGCCCTTCAAATTGTTCCTCGGCCAATATATAACAGTTATATTCCAACGCTGCTCTCCTCCGACCCTCAGAAGGCGCGGTAACCCCAGTCAAGCCCCTCTCGCGCGCACTGAGCCGGGAATGGCCTTGTGGAGCTTTGCCGGTTCAAAGGTAACCAACCTCAATCTGTACCGGCACACAAAAGTGCGCCGGGGCTCATGCATCTCCTAACTTTATTCAGGTTTTTCCATCGGGGAGGATACCTCTGGAGCTCCTGGCCGCGCCATCATAGACGAGCACATCTGTTGTTATAGCAACTGAATAAAGGATGGCCCGGCCTGTTGATCCTTTTTTTTTCTTAGCCCGCTAACCTGATTTCTCTGCTTTTTTTGTGAGCGTATTTGCATATTTCTTGATTAGGGCCTGAAAACAGGACCCCCTTTTTCTCAGAGGCACTCATCTCTGGCAGGCATTCTGACTCTCACTGCAGGTCGTCGATGGGAAATCATATATCTTTAAAAAAAATCAGCGTAGCTGGAAACAATAGACCAAATATCATTGTACTATAAAGTCTTTTGCTGTTTAATTCAGTCTTTTTTTTTGGGGGGGGGGGGGGGGTGAGGATATATTTACTGCAACAATAGACGATTTACCTCCTTTTCTTTTTATCACTTTAAATAGCGTCTAATACCAGACCTCCAAAGTGAGACATTTTCCCTACGGCGACGTATTTTAATGCCTAGGCGAGTTTGGGCCTCTGTCTTCAATGAATGACTCAGTACCCTATAAGCCATATGCGCATCCACCCATGGGCGTCAACTGAATAGGCTATATCAGCCTGATGGGGCTCCATTTACACCATCGGTTTACGCATAAAAGAATTGAAATAATATCAACAAATTATTGGAATTATCGTATGAACACTGGCCTCGGAAGGGAAGAACAATAAGAAGTGTGTGCGCGTGTGTGTGAGAGTGGGTAGTTTTGTGATCAATCCTCCAATCGGCCTTCTAATACAGCCTCTTCGATTCTTGCCCAGTTCATCAGCCTGTGTCTGTAGGCTATATTAAATCTGGAGCAGTGTTCTTTCAAGAGTCAGATGTGTTATATACACAGAAAGGTGTCTGGCGCACCTATAGGCTCTCCATGCGCTGCAGCCCGCGGACTGGAACACCCAAGTAGATCCGTCTCCATGACGACGGCGGGACACCGGTCCAACAAGCTGTAATTCTGTCTCAGCCTTTTTCAGGGGAGGGACCGTCCACACTAGCCCGACTTAACTCCTCTTTCACCAGAAATACTCCTAATCCCATATCTTAGCAAGGCAAACTGCCGTCCCTCAGTATATTAAAGAGGCCACAAAGTCAAAACTTAAAGCCACCCATGGTTTCCCAGCAGGCGGCCCATCCCGGTGTGAGCGTCGCTGCCCCGTCCCGTCCCGTCCGGCCACCCACTGTACGTGTCTTCAGTTTTCTCAGCGCCTATTTACAGAAAATTAATACTTGTAATCATAACTTTTTATTATGTGATTTCGACAAATTTGCGCAAATAAACCCAGAAGATTTAAATATTAATTCAACTTTAAATAAAAGAATAAATAAATAAATTGTAGAAAATAAATTCTGTTATGTTGATAAATTAATAAACATTTTACGGCTTATTTTTTCCAGAGGCGGCACTGCGGTTCGGTTTGCGTTATTGTCATTTCTGAACGTCTGCTATTTTCTATCGTTGTTAAACATTTGATTTAACAGGAATTTAAAATGAGCTCATAACCAAAATATACATTTAGAGTGTCCGAAATTTGAAATATTAAAATGTATCGAAATCACATCTATCAGTTAACCAGCTAATTTGCAATTGAAAATGCATTCCTTCTGTTGCCGTTTCATAGGCTGCCCACACGTTTGTATTTAAAAGGATATTTGCACATAAATACGCACTTCTGCAAACATATTACGGATTTCTAGCACAAAAAGGTAGAAATGAAAACAGGATTACTGCAGGGAAGAATGATTTATTAATAAATTACATTTTAATTCCACATAAGTTTGCGTTGCAGCTGTTGAAAACATTGTTTTATTGTGTGTTTGGCTTTCTAAAATGACTTTTGAGCTTCGTTCTTTCCTGTGGAATATTTGTTTTTAATAAGACAAACTTGAAATATTAAAAAGTAAAATCATAAAATGAATCTCAGGCAGACCTTCAAGCAAGGAATTAACTATTTGGCTTTTATAAATAATTTTCCTATTAAAACAGTGCAGTTAAAGTAAATGGAGTTTCAATAATTGCAAATGTTCCTTATTTTTAAAAATATATATATCAGCAAAAAAAAAAATTGGCTTTTTAAAAATGTTTCTTTATGTAATTTGGGGGGTTGTGGATAATTCGTACAAACTGCATGAGACAGCAGGCAGAAACTATTTTATAGAAAAGCCTGTTTTTCTCCTCCTGACCTGGAATATAATAATATCATGAGGAATTTACAAGATGTGCATGTAAGTGAAACCTCAACTTTTATCATTTCTGACTAAAATTTGGCTTTAATTTTGCTCTGTCCCTTTTAAAAAAAATCTTTACGTATACAGATTATTTGATAAGGCAAAGCAGATTTATTCTATATTTACAAATCACTTTATTGTCATTTGTAATGCTGACATGTTTCATCTTAATTTTTTGCAAAGTCTCAGAGTTACAGACGCAGATATTATTTGGTGACTGTAGATGAACGCAGATTTGTTACAAAGATGATGAAGAGCTGGGTGTGTGAGAGCGAGCGAGAGGCAGAAAGAGAGAGGAAGGGATGGAGGCTGAGAATGCGGACGCTAACTGTGATGTGTCCGCACTTTCCTGACAAGACTGTGTGACATTCCAGCGCAGGACTCCATCATGTTCTCAGAGAGAAGGAGAGAGAGAGAGAGGGGTCCGTCAACAATGCCCATTGAGCACTGTGAGGCAGCAGCTGGTGGGACATGCAGTGACCTAAAGGCAATCTATTCAGTCCAGAACGGGGTGCCTCTCACTACCCTCCTGCTTTTATAAGGCTGGAAGTGGATGGATGGTCAGTGTTTATCCTTAAATAGTATCGCAGCACAGGTCTGTCATCATGAAAATGGAAGAGAAGCAGTCCGCACCTCACCAAACCAATCAAGTTCTCGTATGGGAACCGCTAAATATCAAGAGTGTGGAAGGTGATGTAAATTTCTGAAGAGGAGCTTTCCGTCTTATGTCGGTGGAATCGAGATAAAATTGAGATGACCATCAAAGCTTTTGTTTCTCTTGAGCGCTGACGTGAGGCTCAGCCCAGCAGTGGAGGGGAAGATTAGGTTTTCAAAGAGAAACAGAAAAAAGAAACAGCAACCCTCCACATAAGATAATAGAAGTGTGATCATCCAGGCAGAAAAAAATCATATTGGTTGGAGATTAGAGATGCTTACAATGTGAAGTTAGATATCAGTCAGGCTGACTGCTGATGTATTTGTGTACATGCACACAGTCGTGCTTTTAGCCCTTGTTGGTAATTCCTCAGACATTTCCCAGGAGATCTTTTAGCTCAAACCTTGTTGGCAATGCCGCCATGGGCGATGTGTCGGTCAGCAGTGGTAAAGGGATGCTTGCTTGGCTGTGATTGATCTGGTGTGGAGTCTTTATTCCCCTTGAGACCATGCACCTCAATATTTTAGACCCAGCTCTTGCAGTGTTGATGGGAGGTATCGCATATAGTGCCATGTTACATCCCCTTTTCTGAACCACTTCCACACACTGTGGCATATTTAGCCATCGCACGGCCATAACATGGAAGCCAGGATGCTGCAATATCTCCTCACTTCCCCCTGAGCTCCAGTTCCAGGAAGTGAAGGCAGAGCTTTGCCAGCCAATCGCAACGAAGGACACCTAACTCATTAAAAGTTAATGAAACCTATAAACGTGGTGCGCCAGCGATTCATTTAAACCCCCAATCCAATCTCCTCTCCCAGCAAAGGCAAACAAGCCTGTGTGCCCCCAGCGCTGTCCTCGGAATAACAAACTATGGAATATTTTGTCCTGCATATGTTCTCCTATGCAGACATGTGCACATTGATAGGCTATCTTACAATGGGACTTGTCCAATTTAGAGAATGCCAGGATGGTGTTCTGCAGGGGCGAATTCTGTAATGGGCATCCGAGTTGAATTTAATGCCTTTACTTTACACTGCATAGCTTGTCGGGAATGGCTGTTATAGATATGCCATTTCAACATTCATGAGAATCACTGACATTCAAATAATGTGCTCATTTTAATACCATGTGAGTGAGAGCCAAGTCTGTGTGAGAAAACCTCTATATTCTTCTTCACGGTCAAGCGAGTGTCAAAAACTACTCTTGATCCACGCAGACAGACAAGGTGAAATCTGAGCCCTTTCCTCCAGATAAACCCGTCTCTTGCTGTCCAGTATGCTCTATCTGTTTCAGTGCCATCTCAGCTAACAGCAGTGCTGCTCTCAATTTGATAACAAACCATCAACAGCAATAAAGTGCCACCTTACAAGTGTCCAAATCTAAAGAACAATATCCCTCCTTGTCTTTCAGACCTCCATTTCAACACAGCTCCAGCGCCTCACAGTGCTTCCCTTGGGGGATTCAAATTAAATTCTCCCCGTGTATAGTGCCACTGTCAGCCCGTTAATGAATTCCCATACCCTGACTTGAATCAAATTAATCCCCAATTTAATCCATATAAATGGCTGTGTTATTTATAATGGAAAGACGGATGCTCCGTTGAAGGATTGAGGAAAGCTGGGAAGTGTCTATAGGGCTGTTGAGCAGATTATTGTGAAGGATGTTCCCCCACTGCAGAGTAGTCCCCTGATACACACTATTTAACCCTCGCCTGCTTGATGCTGACAGCAACATCATGGTGTTTGTCACTTAATATCCTTTTAGATTAAGGAGTCAACTGGCAGATTTATTGGTCAGAGTCGGGTTATTATGGTGGAGTCTCAGCAGAAAGAGGTGTCGTAAAGCATTTGTGAAGGGCCATGGTTACAGTTAAATTTGCTGTGGGTTCAGACTTGTTACAAGCAACCACTGTTTGAGGTCACTGAGTCAGAGACAGCTGTATTTATGCGCTGATGCAAATTTCCCACTGAGATCCCGTCATATGCAAATGTTTCTTTGGGAACAGCTCCCTGTCAGCATGTAGATCAGACGACGCAATCCTTGATGTAGACAGTGAGGGATAGATGACAGGTAATTTGTCAAAGGGCTTATTTATACAAATAGTTTAATATCATGCAGCAAAGTGAAAAAGGACTAATGCCTTTTTGGACGCAAATACAGTGGGTGACGACTGGTAAAAAGAAAAACAACACGCACACAGTGGATCCAGGTTCAGTTATTGGTGTGTAACTCCAAGGACTGGAAGTGTCGGATTTCCCGTTGCTGTGTTGTTTTTGGCCCCAAAAAGTGAAAACGCAACATCCAGATACGCCAACATTGTGTGTTCATAAATACCACAGCATTTTTTTTAATTCCAAAAATTATGCATAGAATAATTGGGATAATTGAGATAGATACACCAGATTTAAAACAGTGAACGGAGCCAAATGTATCAACTGTATCAAGTGTTAGCTACGAATGCATTCATTGCAGGCAAAATTCATTTTAAAAAGTGGTTCTTTGAAATGAGCAGTTTCTACATGCTGCTCGGTTGGATATACGGCTTGTGGTCACTCATAGGAGTTTTTCACCTCCAAATCTATGATATACAGTGTACAGTTATTTAGCTAGCAGTATCATGGGATGGATATGAGGATGACAGACGGTTCCGAAGTCAGTTTGGCAGTTCATGGGACAGTTTGGAGCCTTTAAAGCTCGGTCCACCAAATGTCTGAGCAGCTATGTTTTATTGAGGCATCTGTAAGCTTACTAATTTTATTGCCAAGCTTGGCTCGTGCACCTACCGTCATGGAGAGGGAGAAAACACACACACACACACACACACACACACACACACACACACACACACACACACACACACACACACACACACACACAAAAGTTTGCTGTTTGCCTTCATTCCACCAAATCCTTGACAGCCGTGCTATAGCCCATCACTATTCACACCATTGTGCTGTCACAACAACTAAACACATCATTTGTGTTGCAGAAACTCATCCTGTATGTATCCAATACCAAATGTTTGGCGACTGAGCGAGGAAACGGTGGGGAGGGGGCCGCATAATTTGCTAGGAAACATTTTACCGAACATTTGGTGATAAAAACGCCGGCGTCGGCCCCAAGGCTTAAAGCAATTAATTCAGGATCCTGACATAAACTCTCCAATCCTTTGACAGCTTGGAGCTGAAATAAAAATGCTAGTTCTCCTGGGAACGGCAGGAGATAGCTGGCTCTTTTCTGGACTGTTTGCTCACTGGCCCTGAGAGCAATCTTCCCCAGTCAGAATGAAATGCAAGGACACAAACAATGTACCAGCGAGAGAATGGGAGATGGGGAATGAACAGTTTGGACTATTTGCTCAGCAGAAGGGCAGCCACAATGGCTGGCCCATGGCTTTCCCATGCATCAAGCCTCTTAGTCTTAGGCCTCCCTTTGTTGCCTGGTTTCTTCTACCACAGCCAGATAAGAGCACAGCTGCCCTATACTTTTAATTCCCATTGTACGCCATACTGTATGGTCATTTATCTGTCCGCATTCTGCCTGCCTTAATGGTGTTGTCTAATTGAATGAGGTATCACTCGTGTATCTCTGTTCACCTTAGCATGTGTACTCATTTTGGCCTCGATTTGCTCTCTCTTTACCATAAAAGGCAGCTGAGGCCTGTGGGAGGGGGATAACGGGTGACCCCTCTTCTCGTATTAGAGAAGGAAGCACAAGTCAAGCACCGACTGTGATAACGGCGCTTAGATGGTTTTAGCAGGAGGCCTAGTTTAAATAATTTTTGGGGATCTAGATTTATGGCGCAAGGAAAGCTCTAAGACAGGAGTCGTGCTTGTAGCGCCCAACAAAAAGTCCTTTTCCAGTCAAAGGCAGGAAGCTGCTGAGGGCACTTGATGCTGCCATTATATGACCTAATGGCGACTCCAACCAGAAAAGAGGGCAAATAGAGCAAGTGTAGGGGCTCTGGCAGAGAGAAGCATATTGTGCTCCTTTGTTTTGGTGTGTCGGTTGGTGTTTGCATTTACATTGACCAGTTCTCTGCTGAATGTGTATTCACACACACTCGGCCCGTGTAATGCTGCCGGGGTGGCAGGAAATGGAAGTAGCGTGCTTCCCCGCGGAATCTGCAGGGAATAAAGTAACAATGGTAAATGAATCTGAAACGCACACAAACAAACAAACAAACAGAAAAGAGCAGGAGTGGGATGTCACCGGAGGATCAATACACATAAGATGAAGCAGCATATTCATGCATGTGAGCAGACACTTGCCTAAACACAAACACACACACACACACTGAGCCCCTCCCCCTCTGTAAAGGTTGTGATGTCAGGGACCCCCTGGGTGGTCAGACGGAGGATAATTTCAACACAATTTGACATTGTGAAGGAAACGTTTAAGAAAGCTTTTCACTGGCTGTGTTTGTAAGGCCACTTTTATACAAGTGTGTGCATCTTTCTATACAGTCTGCACCCAAAGATATGGCATGAAAACTGTTCTTTTCTTCAGCCGAGTGAAAACCCAGCCCACGACGATTCCACAATGGTTTATTCTAATGGATAAGCTCTTAATCTATCAGATCAGATTTCAAAGTGCCAGTAGCTGTGCCAAGACAGGCCCCAGGAAGGAAAACCCTTTTGTTTAGGCCAGAAATTTTAAATTCAAGACCTGACTTTATTCACAACAATAAAAAGGGTATCACCTGTTACGGAAGCAATACCTCAAAGAGCAACACCATTAAGAAACAGTAAGTGCTTGTTTTCACATCCACCTTTGGTGCACCACCAGCGTTCTGCCAGCATGTCAGACCTCAGGTATGGCAAGATAAATAGCTGTCTTATTTGTGGTTGTGAGAGCCAGGCTCCTTGTGGGGTGGTGCTCTCAGCTTCACGCTCCAGCAACGCTGAAATAAAGCTCTGTTCGAGGCATTTCAACACTGCTTAAGGTTGTCCGTTACCGTGTAATTTATGAGTTGAGAGGACTTCGTTTTTAAGTTAACTACGACCTACAATCTTCCAGCATTCATGGGTGGAGAAAAGAGCCTTGTGAGTCATAGGAAACTTACAACACTCCTCCAATTACCTTAAACAATGCCAGTCTGAGTGAAGTCTGCAGCTTTCTCGCGTGTGGTTCAGTCACTAGACGTGGACGCGATGTGACCTAAAGTAATTGGGTGTACAGGCACTATAACAGGTTAGCCATTTTGTCACCTGTGGGTCAGTGTGGCGAGCTGGTAGGACACGGTTAAAGTCATTCGCTTCATGCCCCAAAGCACTCGGTGGGTGGTCACACGGACAGACAGAGAGGACTTACTGAGTGTTTGCTCATGGGCACGTCTTTGACATTTGTATTTGAGACACAGAGTAAAAGACCTTTTCCAAATTTAGTATTTTCAAAAAGACGTCAGACAAAAATACAAAACATTATACAAAGAATAAAAAAAAGTTAATTTTCTATTATTTTCAAAATAAACTCTGTTCTTCATTCAGTCTCCATTTATCTGTTATAAATAAAAGTGTTAACAACCCATATCTCACCAACACGTTAATTAAAAGAGCTGGTGTTAAAATATAAATAGCATTTTTTTAAACTGTGGAAATATGATTCATAATCACACAGTTTTAAATCACTAAACATTTAGATTCACATATCTTGTGTTTGCCTTGTGTTACAGCGGCTGGATATATGACTGCATAATTGGGTTTTATTGCCGGGGAATCAAATAAGGGGAAATTAAACCACATATTATCAAGTTCGTTTTATTAGCAGATCAACATGTTACTTAATCATAAAATTTACTACTAGAGTAATTATACCTTGTTCATATTTTAACCACACACATATTAAAAAAAAAAAGCAAACAAAAACATAATTTAAATGGAAAATGGAAAACACCCCCCCCCCCCCCCCCGCCCCCTGCCCCCCACTTTTGAAAAGACAAATGTAAAACAATAAGAACATAAATTAAACAAAATTAAAATGAATATGCCATGACTTTGGAATAAAAAGATGATGCTTAATTATGATTATGTAGAATAAAACAACTAATATTAATATAAATAAAAAAAAAGAGAATTGTTTCATCATCTTTGGCTGCACTAAAAATCTTTAATTTTAAACAAATATATTTAATTATTTAATTTATCCTATAAATTAAAAAATGACACGAGAAATATTCAAATATGTTTTTGTGTCACTGCATCACTGAGTTAAAAATGTATCCAGCGTGGGGTCAGTGCGATCCAATACTGGGTGAACCAGTACCGAGCAGCTGCGGTGACACCGCGCTGATGATATTTACATGCTGGATTAATGTTGGACTGCTGGATCAAAACAATCTTTTGCGCTGACCATTTTTTACCTTTGAGAACGGGGTCGCATTTTTGTGCTTCTGCCTTATCGAGTCAGTGCTGTGTCAGTTTTTATTTACTGAATTTTAGCGTTAATTCAAATATATCTGAAAGAATAAATGAATTAAATATCAGGATAGAATTTCGAGCAAAAATAAATATAAAAATATGACATTATATAAATGTAATTTATTATTTAATCTCATGATTTTTTTAATGAAATTAATAACTTGTATTTAAGGCTTTTTGGTGAAAAGGCTGCTGTGCTAACGATTGCAGTTCCTTTGCATTTGTATTTCATTTTATTAAAAATAATTGTTTTTCTCTCTTAATTCATATGCAGCTGTTTGTTTTGGGAACATTTTTCCTCCAGATCTCTTTTATTACTTCTGTTAAAGATTCAGTTCAGCCACACACGGCTGTTTCACTGACAACACTTCTCTTCCAGTGTGTGAATGTCAGCACCCTGTAAACACCTTTGACACACATGCTTGAATGCGACGGGTGAGTTAACTAAACATTCCTGGGTGTTCCCCGTAAAGGTTCACCACTCATCCACCAGACTGCACTGACCCATTTCCAATGCTCCAAATTGCACTCATGGAAAAAGGATTTGGAATATTTGCCCCCCTTTTCCTTTTATTTATTTACTTATTTTTTTGGTCTTTTTCACATTTTCCCATCACACACACTAACACACTAAATTACAGAAAACAGCAGTTGCAGTCATTCACGATCCTATACCATATGGCAGTTTTTCTTTCTATGTAAGTGCTTTAAAATGCGATGAAACAATGCTCTATAAGGATTTGGGAATTTGGGAGTATAATTCCAGCCCCGTGCTTATCTGTGCACCCAGACTATTTGAGTGTTTTGAGATGCGGGCTCCCTGAGGACGGATCGAAGGCGTCCTAGTAGAACTGCACATCAAATAAATAGGAGGATGGGATTTATATGGAGGCTGAGTCTCTGTCAAACAGGGCTCTGCCGACTGAAGTGATCCCCACGGCCTGAGAGGAGAAGAGGAGGGAGAGGAAGCCTCAGAGGGAAGGCTGTAGAAGAGCTACACTGATGCGCTCACACACTCAAACACTCGCACAATGTCCCTCTCAGTCCTGGGTTTTGACCGGCCCATGGCATTGGCCAGGTATGTCAACTATGTTTGCCAAGCCATCTATCAGCCGTGCACCTTCCCTCCTAAAACAGGAACTTTTGTTTGAAACATGCACTTGTTAAGCCCATCCTTTGACTGTAGTCAACCTGATTTATTTCCTTATAGCTGAGACAGAGGATTTATTAGCGCCTCTGTGTTTTTCCTTATTGTGTGTTGTGCCGTGCAAATGAGTTTAAAACATGGGTGTGTTGTTACTGTGTTTGTAGCAGAGATTGCGAGCTACAGTTTGGGGACATCAGTACCTCTTATCGCCGGTGACCAGGGTTTGCAAATAAACACGCTGTAGTGAGGTCAAGCTGCACCCAAGGAAGGGAACAATTTATGGCTGCGTGACGCTCACACATGCCAAAGGAATTGTTTTTACTTTCTGCTGGCGTCTCTGCATCATGCTGCAGTCATACTAGTTCCATACACCTGAGTTCAAATAGTTTTTGTGTAGACGGAGAACGGTTTCAGGCAGGTCATTAATAACAGAACAGGGAAGTTTAAACTGCATGATAATGGAAAGGCTGAGAGGTTTCCATTAGAGATTTCAGGAAGTGTTTTAGTGATATTAACACAAACATAAACCTGAGTCATTTCGCTTTTGGTGGCCAGCTATGGAACATATTATCTAAGAGAGGCATGAAAACCATCCACAAATATCTCAAAAGAAACCTGCTATGTTTGCCAAACAACCCAAGTTGGTACGCTGGAGCCTTACATCATTCCCTGAAACACCACCTCCATTTATCTTTTGACTTCTACTTTGTGAGAGAGAGCAGATATCGCTAAAAGTGCCACGTTAATGATTGACTCTCAGCACACCAAGCATCCTGCATTGAGTGGCCACTTTGCCTGCTCTTGTGCTGCATTTTCAGCCGTAAATGTTTGTGGCCCCACTATGCTCTCCAAGTCCCATACAGTATTATTAGTACCGGGGGGGTTAAGGTGGGGTAGGCTCTAACTTTCAATAAAGGACTGTTGGCATGCTGAGGTAAATGGAAGATAAGAGTTTGTCTCTGACCCTTTTAGGGCTTTATAAGAACGTGGGTGTGCAGACCTAATCTCTCCTCAAGATAAATTTGGCCTTGCTTTGTGAAAGCAAGTTCACGCATTGCGTTTTTCTTCTATTCTAAAGCCCACTTTGACAGGCATGAAATGAGCCCAGGACTTTTCATTGACAGTTCGAGATGGTGAGCAAACTGAGATTAGGGCATGTTAATTAATTGTGGGGTTGGTAAAACAGCCTTCAGTTCTATAAAAGACCCGTTCTATTAATTGCATTCCTGACGATCACCGACAGAGCCGTAATCATGAAGCTTGCGGCCCTTACTTGATTTTTTGTTGGCAGTACTCACTAATTGAGCTCAATAGCATTTGCTAAGCTGCTTTACAATTACTGTGCAGTTAATTAAATAGTAAAAAAAAAATCCTACAGTGTTATATAAAACTGACTTATATGTTCTCCTTGTCCTTTACAGATCCTTTTTCTTTGTAAGGAAACTCTTACCGTCATCAAGCGGCCTGAAAGCGCTTTCCTGTCCATGTACTTGGCGATATCTACGACTGACCTGTCTGCTATATGTAATATCAAAGCCTCTGTCAGCGTGGAACTGAATGGGGACAAAAGAGAGGCCTCCATTAATGATTAACTGTTCTAAAAGCCCTGGCTTTTGTATTCCCATGGTGCCCAGGCTATCTGGCCACCATGTGACATGCTCACAGCATTTTTCGAGCAGATTGGGGGAAAGCTAGTGAGCAAACACAGGTGCTTTGGAGCAGCGTTGCCGACGCTGTCAGGGACAACCACAAACAAGAGCAGCTATGCCTGGCTAAATGAATCCCCACTCCTCCCTGCACCATCACCACCCCCCTCTGTTCTGTCGCTAGCTTGTTTGCTAGCTCCCTATAGCTTTCTCCCTGCAAAGCCTTCCTTTTGGACGGTCACCACACCCCCTTGCACAAGTCCAATGTCTGCTACAGCTGGGCTCCACAACTTCTGACACCCTCCAAAGAAACAAACAAATAAAAGTGAGGACGGCCGACCACTTCTTTGAGGTGATGGCATTTGCTGCGGTCATGACTAGTGGGAGAGCAAACAAATTAACGGTGTCCGAGTTTTCACTTTCCAAACCAAACTAAAAGTCTTTTAGTTCAAGTGGGGCAATTCCACTGACCCTGGTGTCAAACGCTGCATAAGGGTTGCACACTCTTGCACTTGAAATCTTGAGAGGAGGCTGTAAGAAATTAAACAGGCTTTGAGTATTGGCCTACACGAGCCTGATGTGGTGAGGTACCTGAAAGCGGGAGAGAAAAGCAACAGAAAACATCTTGAATAAGTTGTGTTTTTAAATGCTTTTCTATCCAAGTATTGTGGCCTTTTTAACAAGATGTGTCTACAGAACTTAACCTTTTCATCCAGCTCGACTGATTGTTCAGAGTGTCTGGAGGTGCTGTGTCGCTCAACTTTGATAAGACAATCAGATGATAGGATGGCGTTATCTTAACACAGCTTTCCGGCCGGGAGACAAATGAACAGCGTGTGATAACAGGAACAAAAGCTTGGCTCTTATTGGCCGGCTCCTCCAAAGAAAGGAAAAATTATCAGAGTGGAAAATTTGCAACAGGCGCAGTTTATTTCATTTTCAATTTTCTGCAGAGTCCGGGTCACAGGAAACGCTCTTTTTTTAATCACTCAAATATTTATATTGTCTCTTATGGGCATTTTGGTTTGACAGTCTGCAATTACCTGAGCCCGTAAAGCAGTTATCACTGGAAAGATGATAAAAATATTTTAAAACAAACACTTAAATCAGCAGGAGAGGAAATTAAGTTGTAAAAGTGAGAAGCTCAGACAGGAAAAAAAAAGGTCAGACAGGAGGTGCGAAAGAAATCGAGAGAAATTGGAGAAAGGAAAGCGTGGTGCTAATGTCTGTGTGAGGAGGGAAATAATGGGTAAAGCAAAAAAAATAAATAAAAAAAGGTCAAAAGTAGTTTTCTACTGATCCATAAAACGCCACTTCTGTCAGTATTTTCTGACTTTTGCAGCCCAATTCTCAGAGCCAGAGAGGGGCGTGTATACTCAAGGATTCACTCAAGGCTTTGTTTGCTCTATTCCTCAAAAAAATGATTGGAAAAAATATTGGTGCCCTGCTATGACATTTTTGTTAGAAGTAAAAAAAAATGTTGGAGCTGTTTAGAAACCGCATGAATAAAATATTTTTAAGGAAAGGTGTCGTGCTTCATTACAAATATAATTGTCTATTAAAGGATTTTCATTCCGACAGTGCTTTGGATATTTAAGCCTGCTAAAACTTGCATATTTAAAAAGTTACATTTAACCTCTTCAAGCCATTTTTCCAGACATTATCACAGAGGGGTTTAAAATGAAATGGGCAGGGGATGCATTTGGAGAAGCTCGTCTCATCTTCTTCTCCGACACTGGTACCCTGCGGGAATTTAGCCTCTACTGGTCGTGAGCTGAGTTTGATCAGAGGAGTTACAAATCCTTATTTTTAGGGATCTTACTGTAATTCACCGGCTTTTTGGCCACAGTAAAGCGTGGAGGCCCAGCATCTCAAGAGGGATTTGAGACAACATCTTTGTTGCCTCCTCATTGTATTATGGTGAAAGTCGTCCAGGCCTATTGTCTGGCCAAACTCAGCTCAGACCTCGGCTCAATCAAAGAAAAGTTTTCCAGTAATGAGGTAAGACATGAAAGCTCACTGACAACAGCAACATGTTGAAAGGGCCGCTTTGATCTCACCGGGCACAATGACTAAATTTGAAAAGAGCAAAGTGTGCTTTAAGCAGCAGTGCACTGCATTAACCTCCTGCCTTTTGACAAGCCCACACCTAGAAAGACGTAATATCCAACTCTATGGAGGATGTACTTGATGAGTAATGACCTCCTAATTCTACCTGCTGCCTTAGTGATAGGCAGAAAAAGAAGAAAAATTAGACTTTTTGGCAATATAGCAACATTTCTGTCTGTTCTTTAAGTTTTATGTATTTAACTCTTTTCTGTAAATATTTCTTAGGTCTGATAATAAATGTGATGGCCACAAAGCATCATAGAAATGAAGGCAGCCTTTAATAATGACATCACAGTACTTAAAAATTAACAGCAGTGAGGGCAATGCAGGGCCACGACGGCACAAACGCTGCCCATTAGCCAGCCTGACTCCTTAAAGTAAAAAAAGAAAGAAAAACAATATATACATATATAAGTGTGATGGCTCTGTTCTACTGAGTGGGAATCTATTGACATCTGTCTGTTAAAACACTGTAATACACCATAGTTTAGAAATCTTTGGTGGGTTGATGATTTTCAGGTAACATCTCAGATAGGATCAGAAACCACAGAGCAGGTGTTTGTTGGATTTAAAAGGATAAAATTAAAAACATTCTCAGCTTTTAGCCCCCCCCAAACGCACACATACAAACAATGCTCGCGATGCCTGGTGACCTGAACCGTTTCAGCTTGTATTCATTTTCCACATGGAGCTATAAGACAAAGGAGGCTCGCTCAGGTAATGGAGCGACTCAGAACAAAATGCTGCTCAGGTGGAAGACCTCAGTCCTGCCGTGGTCATGCCTGAACTGCAGTCAATGACAGACATACAACCTGACGCTTCTCTCAAAGCAAAAAAGCGTGTCGATCGCGCTGCCAGGAGCTTCTCACGACCGTTCGGATAACCCGGATTCACCGAGTCTCCCTGCTTCTTTTATGAATACAGATCGTGTCCCTCGTGTTCAATTACCTGAGTCAATACGAAAGTATTGAACCCCAACATATGAGTCAAATCATAAAGTGTATATACAAGCACAGGGATGTTATGGCCATCTCAGTGGGGAAGTGGAAATTACACTGGTGATTTGCAGCCCAGGAAGTAAACAAAGCACTCATATACGAGGGTAATAATGCACAAATATGGATCCAGAATGAAGAGCATCTGGCCAGTCGTTGCTTTTCACCGGCTGTGTCGAGTTTCTTTGCACCATCCTCCAAACGGCTGTTGTGAATCAAAAGTGCAATAAAATAAAAATCTATATGCCACAATAATGCCCGAGTGAAAGGGTTCACATGAGAGTGCATTGCGTGTATGAGACAGCTGCTGCTTTTTGGCACACACACACACACACACACACACACACACACACACACACACACACACACACACACACACACACACAGAGACACACAAATACGCACACACGCACACAAACAGATGCACTCAGGTAGCAGCTGGGCAGGCTCACCTGTCATATTAATAAAACTAGACAATCCCTTCCATCAGCAGTGCAGCGGCGGCAGAGGCCGAAGCAGAAAGAGAGACAGAACAAAAGAGCAGAGAGGCGGAGAGCCGTGAGGGAGAAAATGAGCAGGGTGAGAGGAGGAGTTTACATTTTCTGCGAAGCCTATCTTTAAAACGCCGTCTATGTAACCATTAAAAGAGCTGCTTTAACATCAACAAAAACAACACAATGTTATGTCTAATAGTTAATTATGGGGAGGTGGGTGAATATTTAAGGGTTTTTTTTCCAACAGTGGCCTCTCATGTTATCACAGCAGTATGTTTGTATACGGGTGCTTGGATTTTAAATCCATGGCATCTGCTTTAACTATGAATGCAAAAATATGAGGATATCAATAAGAGAAATTTGTGCAAAATGAACATGCGTCTTATTATTACCAATGAGTATATTGCTCACACATGTGATGATTTAGTAGTGGAGGGAACCCACAGGCCTCACAGCATATCACAAAAGAATAAACTCATGTTTTTACATATTGTATCATTTGTAAGGACTTGGGGAGTTCTTCTTCTTCAATTAAACATTTAAAAATGAGAACGGCCAAAATTCAGTAATTTATCAATAAAGAAACACAGTAATAACCTTTTTATGGTTTATTTAGGTGTCTGTGTCTATAAGCTTAAGGTACAACTACACATATATCAAACAGGGCATCTGGTGTAAAGATGTGCCAAATCAAATATGCAGAGCTACCCGCTGCGGTGACCCCTCAGCTAAACGTAGAGCAAAAATAAAACTCGCGCATTAGAATAAGTTTAAACACTCCTGTAGATTTGTTCTTTCATAAACAACTTAAAGGCCTTCTTGTGCGCCTGCTTTGATTACAAATGGTGACTTCTGCATTTTTGAAAAAAAAAAAAACCCAAACAAACAAAAAAATGTTTTCTTCGTTTCTGCAAACTAATCTTTGATTTAGTGAAATTTCAAAGGTTTGGCTTATTTCAAACCTTCTAAGTATAAATTGCATCCATTGTTTGGGAATCACTAGGCAATGAGACAAAAGGACCGGCTGTGGATGATAGAGCGATGACAGTACTGATAAGATAAGAAGGCCATTTATTGACTTTCTGTTTGTGTGAGTCTTCTGTGTCTTGGACTGCTTCTGTCTCTGTCTTTATGAGAGTGTGTCAGTGTGAGGGTGCATGTTGCTGCTTGCTTGTGTGTGTTTTCTTGGCATCAGAAAAGGCCTTGGACAGAGTGAAGAGAGGGCCCAGGGGAGAAAGAAAAAGAGAGAGAGAGTCGGAGACGGAGACGGGGGTGGAACAATAAGGGCTGGTGGAAAATGACAAGCCTGGTAAAGGAGGTCTTCCTGAAAGCACCACATCTAACACAGGCGGCTATGCCATACAGACAAGACTGTCCGCCTCCACTTCCATTAACCCATAGAGTGCCTGGTTGCACAGGTAGAGCTGATTCATTGAAGCCACTGACAGCTGCTCCATGGGTGGGATCCTGTGTGTTTACTTTTACCTGTAGGCTCAGAGGACTGATCCTAAAGCCAATGATAGCTCCAATGTGTCATAACTGACAGCAAAATGAAAACACTCTCACGGGTCTGCACGATCATCTGGCAGCCAGGTGAGGTTAATTAAGTTTGATTAATCAAAATATATTCCCGCCATCGAAAATAAAAAGGCATTTTTATTCTTTCCCCTGTTATTGCAATAAAAGAAACGCACGGAGCATCCGCCGTGCACCGTCCTAGAAACTTGAGCTTCACAATCACCTACAAAACGCATCCAGGGAAAGAAGTAGGAAATGCCCCATAAAGAATCTTTTGAGACAGACTGACACGGCCCAGTGAGTTAGCAGCGATTTGTGGATGAAGGCACAATAAAGAAAGTTCCCACTGTTCATCGGAGGCCAGTGAATCCAAAATGAACTCTTTTTATGAGGCTGACTTTGCCTCCGTGATGGTGCTTGCACAAAGCAGCCAACAAAGGGTGGCAGTAAAGGGGGAGTTGTGACAAGATCGGCGCACAATGAGAGAATCAACTTTCACGTGGCTGAATGCAGGCAGAAGCCCAGCCCAGCTGTTTTTAATGGCGATACATTGACAGGAGGGCAGGCTATTTTTAATTGTATGCACTTCTTTCAGACATGCTCACAAAACGCCCCTTTCACCAAGCTTTGTCAGTAACCTGCAGTGACCTGCATTCAAGGCTACGTCGGGGTCCCCAGAACAAAAGGCACTGGGAGACAGGGGAGTCTGCAGCTGGATGTCCAGTCCTGAGTCTGGAATTCCTCAGTAGACCCTCACAGACCTCTGGGATGGACAATACTTTGAAATCAAGGAAATATTGCAGTAAAAATAAATAGGTGACATACGATTACGTACAGAGGCATGCAAAGCAGCACTAACTTTGTTACATTTAACGCTAAATGATTGTCTGTTACCTCTCTGCAAACATGCACTTACACTACCGTTCACGTGCGCGCACAAGCGTGCGCAAAGAATGTACAAACAAGTCAGAAAACAAAGGGCTCTTGTAACAGGGCTTGGGATCTTGATGAAAAATTCAAACAATATTAAATGGGGAGAGTCAACAGCAGACACACTTCTGCTGAGGGCCCTTCAAACAGACAGAGTAACTCGGCACACACATTATGCCACCACAGTTCAGCCTCTTAGTGTAATGATGATGGCAGCTTTAGCTGGGGCACAGCTTTTAAAACGCCTCTCTTGCAAACACTCGCCTGGAATGGGGAGGGAGTAAAAGGAGTCAAGGCATGCCATTTCCTTCAGATTTACCTGCCGGTGAACGTCACGGGCCACCTGGATTCCCTGCACCTCCTCCCTCCCACTTTAGTGACCACTTCATCAGGAGTCGCACTTCTGAAAGACATAGATTAAGATATCAGTGTTGAAGGATTCCAACTGTCCTCCTGCACAACACGGAGCAGTAATGCCTCCTGACAGGAGAGCTTTAGCGCCGGGCTTCAGATTCTCACATCCATCGGTGATCCTTCACCAAACAGCTCACCTAAATATGTGAGGAAAATTTCATGATGGATTGGGAAACTAAAACTCTCACAGATTCCACCTATCCAGTTGAGTTTAGCTTTCCTTCTTACATCCATTTTATTTTTCTGCAATTACTTTATTGCATTTCAGGATTTACAGTTTATATTTATTTTTTTGTGCAAAATGAGCAAAAAAGGCAACTAATTTAGAGCACCACTTAAGAAAACAAGACGAGTTCATCGTACTCTTCAGGGTCATTTGCCAGAGCATGAAGTCTGGCATTACTTAACTGTTCTCACAGGCTGAGTTCCCCTTTAAGGCAGTAAATGGAATCGGTTCCTTATTCTTGGATTGGAAGGGGAATAGAAACAGTTAATCCTGAGTAAAGAACATGGCCATTATGAGAGCTGTTGGTAATTGTGTGTATCCGGCACCACTGCAGGGTCAGCAGCTCCACCACCACCTGTAGGCAGACAACTGTGCTGACTAGGAGTGGCTTGCCTTGCTGTGGTCAGACACAGGAAGCAGAGACAGCAGGTGCACTGTTATCACCTCCATAGAAAGGTAATGAAACCACACCACAATCAGCAGGAAATGAAGGGCACAGCTGAGCTTGATTGCCTACTCTGCTGCGCCGAACAATATTTTAGTCATGTACACGGGTCTACATACGATGGGGCGATCGATAGCGCACAAGACGACTCCCACGTCGAACTGTTTGAAGCCAACGCTAGGCACTTAACTTTCTCAATAAGGGAAATTTTCCTTAACCCTGTTCCCTGGCTGTAGTATCCCTTTTGTTTATGAGCTCTCCCTAGACTCAAAGTGGTGTGACATTTACGGGTGCCTGCTTTGAAGAGAGGCCAACTGCTCTCCGTGCTGTAAAAGAGCCACCTGCCTCCGCTCACCTGCCCTTCTGTGAGAGCTTAGAGAATAAAAAAACGCCAGAGTTGCAGTGACAGCTAGACCCTGCCTAGTAGCTACTGTACAGCGCAGCAAACCCCCACCCCCAATTTTGGCTCTTGCAGGAGACAGAAAAGAAGATATAAAGAAGGAGAGCTGTTTTCTTTTCAGTATCTCCCCTCGGCTAAGTCTGGGGTAAGCCCGCTAATCCTTCTTGGTGTGATGACTCACAACGGGTGTGTCCAATGTGTTCCCAAAGATATCTTTTCCACAGTGTGAATATCAATAGGAATGTTTATGTTGGCTTTGTGAATCATGTTGTGTGGCATTTAATAGTTTCTAATGGTGGATGAACACCTTCTCTCGTGTGTATATTTATATACCTGACCCACAGAAAACAACATTTGAATTAGTGATATGATTTTTATTATATTTCTTTTCTTTTTTTGTGCTGTACGAGTGTGTGTTTGTGTGTGTGAGTGAGAGAATTGGCCCAGTGTCCCACCTAATTGTTATTGCGTCTGTGTTTGGCCTGGAGACAGTCGATAGGAATCAGCAGTGAGCCTGGTGGTGGGGTTATGGAGAGCTGTGTCTCCCACTTCCCAGTGTCTTAGTTGTAATGCATCCCTCCACTAACAGGGATCAAGGTATTAGGGATTCAGGTTATTTGTATTGATTTTATGTGCTGTCATGCCGGGCTCGAGGACGCCCTCATATTTGTGGAAATTGCAAATTCCACCTCGGAAATGTCACCAGCGTTTAATCTTTTCTTGAGTGGTCAATATCGGACCCTCGCTCCTCGTCCGACCACGTTTATTAAACAGAGCCCAAGCGTTCCCACGGTTGCCATGACACCGAGCAGCACAGAGTGGGATTTGTCCAGACTAGATGGTAACTTGGGAGTGAGGAAGCACAACTTCAACATGAATACTTTTTGATAAGATTTGTGTCGATGGAGAGCCGACTCTGGATTAGCGCAGAGAGGACTGTTCATAGACGGGTGTAATCAGAGGTAAAGCTGGAAACTGAAAGTCAGGGTTATTCACAGTATTCTGCATTACCAGGCCTTGGATGTCTAGAAAATTTGAAAAAATAAAATTGCACAACTGCAGATTACCAGGAGCGCTAAGGTCAGTGTCAATATTCTATGAGGGCTCTTCAAGGTCCGTAAAAGCAAACTGCTTTGTTACATCTGCCAACATTTGCATGCTATTATCATCTTTGCTTTATCCGTGTCATAGCAAATGTTTCTCTTTCTCCTGTGTTTACAGGAATGGCCGAAATCACCCCTCCTCTCTCCAGTCGCCACAATCAAATTTACTCTGGCTTGAGTACACGTTTAGTGGGGACCATTTGTTTGAGGCAAACACTTAGGGCCCTCGTATGTCATTGACCGGTGTCCGCAAATATAATCCTATCAAGTTCAATCTTAGGATGTCCTGTGCCATTGTTTTCCTAATGCAATAAATGAAAATAATCCCATCTGTCTTGTTTTAATGTTCAATTAACTCCTTTTTTTGAGTGCGTTATGAAGTCTTTTTGCCTACTTGTTTGAGCCGGTATAGCAAAACATGTCAATGACATTGTGATTGTTTCACAGAAATACTGCTGTTGACATCCACGGCACTCCAAGTATTTGTAGTAGAAGTAAGGGAACGGCACAGCTAACAAACACGAACCTGTCGGGGTGGACGGCATGCGTGAAAGCACCCTTTCTTGCTTGTTGATAAACCCCTGCTTCTTCCAGAAGCCCTCGGTTGACATGTACCTACAGAGAAAGCCTTAACAAAACAAGCTGGACCCTTGTAAATATGCAGTGCC
Organism: Copadichromis virginalis; assembly: GCF_057382275.1. Taxonomy (NCBI): domain Eukaryota; kingdom Metazoa; phylum Chordata; class Actinopteri; order Cichliformes; family Cichlidae; genus Copadichromis; species Copadichromis virginalis. The sequence continues at coordinate 15,748,114 of NC_140636.1, forward strand.
CAACAGTGGCACACGCAGTGTTGGCTTACATACTGCTAGTGGTGTTTTTCTTTTTACCTCCAAATTTGCTCGGAAAACTAATCATGGTCTGATAAAGCCCACGGTAAATACGGGAGAGATTGACACCCACATGTCAAAGTTTACATAGCCAGACCAAGTGTACATATAGGGCAGGGGAACTGTGGGGCCAACTGGGACTGAACTAGGCTGACCTCCGTGAGTCTGGACTGGGGAAAAAGACACTTTGTGACCGAAGCCACAGAAGAGGAAGATTGCTTAAAAACGTGGGTCAAAAAGGAAGGGTGGCTGACTATAAATATAATACTTGCATGATGTGGAAAGTGTATGCACAGCATCTGTGGCACATATAGTGTAGGGTGAATTTTAAAAAAAAAGTATTTTGACATCTCTTTTAATATGCTGATAGTGCTTGTGCCATTTCCCTTCACCCCTCGCTTGAAATGCGTTAAAACAAAGAAGAGGGATCGCTTCCTTCCTGCAAGCCGCTGTCAGCTTTCCAAATGCTTTATAATCCACAGCAAAGACAGTGCAGGAAACAGAAAAGGTTAACCCCTGACTGATGTGTCTGATGTTAATCTATAGATCAATTAGGTAGAGGCACACTGGGTCAAGCTACAGATATTGCAGTGGCTATTAGTTCCTCTATCTAGCCATTATTACACAGTCACATGCTCAAACATTGCGCTGGGTTGGTATGCTAGGCACAGATGCCTAGGGTAAACAGACAGGCCTACAAGGCTTGCACAAAATATTGATCTGACAGCAGATGGGAACCTTGATATCAGCCATTCACTTTTCCTGTGTCTGTACTCTTAGAGCTGGAACTCTTGTGTTTAGGAAAATATTTAAAACCATATTTTGTGTGTTTGTTTTGCCTGAAGTTAATCCAGAATATCTCACATCCAATTTCAGTCTTTCCATACAGTCTTTGTCCTTCCATCAGCAGTGCAGATGAATGCAGATGGGCTGACAGTTTACAACATTTCATTTGAAATAAAATGATTTGCAAGCTTTGGTGGAAACTTCCTTTTTGTCAGTGCTGAGATTAAATCACTAATAATATTATAGGTCATATATCAATATTTTCTGCTCGCTGCTTCAACTTGCAGAGTACAAGTTTGATTTATTATTAATTTATTTTTGCAGCCTTGTAACCCTAAAAAGCTCCTATAGTTAGATAAAATGACATTCTTGGACTGAGACTGAATTTGAACTTTGGCTCTCACAGTAATCCAAACCTGGAGGCATTTTGTCTTCTGAAAAATACCAAACAAAGCATGAAACACATGCATGAGCTTCTTTTGTTGCATTAAGCTGCATTTAAAGGAGGGAAGGGTTGTCAGCGAGAAAAGATGGATTGAAATTTTCCATTACTTCATTCAAAGCTTCTCTTTCAGTTTCAGTGAATTACCTGACGGCAAAATGACGGGAGATGAACTGATCAGCAGAATGAAAGAAAATTTTCCTAAATCCCCTTTCTTGGGAACTGAAATATTTTGGGTGATCAAAATGGCTCACGCTGGGAAAAATGTCAACAGGGCTGACCCGTTTATTGGCAAGGGATGGTTCTTTCTTTTCTAAAGCTGGCAGTAAGATTGAAGCATCACGTCATAATGAAGAAATGCAAGTGCTCTCAGTGGTTATGAATAGCCAATCCCCGTATATGAAATATTGATTTCTCGATAGGGTTAGGCTGGGTCACATATTTTTTCGGACTATCCCTGTGCACCACAATGCAGCCAACTTGTCCAAATAGTGCCGATGGGTAATCCAACATTCCTCAATCCTAAAATCTCAGGATCATCACAGCAGGGGTATGGAGGCATATTCATGACTAATTATGTTTCTATATCTTTCTTCTCCGCCTCTCTGTGTTCGGAGCTCTGTGGGGATCAATCACTCTGAGCTGCCTAGCCAAACACCGTTGACAAGGCAGACGCAACGTAAAGCTGGTCCAGCGCCTCCATGGCATGCCACCATTCAATTAGTCTTGGTCAGTAGGAGGCATGATTATTCCAAAATTAGTGATTATTTCCCTGAGTAAACAGGCCAGATTGGGGTGTGTCATCCCTTGTGATCCTTGCTGGTCACTGGGCTTCCACAAAGGGGGCTGAGGCCTAGAAGAGAGGCCAGGGTACAGAAGACCGCTTCCCCTGAAAGAGCAACCCGCTCCCCCTTTCTCATTGCTAGAGCCTGCAGCTCGACACAGCCCTCCCTGATAAAGTGGTATTTCCCGCATACAAAGGAGGCATCGGGCTTAATCCTCAAGCAACCCACACCCCCTTCTTTCTTCCCAGCAAGAGAGCACAATGAGCACGGACCTTTTCTTAATCCAAAGGTGGGTTATCACAGTAATCTGATAATACATGCAGATCAAAGTCCATTCAATGCTAATCAGGACAACAGATCAGCTTTATGATCTAATTAGGGGACGCCTATGTGCCACTGAAGTGACACGGGAGACCATTGTAAACACTAAAGGTTGGCACTGAAATCAAACCGAAAAAGGCTGAACGTGATGAAGGGGCATCTTGGTTTGACCCTACAAAAAATACCAGGAAATACCAGTGTGTTTGAAGCCTGTTAAACATTGTAGATCAAGCAATATTTTACAAGCAGTTTTACAAATGAAAAAACGTTTATTGATACTGGTTGTATTTTATTTGCATGTAGTTTGGTGCAAAGGCGGTGAAAAAGCAAGAACTGAACTAACGGCCCTCTTGACAGTGTTCAGCATTCTGTACTTGATTTTGCCACTCATGGTATGCTTAATTAGTCATGAGCTATTAACAAAGCACCAAATCAATTACCCACTTGCCCTTCGGAAGTTGTTGTTCTCCTCTGGGAGGCGCATCAGTCACGCCTTGCCTGCAAAGTCATCCCCTGAAACTCCAGAAATCTGGGTGGCCACGGTGCTTTCAAAACAGCACAATACAGCTCCTACATTTGGATAAACTAAGTCTACTACAACAAGGCTCCTAGCAATGGTTAATCCTATCAAAATGGACTCCTTTTAGAAAAACAATAAAAGCAAGTGCCCACTAACAACAGTGATATGTTACGCACGGAATGCAGGAAAGACAGAAATCAGCGTGCAATGAAAATTCCTCTTTGCGGCAACCAACATCCCTTCCACCTGGGACTAAAACAACAAAGCCGTTTTCGGATTCAGACCTGTTTAGATACTCCTTAGCTACGAAAATAAAAGCCAGATGTGCAGGCAGGAGCCTCGTGTGGCTACATGCAGGATACTTGTGTGTGACGACGCAAAGGCAGCCTTGTCGACAGCCACTGCTTTGCAAGCCGACTTTCCCTTTCACTGTACAAAGAAAGGTTTAAACCAACAGTCCTAACAAAATGTACAAACATCGCTGACAGTGTGGGAGCTGAACCTGGCAGAACTTCAGATAGACGCTGTGTTTATGTGTTTGATAATAAACAATATCTATTACATTTTTCAAAACATCAAATTTGCAGCTTGGTATTTTGGGATGGCATGTCTAGACAACAAAGCAGATTAACTGGATTAGCCATTGTAAAATCTAAATGAGTAAAAAAGAAAAAGTGTCATGACGACTAAGAGACGGCCCAGCATTTCAGTTTAACCCCTAAGCAGCTTCTTGAAGTTTAAATTTTGTCCTGTGCGGGTCAGCTCAAAGCACTGCCCCCACCCCCAGCTGTAGCTCAACTCCCACACACAGGCAGGAACAAAAAGACCCACCTCAGTGTGGCCCTATCAATGTCACAGCTTTGTGTAGCAGTCTTTCAGGGTACATGAAGTGTCTTTAGCCACAATGAGATCAATAGCGCGGCCAACTGTGCAGCAGCTAGTGGCAGCAGCAGCCGCTCAGGAGCTGCAAGACAGAGAAGATCGGGCACATTGTCTGATCTGGATCTTTGATCTGCTTGCACGCACTTTGCCTTCACACGGAACTTTTTTCATCGCATTTGTTTCGCTGAATATGAAACACTGCAGTCGAGGTGCAGTATCGACGCACCATATCGCCATTTAGACGAAAGCGTCCCAGAGGACCTTCTGAAGTTTTCTGTGTACTTTGCTGAGCCAGATCTTTCCTAACAGTGACCTCCGTCAGCTTATAGGTACACTGGCTTGGACAGGTCAGTGCCATTGATTTCCCATTGCCTCTTGGCACAATAAAGACTGTCAACGAACCACCGAGACGTGTCCTTGACTAAAGTGTAACCCACGCCGTTATATAATGTCTGCTTTGATGCTTTTAACTCAATAAAGGCCCGTTCGCGGTGCAATAACGTACAGAGTGAAACGCAGCCTTAACTGTCCGTGGCTTTTGCTTTGATCGTTCCCTTCTGTAATCACGTAAACTGTAGGTGAATATATCATTATGAATAAATGGAGACCACCAAGTTAGACTTTAGAGGTTTCTCCTCTTTTTCCCCAACAGAAAGCCTGAGCCTAATTTGCCATCATCAGCTTCTTTTGTTCAAACAGGGGCTGGTATTTGAGAATAATCCTCCTTCCATAGATGAAATAGTGTCTCGACAGGCAGCGGCAAGACTCTGTCAAAACCTTTTTGAGGGGTGACTCTTTGGAGGATCTGCAATGTTGGAGGCTGAAAAAATGTCTCTTTAATGACAAAACAAGTGATGTAAATGTGCCACCTGGCTTTGAACACAGGAAATGTGAAATTAAGCAGAATTGTAGGCAATCTTTGCTCTACTGCGAAAACCTAGTTTGCATTTGTCTAAATGACTAATGTATATAATTGCTTTCGTTTTTTTGGTTGCCTTTATTTTATATTCAGTGTATAGTTATCCTTGCAAAATGCCATGTGTAATGTCATGCAATATCTGACAAAATGACCTTAATTTAAAGGGCTGCCATTGATGTCAACAGCAGGTAAATACCAAGTTGCAAATGTGCATTGATTGTTTAGATGCTCTAGGTGACACCGTGCCAGCAGAGAGAACTTTTGTTTACATCTCAAATTTCACAGAATGTTGAAATGGCACTAAAAAATTATTGACATATTGCTAAAGTGTCTGCGCTGATAAATAAAAATTAGAGTCAAGCGCACTTGATGTATAAATTTTAACATTTAAATAAATGATGTACTTGAAATAAAAATATCTATCTGTGCATCTCTTGCTTTACGTATCACCAATGTCTAAACGGGCCCGAGTGTACAGAGTTTACGGTGCGATTCAATGAGGAAATTAGATGCAAATTACTCCATACATCTACAGCATATTTTAGGACTGTTAGTGGTTTGATCTAGACTATCCCTTTGTTAGTTAAAATGTGCAAACTATTCAAAAGATTTCTTTTGTTCTTAACCTTTGTAAGAAAGTGGAGGAAATATTTGGAATGCATTAAGTTCTGAAAACCGCCTGTCATGGCTGACAATAAAGGGTGGCCTAATAGATGTTAGCATTGGTGGTAAAGAGGACAAAAAGAAGCGTCTCTCTGTTGTGCACAAACTGCCTGGTGCAACTAAAAATGAATCCATTTACTTCACTCTGTTTACTTTGTACTTTTGGCAAAGAAAAAAAAACACAATTCATGAGGTGCAGGAGCCAAGGCTTCAACTTCTCTTTCACGGGCCACGTTTTTTCAGCTTTTTAAAACCTCACACGCCAAGCGCCCTGGCAGCCAGCTCTGACAAGATGCGGGGGAGAGGGAAAAGACGGAGCGAGGAGACAAAACCAAACACAAAAACAGTAACATCTGCAGCCGCTTCCAACCAGACAGTTTGATGTGAATAACTCAGCACTTTGTGCCCTGACCTTGGCGAACAAAGGGGGGGGGGGGGGGATGCCTCAGGAGTGAAGTGCGACGCCCTGGGAGGCGAGCGTCCAGTGAGCACCCCTGCTCGTTTCGCTGAGTTGGACTTATTGTCCTTCGGCGGGGCAGAGAGGTGCCACTGGGGCACCCAGGCACTGCATGCCACTTGGACTGTCATAGTTTCAGCACAGAGGTGGCTGCTTGACAAATGAAGCTGAGCAGTGCCTGAAATGTAATTTTCTGAGTGGTTCACCGCTGAGGTCCCCATGCCATATGAATGCAGATCAGGGTCAGGCAAATAACTACAGAAGTGCCTTTAAAGCGACTGGTAAATGTAGAGATAAATCAGTCCAAAGGGGACTAGATGAATATTTATCAATCCTAGCAGAGGATGCTAATATCCACACAGATTTATTTCACCTCAGTCCAAAGTTAGAAAAGGCAAATTCCTCCCCATCGAATCAAAGAGAAACACAACAAAGCAACTGTGTACTTCAAGACTTAAATCTTACAAGTTCCTAATCCTACTGAAGTCCACACGGGACCTGTGGTCTCCATGGCAATGGCAGGGCATTCAACCAAGTGATTGCCTCCAATGAATTTCAGATAAGACAAAATGGAAGTGAATTGATGTGATTTTAATGCAGAAGTGAGCGCTGAAGGGGAGGTCCACTCGGTTCATATTTGAATAAAGCAAACAGAGCAGACAAAAGGCTGACAGCCGTAAATGACATTGTCAGAACAAAAATTATCAGCCAGTTTACAATCTGTTTGCTCATGTAGAACAAACAGAATGTGTGTGGCATCCCTGGCTTTGTGAACGGCAGGGCCGGCAGCCGGCGGCAAGAGAAAAGCAGATATCAGCTCCCCCTGCAGCCCTGCAACAATTAGATAGCAATTTGACAGGCACACTCAAAATGTGAGGTTTGTTGTTCACTTCCAAGGGCACCTCATCTTTTCTTTTTAAATCGAAAAGGAAATACATAATTGAGGCATTGAAAACAAAGATAAATTGTGTGACCTATGGCCAGTGGACTCGCAGGGTGGCGTATCACACACACAGGGGGACACATTCCAAACACGAGACCCTCAGTTACCTAGCAAGGACTCGAATCAAGGTCTGCTTTTCTACCCTGTCTTCCTTTGGTGGTAGGGGACCAACAGGGAGCTCCTCCTTACAGACAGCCCTGTTCACTCCTTGGTGTTCTTTGTTGCATCTTGTCACTTGTTTTTGGTGGGAGATTGTTAGCTTCTCTATAGCCACACGGACAAGCGGCAGCTGGTGATCTTGCAGTGGCTGCGAGACATCAATTTTACCCGTGGGACAAAGCCAGAAAACAAGCCAGGCAGGACCTTGAACCTCCTCCCTGCAATACTATCTGTCCAGATTTCTATGCAGCGATAAGTCCAGCTTACATTTGTGACCAGAGAGATGTGCAAAGGTGCCACACGACCACAACAAGTGTCACCGGCCTGGGCAACTTAATATACTGACATTTATTTGCACTAAACCTTACATGCTGATAACGGTTCACTGGAAGGTTCTGACCAATCCGACTCAGTGTGGAAACACGACAGCAGCGTGGTCCTCGAAGCACCAGGCTGAATTCAACTGCAGCCAATAAAGCAGTTCTGGAAGACGTCATTTGAGCCGAAAAGTCAAATCCGGCTAAGCTGAATGTTTTCTTGCTGATGAGCAGTAAGCAGCCCAATTTGAAGAGGCTGTGGCCCTGTGAGTCACAGCTTGCTTGACAGATCTGAAAGCAGCAAACAAAGTCAGCTGATTGCTCTTGATACTGTGTCAAACTTTTCAGTGCAGAAAAACAGCATGTCAGAGTGTTAATTGATATTCATCCCGAGATTCTCCTCGCTGTTCTGTGAAGCTCCGCTCTGTTCTCTGGCTGCGGAGATGCCGTTTGGTCTTATTAAAAAGTTGTTTGATTAGCCGGCCCTGGAATGGAGGCAGTGGAAAGGTCTGGCAGCAGCAGATAAAAGGGGAATGATAAATAGGCGAAAAGCCAGCCGATTGCCAGTCAGCCACTAGAGCATCAAAACACATCCATTTCTCTGCAAAGTTGATCCAATTATTGTCAGCCACTCACAGATAGCTACTATGCTTTACTCCTTTCATTCCGGGCTAAATTGCTCTTCCCCTTTTTTGCCGATACGGCAATCGGTCATAAAGGGCCAGCCATCATTAGTGCTGTTTGAATTGGAGCCCTGTAGTGTTTGGTTAAGAGGGTAAATGCAAATTTGATGAAAGAATAAGGCTGCATTTACATATCAGCCTCAGCTCACATGGGGAGGGTAAACATTCTGTTTATCTCAAGTGTCATTTTATGATTTCGCTCGAATATAAAACCGACCTTGGCCCAGTCGGAGCAAAAGACCAAGGAAATTTACTGTTGTTTAAACACAATTTATTCAAGTAGAACTTGTCAACAAATCTTCTTCAACTCAGCAAATACGAGAAGAATATCAGGACGTTTCAGTCAAAAAGCAGCAGAGATTACCTCATCAAGTACAATAGGTGATTTTATTATTTAAGTAGTAATTTAACAGTAAAAAAAAATAAAAATATTTAGGCAATAATCCCGTAAATGGGAAAATTAAAAATGCGGCACCTCTAGACAGACAGCTGAGTTTTATAATGTGTTTCCCTCTTTTCTGTTTATGTACAGTAAATAAGAAAACTGTTGCAGTCATTTTAAAAAGTACATTAGAAAATGGAAACAAAAAAAGAAACAAAAATATGGGAAAAGCTTTAGGCAAAGTGCAAATTTTAAAGGTGATTGTAACAATATGCCACCTGGAACTTTATATCATAAAGGATTTGCTTAAATCTAGAGATTCATCTCCAGTTCAGGAACAGATCAGCCAAAAGTATTCTGTGTATACATAAATGTATTATATATATATATACTGCCACCAGGAAGCATATTACACAGAAACAAAATTTAATTTCTGCACAGCCACAGAACTCAGTGGGCTGTTAAAAATAAGGCAAAACACTGCCATCTATGGCTATGTTCCTAGGACTGCTGAGGTCCTGTGCACCCAGCACAAAGGCAGTCATGTATTGCTAGGAGAAAAAAAAAGTATGACTTGTTATTTGTAAATAAGATTAATAAAATATAATTGTAATCATCAAATTGCAAACAAATGTCTGACAATTCTCAATCTAGTAAAGTAAAGAAGTGCTCTGGAACAGTGTTAACAGCAAAGTTTCTCGCATTGCTCATGAAGCTGACACGTTTTTGGCTACTGAAATTGACAGATTAGACTGAAACCTAGATTTTCATCCAAATGGGCATCTGGTGGCCATATCCTTTAAGCAACACAATTCTGCACAAATCAGGGGTTCTGTCAGAGCTTTTCGTACCACCTGCTGTGTATCTTCCCTTCAAAATGATTGAGCCTGCCTTTATTGTCTCATCATAATTTTATCTTTACAGTTTGTTGGCCAAAATGCAACACACATTGCACATTTATACATAAATGGGCAGCATAAAGATACTGCCAATGTCATATACTGCATGCTGTTGTAACTCACCATATATCTTATGGTAGATACTTCATATAAAGTAGATTTTTATTGGCAATAAAGACACATATCAGGACTAAATTTTGACTGTGATTCAAGAGTGCATTAAGGCACAATAATGAAGTGCATATAGCTGCCAGACTGGGGTAGCAGGTTGGCGGTGAAACATAGAAGAAAGCCAGATGTCAGGGCTTCTATAGCTTAGGCCTTGACCAGGCCTTCGTCTGCGGCGGCCCTTTATGTAGCTCTCTGTGTGATGCACCGGTCCCCTATGGGAGCCCCGAGGCTTTACTGGTGATGAGACGCGATCTGTCCCGTCTGTCACCTCTCTCCAACTTATTCATACACCATCCATACAGTCAGTCCTCCAAGGCCTCTAATCCCCGTCTCCCGAGGTGGCGTACAGACAGGGAAGCAGACAGGCGGGCAGGTTGCAAGTCTGTTCATAAGATGTTTAACACGCTGAGCATGACAACGCGTTTCACATTTACAAAATTTCAGAAATGTTATCAGCATGAGGATGCAAAACAGTGGGTTATTTCTGCAAGCAGAATTTGTGATTCATACAAAAATGTGGAAATGCATCAGTTAGAGAATGGCACAGAGAGCGCCACCTGCCCGATTTTACAGATGCTGTGAAACAAGTTAGGACTAGGTCGTTACTTCACATTTGGACTCAACGACCAAATTTTCTTTGGGCTGTTTTTCCCCCTTTTTGAAAAAAGTACAATTCTATATTTACAATTTTAATCCCTCCAGAAAAGTTGGATTTTATTTTGTTGAAAATGTGCTGATCCATATAGTTTTTTCATGTCTTCAGTTTATGAAAACTGAGATTTAGGGAAAGCTGGAAATGGTAATATTCGGGCTGTTGGGTGGCATTATGAATTGGAGCTACTTCAGCACCCCTGTGACCACACACGAGAGTAAATTTGCTCAGCACGTCATCTCCTGATGTTTACAAACAAATACAGAAAGAGTTTATGTAATGCATTTATTTAAACAAGACCTAAGAAATGAGCAAATAGATCATTCTTAGGGATTCTTTGCTTTGCAAACACACCTATTATAGATTAAAGTTTGACAGTATGCCAAAGTTATCAAGGTAAACTAGAGCTGTGACTGACAACTGAAAGTGGTTTCTCTTTGTTCTCGTATGTGAGCGAGCGAGCGAGAGAGACACACACACACACACACACATACACACACACACACACAGTATAAAGAGGTTCAGCAAGTCTTTCTATGTGGCACTTGTTTCACCTTCCTCCTTTTGGGAAGCACCATCAATTTGCCACAACTTGACCACTCCCTTCAAGGATCAGCACAAAAAGACTGATCTGGGACAGCCTTGTAGAGTTCAGCTCGGAGCCCATTAATCAAGTGTCGTGCTTGTGTGTGGATGAGGTCAGATCCTGGCATGTCGTGTCGCAACTGCTAGGTCATGTACGGGGCACTGGATAAGACGCACAATATCTTAAAGATGCGAACCCCCCCCCAGAAAGTATGATTTGTGTTCCTGTTTTCCAGTTGAATATTGATTCACTATGTGTGATCAGGAATGTTTGTCAAACTCAAATAGTATTGTTTTTCCTGCAGAGATTAACCTGTTTAATGCAGAGAGCAATCATCCATTGAGGTTGCACTGCAGTGCGTTTGTGCATTTAGAGTGGCTGAGTGTGTTGTGGCGTGCGTGCGTGTGCACGCGTGAGACAAAGACCACCTGTGCAGTGGAGGGAGCCAGTGAATCTGGAGCCAGAGTGCGCTCTGTCAATTGGCATTTGATTTGTCACTCAGCAGACCGGCTGACTCACTTAGCAGGCCACACCCGCTGTTCTCCATCTTTCTCTCTGCCTTTCCCTTTTCTTCCCCCTTCACACAAGGTGTATCTAAGAGTTCACCTCCAGGCCAGCGCTGTTGACACACATACCTTATTGCGCGTGGCTCACACCCATGTCTTTCAGTGGCTGGTGTTAAGCAGCAGTGAGAAAAAAAAATCATCATGTAAACTGTTGACTGTCGCGATTAGATGTTGATGATTTCTTTGGATAATTTGAGTGCAGGAATATATCTGAGAAACTTTGAACTGCCTTCAACCAGATCACAAAGGTGTATCGTATGTTGCTGCGTGCCGCCATCTCATCACCTGTACTCTGAAATGTGCTGAGACTAAAATATTTATATTGTGTACAAATCACGAGAGATTGCATGGTCCAAAGCGGGCTTTTAGTTTTAATGCACACCTACCGACGTAATGCACGTCTGAGTCTGAAATGAGAGGACCATAGCACAGGTATTAGGAAAAGCCACATCTGAGTGGCACCACAGGGAAGCAGGTGGCAGACAGTAGCACGCTCAAAAAGAGAGCTGCATGGATAGCACCGCCAAAAAAAGATCAGATGCACATGGAAGCCTTCTTATTGTCCACACTGTGCCTCTGAGATCACTCTCTAAATAATCTGAAGGCAGAGGTAGATAACCTAGTGTATGTTACTTGAACTAATAAAACACATTTGTCCCTTTATGAACACTGAAACACTTTTTCTTGTTGTAACAATGAACCCTGTCCATATTAGCCTTTAAAAAGGTCCTAAAAGATTCCTAGTCTGCCTTAATCGGAAACAAAATGCACAGAGCTTGCATAAGAGTATTGGCATTTTAAATATGAAATATTCTTGTTGTTCTGGATCACTAAAGGTGACAAGTTTTGTGTGAAAAAGCTGGGAACTTTCATCTAGTTTAAGGAAAGAACTGTGAATTTTGTTCACTTTCATTTTAATGCACTAGAAAGGATCATATGATAGTCAGTTTTGTTTGAACTATGAGTGCTTTTTAAAAAAAAAAAAGCAACAAACACTTGTGCTTTTCCATATTTTATGACATCACAGCTAAAACAGCAGTGCAAATATATTAATCTTTGCAAAGACAACAGAACGGATTTCAGAAAATTCTTGACTGAAGCTACATTTTCAATTTGCTTCAACAGGTTCATTCATGAAGCCTCTGAGAGGGTGTGGAGCAGAGCATGAGGCCAACCACATCAAACACCTGATTAACTGACAGTGCAATGCCAGAGGGTGTGCAACAATTGTTACTGCGAAACTTCTCGCTCGGTGACTCCTCTTCTCCTGAATTCTGTCTGAAAACCTTCATCCCACACAGGGATGCATCAAAACCGAATTCCAGCTCATAGTACAACACTAACAAATAGCCCACCACTCCCTGTGGTAACAAAGCATATCTGTCTACAGAGCTGTGTGACAAAAGGGACAAAGCTGCTCGGCACTGTAGCGATGGAAGTCAGAGGCGATTGCTGAAAGAACTGAAACCTCCCAAGTCAGGTGAGTTTGGTTTCCCATGACAGAGAAGTCTTTGAAGACAAGTTTGGAAGCTTTAGACAAAAGTGTGAGGATTTTTTGCTTGTTGCTTGAGCTCGAAAAGCACAAGATGCAAGACAGAAAATCTTTTGCATGCAAAGCTCTGGAGGAAAAAGCAGGTCATTTTCCATTTGTGGAGCGATACGTGCGGAAAGGTGTCCACTGCGATAAGCAGCTAATTGATACGCTGGCTCAGACAATAGGAGGGTGCCACCCGGTCACATTCCTCACATGCCAGTCAGTCTGTCAGTGACCCTGAAACTGAGCCCACTTTCCCAATTAGGGTCATTAGTGTGAGCCACTAAGTGCCCCAGTCACACATGGCTGCAAACCAGGCCCACTTTGGCACCAGTGAAACACCACAAGCAAAACAGCATGGAAAAAAAGGCCGTCTCAGGACATCTTAGACAAGCAAGTGGTGCCTAAGATGTCCATCAAGGCCATTAGATGTTTTTAATGTAAATGCTAAATTTGATCTGCAATTCAAGGGGATCCACACAGTCCTGAGCTGCTCAAAAAAGTAAGTGGCTGTGGCTATTCCTTCAGAAAGGAAGGAATAATTCAGTCGAATCTAATCGAGCTTGTAAAGAATGAAAATGAAATAGATGCTGGCAGTTGTAAAGCTGCTTAACAGCTGACTTAAAGGCAATAGACTGGCAGTTGTGGCAGTTGCTTAATTTCTCAGTGATGTAGAAAATAGCAGACCACATGATTCACTTATGTGTTTCTATGGATGTGAATAAGTGAAACACCTCCTAACCACCTTTCTTTTTTGGACTATCTGTATGAGCTTGTTGGCCTATTATCATTCTCATGTCATATGGAAATAGATATTGATTCCGTGAATGATATTTTCCTATTCCTTACAATAGTCTTTCTAATGTCGGACCAATTTTAAATCCCAGAACTGAAAAGAAAAGGGAGGCATTTGAATCTGCGGTCACGTCTTTTTTTGTGTTGTCTCTGGAAAATGTTTCGACGTTAACGTATAGCAGATGTTGTTGCTCATTTGACTTCTAATTTGGCTAAACAGTTTAGATGCTGCTTCGAAATATCCGTTTATGGATATGAGAACAACGACGTTAATGGGCCAGCATCATCACATGTGACTGACTGTGAGACAGCTGCGGTGCCTCTTGTTTGGCCTTCTGACAGCTACAATTGGTGCTCGTTTTGAAATAAATAAATACAGAACAGTGCACCCTGGAAGAAAGTGTTTTAATGATAATGCTGGAGCATCATATTATTTGTCTGGCAGTCAGGACTGCTTTTCCCTTTGCTTTGATTTCTGTAGTGGCAGTTTTCATAGAGCATTTCACATATTGGCTGCTCGGGCTAATTTAGTTGTAATTAGCAGATTGTCCCATGTTAAAAAATAAAAAAACATTTTATTTTGTTAGGCTGCATTTCTTTAAAGTGCACAGCTCGATATCTCCTTGGTTTTAAGGATTTAGCATACACGCTTCGCTTCTCTCCGCTATAATTTGAGCACTAAGTGCACCTGCATTCAATTCAACCATTTACAGGCACTGGGGTTTTATCTCGAGATAAGGTACGCTGAGAGATTTGAAAGGTGGCAGAACAGTAAAAAAATCAGTCATCAGCTTTCACATTCAAGAAACAATAAAGCAAAATGAAAGAGAAAACAGAGAGCGAGAGAGATTAGTGCTAAAGCTGTTGCTAGGCTGGAGAAAAGAAGCCTCTCAGCTGTGCAGCAGGGAGTTGTGCAGATTCATCAGGTGAGCCTGCTAGCAAGGTGCTGAAAGGTGCTAAAGCTCACGCAGAAAAGATGGTACCTTTCAGTGTGCTGTAAAAACACAATGCTTCTTAATGCCACGAGTGTGAAGAAAGGAATAAAGGCGGCAACTTAGATCTTCTGTCATAACTGAGGAGATGATGCTGAATGTATATTAGCACCAAACAGCAGGGTGGTGAAATGCAGGCAGGTTTCAGAAAACACAAAAATATTGCTGTAAGGTGAAGATTATGTGCAGCACAACACACAAAGCAACTACATCAGCACTGTATTTATTTGTGCCAAGCTGTAATATTATACTAATGTCAATAAATTCTCTAATAACACAAACGAGATGGTACACAGTGAGTGTACTCAGTGCCTCTAGTGTGTTTGTTTGATGAGTTGTCTGGCTTGTAGTGTCTGAAGCCGCTCACCTTGCTCTCTGTCATAAAGAGGCTGTTTGCACAGCGATCCTCAGACTTACTGCACATCACACTGAAAAGTAGAGCACTCAAAAAGCTGGCTGTTGATCTGCTGATCTCAATGGCATGTTGGTAAAGCAAAGCAAAAATAATCAGAAAACCCTGTTTGTACAATTGCTAAGCCAACCACCCTGTGCAAGTGGCTGAGTGTTGTCCACAGCTCCAGCTGTGGTACCATTCAGATAATCTTGCAAAACAAAAAGAAAAAAAAAGTGAGCCATATTTGTTTATTGCAACCATGTGCTGCAAGAGAGAAGCTGTTCTTTGCAGTTCAGAGCTCCTTTGTTTAAATAGTACCTTTAAAAAGTGTCTGTTCCTTTGAAAAAAACTAAAATAAATGTGGAAAATATTAAAAGTAGAAATCAAACCAGTTTTTAAGTATGGAAAAAGGGTTTGCTGTTATAGTGAGCACCATTGCCCTCTAGTGGACAGCTTTG
The DNA here is from genome assembly GCF_057382275.1 of Copadichromis virginalis. Lineage (NCBI taxonomy): Eukaryota > Metazoa > Chordata > Actinopteri > Cichliformes > Cichlidae > Copadichromis > Copadichromis virginalis. The sequence continues at coordinate 15,763,477 of NC_140636.1, forward strand.
GCTTCAGCACAGACAGAAGGTCTTGCAAGGTTCAAGAAATTCACAATGTATCTCTCTCTCTCTCTCTCTCTCTCTCACCCACACACACAAAAACACACACTGCACTAAACCAACATGGCCATAGTCATCAAAATATTGCACTTTACTATTATCACAGCCAAAGCCAGAGCCTGGCAGGCTATCGCTGCATACAATCCCTCTATGTCTTATCGTTGTTCCGACAGGTGGTCCTACCTGGCTGCGGCTGGGAAGTACACAGATATGAAGGGGATGTGTAGGGCAATAAAACCATAACTGCTTGGTTGTACTGAGGGGACGTTACGTACAGAGCACCACCTGCTAGATGTGAGTGCTCTTTATCACCAGCTGGCCAGTGTTTTATTGCACTTGTTTTTACAGTGGCTGTGATTAGCAGAAAAGGTCAGGAGGAAAATGGAGAAGCTGTCTTTTCATCTGGACGTGTGAAACAGAGTTCATATCTGTTAAACCATGTTTTAATCTACGTGAGATAAGAAAGTCGATAAATTCTCCTTTTGTTTTCCAGCACGTCTTCCATTGACTAAATGAAACAGGGCAGCATCAAATCTTATTCTGCAGCTCCACCTTGTGTGTGATGTAGTGCACTGCAGGAGTCCCCCTTAGGATCTGAGTCCTATTACAAGCTCAATCAGAGAGAAATATATGCACGTATATGTTTTTATGTACCAGACTGCAGTTAAATAACAGCAGATAACCTGTGGAGATAACGGATCCAGTTTAAAGTAATAGAGTAGCAAACCTACTTAGATCAGAGCAACTGCCAGAATTAAAGTGCACAAGAAGCACTAAATGTAAAAAGGCTAATTTACACCATTAAGCTCTACTCTCAAAGACTGACATACAGTAACCAGGGGAGGATCTGCTGTGGTGGCATAAAAACTCCAGTGCCACCCTAGTTTTGCATATGACAATGTTGTTTATTAAAATAAGCTAGCATTAACTTTGAGCCTAGCTACAATTCACACTGAATATAAATTCTAAAACTAAATATACTGCGTAGTGTTAAACCCCAACCCCCAAATCAAAACACAGTTCAGCTCATAGCACTGACGGCTTTATTTCTTGCTGTCATCAGCAGCTGATGCCTATGAATGTGCCAGAGCACATTTTGAATCAACCCAATGGGCATTTCAACACATGTGAGTGTTATTAACCCAAAAAAATCAGGTTTGAAATTTTAGTGAAACATTTGTTCATGACTTTCTAACATTTTCTTTAAATTTAAGTAACAATTTGATTATTTTTAATAAAAAGGGCTTGAAACGTAAGTTAGACTTGTGTTTCAAACTGATACCCTCATGTTGTGTAGTTTTCTGGATTTTATACATGCTACATGCTTATCCATTATAACTACATATACACTACAAAAAAAAAAATCAAAATTCACATTTTTCTTATATAACTGAACTGTTTAGTTATTTGGGTTAAAACCGATAAGAAAGTTACAGACTATGTTTATATAAAACATGTGTACACTTACTGCATTTGATCTATTTGAACCATATATAACACATATTACAGAATGCAACACCTGCATATGTGTGAAATAAAGTGGCTTTAATTTTGCCACCATACTTGATTACTTTAAAGCCACCCTAAGAACATTTCTCTGGATCCGCCCTTGGATGTAACTGGGTTTATGAAATGAACGCTTAAAGCTTTAAAAACATGTTTAGCGCCATCTTCTGGCAGCACAGAACATTACGTCACTGGGTTAATTAAATAGACTTATACTAGTTTACCTTAACCAGCTAGTACCAGAACCAATAACGCGGGAAAATAAGAAGGCTAAAAGTAAAAATCAGTTGGGGGTCACTTCTGTGCTGTCTTTGGCTGTAACAACGAGTTTTATGTTAAAACAGAGGGTATACTGCCCACTTTCACTGTCTGTAGCAGTCAGTGGTTCTTTGTTGTTTGGCTAGCTGCACTGACTGGGGTTTGTAAAGCACTTTATGAATGAAAACTGTGCGAGTCTGAAACTCCAGCCTTCCCGCGACAGGCCAACCAGCTGACAAAGCACATGTTTGTAAAATGGCATCAGCTATTTAATGCAATAAATAAAATATTCTGGCGTTTCCTAAGTGCAAACAAACAGTCTACAACATCACAGGTACTACATGCCAATCACACCACAAATATAACAAAAAGAAAAAAGAAAATCACTTACATTTGGGCTTCGCTTTTCCTCACTTCTAATCCATCACTGAGATGACGTGAGAGGGAAAAGTGTGCCATCTCTTCCTCGGTGTCTTTCTTTTCCCTTAGTTTCACCTAGTCCACCTAGATTCCCTGCAGGCGTGCTCCGGTAAGAAACACGGTTCCCGCCTATGGTGTGATGTGAAAGTGGACAGAACAGCCTAAGTTTTCACATAAAAGTCGTTGTTATAGCGAGGAGCAAAAAAGTGAAGCCCTTAAACTGATTCTTACTTTTAGTGACCTTATGTCCCCGAGTTATTGGTAATTTCTTTATCAAGTTAAGCTAATTGTTTACAAATGGTAACATAATGACATGCCAGTATTATTACACACTGTAATTCTTATATAAACTGGAAGAGAAACAAAAATGACCTAAAATGAGAACAGACTTGACAACTTATTAAAATATAACCATTTAATCATGATTTTAATCCAGGGTCAATGTGAGCCTCTCCCAGATTGCCAAATGTTAGATTTGGTGTATACCAAAGACAGGTGACCTGGACCTGTCCATCACAGAGAGACAAAATTGAATCAACAGTTAACCAAGCACGGGACCTTCTCTGCCTGAGGTGACAGTGCAACATGCTGCAAAGTGTTTCGGTATAAAGAAACCATCCAAAGAAGCCTCTGTTTTCCATTAGAACATGGATCAGTCTGCAATCATTATTAATGGAATTGTTTTGCAGGCCCTCTTGTAGCACTACAGTACGACTGGTCACAGTTAGGTTGTGGAAATCACTGCAGGGAGTTATGAACTTTCTGAGACCCCATGTTAGGGAGCATAGTTGGTGGATCCATGAATGCAAGTTAAATTATTCACCTTATTTCATCTACCAAATCATGCAGGAGAGGGATGATCTGGAGTGTTATCGGCACACATTTCAAAGTCAGCATCTGTACTGAGGTGCTTTAGTGAACGTGACATACAGTGCTCACTTAAAACAATGCAGTAATTCTTGCAGTGCAGTAAATGGCTCCAAAGCCACATTTTTGGCCCCACTACTTCCCATGCAGCTCAGCTACACCCTTGCAAAGTTTTGTGACTATTTTTTTCACAGGTACAACACCATCACACTGTCAAAATCTGTACACATATGAAAGATAAACACCACTGTGGTGCCTCTGCAGATGTCTCTAGGACAACATTTTCAGATGACACATGGACTCACAAGGGGACACAAGAGAATATTAAATATTTTTTGCTTCTTCGACAGGCGTTTTCAGTGTGATGAATTAGATCTTCTCCAGAGTTGACTAGCTCCAACTCTACAGAGGATTTGTTAATGCAAACAAAAAGAACCACTTAAATCAAACACGGTTGTGTACTGAAAAATACGTCTGAACAAATGTGAGCAAGAAACAGTAACATAATCCCAGTTAGCTGTTATAGTCTGTGTTATAGGCTGTACTTATATTAGCCGGGCCTTTGCTCAGCTGTCTGTCTCCCCCTGCTACAGCTTTATTGAAGTGGTTTCAGTCATACCTCTCCAACAGATCTTTTAGTGTTTTTGCGAATTGGTTTATGTCACATTCCAAGGATCTGACATGTGGGGTACCGCAGGGTTCAGTTCTGGGTCCTATTCTTTTTCTTTTGTACATGTTACCTCTAGGACTTATAATTAAGCAGTTCCCTGAGGTGTCTTATCACTTCTATGCTGATGATATTCAGCTCTATTGCTCTTTTAAGCCGATGGAAGTCCATAAACTGTCCTCTTTAATTAAATGTTTAGCTTCCATTGAACAGTGGCTTGGTGACAACTACTTACAGTTGAACTCTGAGAAGTCAGAAACATTAACTATTGCCCCCGATAACCAGATATCTCTAATCAAACAGCATCTTGGCTCTCTTGGCTCATCTGTTCACCCGAGCCTCAGGTACCTTGGTGTGATCTTTGATTCTGCCATGTCCCTAGAACAACACTCTCGCCAGTTGATTAGGAATTGCCTTTTTCAGCTAAGAAACATCTCCAAACTGCGAACTTTGCTGTCTGAATCTGAGTTAGAAATGGTTATTCATGCTTTTATTTCTTCTCGCTTAGATTATTGTAACAGCCTTTTTCTTTGTTTGAGCAAAAGGAAGCTTGACCGTCTCCAGTTAGTCCAGAATGCTGCTGCAAGGCTTTTAACTAAGACACGAAAAAGAGAGCACATTACACCAGTGTTAAGCTCATTACACTGGCTTCCAGTACATTTCAGAATTCATTTTAAAACCTTGGTACTGACTTTTAAAGCTTTGAATTGTGATGCCCCTGCCTACATTTCTGATCTTTTAGAACCCCACGCTCCCTCTCGCAGCCTGAGATCATCTAATCAAAGGCTGTTGGTAGTCCCACGAACACGTTTAAAGACTAGAGGTGATAGATCTTTTAGAGCGGTGGCCCCCAGGTTGTGGAATGCTCTAACTCCATCATTACGATGCCTTGATTGTATTTATTCTTTTAAAAAGCAGCTTAAGACTCATTTATTTAGATTGGCTTTTAATTAGATTTGTGCTGTATGTTTTGATAATTAATGTATTTTATGTATTTCTGTTTTATATTACTGTGAAGCACTTTGTGGTTTTTATCCTGTGTAAAGTGCTATATAAATAAATTGATTTGATTTATCCTTTCTGCTTAGGTCTGTGTGTTTGTTTACTTTACATCAAACATTCTTTTTCACTCCTTCACCCTGAAGGGCGGAGTATGAAGCAGGGTTAAGGAGCGTGAGAGCCAGATCAAGCTTAAAGCCAGAGTTGTCACCGTCACAAAGGTGGCTCTCTTTTTACCCTAGCTATATCACCATGGAAACATATGCTGAAGACATAACCTGGTCGGGAGCAGATTATGTTCAGGTTTTCAGTTTAAAGTCATGTTTCCACACTTTATTTAAAACACATTTTAAGCGTGACATAGACTCTTTGGTGGGTGAATATGTTTTATTTGTGCAATTTTTGAAGCTATACTTTACTAACGTCATGAATGAAGTCAACTGCAACAATGCAATGCACTGGTAAAATTTTGCACCACTTTAGGATTGCTGAAATGTATTTAAAAAGACCAGAGGACAAATATTATAATGAGTGGATTTACTGGCTTGATGTTATCACTGCAAAGCATAAAGTTTGCAGTGCCATCGGCCATCATGGGGTGTATCTGGGATGATCAGGAAGAGGAGTACAGAAGTCTGGTGAGGAACTTTGTCGCATGGAGTCACACAAACCACCTGCAACTCAACACCTCAAAGACTAAGGAACTGGTTGTGGACTTCGGGAGGTCCAGAGAAGGTCCACTGCCGGTTCAGATAGAGGGGGAGGAGGTGGTCAACAAGTACAAGTACCTCGGGCTGTGGGTGGACAACAAACTGGACTGGTCATGCAACACAGAGCACCTGTATAAAAAAGCCCAAAGCCGACTGTACTTCCTCAGGAGGCTGAGGTCTTTTAACATCTGCAGGAAGCTCCTGAGGATGTTTTACCAGTCAGTGGTTGCTGGAGTACTTTTCTATGCTGTGGTGTGCTGGGGGAGCAGCACAGCAAAGAAGGACTCATCCAGGCTGGAGAAACTGATCAGGAAGGCTAGCTCTGTGGTCGGCATGAAGCTGGATATCACTGGATATCCTGAATATCACTGCACAAGCAGGATTCACTGCACTGCTAACGTTAGCTATATTATATTGCTGCCTCTGTTCGGTGGTGTCGAGCCAAACGGACTTTAACGTGTGTTTGAACGAGCTGACGATGCTTTAATCACAGGAGTCACACATGTCTCCACTGTACCATCTTGTTCAGCACTCGTAATAACGCAGCTTATCACATTTGATTTTTCATGTGTGACAAGTGTCCAGAGTGAGGACAGACTGAGGGACCCACTGTGAGGCTTTGCACCCCTGATGATCCACCAGGACAAACTTGGCAGTTTGTGAGGAAGAGGAGGAGGAAGAGCCAGCAGCAGCTGACAGATGGAGAGAATAGACCAGGGGTGAGCAACTCCAGGCCTTGAGTACCTGCGTCTTGCAGGTTTTAGATATCACCTTGGGTCAACACTCTATGTGAAGGACTGCTAGAAAAGTTTAAAATGACTAATTGTCTGTCCTTAATCAGTCTTATTAGGTAATGTTAAAATAATTTTATCATTAAAATGTTTTCAGTACTCGAACACTATGAAAACTCTATGAAAGGCAGTAACAAGTTTTATATTCAGAAACCTAAAGTATGTATCAGCAGCAGAATGGAGCTAAAAATAAATGTTTGTTTCAGTTCTATGAAGCTTTGAGTATTTTGGATCAGTAGTACTGCTGTGTTTGTTGCATCATATTGCTGTAATGGTTTATATGCTTTATATATTCTGAGGTAAGTTGATGAATATGTTACATCATATTCTATAAGGATGTTATGTGTTTGTATACTTTCTGCCCAGTTTGACCCATTTAGCAGAAGTCAGCCTGTTCAAGGCTCTGATATCTATTCTGTATGACTTAAAGCAGTTATGACATGGTCTGATTTTCCCACCCAGTAAAAGAATATTTAATATATCAGTCTACTCTTCATTCTATCATAAACGGTTATCACAGCTCATACATTGTCTTTGTACACATGTAAGCATTGAGCCAAGTTTAGTAATGCCAACATAATAAAATAACGTGTGTGTGTGTGTGTGTATACAGATGTTGTGTGTAAAGATGCTTGTCTTTGAGTGAAGATTCAAGGTGATAGGAATAATAAACAACTGCCCCTCAAGATTTGACACAGACTTCAGGCTCACTGCTGTAATAACTAATAATGATAAATATAATGCTGACTTTAATATTGGCCATATTATATTTACATGACCAAAGTGAAAAGCGGGGCAGCCGAGTAAAAACAGATGATCAAAAAAAATGTCTCCTTCATTTCTGTCAAAGCTGTATGAAACGTTTCCAGCGGTTAGTATCATGGTTGCTAGGCAACCTGAGCAGCGCGACGGAGGCTAGACTGTCCCATTTCGGAAGCCTCGTACTTCCGGCCTTCTCGGTTTTCGGATGACGCGGACTGCCACGGCCGGGTCCTCCGAAGGATGCAGACCCTGAATTGGGATACAGCCAATGAGATGTGCACACCTGAAGGGTGAAAAACCCAGGCAGAGAAAAATGACCCCAAATCACGCCCTTATGACAGGATGGTACCTTTTGATGTGATCCATCATTGACTGTGAACATCACAGCCAACTTTACTACCGGTCATGGTCCCTGGGTTTCTGTTTTCTTTTGGATTTTATGATTATTTGGAGCTCTTGGTATTTTTTTTTTAAAGACTGTATAAGTTTTCCCAATATTCCCACTAGTGTAAAATTGTTGTGTATGTGTTTGTCTTAGCTTTGTATTTGCTAGTTAGTTCCTGTTTTATTTTCACACTCATTTGTATCCTGTGTCTTGCATATAGTTATAATTTCCTTGTGTTTTAGTCTTAATGGTTTCATCTCCATCTCGCTACCCTCCTTCGTTCAATTCCCCTGATGGCCCTCGTGTATATAAATAATGGTGGTGTCCCTGAAGTCCTTGCCTCAGAGCCTGTTTACCTCCCCAGTGTGTCACCTGTCTGCCTTAGTTTGCCTCTTTGTCTGCAGGTTCTTTGTTTTTGTTGAATTCTTGAATCAGCCAAAATAACGGCTCACCTTTTGTTACCTTTTGCATTTGAATCCACTTCCTGCAGTCCATAATCGCAGTACAAATTACAACAAATTAAACAGTTTAACCTGTGGTATCTATACCTACCTGCCAAGTATAGTATTTTCATGCAACCTTTGCATAACATAAAAAAAAAAATTAAATTGTAAAAATCTAAGTTTCTCACTGACCACTATTTCACTGAGTCACGACCTTCCAGTCAAACTAACCTTCATCAACCGGGTACAAAACATTGTTGTGTATAGCTGAAGGATAGTTGTACCAAACATTGTTTTGTACCCGGTCAAACTGAACTTCAGCAGGTACAAAACAATGTTTATATGACTGACCTTTTTGTACAATGGAAGGTCATTTGGAAGATCAGTAGTCTAGCATACCCCCAACCTGTTGCTGAGCCTGGTTCTGCTGGTGGTTTGTCCTCTTTAAAGGGAGTTTTTCCTTCCCACTTTCACCAAGGGCTTGCCTGTTTGGAGCTATGGGATTGTTGGGTTTTCTTTGTAATACTGTGAAGTCTTTACCTTATATGTTATTTTTTTGTGCTTTCTGTGAAATATACCAGCTGTAGACAAAGATACAGTTGATGTATTTTATATTATTTGCAGTGTTTGAAATGTTGTATTTTACAATATACTTAAAATGCAGTAAAGTGTGGTGACTTTAAGAGAAAGGAAAGGAGAGATTATCCCTACACAGAGAAACAAAAAAGATCTTCCTCCACTATTTAGCAATAATTGGACAAAAAATGGATCAGATTAAAATAAATTTGTGCTGCCCCCAAATCTTCTAAATACCATATTTTATTTGCAATAAAAAGGCAATAAAACATTACGAAAACACGTCATCACACATAAAACTGTATTATTTGAAAATTGAGCATAAAGAATCGAATTAAACCGATTATTCTCCAAAAAAAATGCTCCCCATCAGCGTCAAATGTATTAATATAACTGCTGCATATGCTCCACCATTTTCTGCTTTACTAAACATCTTCTCCACATCACACATGTTCGCCAAGATGTTTTGCAAGATGAAACTCTTTGGGCATGATGATAAATCACTGAAGCTCATTTATTTGCTAATGCTAGCTGTGTTTCCATATGAAGCACAAATCCTAACTTGTCTCAGAGCATTGAAAGCGGAGCCAGTGGCAGCTTGCTTTACATGCTGGTCTCCCATCAGTTTGCTGTGAAACCAGAGGTTTATCCACATGCAGAAATCCTCCCCCCGACAAAAAAGCTGCTGTCCTCTCAGCTTGCTCATCTCCAGCCACTGCTAACGGGAGAGACTCATATGACAGAGAGAGCTACGGTTTCCTATGATTGTGAAGCAAGCGTATCTTTCAGTGAAAATAGCTGACCGTGGCCACAAGATGGCAGTAATATAGGGGATGTATTACAAGCTTTATGGTGGATGTCTGAGATGAAATGAGAGAGACCAATTTACGGTGGTACCACTGATTTTATGTCTACTTTTCGATTTGCAGGCACTGCTTGCCTTGCTTGTCTTAATGGAACACCACTATTTAAATGTTATTGCTTGCTTCTCCTCTGTTGTGCCAGCTATATGCTGGAGTACTGCAACCGCAGCTTTATTTACAATTGTACCATGAACACACTAGTATGTTGAGGCTGTAAGCAGCGCGTGGGACACTTTCTAATTACCAAGCAAATATCTCCATGCTCTCACTGACAGAAAAAAGCACGCGAAAAATCAACTCATTCCACAATACTAGCTATTAACCAACCCATCGGATTTAATATCTAATTAATTGAAGGTGCTAATACAACACTGGTCCACTTAAACAGTAGCAAAGAAATGCACATAATGTTCAAAGGAAGCTCTTACAAAGTCACATTACTCCCATGCAGGTACTTTCAGATTGGACCTATCATTCGGGCCCCTCCCATACGTACCGTCCAGTCCTGAGATGATGTGTTTAACCAGACTTTAATTTCAGTCTGTTCATTTTCCCTTCCTAGTCACATTCACTACATATATTTTTATTCATGAACAAAAATATGAAGCACCCCAAAAACACTTGCTTCCTAAAAAGTCCCCATATCATATTTTTCTTTCTTTTTATTAGATTTTCAAGACCACATTATTCGCTAAAACCTGTCAGCTGAAGTGTGAATACAATCATTTGTTAAGGAGCATCTGTGAATTACAATCAGTAGGATGCAATTAAAAAGCTCTTTAGCTCTCCTCCCATCATTTTTCCAACAGCCATGTTCTGCTAATAGCTTTGGATCATGGCTAATCCTTACTGCAAATGGCTCCTAATCCAGTGGGCCTGCGTTTGGTTACCTGAGGGAAATACTATCCAGGTTTGCTGCTACCCCCACTGCAAGCTTCCAGATTAGTCCAATATATATTAATCCCTCCATTTATCTTTGTCAACTAAGGACCAAAAATAATTTAAGAGTGAGTAAATAAAAGCCACTGCAATAAAAGAGGCATGCCTCAGACAGAAGGCAGGTGCTTGCCACCTCATGCACCTCGTCCCTGCCACTGACTCTCTAATGAGCTTCTCCGTATGGTAAATATGGCTCTGCTCATTTTCCTCATCAACATTTCATGGGTTAGGTGATTATCCTTTTCAAGCAAACAGGGGATGTTTCAGAGTTTCTAAAATGGAAAAATAGTCATCAAAAACACATGACGCCTCACAGCCTTCGTGTTTGTTTAGAAGATGAAAAGAATGAAGAATTTTAGAGAAAAAAAATGTGATTTCGAATACGCTCGAAACTTGTTTAGAAGAAAATGGAGGCGACACTTAATGACCTGTTTAAAAATAGAAGTAACATCACACGTTTTCAGCGGTTAAACCTTTAGGTTGCCTAAATTATTCTCATGTGCTTGTAGACACTGATCAGCTGAACCCTGGAGAACACGTCCAAAGTTTGACATTTACTGTCAGGTGGGCGACTAATAAATACAAGAGCAAGGGTGTACCACAGAAGGAATGTGTCTGAAGTTTTTTCTGAAGGTCCAAACATGATTTCAGTCTGATTTCAGGAGGCTACTAGTCCCAAATACTTTTTAAAAGAAGCAGTAAACTTTGGAAATAGGAGGGACAGTCATCATGACATTTTTTTTTTTTTTTTTTTTTACAAGAGAGTGACTCAGCAGAAATAAAAGTCTGAATTGATCTGTAGATTGTCCTTATGCCCTGCTAGTGGAACTCATTACAAGTGGCACAGACCAACAGGCATGCTGTGCAGCCCCACCGTTTCATAATAGGGTGCAGATACACCATCAAAGGTAGGGTTACCTGTGTAAAAGACCTCATGAGGATCACGAATGGTGGTGGAGTCTGCTTTTAACGTTTCATGGGCTTCAAGATTTTTTTAAAGGAAAAAAATTGAAAGTTTTTTTTTTCTTCTTTAGCAGATGTTGCTTAATGGTTAAAACAAATATACAGGAAAGAAAGAAAAAGAAAGACGGAGCTTGTAGGACTTGATTACAGGAGGATGCAGACTGAAAGAGACTAACAGTGATATATCAGTGAAAGTGTGTGGTTACTGGGCTGATCTGCTGGTAACTTTGAAGTGCTGTGAATGTCAACACAAATATAGACAAACGTCATGTGTACACAAGGACACACTCGGTTTGCAATAGCAAAAGTGATCTGGCTCTTACGACTTGGCACTGGTCAGTGGTTACGATTGTGAAGGGGGGTGTTTTATCCCCCAAATCATGATCTTTTTCTAAACCCAACCAGGCGAAAGTAAAAACTGAGTGAAAAAATCTAAACAGAGTAAAAATTAGATTTGACTGATAGATTTTCACAAAGTGTTTATATACACTCAACAAAAATATAAACGCAACACCTTTGTTACTGCTCCCATTCCCCATGGGATGGACGTAGAGACCTAAAATTCATTCCAGATACACAATATAACCATCCCTCCCAAACAGTGGTCACAAATCAGTCCAAATGTGTGGTAGTGGGCACATCTGCTATATTGAGATAATCCATCCCACCTCACAGGTGTGCCACATCAGGATGCTGATCTGACATCATGAGTAGTGCACAGGTGTACCTCAGACTGCCCACAACAAAAGGCCACCCTGGAATGTGCAGTTTTTTGCGCTATTGGGGGTCTGGGGACCCAGAACTGGTCAGTATCTGGTGTGACCACCATTTGCCTCATGCAGTGCAACACATCGTCGCATGGAGTCTATCAGACTGTCAATTGTGGCCTGTGGAATGTTGGTCCACTCCACTTCAATGGCTGTGCGAGGTTGTTGGATATTCGTGGGAACTGGTACACGCTGTCGTATACGCCGGTCAAGCACATCCCGAACATGCTCAATGGGTGACATGTCCGGTGAGTATGCTGGCCATGCAAGAACTGGGACATTCTCAGCTGCCATCTGCCCTGAACAATGTGAACCATGATTCATCCGTGAAGCGCACACCTCTCCAACGTGCCAGACGCCATCGAATGTGAGCATTTGCCCACACAAGTCTGTTACGGCAACGAGCTGGAGTCAGGTCAAGACCCCGATGAGGACGACGGGCATGCAGTCAAGCGTCCCTGAGACGGTTTCTGACAGTTTGTGCAGAAATTGTTTGGTTGTGCAAACCAATTGTTCCAGCAGCTGTCTGGGTGGCTGGTCTCAGACGATCTTGGAGGTGAACCTGCTGGATGTGGAGGTCCTGGGCTGGTGTGGTTACACGAGGTCTGCGGTTGTGAGGCCGGTTGGATGTTCTGCCATATTCTCTGAAACGCCTGTGGAGACGGCTTATGGTTGAGAAATGAACATTCAATGCACGGGCGACAGATCTGGTTGACATTCCTGCTGTCAGCATGCCAATTGCACGCTCCGTCATTGCTTGTGGCATCTGTGGCATTTTGCTGTGAGACAAAACTGCACATTCCAGGGTGGCCTTTTGTTGTGGGCAGTCTGAGGTACACCTGTGCACTACTCATGATGTCAGATCAGCATCCTGATGTGGCACACCTGTGAGGTGGGATGGATTATCTCAATATAGCAGATGTGCCCACTACCACACATTTGGACTGATTTGTGACCACTGTTTGGGAGGGATGGTTATATTGTGTATCTGGAATGAATTTTAGGTCTCTACGTCCATCCCATAGGGAATGGGAGCAGTAACAAAGGTGTTGCGTTTATATTTTTGTTGAGTGTATATAGGTTGTATAACTAAATAAATTAATAAATAAATAAATAATCACATTTTCATTCTTTTCATGAATTCAAGCTACCACTGAATTTTTCCCCTCACATTACCAAAAAGTGAACATTACACCACTGTGGCAAATAAATCCCAAAAAGCTATTTTTTGTTTGCTTGCTTCAAAAACTATTTATTTTTCGATCCAGGATTTATAATCTACCATCTGGAAAGCTCAACTGGATTATTTACCCACAGAAAATATGCTGGTGAAAAATTCATGTCTGTGTGTCAGTCTGACCCTTGGTCATCTTCTGTCTCTCCCAGAAAAGCCTCTCGGTGCTGTTGAGTGAAAGATTTTGGAGAGGAGGGTGGCCATGCTGTCATCTCTCTGCAGCCTGTGCCTCTCCTCTCCTCCCACTCCTCTTTTTCTCCACATGAGAAAGAAGGACAGCTGCTGACAGCTAAACTTGTAGCCTCTGTAACACGCAGGAGCTCAAATGACCTTTAGTGGCAATATTTAATTAGGGTCAATATGTATAGCTATTTCCCTCCGTCTGTACATCCATCCATGGAGCCTAGCAGCTGCCATATTGTGAAAGTAGCTATGTAATTTAAAATAATTAGATATAAAAACAATTGATGGAAAAAAAATCTGTTTTTGAACACGATGAGTAGTTGAATTTCCCTTCTGAATTGTAACACCTGTCAAAAATCAAGTGACTACCCCATGTTATTGATCTCATCCCAGGAGGAAGGCTCTATTTTAGGTTCTTTGACATCAGTTGATCATAAAAAGATGTTTTTCTTCATAGAACAATAAACGGCATTCATGTGGATCCACCGTTTTTCTCTATAGTGGAGACAGATGACATGCAGAAAACCTTGGGACCTCCAACTAACATTAACTGTCAAGTTCATAAGGAAGTCAAATATTCAGTGTGAGGATTGAAACGTAGCCTTATCCATCTGCCTAGCTGAAGGGGACATTTCAAGCTGCCAACAGATTTAAGTGGTCACCGAAGCCCGCATGAGGTGCTCTGTGTATTACATATGACAGCAGTATTTCCATAATCCTACATCTCTGTTAAACACTTGTCTAAATAGTTATAAATCATCACAGGATTCCAGGCTTTATTTGGAAGGACGTAGATTTCCACCCTATAGGCCAGAAACAGTTCACTAAAAGATCTGCTTTGAAGCAAAAACCTTTCAATCAAGTAAACAACAAATGACCACAATATGATTTTAATAATTACAAAGTCCAACTGTCTTGTTTATCACTATGTAATGTCTTGGTACACATCAAACATGTGCATGTGCATACAAAGACAGAGAGCAGAGGATTCTGTAAGAGAACTTACAGTTCTAGAGTAACTGTTAATTTCCTTTGGGGAGGAAATCGGCCACCGGTTAGAAGAGGACTTAGTGAGTGATCCATTTTCCCTCCCACAGATGAGAAAGTTAATAGGTTATATCCTCATCCTCAGCTGGGATTGTCATTTCCTCTGCTGTTGACCTGTACATCAGATGGTAGACTCTTACAGGAATCAAGGTGAAGAAGAACAAACATGAACGCTGGACTCTGGAAGGCTAGGGCTTGCCTGAGGTCTGGGGCTGTGTGCTCTGCTCCACTCTGCCTGCCAGCCTGTGAGGAAAGATTGGAAAAGTCATCAGCACGCCGGGGCCCTGCTTAAACACGGGTGGCCACCACACAAAGTCTCCAAACAAATGGCTTTACATGATGGGATCGGTGTATTATGTGCTGCAAGGGGAGGGGGAAACGCAACATAAATGGCACTTTCTTGTTGAAAGAAAAGTTATGGATGATGTAAGAACGCTGTGTTTGAGGGTGGCCAAAGAAACAGATGAACAGGGCTCTATTTGTCTGCTGCTCGGCCTGGGTAGCTTTTCTATGTCCACAAAGTCAGCCATAAAAATCTGAGCGAGGTGAAAGAAGTGACTTTGGCGCTTTCTTCATGCATACTGACTAAAAGGGTCAGCTAGTGTAAGGGGGTGCAGGGCACATCTGTCAAACTAAACTGCAGCATGCTGCAGAATAAATATGAAGCCCATCCACTATACATTATGTCATTCTGCCATTTGGAACAAAAAAAGCACATTTAACAAACTAATTTATGCAATTGGATCATTTGTCATCTGCATGAATGATGCCAGGGAAACAAGGAGCAGCTTGAATATGACTGTAATAAATATAATGTGTACTACTGGCTCCAGCTCACTCCCTTTCAATATGACCCCCACTACAAGCTTGACACAGTTCCCTACAAAATCTAACAGTGACGTTGGCTTTGTGCTACAAACTTTGACATCGCACGATTTGTAAGCAGGGGTTGCCACAACTCGTGCACAGCATGCCCAGTATCATGTGGTGCTGCATATTTAACCACTGGTGTAAACCAGTTCCATATGGCAATGTAGTATGAATAGCGACCACTAGAGGTCGCCATAGTCACACCACTGATCACATGATGCGTGAGCAGCAGACGGGCCTGCACAGTGTACTCCGTTTTTATCCAAGAGCAGTGATTTCACCATGTGAACAAAACACACACAGACACACAAAAGTTTATTTCAGTGAGTATTGATGTAGATTAAAACATTTAAAATTAAATAAAAATATCTGTGGTTTTCCCTCCTCTGAGAGGAACCCACATCTTTCACCTTCATAGACATGTTACCCCCTCCCCTACAGCTCAGTCCCTCTATAAAGTCACAGCCTGCTCTTTGTGGTTCACATCCTTGACTTTGGGTCCACAGGTCAGACCACCAGTCCCTCAGGAGGAGTGTCCTAACCTCTTTCTCTTTAAAATAACAGCAGTGACTGGGTCAAGCCCACGTCTTCTTCTTCTTCTTTTTCTTCTTTTTCTTCTTCTTCTTTTTTTGAGTAATATTTCCTCAAGATGGCCACCAGCAGAAACAGCTGCAGGTAGAGAATTAACCACAGCTGGCGAAATGTTAACACCATCACGTTCTTAAACATTTGTAAAAGTATATTTTATCCCTTTATCCCCTCTTAACATCTAAAAAGGCTTTACTAAGCCCATGTGTTACAGCCTGTATGGTCAATATAAAAGCTTAATGAGAGGGCTGGATGACTTGACTCCAATTTGTATGTTCTGTTAAGTTGGCGAGTTGGTTTACAGTGAAAGGCTCATTTGTATTTTTAGTTATTAGTGTTACTGAACAAATACGGCTTGCTGTATCTGTCTGACCCACACACACACACACACACACACACACACACACACACACACACACACACACACACACACACACACACACACACACACACACACACACAAATATGCTCACCCTGTTCTTTCTTATTTTTGGAGGCCCAGTGAGGTCTTTAGCCAAATACAGCTTCATACTGCCTGGTCTCCAGTCCAAATGGCTCAGTAACAGTTAAGAAACCTCCTGGGCCCACACAGACCAAAAAGAAACAGAGGAAAAAGTGGAATTGGCAGCCAACCCCACATATTCACTGAGCTCATCCCACCAGGCAGCAGTAAATCATTATGAAAGCAAAAGACATTGTGGTTGATGCTATCATCTAAGACCAATAAAGCAAGCATTTGTAGGAACAACCTCCTCGCAAATGACGGTCAATGTTATGTCAGTAGCATTTCACTCTGTGGCTTTTCACTGGATAACAGAGTTTCAGAAAATGTCTCAAAGGTGCGAAAGGGTTAGAACAATCCTCATGTACATGATGGGGAAAAAAGATTCTGGTTTGTCTCTAAGGTCTGTCTAAGCTTTGTGGCACTGCTTGACAGGAACTGGCCTGGAGGACAGTTTCAGTGTTCCCACAAAGAGATGATTCATTTTTCCTAACAAATCGGGAACCGGACTCCTAATAGTGGTAATAATCAGCCTTACAGTTTCACAGAGTGAAAATACTGAGCTGCTGTTGGTAGAACACAAATGTGGTTTTCAAAGACCTCCTGTAAGAGGCCAATTGGCTTGCTCTTTTCCATGCTCCTGGGATATTATTCCCCCTTGAAAGGTTTGATGTCCAAATAGCCCAAATAAACAAAAAGAGAGGATATGATTAAGGAGCTCTGGTATGTAGGACACAAGAGATTTGCTTGTTAGTTTACTTGTTTCGATTCAGTATTTTTACGCAGATTCTCTCAGACTACTTGAGAAGGAATCACTTGATTCAGAAAGGATTATCTGAACATGTGGTACTCTCCCAGGATGAACTCTGCCTGATGTCCTGCATGAAAGGGAAGAAAACCAAGGGCGTCATCCTGTGACAGGAGCATCTGTTGGCACCTCATTCCTTCTGGGCCTTGCTTTGTGTTTGGCTCCATAGTGGCATAAGTCTTGTCTTGAAAGACGCGGTGCTCTGCCAAGTTCAACCCAGCCCGTAGACATTGGCCACTATTAGCTGGCTTCCTTAGCGGGACAGGGAGGGCAGATAGTGGGGGATTCACAGCAAGACTAGAGGCTGGTGTGATTGCTTTGAATGTCTTCAGCCTCTGCCCTATAATCTGGAGACAAGCTGAGATAGCAGAGCCATGCCATTTGACCACAGTTTATTCTATGAGGGAGGGGAACGTGGCCGTGCAACAGTATTTACTTCATCACTGACTTCATGTGGGTGGTCCCCCCCCCCCCTTGCTGGAATACAATAGCTGAACCAGACACTGCTCACTCACATACTGTCCTGCCTCATTGGAAAAGCCATAAAACACGAGTCATCCAGGGCTCCCAGGCTAAGTTTTCTTTCCTCACCGGTTACCATACATGTCTTGGCTTTCTGACATTTTATCGCTATCTTTTTTTAACAGTAAGTATTTTTTTCTACAAGTGTGGTCTGACAAAACAGCTCAATATCGCAGTTCATAAGTAGATGTCTATCATTTAAAAAGCACTAATTGGACATTTTAGCAGCAGCTTGTCATTACTCCAGTTGACTGCTACATTAACCTAAATGATAATGAGACACAGAGGATGATACTGAGAGTGTGTCTGATGTGATTAGAACAGAGAAACTCTGTTGAGCGGTCTATCTATGATCTTGCTACATGACCTGCGGCCCTGGAAATGAAGCAGGCCGACTTTGTAATTCATTTAAATTGACATCTGACCAGAGAGGAAATCTGGTGAAGTATGGCTTAAATTATTTCATTTCCATTTTTTATGCCTCACTGGAGATAGGAAGCAGCAAAATAAACCAAAGACAAATGATTAAAGTGTTTGCTCATAAATGTTAAACATGTCGGAGTGACTTGCTGTCACTTGCATGTTAGATAAGCAATAAAAAAAGGCAGTGCACACGTAATAAATTACACTACTGATTATAATGTTGATGGATGCTCAACAAGATTCTTTATTCAACAAACGTCAACATAAAATCTAATTTTTTACAGGCTTCTACCTCCTTTATTCTTCAACTTCACAAGTCAAACATAGAAGCATGTGCATGTAGTCGTTGCGCGCACACAGACACACGCAGTAATAGAGATATAACTGGAAGAGTTCTAGCAGCATATGGATGCCATTTGCAAGCTGCGCTGAGAATGTATAGGTCAGTCTTACCCTTTGGTATCTCTCTATCCATCTGTTTTCACATTACTTGCAAATTATAGTGTCCTCCAGACCCAAATGAACATAAATCAGGCCGGTGAAAGTGCAGAAGTTTTCCCATCTGTCATAAAACAATGATTTAATGTACGGGTTGTCAAAATATGGCGCTGTGAATTCGCCCCGCTCCCCAGCAGTAGGAACACAAAGGACCATCTCATCGGAGTAATTTATGGCCTCTGAGGGAACAGTGGGTGATTAGGGCTTAGGCCACCAACAGCCAGAAAAACAGTAGGAGCTCCAGTAAGGATGGTTGGAAAACCTAGACCAAATTTATCAAACAATTCAGCAAAATCTATTTCTGTTTGGAGAAGAGAGCAAGATATATGGCCTGTTTAGTATACTGGTACATCTTTGGAACGTTTGGTTGCACTGCATTTGTGAGTTTTGGAGATTCTACATTAAATAGTTGCAGACCAGACGTGATGTATTGGTCAGCTGAGGGGCCTGAGGCCAAATCAAATATACAAAAGACCTTGTTGGATTTTGAACAACGTATTCGTGTAAATGATGTCACTGCATCGCTATAAAATTATTTCTTCTTGAAGGTGGAGTTTTAGGGTGAACGCGGCTCTGTTCAGCAGCGGGTGCTGGCATCCAACAACAACTGGACTAGTTTGAAAATGCTTGCGTGAACTGCCTTTACCTTAAATGGCCTTTAAAGCCTGAAAGACATACATGGTAACTATAACTGCACAGAGGGAAATGGCTTCCTGTATGGTCAGTTAATATATTATGATTAGCTCCCTACCCCAGTCAGGTTGAGGAAATGCAGGGGTATGGCGGCTGGAATAACAGAGTAACTGTTGAGGGGATGCTCGTTGGCTCCCAGTTACTACTTAGGGTTATTATAGGATTATTGGTACTCACATCTGCCTGTAAATAAATACAGATTTCCTGTGAACCTTAAATGGGAGCAATAAAATCAGCCTAGGTGGTCATGCTGCTATTAGGTAGCTTCATATCAACACAGTCGTTTTTTCATCTCAGAGATGCGAGAAAAGACATTCAGGCTTCAGCAGCTGCAGTTTGATTGCTTGATCTTTTGCAGATATTTAGAATTTCATATTTACCCACTCAACTAAAAAACTAGTTCATCTGCAAGGATCCATTCAGCCCACGTCACATCGATTCATTTTCACCTGTTTTTTCTTCATGTGCGAGGGAGACTTCTTTCATTTCTGGGCAGGTATTTTGTTTTCATCTGTTTTTACAACTGTTGTTTTTGGTCCCTGGTCAGTCGTTGGCTCTGTGTGGGAAGATTCATGCTTCTGGCCCCCACACGGTGAACAAAGTTCAGGGCAGGTGTTTGCTTGAACCTGATTCAGAAATGAAACTGTTGTCATTATATTCCCACTACGAGCAGCAGCCAGGAGTTTTTTATAGCACTTGTAGCATCTATCATTCATATCACGTTGATGTGAAATATTGTAAATATTGTTTGTGGTATTGAAGAGACTGTGAAAGTGAGGCTGTAGGGAGTTGGGGGCGGGACACTAATGTGCATCTCTTGTGAACTGCTGCAACAGTAGATGTTCTCTGTAGTTTGTATACTCAGCAAGGGCCTGACACACATTAAGTAATTCTCCACAAAGCTTATTTGAGTTAATTGCGCGGCTGCCTGGCAATCTCCTGAACCACCCAAGCATCCGCTCCCTGGAGAATGTTCTGCATGTCTGCTAACCAATCAGCAAAAGGGTTCTGCATCGCCGCTGGCGGTCCATCCCGGGATCCAAAGGCTGTTCTGGCCAGATAGTTCGTTATTTCTCAGGAGAACTGCCAAAGCCCTCGCTGGGACTTTTAAACATCAGAAGTGGAGCGAAGTTCAGGGGCCTTTCCAGCCTCGGCCACACAGGCCCGCTATCTGTTTAAACAGCAGGTAGTCCCCAACTCTCCTCTGTTTGTGTCCGTGGCTTCCTCCACCAGTTAGGGGGGATTTTCCCATGCAGTCCAGGGCCCTTGAAGTATATCTCTTTTCCAGGATGGAGCTTGATTGAAAGAAAAACACAATTTACAAATTGCACAAGAATATAAATTTCACTTATACCCTTCCCCCATCGCCTTTTTTCTTTTAGCAGAAATAGTTCACAGAAATTCTGTGTTGTGTTAAAAAAAACAAAACCAAACTCCAAAACCCTCCTTATGATGTGTTTTCCCATGTATTGTCGACTCAAGCAAAGTCAGTCCTATTGATTTTACATTGCTTAGGTCTTTTTTTGC
The DNA here is from genome assembly GCF_057382275.1 of Copadichromis virginalis. Taxonomy (NCBI): domain Eukaryota; kingdom Metazoa; phylum Chordata; class Actinopteri; order Cichliformes; family Cichlidae; genus Copadichromis; species Copadichromis virginalis. The sequence goes on from NC_140636.1 coordinate 15,784,339, forward strand.
CAGTGAAGTAAACAAAATAAGACTGTAGTACTGTAATACTGTAGGAACTGGCTGGATTTGGCAGGAATGTCTCTCAGAAGCTTTATTTGACCAGCAGACACATATGACTTTTACTGGAGGTCAACTTGCAATCTAACATATTTGAAGGTAAAAAGTTTAGCATTTGATAACAAGTCTCGCAGGATATCTTTTAGCACAGTAGTGCACTGAGCTAACTAGCAAGTCAACACATTAAAGGAGCGACTTTGAGGTCTCAGTCTCCAAAAGGCAGCTGGTGGTATTAGAAGATTAAACATTAAAGAAAACAAGATGAATTTTGGCTTCTAATACTTTCCATAGCTTCAACTCTGGAGATTAAAAATGCAGCGCCCCTCATGCCACCTTTGTACTATAATCTATACAGAAAGATGGAAAAATTGCATAAGTTTGTGCTCTAGCACCTTGATGGACTGCCAGTGGCTATATTGGATAATGAGCTGTTTTATTTGCTCTTGGTCTTAATAATGGTTAGGGTTGCATTGAATCTGTTTACAATCCTGCATATAGAAAAAAAAAGTACTGACTGTGTTTAAGTGCAAGGTGTCCAGCCTATTTGTTCTTATATGAGGAGTGTAGAGTGACACCAGGCTCTAGTATTGAGTGGGATGTGTAAAAGATGGGGGCTAATAATAAGTCATTCATTTAAAACAGATTTGGTCACAGAACTGCAAGTATTTACTGCAGGTATGTAGGTGATGTAGGAGTCTGACAATATTTGGGTCTATATTGATAATTTTGTTACATGACAGTAAAATGAGGAAGAGATGGAGAAGAAAAAAACAGAGTGAAAGACATGAGTGGGAGTTGCTGTCCACACTTTAAAAATAATCTGAATGAATGCACCATATTTCCATCTAAAAACTTAAACAAAATACATCAACCAAACTTAAGTTCTATGAACATGACACACATTTGTTGGTTAAATTTCAGTCAATTAGCTTTTTTGTAGCTTTAATTTATTGACCTTTTTTAACCTTTCATTCCAAATACTTGGATTTAGTAAATCAAAAAGTTTTTACATTCATTTACTCATAAATCAAACACATCAGAGCAACAAAATGTTGCCTTGTTATATAAAACTATTATGTACTTTGTGTAACTAGTGTGTGTTGTTGAATGAACTAATACATGGTTAGAAAATATTGTGAATATTAAGCTTATTGTTTCAATTCAAATTCATTTATTTAGATAACAAAGTTTACCACAGATAAATTACATTATTAACACATCCAAAGAAATGTAACTTTTTTCTGTAACTGGCAGCAATTAACTACTGTTACTGTTGTAACTAGTTCTTCCTCCTTCTTTTATGCTAAACTTTCTTTAGGTCTGTGTACATCCCCACAAACATGTGACACATGGCTTCATCGCTGTTATCTTCATCGTGCCTTTAGCCATGTGTGTATGCTCTTTGATTAAAAACATAAATCTACTGTTAAAAGAAGAAGCACATTATAAGAGTAAAGACATTTCAACAAACACTTGAAGGCAAGACAAAGTTTTCCTATGAATTCTCCAGAATCCCACAAATGAAAATACAGCTTTAAAAATAAAAAATACAGTTTTAACATCATAAGCAATATAATAAATTTAAAAATTGCACTGCAAGAACACAATTCCCTTATGAACACTCACACTCACACAAACACATATATATTATACTGTACGTAAACATGTCATCCAGTTTGGTTACTAATATAGATCTAACCAGACTAATACACCCGACCAATTTGAACCAAATGAAACTCTCTATTCATATCTTTGATTGGTTTACTCAAGCTATACCGTTACATCGGTATATCATGTAAATGCATAGTAATTATGTATTAGTTATTGCATATGTTATTGTCACTATGCACTGTGTACAATATCCATCCAGGAATAATAATAAGAAGCTTACTCTAAGCCTTAGTACATACATGTGCATCGTCTTAGAAATGTGTAAAAACGTACTGTGGATTAAAGAAGATGGGCCCACGAGCAGATGAAGGGGGCTGTTTTATTTTGTGATGTGCTTCTAGTAAAGACAAGAATATTACAACACATTCTACTTACATTTCCACTGTAAAACACACACAAAGAACCCTAATTTTAAACTGGTTGCATCAGTTGTTTAGTTATTAACCAGTCAGAGGAGAGAAAATCAGAATATTTTCACGAATATAAAACATTTAGAGCAAGATATCAACTACCATTAAAGGTAATTAATGATGGTAAAATGTCGACAGCAAAACTAATGTGCTAACGCAAGGCTGAATACCCCCAAAACAAAACCACTACTGCCTTCTAAAGTTTTCAATATAAGAGTAAAAATGTGCAAATGTCTTCAACTAAACAGACATGTTCTAATATTTTCTAGTTGTGTTTGCATTGTTAGATAAGAAGTGTAAATTTGTGTCAGTGTGGCAGAAAACTTGGACAGGAATGACAAAACTCACTGCCTTCTGAGACCTGAAATTGGCTGTTTTATATCAATCAATCAATCAATCTTTATTTATAAAGCACTTTTCATACAGAGAAAATGTAGCACAAAGTGCTTTACATAGTTAAAAGCAGCCCACCCTCCAACTCACTCCCCACACTCTCAATACACATATATCCCCCCACCCACACACACATACACACACGCGCACACTTAAAGAGTAAAAATTGGGCTGGGCTCGCATGAGCCAAGTGAGGAAACACTATAACAGGGAGCCGTCTGCACCGGGAGCCGGTCACAGACCGCAGCCTCCAGGCTGGGCACACAGCAGGAGGGAGGCAAAGGAGCCCCCCAGCCAGGCTGAGAGGACCCCAGAGACCCAGCAGCCACGGTCAATAACAGCCCCGGTGCAGAGAGCGCCCTCCGAGGAAACACTGGAGATATGACGCAATACAATATATATAGGGTAAAATGATAAAATAAATAAGAACAGGATACAATATAAATATAAATAGAATAAGAAGATTAAAAAATGAATAAGAATAAAATCAAACAAATATTAGGTAAATCCTAAATTAATAATAAAATAGCAGGATAGAATAAATAAGCATAAAATAAATAAACGCTAAGTAAAAGCTAAATTAAAAAGGTGGGTCTTGAGCCTGTTCTTAAAAACATGTACGTTCTCTGCGGCCCTGAGCTCCTCCGGCAGGCTGTTCCACAGACGAGGACCATACCACTGAAACGCTGCCTCTCCGTGAGTATGTGTCCTGACTTTAGGGACAATCAAAAGGCCAGTACCAGAGGACCTCAGGGTCCGCGAGGGTTCGTATGGTAAAAGCAGATCTGAGAGATAGGAAGGCCCAAGACCATTAAGACATTTAAAAACCAATAAAAGAACTTTAAAATCGATCCTGAAACACACGGGGAGCCAGTGCAGCGATTCTAAAACCGGTGTAATGTGGGCCCGCCCTCTGGTCTTCGTCAGCACACGAGCTGCCGAGTTTTGCAAGAGTTGTAAAGTTGAAATATTCTTCTTAGGAAGACCAGAGAGCAGGGCATTACAGTAATCAATGCGACTGGTAATAAAAGCATGCATCAGCATCTCCGTGTTGGCCCGAGAGAGAATAGGGCGGACTCTGGCTATATTTTTTAGATGATAAAATCCAATTTTAGTTACATGTTTAATATGTGGGATAAAACCAAGCTCAGAGTCAAAAATAACACCCAGGTTTTTCACTTGTAGCGAAGGACATAGTGAAAATGCCTCTAATTTAGACAAGAGTTTCTCTCTCTGAGCCTCAGGACCGACAATTAAAACTTCAGTTTTGTCCTGGTTAAGTTGTAAAAAGTTTTCTGCCATCCAAGATCTTATATCCAAGATACAGTTAAAGAGGGCATCCATTTGTCTGGTGTCATCAGGAGACACGGAGATGTACAGCTGCGTGTCATCAGCGTAACTGTGGAAGTTCACTCCATGCCTCCTGATGACACCGCCGAGAGGGAGCATATACAAATTAAAAAGTACAGGGCCTAGAACCGACCCTTGAGGCACACCACATGTCATTTTATGGATCTTAGAGGAGCATGTATCCATACTCACCATAAAAGTTCTGTCAGAGAGATAGGAAGTGAACCAGCTGTGTACAGCACCAGAGAGGCCCACCATGTGTTTCAGTCTGTTTAAAAGAATAGCGTGGTCTACTGTATCAAAGGCTGCGCTTAGATCCAGTAGCACCAGGACTGAGAGCTTTTGGGAGTCCCAGTTACATCTAAGATCATTTAAAACCTTTAGGAGAGCCGTCTCTGTGCTGTGGTTCACCCTAAATCCAGACTGGAATATCTCCAGGATCTGTCTATCATTGAGAAAATCAGTAATCTGAGTAAAAACAAGTTTTTCTAAGACTTTACTTAAAAATGGTAAGTTGGATACAGGTCTGTAGTTATTAAAATCATTACAATCCAAATTGCTCTTCTTCAGAAGGGGCCTCACCACCGCCGTTTTAAAGGCAGCAGGGAAGACACCCAACTGAAGAGAGCAATTCATCATGCATAAAAGCTCAGCCTCAAAAAATCCATAAAGTGTTTTAAAGAGTGAAGAAGGAATTGGATCTAAAAGACATGTGGTGGGTCTCACTGTGGAGAAAACCTTCTGAAAGTTCTCAGCATTAACCAGGACAAAGCTGTCCAGTGTCTCCTCAGGTACAATCGAGCCCTCAGATGTATTTAAAATCATATCACGATTAGATAAAATATCAGATCTGATGGCGCTGATCTTTCCCCTGAAGTGGTCTGCAAACTGCTCACAGAGCGAGTCTGTGGGGGTTCTTTGGGAGCTGTTAAAATCAGGGTTAAATAAGTGATCTATGGTGGAAAAGAGGACCTTGGGATTATTTTTGTTAATACTGATTATTTTGGCGAAGTATGAATTTCTTGACTTCCTTAATGTATTATTGTACACTTTAAGTTGCTCGCAAAATATTTGATGGTTGATATTATTTTTAGTTTTCCTCCATCTCCTTTCTGCTGCCCTGCAATTTCTTTTTGATGGAAAGAAGATGTCAGAAATACATATAATCAGGTCTACATTTTTGCATCTGTTCTGCAACTGTTAGCTCTGAAGATGTGTTAGTTTAACAGCCTTCTGACATTTTTTCCCACTTGCTTGGATTTGAACGTTTTCCAAGTGTGGAACATGCACTTGAAATTGTCACTGCTTTGAAGTAATTAATTGTCATTGGATGAACACATATAGATATAGTTGATCTGAGTTTTCTTAAGATACAACCAACAAGAAGGAATCCTTTAATAACCATGAACACAATATATTTATATTCATTAAGCATTTTTATATCTAAGCAATCAAACAAGTGCCTTAGTTGACTTTTCTGAGTGTACACTGCAAAGCCAAGCATGTCTCCTACATCAAGGTGGCCATAGCTGGGTTTCTATTGCATCCCACGTCAACACCACTGACAGCAAAAAGCACTCAGGGGCCGACAGATCACTTTACCATTCCTGCAGCAGGAAGAGGAGCCTGGAGGCGGGTGGTGGGGGGTTGAGAAAAAGGGCAAAAGGACTGCAGGGGTGTACACTAATAAGCATTGGCCAGTAGGTGGGAGTATTGATGCTGGTTTTGCAGTTCCAACAGGGGGGAGGATAGAGGAACATTAGCAGCTAGAGGAAGGGAGTCATTGACCTTTATTGATTTATTCCCACTGCTGAAAACCTTCTGCTAAATATGATAATTATGATTGTGTGAAATGCTTCTCTGTGATCGATGACAGTGTGTGTGGTACACATTTAACTTCAGCTTTTAAAGTAGGTTGCACTTTTGTTCATCTACCAGCATTTCTTTTCTTCTGGCATCTTCCAAGTGAACAATTTAATTTCTAAAATTGTAGGTTATTGTAGGACACAAGTGGAAGATATTATTTAATTTTAATGCTTAATTTGCTACAAGATAAATACAAAAACAGCAATTAAAATATTTCCAGGCATGTAAAAATTTGGGTTCGAGTGAAGCAGGAGTTTCCTAGAACGGGACATTAATAAATTTACCAGGAAAAAAGTTTGTTTGCACATATGTGTTACGGAGTATAGCATGGTGGGAAAGGACGGAGAGAACCCCCCCCCCCCCCCCCCCCCTAAGTTTTGTTGGTTTTGTTTTTGAGTTTGTTTTGGATTAATTGCATGTTTTTGTGTTTATTTACGGTTGTTGCACCTGTGTGGGAGGGGAGATTTGACTCTAGCCCAGCTGCCAGTGAGGCGGAGTTGAATACAGGGAGCGGCTGATTGGAGTTCCTCTTTATAAAGGGGAGAGGAAGCAGGAAGTGTTGTTGTTGTTTTTAGTAGGACCTCGGTGAAGCAGGAGAGCCCCAGAGATCCAGGACAAAGTGTGCGCATTTTTAATAGAAAGGATTTTTTTTTAGCCTGGCCTGGTTTTTGCTTTTAACGAAACGGAGGACGTGGAAAGGAGGACGTATTCCTATGGAGCTGTGAGAGGACGTGCTGGAAAAGAGAGGACGTGCTGGAAAAAAAGGGACGTGTTGGAAAAGAGGAAAACGAGCACTAGACTGGAGACCTCCTGCGCCCCGATAAGAAGAACTGGACCAGCTCGGGGAAGTTTAACTGCCGGGAGGTAATGTGGAGACCCAGCCTCGAACAAAGTTAAAGCCTGAAAAGGTGGGTGGCAAACCTGTTTTAGGGAACTGCAGGATTGATACGTGTTGGTTGCGTGTTCGTGCAGTGACCCTCTCTCCCCTGTTTGTAACTAGGCGAAGAACTCGGACCGCGGTGGTCTTTGGGCTTTGGATCCCTGGCCGGGGTTGTCTTCAGCCGGTAGTTTGCCTAGAGGAAGAACAAATAAATTTTGTGTAACCCATTGCAGTGTGTGCGTGGTGGTTTGTTGCTGGTCCCTACTAGAATTCCTATTCTTTTTGCACGGAGGCTCTCTTAACAGACCTCCCGTAACATATGCATATGTATCTTTAGACAAAAAGGTTCTGAATGACAATTTGATTCCAACACCTGTGAGGCGTACTACCAAATCCTTGTTCCTTTGGAGGAACAGCAACCAACATGGAAGGCTTTCCATGAAAGGAATGGTCATTTGGGGGTGGCAAAGACACTTTCGATGCTGCGCCGTAGTTTTTATTGGCTTCAAATGGAGAAGAGAGTGCGGGACTGGACAACATCCTGTGAACGGTGTGTACGTCATAAAGGTCGTGGTGACGGTCAGGCCCCACTTAGTCCTGTTCTTACACACGCACCTCTCCAAACCGTGGCAGTTGATTTCCTGACATTAGGTAGACCGGCAGACTCATACCAGTACATTTTGGTCGCCACTGATTTGTTTACAAAGTATGCTTGGGCAATACCTACCAGGGACCAGACCGCTGCAACTACAGCGAAGATGTTGTTGAAACATATTATTCAGCCAATTGGATGCCTAGAACAACTGCACTCGGATCAAGGTGCTAATTTCGAGTCCGCCCTCATAAAGGAGCTCTGTCAGTATTATAATTGTCGGAAAAGTCGAACTACTGCCTATCATCCTCAGGGAAATGGGGCCTGTGAACGTTTCAATCAGACATTAATAAATATGCTGTCCACCCTAGAGGAAGAGAGGCGGACTCGGTGGGTACAATGTTTGCCCGAACTGCTCCAGGCTTATAATAAGTCTGTCCATGCGTCTACAGGTTACACCCCCCATTACCTGATGTTTGGATGGAATGCTCGTCTGCCAGGCGAGCTGTTTATGGGGACGAAGAGACCCATGGAGTCAACCACGACGCAGGAGTGGGTGAGGAGACATCATGAGCGCTTGAGGCTGGCATACCAGATGGTGGAAAAGAGCAGCCAGAAGGCTGCAGGCCGGATGAAGGACAGGTATGATGTTGGGGCTAGGGCAGCACCATTGCTCCCGGGGGAAAGGGTTCTAGTCCATACGACAAGAAGGGACGGACAGGGTAAACTGGCAGCACACTGGGAGGAAGAGATCCAAATTGTAGTTGGCCAGCCAAACCCTATGAACCCAGTCTACAGAGTTCGGCCAGAAGGTAAAGATGGGCCTGTTAGAGTGGTCCATCGTAATCGCCTGCGCATATGTACTTTCTTGCCTTCCGTCAATGATAAAACAGGAGGTGGCGCCTTAGAACCAGGAACGGCAGCTGCGCATGATATAGCGACAGCCTCAGACCAGTGGTTACTTCTATGGAGTATGGCACAGCAGATGCCAGGGCCAGGTCACTATCCGTCCTCCAACAAGTCCGCCCCTGCAACTCAGGAGGGTTTAAGGAGATCTGCCCGTGAAAATCTCGGGAAGCCCCCACCTCGATATACTTAGTAGAGTGCCCGAGGACGGGCTAGGAAAAAGTTGGGGTGGGTGTTACGGAGTATAGCATGGTGGGAAAGGACGGAGAGAAACCCCCCCCCTAAGTTTTGTTGGTTTTGTTTTTGAGTTTGTTTTGGATTAATTGCATGTTTTTGTGTTTATTTACGGTTGTTGCACCTGTGTGGGAGGGGAGATTTTACTCTAGCAAAGCTGCCAGTGAGGCGGAGTTGAATACAGGGAGCGGCTGATTGGAGTTCCTCTTTATAAAGGGGAGAGGAAGCAGGAAGTGTTGTTGTTGTTTTTAGTAGGACCTCGGTGAAGCAGGAGAGCCCCGGAGATCCAGGACAAAGTGTGCGCATTTTTAATAGAAAGGATTTTTTTTTAGCCTGGCCTGGTTTTTGCTTTTAACGAAACGGAGGACGTGGAAAGGAGGACGTATTCCTATGGAGCTGTGAGAGGACGTGCTGGAAAAGAGAGGACGTGCTGGAAAAAAAGGGACGTGTTGGAAAAGAGGAAAACGAGCACTAGACTGGAGACCTCCTGCGCCCCGATAAGAAGAACTGGACCAGCTCGGGGAAGTTTAACTGCCGGGAGGTAATGTGGAGACCCAGCCTCGAACAAAGTTAAAGCCTGAAAAGGTGGGTGGCAAACCTGTTTTAGGGAGCTGCAGGATTGATACGTGTTGGTTGCGTGTTCGTGCAGTGACCCTCTCTCCCCTGTTTGTAACTAGGCGAAGAACTCGGACCGCGGTGGTCTTTGGGCTTTGGATCCCTGGCCGGGGTTGTCTTCAGCCGGTAGTTTGCCTAGAGGAAGAACAAATAAATTTTGTGTAACCCATTGCAGTGTGTGCGTGGTGGTTTGTTGCTGGTCCCTACTAGAATTCCTATTCTTTTTGCACGGAGGCTCTCTTAACAGACCTCCCGTAACATTTGGCGTTTGTCGACAGGATTTGTGACCAGTATACAAACCTACCTGCCTTAGACTGATTAATATGGCGGATGAGTTATCTGAAACCAGGAATATGGCGTCACCATTTTTTATCGGTGCGCCCTGGGTACCAAAATTTTGTGGGCTTAATACGAATTATGAAGATTGGGAGAGTCAAATTAGCGCAATGCTCCGTGCTCAAAAGTGGTCGATAGAACAGCAATGTGATTTTGTATTGAGTGCATTAGGAGGAGAATCACGACCTGAAATTCTTATTCTGGAACAAGCGGAGCGGGATACGCCAGATAAAATCTTTCTTCAGCTTAAAGAACTGTATGGGGACAAAACAGCCGTGGGTACCCTGCGTGCCATGTTTTATGAATGTAGACAAAGGACAGAAGAGCCTATTAGAAAGTTCACGTTACGCTTAAGGGAGTTGGGCCATCGCCTGCAGACAAAAGAGCCACAAGGGTTTCGGCGGGCTGACCTGCACCTGCGTGATCAGTTTGTCTTGGGTCTTAGGGAGGGTGAGATACAGCGTGATCTGCGGCGTTTATTAAGGCACGATCCTGACCTCTCATTTGAACAGGTGCATAAAGAGGCTCTGCAATTGGAAGCGGATGCGCTGTATGGCGTACATGAGGACTCCGCTTGTGCTGTAGTAAGAGGGGATTTAAAGTGGCAGGATACTCTGAATTGGAGAGATAAGTTTAAAGTGGAGATCCTTGCAGAAATGAAGGAACAAATTATGGATCTCAAAAATACTCTTCAGGAGGAGCTGAAGGAATTTGTCCGACCAGCACCAATGCCACGGACGTTTTCAGCTCCTAGAGGTGAGCGAGAAAGGTGGAACCTTAGTTCCCCTCAATATAGGGGAGGTGTTGAAGTGTCCGAGCCACCCCCGGTGACAAAGCAAACCCCACGGTTAGTGGAGCGACCACGGCACAAGTGGGATGAGCATGGGCAGCCTATTTGTAGTAGGTGTGGAGTTAGTGGACACATGGCAAGAGAGTGTCGGGGCACTTCATCTCAGATGGCTTTAAACGAGTAAATCCAGTCGCTATGGGCCAGGTGATTGGAAAGGATGATAGTGGTCCAACTCAGTTAAACCACCCTCAATTTTTAGGGGCATGCTGTCAAGTAGAAGTATTCATTGATGGTAAAGAAGTGACATTTTTGCTGGATACTGGGTCTAATGTAACATTAATGCCACAAGCCTGTTTTAGGAGATTGTTTGGTGAACAGGAGCCGGGGAAAGAGAGTGATCTTAATTGGCTAAAGCTGAAGGCCGCGAATGGATTGGCTATTCCTTACGTGGGCTATGTGTTAGCTGAAGTACAGGTGGGAGACATTACCCTGAAAGATATGGGAATTGTGATTTCAAAGGACGACCCCAATAATTCTAATGCATTACCTATATTAGGTATGAACATCATCGTTCCATGTTGGGATGTGTTTTTTTTGAAACCTCAGACGCAGACCCAGACCTGGCCTGTTGGCTCGACTGTAGACGCTCAACAAGCGTGGGCATCTGCTTTTCAGGACTGTCAAAGAATTCAGGCAGCTGTCCCCGTACCACAAGTAGGGACCCTGCGACCCGCTTACCGCCACCCGGTGAAGATCCCTGAGCACAGTGAGCAGGTGATTTGGGCTAGGGCCCCACAGACACTGAGGAAAGGACAATGTATCTTGGTGGAGCCATTGGAAGGGCCTAGTACAGTTGCCGTTGCTCGATCGCTAGGAACTGTCTATAGAGGCCGGGTCCCCATCAAAGTAAGGAATCTCAATCCTTTTCCTATTACGTTACGACGTTATGAGGCCCTGGCTACATTCTCCACGGAAAATGTCGACATTCAGGAACCTTTTGAAGTCACGTTTGAGCAAACCAGGCCAGGCATCGTTGAAGTGGGCGTATCCCAGGTGAGCTCGGAACCATCTGGTAAAGCTCCTCACATTGAAGTTATGACACAAGGGCGGTCGAATCTATCTATGGAGGAGCAGGAAAAGTTAAATGGTCTCTTGAGGAAGTGGGGCGATGTGTTTGCTGCCGACGAAGAGGATTATGGCCACACAGATGTAATTACGCACTCTATTCCGACAGGTATGGCACCTCCTATTAGAGAGCGGTATAGGCCAATCCCCCATAAAATGTATCAGGAAGTGCGAGAATTGCTGAATAATATGATTCGATCAGGGGTGGTGCGAGAGAGTACAAGTCCCTGGGCAGCACCCATTGTCCTGGTAAGGAAAAAGAATGGGGAATTGAGATTTTGTGTGGATTACCGCAAGTTGAATGCAGTGACACATAAAGACGCCCATCCATTACCTAGAATTGAAGAGACCTTGACGATGCTGACTAAATCAAAATACTACTCCACCCTTGATCTAGCAAGTGGGTATTGGCAAGTGAAAGTTTCTGAAGCTGACAGGGAAAAAACTGCATTTTGTACTCCTTTTGGCTTGTATGAGTTTGAAAGAATGCCTTTTGGATTGTGTAATGCTCCAGCAACATTTCAAAGGTTGATGCAGAGTTGTTTGGGAAGTCAAATCACAGAGTCCGCTTTTGTCTATCTGGATGATGTGATAGTATATTCACCGGATTTTGACAGCCACCTAGAACATCTGCAGGCAGTGTTTGCAAGATTGAAGAGCTATGGGCTGAAGTTGCGACCTGATAAATGTGTTCTTTTCCAGCAACAGGTGAAGTTCCTGGGTCACCTGGTGAACAGTGAGGGTGTGGCTCCGGACCCTGATAAGATTGCCGCTGTACAGAAGTGGCCGGCCCCGCAGACTATTCATCAGGTGCGTTCCTTCTTGGGCTTTGCCGGTTATTATCGGCGGTTCATTGCAGGGTTTGCGGGTGTTGCTAGGCCTCTTAACTTGCTGCTAGTGGGAGTACCGAAGAATAAAAAACAGAATATCCCCATAAATTGGGATGAGGATTGTCAGCAGTCCTTTGATCTTCTGAAGCAGAAATTGCTCGAGGCTCCTATTTTAGCTTTTGCTGATTTCAGATTACCCTTCCGGCTTTATACGGATGCCAGTAAAGTGGGCCTTGGTGCAGTACTGTCTCAAGTACAAGATGGGAAGGAATGTGTGATAGCCTATGCTAGCAGAAGCTTAGCACCCGCCGAAAGGGATGATGCAAACTATAGCTCCTTTAAACTGGAGCTGCTCGCTTTGAAGTGGGCGGTGACTGAGAAATTTAAAGATTATCTATGGGGGTCTCTGTTCACAGTTTATACTGATAATAATCCATTGGTCCATTTATCGACTTCCAAAGTGGGCGCAGTGGAACAACGGTGGGTAGCCCAGCTCGCAAATTATCAATTTGATATTAAGTATCGGCCTGGCCAGGAAAATGTGAATGCTGATGTTCTGTCTAGAATGCCATTGCAGGTGCAACCCCACGATTTGGTGCCTCCACAGAGGGTGGACGAAAAAGCATGGGTTCAGGCTGTGAACATCGATTGGGATCCAGGATGCTGGCAAGGCTTACAAGAGCAGGACCCCACGCTGCATAGAGTGAGATACTACATGGCCCGAGGAAAGATGCCATCTGGGGAGGAAAGACGCCAGGAGCCTACTGCAGTCTTAAACTACATGAAACAATGGTCACGGCTGGAGTTGTTGGAGGGTGTTCTGGTCCGCAGGGGGGTGGATTCCAACACCTGTGAGGCGTACTACCAAATCCTTGTTCCTTTGGAGGAACAGCAACCAACATGGAAGGCTTTCCATGAAAGGAATGGTCATTTGGGGGTGGCAAAGACACTTTCGATGCTGCGCCGTAGTTTTTATTGGCTTCAAATGGAGAAGAGAGTGCGGGACTGGACAACATCCTGTGAACGGTGTGTACGTCATAAAGGTCGTGGTGACGGTCAGGCCCCACTTAGTCCTGTTCTTACACACGCACCTCTCCAAACCGTGGCAGTTGATTTCCTGACATTAGGTAGACCGGCAGACTCATACCAGTACATTTTGGTCGCCACTGATTTGTTTACAAAGTATGCTTGGGCAATACCTACCAGGGACCAGACCGCTGCAACTACAGCGAAGATGTTGTTGAAACATATTATTCAGCCAATTGGATGCCCAGAACAACTGCACTCGGATCAAGGTGCTAATTTCGAGTCCGCCCTCATAAAGGAGCTCTGTCAGTATTATAATTGTCGGAAAAGTCGAACTACTGCCTATCATCCTCAGGGAAATGGGGCCTGTGAACGTTTCAATCAGACATTAATAAATATGCTGTCCACCCTAGAGGAAGAGAGGCGGACTCGGTGGGTACAATGTTTGCCCGAACTGCTCCAGGCTTATAATAAGTCTGTCCATGCGTCTACAGGTTACACCCCCCATTACCTGATGTTTGGATGGAATGCTCGTCTGCCAGGCGAGCTGTTTATGGGGACGAAGAGACCCATGGAGTCAACCACGACGCAGGAGTGGGTGAGGAGACATCATGAGCGCTTGAGGCTGGCATACCAGATGGTGGAAAAGAGCAGCCAGAAGGCTGCAGGCCGGATGAAGGACAGGTATGATGTTGGGGCTAGGGCAGCACCATTGCTCCCGGGGGAAAGGGTTCTAGTCCATACGACAAGAAGGGACGGACAGGGTAAACTGGCAGCACACTGGGAGGAAGAGATCCAAATTGTAGTTGGCCAGCCAAACCCTATGAACCCAGTCTACAGAGTTCGGCCAGAAGGTAAAGATGGGCCTGTTAGAGTGGTCCATCGTAATCGCCTGCGCATATGTACTTTCTTGCCTTCCGTCAATGATAAAACAGGAGGTGGCGCCTTAGAACCAGGAACGGCAGCTGCGCATGATATAGCGACAGCCTCAGACCAGTGGTTACTTCTATGGAGTATGGCACAGCAGATGCCAGGGCCAGGTCACTATCCGTCCTCCAACAAGTCCGCCCCTGCAACTCAGGAGGGTTTAAGGAGATCTGCCCGTGAAAATCTCGGGAAGCCCCCACCTCGATATACTTAGTAGAGTGCCCGAGGACGGGCTAGGAAAAAGTTGGGGTGGGTGTTACGGAGTATAGCATGGTGGGAAAGGACGGAGAGAACCCCCCCCCCCCCCCCCTAAGTTTTGTTGGTTTTGTTTTTGAGTTTGTTTTGGATTAATTGCATGTTTTTGTGTTTATTTACGGTTGTTGCACCTGTGTGGGAGGGGAGATTTTACTCTAGCCCAGCTGCCAGTGAGGCGGAGTTGAATACAGGGAGCGGCTGATTGGAGTTCCTCTTTATAAAGGGGAGAGGAAGCAGGAAGTGTTGTTGTTGTTTTTAGTAGGACCTCGGTGAAGCAGGAGAGCCCCGGAGATCCAGGACAAAGTGTGCGCATTTTTAATAGAAAGGATTTTTTTTTAGCCTGGCCTGGTTTTTGCTTTTAACGAAACGGAGGACGTGGAAAGGAGGACGTATTCCTATGGAGCTGTGAGAGGACGTGCTGGAAAAGAGAGGACGTGCTGGAAAAAAAGGGATGTGTTGGAAAAGAGGAAAACGAGCACTAGACTGGAGACCTCCTGCGCCCCGATAAGAAGAACTGGACCAGCTCGGGGAAGTTTAACTGCCGGGAGGTAATGTGGAGACCCAGCCTCGAACAAAGTTAAAGCCTGAAAAGGTGGGTGGCAAACCTGTTTTAGGAGCTGCAGGATTGATACGTGTTGGTTGCGTGTTCGTGCAGTGACCCTCTCTCCCCTGTTTGTAACTAGGCGAAGAACTCGGACCGCGGTGGTCTTTGGGCTTTGGATCCCTGGCCGGGGTTGTCTTCAGCCGGTAGTTTGCCTAGAGGAAGAACAAATAAATTTTGTGTAACCCATTGCAGTGTGTGCGTGGTGGTTTGTTGCTGGTCCCTACTAGAATTCCTATTCTTTTTGCACGGAGGCTCTCTTAACAGACCTCCCGTAACATTTGGCGTTTGTCGACAGGATTTGTGACCAGTATACAAACCTACCTGCCTTAGACTGATTAATATGGCGGATGAGTTATCTGAAACCAGGAATATGGCGTCACCATTTTTTATCGGTGCGCCCTGGGTACCAAAATTTTGTGGGCTTAATACGAATTATGAAGATTGGGAGAGTCAAATTAGCGCAATGCTCCGTGCTCAAAAGTGGTCGATAGAACAGCAATGTGATTTTGTATTGAGTGCATTAGGAGGAGAATCACGACCTGAAATTCTTATTCTGGAACAAGCGGAGCGGGATACGCCAGATAAAATCTTTCTTCAGCTTAAAGAACTGTATGGGGACAAAACAGCCGTGGGTACCCTGCGTGCCATGTTTTATGAATGTAGACAAAGGACAGAAGAGCCTATTAGAAAGTTCACGTTACGCTTAAGGGAGTTGGGCCATCGCCTGCAGACAAAAGAGCCACAAGGGTTTCGGCGGGCTGACCTGCACCTGCGTGATCAGTTTGTCTTGGGTCTTAGGGAGGGTGAGATACAGCGTGATCTGCGGCGTTTATTAAGGCACGATCCTGACCTCTCATTTGAACAGGTGCATAAAGAGGCTCTGCAATTGGAAGCGGATGCGCTGTATGGCGTACATGAGGACTCCGCTTGTGCTGTAGTAAGAGGGGATTTAAAGTGGCAGGATACTCTGAATTGGAGAGATAAGTTTAAAGTGGAGATCCTTGCAGAAATGAAGGAACAAATTATGGATCTCAAAAATACTCTTCAGGAGGAGCTGAAGGAATTTGTCCGACCAGCACCAATGCCACGGACGTTTTCAGCTCCTAGAGGTGAGCGAGAAAGGTGGAACCTTAGTTCCCCTCAATATAGGGGAGGTGTTGAAGTGTCCGAGCCACCCCCGGTGACAAAGCAAACCCCACGGTTAGTGGAGCGACCACGGCACAAGTGGGATGAGCATGGGCAGCCTATTTGTAGTAGGTGTGGAGTTAGTGGACACATGGCAAGAGAGTGTCGGGGCACTTCATCTCAGATGGCTTTAAACGAGTAAATCCAGTCGCTATGGGCCAGGTGATTGGAAAGGATGATAGTGGTCCAACTCAGTTAAACCACCCTCAATTTTTAGGGGCATGCCGTCAAGTAGAAGTATTCATTGATGGTAAAGAAGTGACATTTTTGCTGGATACTGGGTCTAATGTAACATTAATGCCACAAGCCTGTTTTAGGAGATTGTTTGGTGAACAGGAGCCGGGGAAAGAGAGTGATCTTAATTGGCTAAAGCTGAAGGCCGCGAATGGATTGGCTATTCCTTACGTGGGCTATGTGTTAGCTGAAGTACAGGTGGGAGACATTACCCTGAAAGATATGGGAATTGTGATTTCAAAGGACGACCCCAATAATTCTAATGCATTACCTATATTAGGTATGAACATCATCGTTCCATGTTGGGATGTGTTTTTTTGAAACCTCAGACGCAGACCCAGACCTGGCCTGTTGGCTCGACTGTAGACGCTCAACAAGCGTGGGCATCTGCTTTTCAGGACTGTCAAAGAATTCAGGCAGCTGTCCCCGTACCACAAGTAGGGACCCTGCGACCCGCTTACCGCCACCCGGTGAAGATCCCTGAGCACAGTGAGCAGGTGATTTGGGCTAGGGCCCCACAGACACTGAGGAAAGGACAATGTATCTTGGTGGAGCCATTGGAAGGGCCTAGTACAGTTGCCGTTGCTCGATCGCTAGGAACTGTCTATAGAGGCCGGGTCCCCATCAAAGTAAGGAATCTCAATCCTTTTCCTATTACGTTACGACGTTATGAGGCCCTGGCTACATTCTCCACGGAAAATGTCGACATTCAGGAACCTTTTGAAGTCACGTTTGAGCAAACCAGGCCAGGCATCGTTGAAGTGGGCGTATCCCAGGTGAGCTCGGAACCATCTGGTAAAGCTCCTCACATTGAAGTTATGACACAAGGGCGGTCGAATCTATCTATGGAGGAGCAGGAAAAGTTAAATGGTCTCTTGAGGAAGTGGGGCGATGTGTTTGCTGCCGACGAAGAGGATTATGGCCACACAGATGTAATTACGCACTCTATTCCGACAGGTATGGCACCTCCTATTAGAGAGCGGTATAGGCCAATCCCCCCTAAAATGTATCAGGAAGTGCGAGAATTGCTGAATAATATGATTCGATCAGGGGTGGTGCGAGAGAGTACAAGTCCCTGGGCAGCACCCATTGTCCTGGTAAGGAAAAAGAATGGGGAATTGAGATTTTGTGTGGATTACCGCAAGTTGAATGCAGTGACACATAAAGACGCCCATCCATTACCTAGAATTGAAGAGACCTTGACGATGCTGACTAAATCAAAATACTACTCCACCCTTGATCTAGCAAGTGGGTATTGGCAAGTGAAAGTTTCTGAAGCTGACAGGGAAAAAACTGCATTTTGTACTCCTTTTGGCTTGTATGAGTTTGAAAGAATGCCTTTTGGATTGTGTAATGCTCCAGCAACATTTCAAAGGTTGATGCAGAGTTGTTTGGGAAGTCAAATCACAGAGTCCGCTTTTGTCTATCTGGATGATGTGATAGTATATTCACCGGATTTTGACAGCCACCTAGAACATCTGCAGGCAGTGTTTGCAAGATTGAAGAGCTATGGGCTGAAGTTGCGACCTGATAAATGTGTTCTTTTCCAGCAACAGGTGAAGTTCCTGGGTCACCTGGTGAACAGTGAGGGTGTGGCTCCGGACCCTGATAAGATTGCTGCTGTACAGAAGTGGCCGGCCCCGCAGACTATTCATCAGGTGCGTTCCTTCTTGGGCTTTGCCGGTTATTATCGGCGGTTCATTGCAGGGTTTGCGGGTGTTGCTAGGCCTCTTAACTCGCTGCTAGTGGGAGTACCGAAGAATAAAAAACAGAATATCCCCATAAATTGGGATGAGGATTGTCAGCAGTCCTTTGATCTTCTGAAGCAGAAATTGCTCGAGGCTCCTATTTTAGCTTTTGCTGATTTCAGATTACCCTTCCGGCTTTATACGGATGCCAGTAAAGTGGGCCTTGGTGCAGTATTGTCTCAAGTACAAGATGGGAAGGAATGTGTGATAGCCTATGCTAGCAGAAGCTTAGCACCCGCCGAAAGGGATGATGCAAACTATAGCTCCTTTAAACTGGAGCTGCTCGCTTTGAAGTGGGCGGTGACTGAGAAATTTAAAGATTATCTATGGGGGTCTCTGTTCACAGTTTATACTGATAATAATCCATTGGTCCATTTATCGACTTCCAAAGTGGGCGCAGTGGAACAACGGTGGGTAGCCCAGCTCGCAAATTATCAATTTGATATTAAGTATCGGCCTGGCCAGGAAAATGTGAATGCTGATGTTCTGTCTAGAATGCCATTGCAGGTGCAACCCCAGGATTTGGTGCCTCCACAGAGGGTGGACGAAAAAGCATGGGTTCAGGCTGTGAACATCGATTGGGATCCAGGATGCTGGCAAGGCTTACAAGAGCAGGACCCCACGCTGCATAGAGTGAGATACTACATGGCCCGAGGAAAGATGCCATCTGGGGAGGAAAGACGCCAGGAGCCTACTGCAGTCTTAAACTACATGAAACAATGGTCACGGCTGGAGTTGTTGGAGGGTGTTCTGGTCCGCAGGGGGGTGGATTCCAACACCTGTGAGGCGTACTACCAAATCCTTGTTCCTTTGGAGGAACAGCAACCAACATGGAAGGCTTTCCATGAAAGGAATGGTCATTTGGGGGTGGCAAAGACACTTTCGATGCTGCGCCGTAGTTTTTATTGGCTTCAAATGGAGAAGAGAGTGCGGGACTGGACAACATCCTGTGAACGGTGTGTACGTCATAAAGGTCGTGGTGACGGTCAGGCCCCACTTAGTCCTGTTCTTACACACGCACCTCTCCAAACCGTGGCAGTTGATTTCCTGACATTAGGTAGACCGGCAGACTCATACCAGTACATTTTGGTCGCCACTGATTTGTTTACAAAGTATGCTTGGGCAATACCTACCAGGGACCAGACCGCTGCAACTACAGCGAAGATGTTGTTGAAACATATTATTCAGCCAATTGGATGCCCAGAACAACTGCACTCGGATCAAGGTGCTAATTTCGAGTCCGCCCTCATAAAGGAGCTCTGTCAGTATTATAATTGTCGGAAAAGTCGAACTACTGCCTATCATCCTCAGGGAAATGGGGCCTGTGAACGTTTCAATCAGACATTAATAAATATGCTGTCCACCCTAGAGGAAGAGAGGCGGACTCGGTGGGTACAATGTTTGCCTGAACTGCTCCAGGCTTATAATAAGTCTGTCCATGCGTCTACAGGTTACACCCCCCATTACCTGATGTTTGGATGGAATGCTCGTCTGCCAGGCGAGCTGTTTATGGGGACGAAGAGACCCATGGAGTCAACCACGACGCAGGAGTGGGTGAGGAGACATCATGAGCGCTTGAGGCTGGCATAGCAGATGGTGGAAAAGAGCAGCCAGAAGGCTGCAGGCCGGATGAAGGACAGGTATGATGTTGGGGCTAGGGCAGCACCATTGCTCCCGGGGGAAAGGGTTCTAGTCCATACGACAAGAAGGGACGGACAGGGTAAACTGGCAGCACACTGGGAGGAAGAGATCCAAATTGTAGTTGGCCAGCCAAACCCTATGAACCCAGTCTACAGAGTTCGGCCAGAAGGTAAAGATGGGCCTGTTAGAGTGGTCCATCGTAATCGCCTGCGCATATGTACTTTCTTGCCTTCCGTCAATGATAAAACAGGAGGTGGCGCCTTAGAACCAGGAACGGCAGCTGCGCATGATATAGCGACAGCCTCAGACCAGTGGTTACTTCTATGGAGTATGGCACAGCAGATGCCAGGGCCAGGTCACTATCCGTCCTCCAACAAGTCCGCCCCTGCAACTCAGGAGGGTTTAAGGAGATCTGCCCGTGAAAATCTCGGGAAGCCCCCACCTCGATATACTTAGTAGAGTGCCCGAGGACGGGCTAGGAAAAAGTTGGGGTGGGTGTTACGGAGTATAGCATGGTGGGAAAGGACGGAGAGAAACCCCCCCCCTAAGTTTTGTTGGTTTTGTTTTTGAGTTTGTTTTGGATTAATTGCATGTTTTTGTGTTTATTTACGGTTGTTGCACCTGTGTGGGAGGGGAGATTTTACTCTAGCCCAGCTGCCAGTGAGGCGGAGTTGAATACAGGGAGCGGCTGATTGGAGTTCCTCTTTATAAAGGGGAGAGGAAGCAGGAAGTGTTGTTGTTGTTTTTAGTAGGACCTCGGTGAAGCAGGAGAGCCCCGGAGATCCAGGACAAAGTGTGCGCATTTTTAATAGAAAGGATTTTTTTTTAGCCTGGCCTGGTTTTTGCTTTTAACGAAACGGAGGACGTGGAAAGGAGGACGTATTCCTATGGAGCTGTGAGAGGACGTGCTGGAAAAGAGAGGACGTGCTGGAAAAAAAGGGACGTGTTGGAAAAGAGGAAAACGAGCACTAGACTGGAGACCTCCTGCGCCCCGATAAGAAGAACTGGACCAGCTCGGGGAAGTTTAACTGCCGGGAGGTAATGTGGAGACCCAGCCTCGAACAAAGTTAAAGCCTGAAAAGGTGGGTGGCAAACCTGTTTTAGGGAGCTGCAGGATTGATACGTGTTGGTTGCGTGTTCGTGCAGTGACCCTCTCTCCCCTGTTTGTAACTAGGCGAAGAACTCGGACCGCGGTGGTCTTTGGGCTTTGGATCCCTGGCCGGGGTTGTCTTCAGCCGGTAGTTTGCCTAGAGGAAGAACAAATAAATTTTGTGTAACCCATTGCAGTGTGTGCGTGGTGGTTTGTTGCTGGTCCCTACTAGAATTCCTATTCTTTTTGCACGGAGGCTCTCTTAACAGACCTCCCGTAACATATGCATATGTATCTTTAGACAAAAAGGTTCTGAATGACAATTTGTTCAGTTGCAGTTCTCCTAAACTGATTATTAAAAGCCAAAAATATAGTGTGCCAAAATGTAATAAAGTTTGGATATTACTGCACTGCTAAATACACACTGTAGTGCAATAAAGCAGCATTCTTGCCAGAGCAAGTCAATTAAACCAAATCAAGCTAAGAATTTCCTGAACTTTAAATATTTATTGGATTATTTGGATCCTGCTCTTCTACCAAATCCTATTTGTGTGTTTGCCTTCAGCAAGCAGGGTCACCCTCAGTTGATCTGACCACGCTGTATAATTCTAACAACAGCTGGCCAAAGTCAGTGGCCCGCAGCCCACCACTCCCTCCCTTTGTGGGTTAGCAATGGCAAGCATACTCCCTGTGGTAGGGCACATATACTGTACATGCACAAATACAATACAGAGTACAGTATATACTACCCCTACAATCAAATACTGCATGGAAAATATGGAACATGGGAATATAATAATTGTATTATTGATGCCTATACACTGAATTATAAATTAGAATCAGACTTATAAGTGGATTATACTGGCAGCTTTAAATTTAACACAAATAACACAGGGTGTTGAGGGACTTTGGCACTGAGCAAACTGCTGAGCTGATGGAATATATTTCCTGATGCTCAAATATACAGTAATTGTGTGTATTTAGCTACAGAGATTGCTGACCTGACGCTGGTGAGGTTATGCACTCAGGTGAAGCCAGGCGCCAGTCGAAGTGACACAGTCTCACCTCTGAAGACGTCTTTTATCGTGGGGAAATGTGGCCATTCATGGCCAGCCGAGCGTTTCAATGAGCCACATTAGCTGTTGCACCATTGTTTTTCAAAAAGGCAGCTCTGAACTTGCTTTGATGGCGGGGTAGCGGGCCCGTGTTTCACTTTGTCATTCTGATGAGTGTCTTGTCATTCGGATCTGCTGAGTCTTGCAACCTTCATGATATTGTAAGATGAATCAGGACAGGATGTGATTACTCAGTTTTAGTGAAGGTGTTTTAATTGGCTTTAGCTGAAGGCTGCTGTAAATGATCTTTAAGCTTATAAGAATCAGTTGCAAAGAAAACACATGATTAATGTATAAAACTGAGTTTTTAAAAACATACTCCAGTGGTAGGGGATGCCAGTGCATGTGCTTTTATCTCCCTTTGAGCAACATTTATACTCCACAAAGAGACTGTTGGACTTCTCTCATGTCCTCCGTCACTCATTCACAGCAAGCCATTTGTAAGTCACACTTTGGCTTTGAAGGGAGTCAGGCACACACCAGAGAGGAATTCCCTCTGAGGGTAAAATCCTCTGGAAGAGACCTGTGATTATATCTATATTAATGGTTCAGCAAGTCTAGAAAGTCTGCTAGAAGCAGCAAATTGTGTTTTTCACAAAGAAGAGGGTCATCTTAAACTGATTAGGTTGCAGAAATATTATGTTCTTCTTGAAAGTTTGTGCTGTGCCTTTGGTCTTGTTGCACAGACCCTGATGCCAGATGCAGTAAATTATTAGTCTAAATCAGAACAGAATGCCAGCTTTACATCAGGATTGTGATCCATGTCAAGGAAAAGAAACGTTATGTTTGAAGCAAAGCAGTGCCCCAGTGTCAGGGTCTATCCCAGCTAAGTCCAAAGCTATTATTCACTATTTTATATCTCACATGGATTTGGGCTGTTCCTGAAAGAGCATTGCACGATTGAGCTTTGTGGGGACTTGTGTGATTTAGCGTGCTTTATGCCTTAGCAAAAACACAGGACTGGCCAAGCAACTCCTGAAATAAATACACTAGTGGTTAATAAATCACACAGTCAAGTGTGCGTGTGTGTGTGTGTGTGCGTGTGTGTGCGTGTGTGTGCGCGCGCGTGTGTGTGTGCGTGTGTGTGAAATGGAAAAAAAAAACTGGTAAGCTGCATTGTAAGATGAAAAAACTGAAAAGTCTCAGAAGGAAACATTTAAGTTATTCTCACAAAGATTACAAATAAATGTCACTGTTTGATTATATTATTTGGACAAAGATGAAGCGCTTCACTGCCAAGATATCTTCTATTTACTATAATCATATGGGATTCCAGGGCCTTATCTAAAGCCCTGTCATCATCAATACATTGCAGAGCATTTTCCACAGCTGGAGTGGGAAGACCCTTTGTAAGATTCACATTCTGCTTTCCTTACAAAATCTATTAAAACCCTTTGGTTTGCAGTTTTTGTATTAAGCTTGTACCAGCTGATCAAACCTTTAAAAGCACTCTAAGCCAAATAACGAAATGATTTCATCACAGTGCTAAACCATACTGTGTGTGCATGTACTGTACATTTTGAGACTGACGTGTCTGCTCAATGTGTGTTAATGTGTAATGTGTGTCTAACATTACTGCTACGCCAGCTTGTCTTTGTAACAAAATACAGTCGTGCTGGCTCGTGTCTCGGGCACCACGCCTCTTTCATTACTGAGTCAAACAGCTCATTACAGTTCAGTGACAAGACACCACCACTTCCTTCTCTCGAACCATGAGTGACTAAATAGGAGGCCTATACAAACTCACTTCAAACTGGGTGTCATCTCAACGAGCAGCATGCGAAACACAGCAGCTTAGTGCTTCCTGGATGTACCCATGAGCCCCATGGGAGCTGTCAGAGGTCAGTGAGGACCAGGCAGGGAATATATGAACAAGATTTCCAATAAAATAAGGTAACCCCGACCGGCATTCAAGCTGCAAAATCAAAACCAGGTGGGCTGCCTATGTTCAAAACTATCAAATGAACACCAGATCATGATGTCATTAGGGTGTTTGTCTTCCTCTCGCTGTGCTACTAAAAAGACACAGAAGTGATGGGCTGTATTAAACAAACACCCTGCCTTGTAAGGATATGTGAACATGGGCACAGTGTCCTCTCTCTCAAGCAAAGCAGTGAAAATGCTCAGAGCTACACTTATTATTTATTCTAAAACAATATATCATGTTAAGCTTCTGGCCTTCAGACATTTCTGGACATTTGAGTTGTGCGGGTATCACTTGTCCCTGTCAGGAAAAATGTGATTTGAGTAATGTGAGGTGAACAGTTTAAGTGATCGTGCATTTGCCATGAAATATGTCCTCATTAAGGATGAAAGATTGGGTTACCATTTTGCGTCGGGAAAATTTCTGCCAGGACTGTAATGCAATTTTCTGCACTCTGAAGGGCACGCTGAGAAACAAGCCTGAAGACATGCAGAAAGGTACACACAGAAAGTCTTTGCTCCCGGTCAGGAAGGAAGTACCTTGCCACTGAAACGTAGGTTTGGAGTAACAGAAAATACAAAAACACTAAAAAGAAATCTATACGTGAGAGAAGCAGGGAACTGTGGGAGGCTCGAACACTGTGACTGTTTTTTATAAACCACGCTTATTTGGAGACAAGGTATTTAAGAAAGTGAAACTATCATCAGTCTGAAGTAATGATGAAATCTTCTAAAGTACTAAGAGAGAAGAAGAAGCTGAAGGAGTAGCGTTCGTGGCAATGGCAGCGGTGCTGACAGCTTTTATTAATCTTGCCAGCTAGAAAATTATTTAGTTAAAGAAAAAAAAAATGCTCAGAGTATCCTGGGAGAGGCAACAACCTCTGCAGCATAAACGGAGGGTTTTATGGAAGGTTATTGTTACGAGTACTCGGCGGCCTAACTTGTGTAAGGAATTATAATTGGTTTATGGCAGGAAGTGGTCTGTGGTGCAAAAAAGAATCAAAAAAGAGATGACTGACAGACTCAAAAGTGGGACACACTTAGCTACTGTGTGTCATCACACTTCTAACAAACTCACACTGAATTAGCTCTACTGCAAATTTTAGCCACATCCAGTGAATATTTATAGCCTTGGTTACATGTACTTCACGTTTACTACTCTTTTCAACTTTTTGATTTTCTTTCATTGTACCTTTGTCTTTAAATAGCGAGTACGCTGTAATACTAACAAAACAGACAGTTACTTCCTGCTACGGCTAAAAGAAGAGTAAACATTGGTCCCACAATCATCAGATTCCTCTGTGTGCTATATGTGAAGTACGTATATCTCTGTTTGCTTTCACGTGTTTGCTTACTTTGTTTTTTGACATTTCAAAAACAGTTTTTGCTGAACTGTTGATTCGCCGTTGTAAGATTTTATGTAGTAGTTAGTTCTGTTGTTTTTGACATGCTAACACCCTTGTTTACGTTGGAATATAGCCTGTGTAAAGATCACTTACACAATTTACTGACTGATCAAGGCATCACCTAGTGTAACCTAACCTGTGTGTGCATTGTGTAGTAGGAATGTATTTGTATATTGAATTGCTTTCTTACAGGATGTAGGAGAGATGCCCTAGAGCAAGGTGAAAAAAGAACAATCAAATTAGGATGTGGTGACATCATCACAAAAACCGCTTTCTCATGGTTATTACCACGCTGAGCGACACAAAGCGTTTGAGTCAAGGACATGAAAGGCCTGCGACAGCATTTTCTCATTTGAAGTAACTTAAGCTAAACTTTCACCTCTCGCTTGTGCTATCGCCTCTTCACAAATACCTGTTGTGAGAAGTCTGGCACGGTCTGTTAGTGTTTAAGTCGGCCATGAGTCCCCCTGAGGCATTTTCATGTATTTCCCTCACACTTCTGTCAAAGTTCATAATATGTGACAGATTATACCTCCAAAGAAGGCCAGGAAGTACAACTGAACCACATGTTGCGGTGTGTATGTGTACTCCCTCCCACCATTATTAGTATCAGTAATGTACAGTTTGTCACTGACCTGGTAAGATCATTGCTGAGAAAGTAGGTTCAAAAATAATAATTAAATGAGTTGATAAATAAATAGAAAATGAAAGCTCCTGCCTGGATTTTTAACACCTTCTCCTTTCCATTCAGACTTTGTTTTAGATTTTTTTAATCAATGACAGTTTCAGATCTTAAAGTATTGGTTAAACTAAACAAATCACTGAAATAAATGACACAATAATTATGTCGACTACTATTAATGCTCTGACCCACATGTTGGCTCCAAACTAAAATATGCAAGCAACTGGGTAGTTTATATAAATACAGCTAAATGGCTGATTATCCCAGTAGCAGCAGCAATCCCACTAATTACTGGAGCCCTCAATTAACTTTGCAATAATAATCTTCAGCTTCTGGTTGTCCGAAAAAAAATTTTTTTCCTAGATCTGAAGTATTCCTTTCAAAAGTCGCCTTTTAGGTTCTCTACTTAAGTATGATCGCTGTGTTTAATCTCCTGAAGCTTTTGCCAGCTATTCATAGTCAGGATAACGATTGGATAAAACTTGTGGCAATGGTCAAGCTGTTTGTTTACAAGTCAGAAGATGTTGTGGTTTTTGGTTTGCGTTCTACTTTCAACTAGAAAAAGTTTCCCTTTGCACTTGAAGTCAAAAGACATTAAATTGCAGCAGCTGCTATAGACACTTTAGCATAAATAACGCTGTCGATGAAACCATTCACAGGTGTTCCCAGTGCAAAAAAAAGAGTAAAAACACAGCATGGCTACAACTGACCTGCACACGTAAATTCCCACTTTATCATTTCAGGCAGCTGCTCACCATCGGAATAATAATTAGTCCTATTGAGATAGATCCACCTCAGCATTTTTTGTTGATTTAAGATAGCAAATTGGCTGCAGTGTTTGTTTGCTCCAGTAGTGTCTAACTACTGAAGAAATAGCTGCTGTCCCAGTCCAGCGTAATCAGGGTGTATTCTGTTTGGCATGCTTGAGTGCTCCTGAAGTCCACTGGGTGAAGGGGAACTACACTGGATGTCAGCCCAGCTGGAAAACTGTCCTGTGAACAGCTCTTCAGCTGTGAAATGGACAGCGTGCTTTTGATACAAGAAAACGTACGAGGGTGGTGAAAAATGACGAGACGGTAAAAGAAAATGTGAAGTAAACTTCTAAAACCCTTACAAATGCAGAATAAAGCAACAAAGCTTCGTTCCACTGATAGCGTTTTTGTTTACAGAGTGATCAACTGGTTGCAAGAGTAGAGTCAACTATAAATTATGTGCGAGCACGAGTGCTTACCACTCACACTCAGCTGGTTTTGATGCAGGGATGGGATCATGGGACAACTCTTGGATGGCTGTGAAAGGGCTGTGGACTCTGGCGGTCTGTTGCAATGCGCTGTGGGTGGGAACACATGTCAGTGTCCTCAGCAACCCAAAAGCAGCACTACAGTACTGGAATAAGTAGGCCCGACCCCATGGCCCACAACCCAGTGGGCCAACGGCGCCTGTCGGCTGAGCCCAAAACACCATTTCTACACCAGATGTATCCCTAAGATTTGGTAGTGCAACAACTTCAAAGTCCACTTGATTGTTTTTGATTGTATGATTATTCAATACTCTGGACTTTTTCTTTATTTCTGGGGGGAAAAGATATTATCATTCAACCACACTTATTTAATTGCAGCAATTGGAGCCACTCTAATTGGGCTTTGCCTTTCATCTGTAATGGTAATGATTATGAGATTGTGTTTGTGCTGAGCAGTCCAGTCTGATGAGTAAGAGTGGGATGATATAACATTTTTAGCTGAGAATTCTTGTTTTTTGAATAACGTCTTTTAGCCTCCTGTCCAGTAAACCCTTCTGTGATTTAAGTGATTTCTTTTCCGTGTTTGTAAAAACATGAAACAAATCCTACGTGCTCTCACATTGTTTTTCATCTTGATGTTTGTAGCTGATTTGATCTTTGTAATGGAGGCCTTGAATAAGTAAACAGTGAATGCCTGTTCAAAATGTCAGCATGCTTTGTCAGAGCTACGCAGACATTTAAAGAGCATCTTATCATGTTGATTTAAGCAATTAAACATGAAGTTGCCCTCTGCAAGCTCCTAGTGACTGTATCATCTTAATTATTATCTACAGAACCTCAAAGCATTTTCTTTGGCTTGATAAAGGGGACTTATCACGGTCATTACGTGGTTAAATGTCTGGCTACTCGAAAAAAGTTTGTGGAAATGTGAGGTGCAGTACAACCTAGCCCTTAATGTGTTTAGGTATATAGTGGTTTCGAAATGCTTTCAGGCTGCACGCATGTTAAACAAAGTAATTAATCCTTAAATGATTCCTTGTTCTCGAAAACCTTCGTGTGACAAGCATCCCTCGATTAAAGCGGTGTAAACAGACTTTGCTTTGACCCAGGGAATTGTTAGTAGGGTCTGAAACGCTATTAAATAGGCAGATTACTTTTATCTTTTGGAAACCCGGTCTAGAGTTCACATCAATACACTGCTAACACCAAGTCAGAGGTTAGAAGGTTTCCCGCTTCAGTTTTATTCGTGTGCAATTGGAATATTTGTTTTCAGTCTTAAGACTAAAGAACAGACTCTATGCATTTACTTACTAGTATACATCCCATGTAACTGCATTCTTTTGCTCCTAAGTCAACCACAAACAGATCGTGATCTAATCAAGTGTGACAAAGCTTTGCAGGGAGAGATGGGCAGCGATCTGGACTCTGCCCATGCCAGTATAGGAGATGTTTTGACAAGGATTATCACTTTCATCACCAGGTAATTTATAACAACCCCCAGCTTCCACAGACCTCATATCTCTGGTAAAGAACTGTGCTTACAAATATGAGAGCAATGCTGGTAGCTCGGTTTCTCACCTTCTGCTGAAGTAGGAGAGGGAAAAAACAAAACATTCAAACATCATGTTATCTTTGGCCCATATTGCAGGCTGACTCTTGCACAGAAGCCCTCGCCGTGAGTGTCTTGGCAGAACAATCACCTGCATAGTGATGCAAAAGCCAAGGAATTTATCCAGAAGTCTTCATAAATCATCCACTTTATGTTAAAATAAACATGTGGTGCACTGATAGGAAGCAGATCGATTGTGCGAAATTACACAACCCTGATCTTGTCTAATTGTGTTTGTGGAAGTCAGTTTGTGACATATTCGCAAAATTAGTCACACATCTTTACTGCTGAGTCTTGACAGTGAAATACAGCAGACAGCACTAGCTATTTTAACTGAATAAAGCAGAGTCTTTAAATTTTGTAGTAGAAGCTGAATGATACCGTCTGTGATGGCAGTCACTACAGCTTTTGGCCTCCGTTCATGCAAGAATCAGCATTGTACCAGTGGATTAAAACTAGCTGTAAACCCAGACTTGGATACGAAGAATGTTTATGATGTAAGAATGCCATCTATTCAATCTGTGCATGGCAAATGTTTTTAGAGTGCAGCGCTGTAAAAACAGCACCTGAATCTGGCACCACCAAACTTTCTCTCACACAGGTAAGCACAAGCACCCGTGATCTGAAAAGCTGAATAGCTTAAAATACATGTTTTACTGAACAAAGAACTCCAAACGTGACTATTTATATCATTTATCCTCTAAAAAGTTGAGTATGCACACATGTCAGTGCATAGATTGAAATTAGATCATCTTAATTGTTGTTTTCTATTTCTTAATAGATGACTAACATTTGTAAGTCCAATGGATCTGTTGTAGGAATGCAAGTTAGCGTGTCATACACCAAAATTAAAGACAGGAAGACAACCAGAGTAACCATCCACAAATGCTCTACTAATCGGTCTGCCTGCTTCGATGAAACATCACTGGAGAGATATTGTGCTCATAAGGGATATCACACATGTTTGTTATGCATCAAATAGAAGTTTGCCACACAGAATTTGCAAAGAGAGAAAGAAAGCAAGAGGAACGAAAGCCAAAAATGTGGCAGCACAACATTTTCCTCATTGCCTTTTTATGAACTATAGTTCCACAGAGCCACCCACACCTCACCACTTTGGGAGAAACTCGTCTCAAATTGGCACCTATTTATGGATTGGCTCCTGCCAGAGAGAAATTCCTCCTACAGTAAAAAAAGGAAAGAAAAGAAATCCCACTGAATGTGTGCTCATCCATCATTCCAAAGCCATTGGCTTTAAAACAGAAGCAGTAAGGCTATGATTTGGTAACACACTGTGCTTTGATTGGTTTCCCCACTTATGCTTTTGACTTCCCTTTTAAGTGTTTTTCTTCAAATAAAATCCTTCCCCACTGCAGTATATGAACATTTTCATTAGGAGAAGCACAGTCTGCATCTCTGCTGCCTCCCTCTATGTCAGAGTTTATGACCTTTAAAAATGTGCAGTATGTGCATGCTGAGGTTCGTCCTATGTTGTGTGCAGTCCTGACTGGTGTGACAGGCTGACGTCATGAACTCCATTTCACCTGCGCTGCCCGCTGCTCGCACAAAGAATAATGTGGCGGGCCCTGCCATACCTGCTTTGATGCCAATTAACTAATCTTCCCACCGGTTTCTTCAAGTATGCAAACACTGTCACACTATCTGTGTGAAAATCAGTACAATAGTCAAAATGACGTCTATTCAGCACGCTCAAAACCAAAACACAAGAAACATTCCTCTCTGTGTCAGTGTGGGCCTTGAATGCCAGTGTGAGATCCATTAATGTTGTTATTAACAACCTATTGAACCAGTCATGGTAGCTAGAGTTGCGCGGTGTGAATAAGCACAGTTTTACTTTGGCAGCTGTGTTGTTGTTATAGTCATTTATCCAATTGCAATCAAACTTGTGCTGCTAAAGTTGTCCTGGAAGCATTTGTTGTTTATTAGAGTCATAAAAAGGATAATGGCAGTCTGAACTGAACACGATTGTTTAAATATAACATCTGTTTTTAAAACAGACCTGCTGGCTGTTGCTCTGAAAAGCATTTCTGTGAAGGGCTGCGTGTCATGTTCTCATTTTTGCTAACGACAACAATGGCTAGGCCTTGATGCAAACCTTGGTGTGCAGGAAATAATGTACACGAATGAAAAGATTTAACACCTGTGGGTTCTGCAAGGGCTCTTTGCATTGTTGTATATCCCAGAGATCACGTCAGTCAAACAAGGTGGCCAGTGTGCTCTCAACTGCAGAGATGGCAAGAGACAAAGCAACTAGTAGTTATTCATGTCATAGTGTCTCTGAGAGATAAGGTGCAACAGATGGCGGAGATGCTGCTGATATGGAAACAAAAGAAAGTTGAGCAGAGTTTAGAGCTGAAGGTGCAGCAGTGCACTGTTTGTTCCCATCCATCCATTCGCTTCCGCTTATCCTTTTCAGGGTCGCGGGGGGCGCTGGAGCCTATCCCAGCTGTCATTGGGCAAGAGGCAGGGTACACCCTGGACAGGTCGCCAGTCTGTCGCAGGGCCAACACACAGGGACAGACAACCATTCGCACTCATATTCACACCTAGTGACAATTTGGATTATCCAATTAGCCTATCCCCACAAGCTGCATGTCTTTGGACGGTGGGAGGAAGCCGGAGTACCCGGAGGGAACCCACGCAAACACGGGGAGAACACGCAAACTCCACACAGAAAGACCCCGGCCTGATGGTGGAATTGAACTCAGGACCTTCTTACTGTGCGGCACCAGTGCTAACCACCATGCCACCGTGCTGCCTGTTCCCAATGCTTTGGAAATAAATTCCCACCTATAGATCACGATGTTGCGAAATTAACAGCAGAAGAAAGTTTGTGCACGTCCTCCAGTGAAAGTATTTTCATGCTTTATGATTTTAGTAGTTGCTTTTTTTTAATAATTCATTTTATATTTTGTCTGCTTGTTATTCAGTTTCTTTTTTGTGCATTGGAAAAACTGCTGTTTTGAATGCTAAAGAAGGTCTTTTTTAACATCTCCCTTAGTGAAATCAGTGAGCTACACCTGCTACACCCGAGAGCTGACAGAACAGATGACATACTGGGAAAGACGGAGGGTGTAATGTCTGGCAGAGCTGAGCACCCAGTAGGTGTGCTGTGTGAATGGGTTATGGTAAGGAGACCACTGGACCTATACAGCGGTTGGTGGTCTGGATTTTGTAAAGTTCCTCCAGTCTTTATCTACCTGCCAAAAATATGAATATATTGTTACTTATGTAGGGCACAGATACTATTTCAAAGGCGCATCTACAAATAAAAGTTACTTGCGGCTGCTGTCTTATTTCCCAAGAGATCATCACGGTGGATGGATCATAATATTTGATTTGGCACATATTTTTACATCATATATCTTTTTTTGGCACAACCCTGCCATCCATCGGGTCTTGAGACCGGCACCATTAGCACACTAGCTTGTCGGGATTTTGTTTGCTCCCTGTCTCAAACTGGGATCTTTCATATTTAAGGCAAATGTGTTAACCACAGTACCATGGGTTTTAAAGCAGTTGTCCTTGTTTTGAGTTGTTTTAGATTTTATATTGTCTTCCTTTCTACTTTATTTGGTAACGTGCAACCTCTAACAGTTGCGCATTTCCAGATAAAAATGGCCTGAAGTGACAGCAGTTACAAAACATTTTTTCCTTATTGTTCTTTACTGGTGCTGTACATTGTTCAGGAAACGGTCAATTTAAAATCAAAATGTGATAGAATACCCACACGCATGACTGACCTGTACAAACATTTATAATATGAAACTGGGTTAAAAAAAATCAATTAGAAGTTGCTGCCTTAATCATCAAGTCTACATCAATACTTATAATGCATGTCTGTACAAAAATCATTATATCTATATATGTCTATATGTACCTACCTTGCATTTTCTGTGTGTGTGTGTGTGTGTGTGTGTGTGTGTGTGTGTGTGTGTGTGTGCGCTTAAATATGTGACGAAATGTGAAATATGGTCACACTCTCCCCTTTTTTTTCCTGAGATGCTGAATAATGTACAGAAAGGCACCTGCACAGTGAAGTTGACCTTTGACCTTTTGGATATAAAATATGTCAACACTTTGTTCTAAGTCATTTCTGTGAAATTTAGTCACAACATATGAAGACGCAGGTTATCCTTGAGACCCAGATGTTTGTGCCAGATGTAAGGATGATTCACCGACTCGTCGCTGAAATATTACGTTTACACAAGAATGGGATGAACATAGAAGTCAACGTGCAAGGTCACTTTGTCCTAATCTATTCTTCCTTCAGTCAAATAAACTTTTGTGCCTAATAAAGACCCCTGGCCTTCATCACAGGAACAAAGAGGCAATCAACTCCTGTATCGCAACAGGAAAAAAATGACACAAACGAAACAGTTGGGCATTTAAGATTGAGAAAGCAAGAGTATTATCTGCCAGGGTCAGTAAGCGTGGTGAGGCTGGAGCCTGTTGAAACAGCAGGGTTTCTTTCCTCCAGTTTGCTGCTTTAACAAGTCTGATTTTGAGTGACCTGGGGAAACAGTTTAATGACTGTTTCTTGACTGTGTTTCAACACTGTGTGGGTGGGTGGTCTTGAACGGCCGGGCAGGGACGGTATTCTGATGTACAGTAAATGGATGTTTCAGCAGAACAACAAACACTTTTCTTTTCACCAGCCCAGGAAAGCGCCAGATTAGGTCCTGTTGTGTATTTATACAATAGTCCTAAATAGTTTGTTTTCTGAAAGCATTTAGTTCGGTGATTTCCCACAGAAAATATTTTGGGTTACGAGACATCTGTGAGATTTTTGATACCTGTATTTTTATGTGGCAGCTTTGAAGTAACAACATTTCTTTCATTTCTGACGATAGTGACCCAGCGATGTAAGGACACCCACTCCGTATTTTGCCAATCTGCAGGATTTCCTCTAAAACGAATGTAAAACCGTCACTGACCTTGTCTTAATAACCACCGCAGACTTTTATAAGAGGCTAGGCGCCACATCCTCTCATCAGCTGTTCCCTTTGAGAACGTTTCCTCGAAGCCCATCGTTCAAGTGTCATTTCTTTCATCTGCAATTAATCAGCCATCATGTTTGTAAGGTTTTACCCTCCTATGCCTCCCCACACAACTCCTGCTAGGTTTATGGTCAACACAGAGCCGACGCCAGGATTTAAGAGTGTTCTGCATGCTTTTCAAGTTTTTATGCCCGTGTAACACTCTATAAATAGATGACTGAGTAAAACAACATGCAATTTTTGTACATTAAGGTTGAGTCAAATTAATTTCCAGTAAATAGTTGCAATCAGTCCATAAATATATATAACATGTACCCATCCATCTATTAAGAAAATAACACTTTTCTTTAGATGTATCATTTTAAAATGTATACCAATCGATGTAAAGTAACAATACTGATACAGTTGTGTAATGTCACTTCTGTAGCGAGTCTTAGCTCCATCTATGGTTTCAGTTTATTTGTCAGTATTTTTGTCACATGACAGAGGGTGGTACAATACCATACAGTCTATTACCATTATATTAAATCCACTATTGGACAGAAATCTGACTCAGAACGCAGAATTTTGACAGCGAAGTTTACGAGTATGTGCTCCACATCCACTTAAATGAATAAAAAATTTGTTGTAGCCCCAAGACACAGTTTAGGTTTCAGGTTTGAGCTTAAAGTACTGATTCTGTAGCTTCACGATCAGCTTCGTGCTTTTTAAGGCATTATGAGCTTTAATCCCCACCTGTTTTTTTTTTTTTTTTCCAAGGAGGAAAAAACATGTGGTTACACGTCAGCTTCTCAAGTAAAGCCATGTTAATTTATTTTTACTTCCCTAATGGAAAAATATTCCCCTAATTACAGTAAACAGAAAGTTGCTATTTCATATGGAATCATTCATGTTTGATGCCTGGCTCTGATAAGACACTTTTGAAGTTCCATTGTATATGTTGTAAATTGTTTCTTTGAGCTTGCTCAAGTACCAAAATCACCCCTTCTTTACCCATGGGAATTGAGAGCAGAGTGGGTACCACTCCAGCACTTGGAATCTGGGCCAAGAGTTTCCAAACATCTTTTCCTGGTGCCTAAAATTAGCAGCATAATGAGGTAGTGGCTTCCTTTTCTCTGAACTAATACCCCATCCCAGTGGGACAGCATGATCTGGACTAACACTCAAGATCAACAGAAAAATCTCGCACCAACACTTAAGGTCCCAGAACAGAACATTTAAAATTGCAAAGAAAGAATTTAACTGTACCGCCTTTGATTTACAGAGTGCTGTAGTTCAAATTTTATCTGTGCTTCTGTAATTCACGGTCGCAAACAGAATCTAGAGCAGTCAAAATATCCTCTGCAGTCTCCTTTTCCACTGTTTCACTTGTAACCGTTCTTAAAAAGAGCTTTTATTAGGACCCCATGATGGTAGGGGAAAATAGAAAAGACATGCTTAGGTAGACTCCACTGCATTATTAAACCTATAGGTCACATTTAATTGCACTTGCATTAATCTGTTTTATTTCAGCTAATGAGTGCTGCCATAAATTTAACTGAAGGTGAGGAATTTTTAAGACCTTCAGCAAACTTTTGATCAGGGGGAAAAGAGTTGGAAAAAGAGTTACTGTGTACAGTACAGTGTCCAGTTACACACCAGAATGATTTTCAGCTCTCATTAAGAATTCACACTCACACTTAATGATCTCTTTGAGGGTCAGTTTTAGCAGGGACAGGTAATCCGGACAGATTTGTACCAGAATACCTTTATAATGTTCACTAATCAGGCCGAGGTTTGTACGTTTATTTGCACATGCTTGATTTACTGCAAAGATTCGGACATTGAAGGCACCGTGAAGCCCCAAAGAAATAAGAAACACAAGTACAGACTAACATAACAATCTGCTCTTTTTAAATGAATGAGGATTTAATCGAGTAGTCACGTTTTTATATTTATTTTCAGGAAAGCAGAGATGCATTTACGGCGCGTACGTTATTAAAAATGATAGCATCTGTGTCATACCTCATGGGGGCTCATGTACTGTTTGTTTTATTCTTTAGACACTTGGCACGGCTTCTGGTGCAAAAACGTGTACATACATACTGTATGTCTCTGTGTAAACAGAAGTAAACATTGTTTTTCTGGAAACTGATAAGCATCTTTAAACCTGCACTAACTGGAAATTAACACAACGCTTACACATCAACACCTCACCTTAAAATTATTGTGGAAAATAAGTGAGTAACAAGTTGTTCCACATGTACAGATTAACACTGATTTATTTAAGTATCTGGTGACATGGTGAATGTACCGTAAATCTCCTTTATTCCTCACTTTTAGTTTTCACCAGTTCTTGGGAAGCAAAAATCGGTTCAATCTTGGTGTGGTACTTAAATAATTGATTGCTCCTCTATAAAAGGAGAAGTTTTGGTATTTTGGTGGTCTTGAGCATTCAGGTCATAGTTAACATCGTAGAATTTCCAGCAAGTTCATGCACTCTCGGATCCGTAGTGCTCAAATCCATATCCATAAGTCAGGTTTGCTAAACTGCATCTGAACAAACCACAAGACTTTGGTAGATGTGACCAAATCGAGATGTCTGTCCATAATGCACAGCAGCACATTTGGAGAAAACCAAACCCAGCACATCAGCACAAACACCTCATACCAACTGCCAGCATGGTGGTGGAGGGCTGGTGATTAGGCCTTGTTTTGCAGCTATAGAACTGGGCAACTTGCAGTCGCTGACCTAAACACTGAGTCCTCTCTATAGCAAAGTATTTTAGAGTAAAATGTGAGGCCATCTGTCCAACAGGACAATGATCCCAAGCACAGCAGTAAATGTACAAAAGGCTGAAAAGGAAAAGAATCAAGGTGCTGCAATGATCCAGCCAAAGTCCAGACCTCAGCCCGACTGAAATGCTCTGGTGGAACCATAAGAAAGCTGTAAATAGACAAACACCCCGCAAACCTCACCCTGCAAGCCACAAAGAAGGCTGGGCCAAAATTCCTCCCCAGCGATGTGAAGAACTGATAAAGTCACACAGAAAACGATTACTTCAAGTTACTGCGAATAAAGGTGATTCTACAAGCCACTGAATCATTGGGTGTACTTATTTTTCCACAGAGCTGTGTGAAAACTTTCTTTCCACATGACTGGAAGTCTAATTTGCTGCTGCTGAGGTTGCATCCAATAAATCTGTCAGACATTTTTGGTACAATCAGCCGCTTGTAGCTGCTAGAAGCTGCCACTGTTGAAGTGCACCTAACACATTGTTCATTTAAAAAATACTGTTAAAGCAACTTTAAGCTTTGG
Organism: Copadichromis virginalis; assembly: GCF_057382275.1. NCBI lineage: Eukaryota > Metazoa > Chordata > Actinopteri > Cichliformes > Cichlidae > Copadichromis > Copadichromis virginalis. Next base: position 15,821,389 of record NC_140636.1, read on the forward strand.
ATTTAAATCTGCTGTGTTACATAATTCCTGAAGTCTTTCTGTTCCGTGAACTTGTAAACCTAGCTCAGATAAAAGCAGTTGCCTTTGCCATTTACAGACAAGACAAAAATGTCAAGAACAAACAAATAAATGGCAGCAAAAGTACAAATATTTTGCATGTCTGCTACATGAATTTGTCATCCTATCAGCCATGTTACTAACTAATGCCCAGACACACGGGAACCTAGAGTTCCTCCAGCCCGCTGACTCCAGGACACCTTTACAAGAACCAAGCATGTTCTCAAAAACAAACAGAACAACCTGTACAGGAGTCCAGACCCAGACCTAAAGAGCCAGACACTGGGATTGCTTCTGACAGCTGTTTCCTGTTATGTAACTACACACAGCTGCTATTTCTAAGAGAAGGCATCTTGGTGTTGTAGACATTTCCAAGGGTCAGGAGGAAGAAAAATAATGCAGCTTTAATAGTGACCATCAATGGACCACCAAGGTTTCCTCCTTCTGCGTGCAATGTTCTGAGTCACCAGACATGTCAAGCATCTTCCCAAAATACTGGTTTATTTTTATTATTATTATTATTTTTTATCAGGCTGTGGTTCGTTGTAGTTATGATATGGAAACATGATTTTTCTTTCTTTACATTGTTGAAAAAATTCCTGGTAACTATTCCTACAGCTGCTAAAGCCACAACATGGTTAATTACATCCATATTATTTTCTCTCTTAGATTAAAATTGCATATCTTAGATTTAAAAAAATGATATTTTTAATGTGTAGCAGAAACATTTGATAAATGTTTTCTGTCACTGGGATAAAGGCACAACTATATCGTCTCACACATATGACATTAAAGGCATCATATAGTATTTATACATGGCTCTGCATTCTGGTATGTTAGGCTTTAAAGGAGTTTAACATAATCTTCAGCCTATTCCTATTTATCTTCTTAGCAGTAGCAGTGAAGTGGTATTAACTCTTGCAGAACATCCACGTAACTGTATACATAATGTATGCTCAGAGAGGCCAATGCATCAGGGAAACAATTTTTTAAGTGACTATGTGAACTCCTTAAAAATAATACAGAGAAAATATTATAGTGTCCTTAAGGCTTCAGATGCATTAGTCTTCTTGTCTACGATTTGCTCAAGAGAGTAGAAGATAAATGAGGGAGCAGTAATGTCTGGGAAAAAAGGCAGAATATTTGGCTGCCATTCTCTCTGCAAATATTGGTTCAGTTTGTTTGAGGTCCCTTCGCAAAATAAACATTTTACATATTGAACAGATTATCCTACTTATCCAACCTGGACACTTTACGATAGCATGCGAACATGCATGGCCAACAAAGACGGACCACCCTTAGAAGGAGGGGGGTGGAAGTCACTTAACGTGGAAGTTTGTGTCCTTTGAAATGCACCATTTGTGATTATCAGATGGAGCTCAGTGAACATCGGAATCCATCCTTTATTAAGGATGTCCCATTTACTTTGTCGTACGTGTAGATACCCGATACTTAAATAATTCCTAAGGACCCTAATGTAATAATAATTTAGTGTCATGATTTACCCCAACACTAGAGCAAGTGAGCAAGTTCATGCAAAATCCAGCCTCACGTTGACAGCAGACAAAAGAGCATCATCTGAGTCAGACACCGACATGGAAACGGCACATTTCATAGCAGCAGCCCCACATTCAAAGCCAATGGAAAACTGAAGACGTGTTGCAATAAATCACAAGAGGACATGTAAATCTTGCCTTACAGATGTTTGTGGAAAGATTAGAATGGCAAGGCGATAGGTCATAACTTAGGAGCAGACCTTGTAACAAGAGGCAGATTGTAGCAACTCTCACACAGCTCCCACGGGAGCTGGCAGTGTGTGTAAGCTAAGCTGTTACGGTACCCGGTGAGTTTTTAAAGCATTGTTGTTTCTCCAATGATCTCTCAAATGCAGGCTTTATACATCTATGCTGTAAACCTTTAGGTTTGGTCAGGTGTTGGCCAGCTAGACAAGCCAGTCTAGCATGCTGCAAAAAAGGCCTCCGTCACACGCTGGAATGTCTCCATGGGTCATGGATATTTATTGATGGCATCTGTTCCAGGTTAAAGGGCCACAGAAGGTACAAGTACATATGGAAGTCTCTTTTCTCTTTAGAGAGGCCTTTCCCTCAATCAGTGCGGATGTCCAGAGAATATGTCCCTTCTCCAGCCTTTGACTGTACACATGTAAACTGACAGCCATCCGCTGAGATTTATCAGGACAAGATTTATGTTTTTAGCAGCCAGTTCTCGCTTCTTAGTAGCCGCGCTCACTGCGGGCAGTGTTTTTCTTCCTGCACATTCTTATTAGTTTAGTTTATTACAGCAGCACGTCTGGTGAGGTCATTTATGGCCAACCATGGTGGTAAGACAAACTCATTTATAACGATGAGCCTTCAACACCTTGGATGAGCTCACTTGTACCTTCCTCTCGCTATCCCTTGTTGCCCAGACATCAAGCTCCAGAGCTAATGAAATCATCTGTTTGTCTGTATATTTGTGCCGGGATATGACGGGCTAGGGATCACTGTTGTTGGTGTTGAATTGCTAGCTCGGGGGACATTTCACGTGCTGGTGAATTTCTTCTCCCACAGTTATTAAACACTATTGAGATCATATGATAGAGGCAGCAGGCTGGGGCCACATGCCGCCAGTGCAGTCCTCAAAAAAACAAGACTGGAAAAAAAATTTTTTTTGAGCTCCTGTACTAAAAATTGATGACACGTGCTTGCATCACATTTTCTTTTTGCTTCATTGTTTTACCTTTGAGCAACAAACTAACAAATGACAGACGTTTTTACTTCAAATTTGTATCACAACAATTTTTCATTTGCATGCAACAGATTTTTTTGTTCATCTCTTATATCTAGAAGTAGAAAAACAATCACATGTGTGTTAGAAGAGGCTGAAAAGATGTTGAAAGACAATTAGCAGCTAAATGCCATGTGTTTGTACTAGCACAGGTTCCCCGCTGGTATTGAACTTATGACCCTGATCCCTGAGGGAGATGTTCGGACAAAGATAGAGGGCAGTAGAGAGATTTAGACATGCTTATGGATCCTGTGTGGTCTCCAGATATGCAATGTGCAGTCCAACACACACATTCAAGCCTTGGCTGAAACTTAGCCTTGATTCATACTGAGTATCCATCTGGTAGAATACCCAGCAGCGTTGTACCCAGCCCTCTGCAGTTCCCATTTCAGAAGAGAAAGCACACTGACAGAAAGAAGCACAAAGGAATAAAGATTAAGATGCCACATTGAAAAGAAAGCGCTTGAACAATAAATGTGTGTATAAATACACTTTCAAAATGAAAAATTACAGTAAAACAGTTGCAGACTGGATTTTTCTGTTTTTTAGATTATTAGAAATAAATTTGTTCGGCTGAAAATAAAACTCACAGATTGTGTCCCTGTCATATATGTGCAGTAGATAAATATTTGTCATTCATTCAAATTGTTTGTGCTAAAAATATGATAATTGGCTAATTATATTTTTGAAGCTGCCACATTTCCTCTGGAATGAGTTCCCTGTCTCAAAATGCAACACATCATACACGTGTGTTAGAAACAACTTTAATATTTTTTATCAAGAGAGGGATATTACATTGCATTCTGTGCGTGCATTTTGAAGGACACTGAAAATTCTGCTATTGTAAAAGTGGAGATGATGAGTTTTTCCCTAGGAGGACTGCACAGCCAACGCTGCTCTCCTTTGGTCACACAATAACGAGAGTCACATCTGTGGCAACAACTTCTCACAGTGCAGCATGGAGTGCAAGCGACAAAAAGGAAATGTTACTCATCATTTCATAAAGGCAGATCATACCCAGACTCTTAACAGATATTTATGTTTTATGAAAACCAGTCTTGCAATTTCACCAACAGAGTGAGAGCCGGAGCTTCTTTTACCCACTCTGAATGAAGGCAGCTGAAGTGGATTAGGCTAAATGTCCTTGGAAAAAGGGGCTCACCACAAGAGTAAAGGAAAATTTTTACAGCACAACACTGACCGCTCGGTGTGTTCCAACAAATATAAGTACTAAGTCTGTTCATTGCATCCAGCACTACAGAGTGAAAACTTTCTTTATAAGAGTTTGAAGGTGTAAGCAAAGCTGTATAAGTTGATGTTAATTGAAGATAAACTCAGGACGAGTTGCAATTATACTGTAATTCTGACAATATTGCAGTGTCATAGCAGATTGGTGCCATCTACCTAAAAACACTTTCACTGACTTTATTATGTATAAGCTTGCATGTAATGAGGTATTCTGCAAGTGACTTTCAAAATTGCTCACTTTTTTTTATTTGCAACACGTAGAACTGGTCCAATCATGATTTATCAGGATATGTATCTTAAAAATAATCATTGGATTGACTAGAGATGATGATATCGGGTAAAGAGATGTGCAAAAAAGCCTCCTCAATCAGCTGTGGCAGCCAGCTGTTAGAATCATACACTTCAGCCTGGTTGCAGGGCAGTGGATGATAACAGACAAACGTTGTGCTTCTCCATGGAGACAGTTGACAAAGACAGTATTAATGTCTAGTTGAGTTCAACTTGGGCAGCAACAGTGCTTGGTAGATTGAAAGAATAAAAGAAAATGTTAAGATACAGCCTTTGAAAACATTAACTGCATCTTAGAATGCAAACTTATCTACTTCATGCTTCCTCTCCATTTTCTTCCTTATCATGTCAACAAGTCCTGCGATGGTGACCACACCGGCAGAGAACATTTGTCTGTGGCTCATGACGTCTTTATCAGAGATTTCTGCTGAAGTCTATCGGCCTACCCTCCATGTTGAAAAATCATGCCAAGGGTGCCCAGTGATGCAGTGGGTCCTGCCTGAGATTCAGTGACAAGTTGGGAGTGAGACCCCCTCCGTCAACTTGTAACTTTACTTTTGTTTGCCTTTAGGCATACAAAGCAAACTTGGATACCATTTCCATCTCTCTTTACCACCCATGTGGATGTCTCCAAGATTAGGATCCCTCCACTGCACACGTTCAATGTGCCCTCATGTAGGACAAACCATGCACGATCAGTTGGACCGCAGCCTATTGTGATTTCTCAAGATAGGAGAAAGCACATTTTGGCAGTTTTTCACTGGCCGAGTAAAAGAACGATGCTGACGGTAATTACGATAAAATGCACGTTTGCTCTTGCATGAGTGCCATTTACCTGCTGCCGTTTTTAATTGGTATGTGAAACACAGCATTCAGTTTTGAACCACGGCATAGAATTGTTGATGGACCTTGAAAAGATTAGAAATCGAAGTGTGATAGCTCTAGTTACACGAATCAACTGAAGAGACTGTGTTGTAAATGTTTCTCAGCAAGTGTGAAGGAATTTTAGAAAATCATCAGCAATCATCTTTGTCTCATCCATCTCAGCCAGTGGAAAATGAATGTGTGAAGACGTGCTGACATGTACAAGTTCACTCTAATTCTAGTATTGGCTCGTGCTCCGCTGCTTTAGCCACAGAGGATCTTCGCGCCCATCTGGCTCACTGTGCAGGACTGAAGTGGAAGCCAGCTCAGTTGGGTCACTGCAGAACTAAATCCACAACATAGTAATTGCTGAATGGATAATATTGGAGTGAAGCCTTTAACTGGATTCTGGGCCCTGACTCGATTCAGCTGTGCGAGGATTTAAATGAAGTTACTGAAATTGTCAAAGCGGTACATATTTTGAAACAACTTCGAGACTGGTTAACATACACAATAAAATATTAAAAACAATCTTAACGTTATTCATGATAAACGAAAGTACGTTTTTCTCAGTCTCTTATGATTTTTCTGACTCTACCTGAGCAGCGCCATGCGTGTAAGGTTGATCTTCTAATCCCTTGGATCTAAAGGTAAACAGGAGGACTCCTGGATATAAAGAAAGACACTCACAATATTTAGTTAAGAGATTTCAGGCTGGAGTAGGGTTACTTACCTGAGAAACGGGAATGGCTTTTGTGTGGCTGGACAGGTCAACAACATATCCATTTTCACTAGTGGATGGGAATGTGTTTGCTTAGGTTTATCTCCGGTCTCCTGGAAGCCAAAGGTGTTTTATCGTGAATGAATAATCTCTGATTGTATCTTGTATCGCCATTTTAGAGCCATCAGCTTGGAAGGAACCGATTTTTTTCTTTCTCCAGTTAATAAAGTCTCTTTTACATTCATTACTTTATTGCAAATCATTTTATCCGCCCACACTTGCAGAAATTAGGTGTTAAGTTAAGGTGAGAAAACGATTCCTTACCTCTGAGGCACGTCAGCACTTGTCACACCCAGTAAAGCTCTTCCCTCAGCCATGTCTTAACTCTTGCTTCATCTTCTCTTTAATCAGCTATGCCATTCTTATAATCATACACGAGAAACCTAATATTGCTATGATATCTGGTGAGATGAGAAGAAAAGCACTGAGCAATGCTGACATGGAGAGGGAACAGTAATCTATTACCTTCATGTTTCACTTGGCTAGCTAAAAGCGCAGTCTTTGCTTTTTCTTCAGTCCCAGCTAGAAATCCTGATTTTAGAGCAAGTGCTGAAATATCTCCACAACTACTGGGTAAATGGGCATGAAATTTGATACAGATATCCAGGATCCCCAGAGGAGGAATCCTAGTGACCCTCGCGGATGTCTGACTTTTTGTCTGCCCAACAATTATTACAAGGATTTCTGTGAAAGTGGGAAAGGATATACATTAACGTGTAGCTCATTCCGTGTCCTCCCATTCTTCAAGAAACTTGGTGGCCAATATCCAAGGATACACTTTAAAAAAACAGCTAGTAAAAGCTACAAAATGCTCCAAACCTCAGTGCAAGAAACACATAAATAAAAGACTAAATGGCTTGAGTTAAAATTGCCTTTAATCTCAGTCTCACACTCCAGTTTCTAACATATCAGAACGTTTCAAATGTAAGTAAAAACACAGTATCCTCGCAATCTAATCTTTTAATGTTACTTGCTCCGACATCAACGCAAATATGTGCTCGTAAAATTATAGCAGCTTAAGGCAGATTTGCTGCTAAGATGAATTGCTGTGTTGACAGCATCAGCCATGATTACTATAATAAGTCTCAATTCATTACATCCTTTTTCAGTGTAGGCTGAGGCAGAAATTAGCAAACAGTGTCGTGGGTGTTACAAAACACGGTATTATGGTTGACAGCTTGTCGGCGTGATTGTTGACTAATTACAGTGCTCGTCTACCCTGGGGGACGACGAAAGCACAGAGCGGTGTGCTTGTGCTGTTGGTTGCTTTGACAGGATGAGTAATCCCACGGCTATCAGTCAGCTATGACAGCAGACGCCCACTGACTGATGCCTTCACTCTCTTTTTTTTTCCTCTCGTATTTTTTTTTCTCTACATGAAAATGTCTCTACTACTAGCTATCAAAGCCAAGAAACCTACAGAACATTATGAAGCTTAACTAGGCTCCAACAGCTATTAAACCTCATTTGCAGTATCAGCATAGTATTTTGCAAATTATACACAGTCTGCCCTGGATCTCGCTCTGGATCTTGCAGGCGATAAGAACTCTCCCTGGAGATTGGGGAAATGGCTCAATTTGGGCCTTTCAGACGCAGGGAGCTGTGCTTGTGCCTCCATTCGCCAGGCTTGTCATCCTACCTTTTATTAGGCGCTTAGCTGTGTAGTATCTCCTCCTAAGATCAGAACTCACCAACAAAGAGTCAGCATTCACATCGCCAGATAGATCCTGGAGCTGGGAGGGGGTCTGGGGTGTTCAGACTTGGAATTGTTGAGTTGGGCAAGAATGCCCAGCCCGTTCTCATACCCAGCCAAGTTTTATTTTGGTGTAGGTCTATTGCAAGAGCAATCTCTGAGTGTGTGGCATTATGGAGGACATCCAAATGGTTAAGATGGAATTCCCTGATTGTTATTGAGACCTGAACTCCACCGTTCCTGAAATGATCTCTATCAGCCAGCACTCCTTGAAGCACATAGCTATTCATTAAAGATGGTTATCGCTGAGTCTGAGGTGAGAGCAGGGTTTTCAGGGGCATTCAACAAGGCGAGATCATTGGGTAGCATCTAAGATTAGCCCAACTCGACGTTTTTCTATGTGCTCCTTCACAATTAAGACTACTTCAAAGAGTCTCGCAGGTATCCATTTAGCTCCTTAGATGTTGCAACATGAAATGAAAGCGCTTATGAGTTTGAACTCATAAAGAATACTCACAAGCACATAAAATTGCTTAGTATCCCATAACAAATAAACATGAAATACCTTGCAGATGCAACAAAAGATCAAGGCAGTCATGCTAGGAATAAGCTGTGCTCAGTTCCCTTTGGACTCAGTGTTGCATAAAGCTGCTATTATCGCTTTGAATGTCATATCTAGACCATATATTTTCCATTACTGAGTAGTGCGCCTGTTTTGCAAATGTGGAAGATTTGTACAAATGGTAACCCAAGCAAAAGCATCTTTTTTATATATATGTAGATATATATATGTTCAGGGGTGACTGATTGCATGCTTATGTTAGGAAGCAGGGCCATCTGCTGATAGACCATCATTACTGGTCTGTCAAGCATATGTCTCTTTCTAAAACTTTCACTACTGTTTTATGATGCGATGTGTAAAAACATTGTTTTACAGCAGCTTTTGGCTCTTTTTAATAACACTGCAAACGCCTCTGGTTCAGGCAAAAGCAGTTTGAAGGCAGATTCAGCAGCAGAGGGCTCCCTTTTCCCCACGAGCCTCCCAACTTGAAGCTGCAAAAGGGAAATCTGACAAATCCTCAAACTTTCATTTACCAGGTCTGTTTGCTTGGGTTTTATATAGAGTATATACATATTATCCAGAGAAATGTTGTGTTTTTTGACTTTATTTTTTTCAACCTGAACACTGTACAAATGAGTTACTACTGTGACACAACCTGTTTTTGAAGTCTATTTTTTCCTGTATTTACTCTACGTATTCCCCTGATATTCCTCCTGCAAAGTAAAGCAGCAATTTGCGCTTTAACTCTGCATTTCAGAACTATTACTCAAAGCAAGTTATCTGTTTTGATTGAGCGGGATGTTTGCCAGACAGGAGTTCCCCTGCCATTAATCTTGCTGTGTGTCTGAGTGACAGACTGGATTATCAACTAAAACTTTCAGCCACTTGAGACTGCTACCAATGTTTTGCTTTCAAGAAGAAGAAAGAGTGGGAAGCCATTCTTCTGTTGGAAAAGAACAGAGGCTGGTGTAACTTAAGCAATGTGGAAACCCTCAGGAGTCTGTAGCATTATCTGGACAAACTAATATTTACTCCATGGCAGTGCAAACACACTCATTTACTCTGGCTTTATTCAACACTTTGGCATTGTTGATGGATTAACTCTAATGATGAAATCCAACCCATCTTCTCAGTTTGATCAAAAGGCTTCACTTTGAGAGCGCTTCGCATCGATCGCTTGCAAGTGAAACTACTACGAGAAACGCACAGGGATCAAGATTCCAAGCAAAAACTTACTGGTTACTGGGTAGCTAATATCAAGGAACTGTGATGACATATTTGCTTACAAATTACTGATCAGCTGCTATGCCATCAATGTGCACATTATTAAGGAGCCAGTCTCCCACAAAGATGGAAGTCAAATCGACAACAGTCTGTTTCTTTTTTTCTGCTGTGTTCAGAAGGACTGGAGATTTGCAGCAGTCTGTACATGAAAAAAGGCAAATAATGACTTGGTTTGAAGTCTGACCACAGTGCGGTGAATCTCTGTTTGAGTCAGGTCTGCTTCAAATAAAAACTGATTTGCTTCTCCCCCTAAATTTAGTCTCCAAAATTACACAGTCTTCAGAGCATGGTCGGAATGCACGAAACTTAAAGGTCCTCTTTTCTCACCAGAGCGTAATGAGAAACTGCTTGCAGAGGACGTTGGTCATAAAGGCAAACACCTGCAATGATGACACTGAAGGAATCAATCTTCCTTTATCCCACCCCATCAACAACAAACAGAGAAACTAGATTCCCCTGACCTGTTAGCCTTATGCGATGAAAGCAAAGATGACGGCTTTGCTGTTAGAGCCAGACGGACGGATGGATGTGGGAAGAAGCTTAGACATGAATATCTTATCATAAACACTGGTGATAAATGCATAGTATCACATGCAAAATTCAAGGATGATACAAAGACCTTGACTCAGACGACTGCTTACAGTTTTAGAAAATTTCCTCTAGTCAAATTAATTCAGCTGGATAAAAGTCCATCCATCCATCCATTCGCTTCCGCTTATCCTTTTCAGGGTCGCGGGGGGCGCTGGAGCCTATCCCAGCTGTCATAGGGCGAGCGGCAGGGTACACCCTGGACAGGTCGCCAGTCTGTCGCAGGGCCAACACACAGGGACAGACAACCATTCGCACTCACATTCACACCTAGTGACAATTTGGATTATCCAATTAGCCTATCCCCACAAGCTGCATGTCTTTGGACGGTGGGAGGAAGCCGGAGTACCCGGAGGGAACCCACGCAAACACGGGGAGAACATGCAAACTCCACACAGAAAGACCCCGGCCTGATGGTGGAATTGAACTCAGGACCTTCTTGCTGTGCGGCAACAGTGCTAACCACCATGCCACCGTGCTGCCCTGGATAGAAGTACTTTTATGATTTTATGGATAAAAGTCATAAAATCATAAAAGTACTTCTAGTACTAATAGTCTTGGCTGCTGTTTTATTTATTTATTTTTATTTTCAAAGTCACCTTTATTTGGCATTCCACTGCTTTCTACTGCAGCTCAGTGATGAGCGCAGTGACCTCATTTTAGTAAGGTCTTGAGCTGGAACCCATGGCAGGACAAAGGACCAGACCCAGAGCTTGTCTTTGGGAATTTTAAGGGTATACTCCCTGGGTGATCCCTAGTTCTGTTTGTTTGACTTCTGTGATCACTGTGTGCCATGCCGGTCTCAGCTAAGCATATTGTGTCCTGGCCTGGTCAAAGAGGTGCCCAGGCTCAGACGAGCTGGACTCAGGCACTGCATACGTGTCGTGTCATTGCTCTGCAAGTGCAAGCTGAGGTCCCCCGGGAGGGGGGACAATAGGGTTTGAGTGTTTAAGTACACTTTAAAGGTTTCCCCATGATTGACCTTGAAAGACGACCTGTCGCTCAGAGGTGTCTCTGCAGTATATTGACTCACTTTTATACTTTGACCTACTTTTACTTAAAATTGGTTAAATTCAGTGAACAAATATTCCTGTCTTCATACCTTGCTTGCAAAGATTTGTGAGTAATTCTGGGAATCCTCTTTTTATGATATTGTGAACAATAGATAACGACTCAGCTAATTAAACTCAGCCTCTCCGGTATGTGCTGTTTTTATCCAATCATGTTACCAGTATGTTGCCAAGCTGGCTCTGAGATCTTCAACCATGTTATTTCTTCTATTTCTTCTTACACAAGGTAAAAAAAAAAAGAAAAAAGTTGGACTTTTCTCAAATAATGTGCGTGGGAGTGCGCACGTGTTTGTGTGCCTGTCTGTGCATGCATGCGTGCGTGTGTGTGTGTGTGACATCTGAATGACGCTTTCTGAGAAGCATCGAGGGAATTGTAAGTCAACACGCGGTTTTAATCTTTGTTTTACATGTATTGCATTATATGTACGTAAAAAAAATAGTAATAAAAATAATAAAGTAATAAAAAATTTGAAAATTAAATTTCATAAAACTTCAGTGTCAAGTAGCTTGGATGTGAAGAATAATTATGATAAAACTAGTGTAACTTATATAAAATGCGGTTTGGTGCTTTCTGTGCAAGAAAACCTCAACATGCTATTTTTTCTAAAATGATTTTTAATCTGTTTCACTCAAATTGAAATGATAACGTCTGTGGGACTAATTCAACCTGCTGCACAGTGAGAGTAGCCGAGCAGCATAGGGCTCCTTCACCTTACTTTTCTCTGTGTTTTCACTGGGTCAGCCAGCCAGTCTAGCAGAAACAAACTTTTCTTTGGGGGAAATCTAAGCCTTCCTCCAAGAATTCCCCTATTTGCATTTGCAGGTGGACTGAAGATGGCATGATGCCGTATCCATACGGTGTCCTGTTTTTAATGGACAAAGACTCAGCATTCTTTGGCACGTAGTGACCCCTGAGTAGAACCTCGTCAAATTCACATGTGTGTTTATTTGTTTTTTTTTCCACGTGACAGACAGACAGCCTTGGATTTCAATTATAGAATAGAAGAGAACTTGTTAACTCAGTAACAGATAGCCTTAGCATGCACAGGGACACCTTCATCATTCTTGAGTGGTTGAGAGCAGGAAGAGCTGAAGCATTTCCTCTAACACGCTGACACTCACCTTTTGTGTCGGTTAGCTGCATACAGCTGTTTTCATCGCTTTTTCCCATGAAGAAGCTGATAACGGAAGTACTTTTATGCATTATGAGATGTAAATGTGGGATAAACAAAACCACACTGACAAGTGGCGCAACCTAAAATACAATATTTAATATATCTAACATCTGTAAATTAACACTATGTGATGTGTAAAAACTCTAATTTCTGATTCTATAGAATCATATTGCAAAAACAATTACTGTTTCTACTTTGACCACCTCTTATTACATTAACAGGGATCCATTATATTCAATTTCCAAAGTAGCAGTCAATGTTAAATTTTGCTTGTATGTTTATTGCTTGGATAAGATTCAGTCAACACAGTTTCACCATAAACAAGTACTATAGCTGCATTCACCCCCGTTTGCCAAAACATACAAGGTTTCCTTAATAAGCTACTAAAACGCTTCTCAACCAGGGAATAAAAAGCGATTGTATTTCTCATTATGGTTTCACACCATGACAGAGAGAGTTTGGGAGCTGAAAGACAGAGGGTTCACCAGACAATTGAATGCAGTTTAAGCATTTCTACAGAGGCCCACCTTGTTATTGTGGCTTGGAAGTGCGACTTGTGGTTGTCTCAGTCTACAATAGAGAGCGATGAATGAGAGGACAGCCCGTAGCCACCCACATAGGTTTGTACCATGTGCTCTGTGGAGTCTACTGTGTGTGTGTGTTTTTAATATATTCTTCTGTAGAAAAATTATATGTACACAGTTTGACATTAAACTTGCACTGCTTTCTGCCTTAATTGCATTTTGCAATTGTATATTCTCTCTAGTATGAGAATATAAATGCTACCTATACTCCTCTGTTTTGGTTATTAAGTATCCTTCAGTATCACTTCACCACATTTCATTGCCAAAACAGAGATATTTTCTAAATGTCTATTTTCTTTCAGTGCACACCATGTCATGTGGGTTATTTCCATATTAGTTTTGTGTCTTTTGGTCTGGCTCGTGGAGCTACTCGCTCTTACTGGTGGAGTGGCTACATCAGACCCCTCTTTCAGTTTAAACCCATGTTTTCGCCATGCCAAATTAACAGCCACCCTTTGGGTCATTGCTGCATGTGAGTGCTGAGATGGGAAAGGCATATCTGAATGAGAAGCACCAATAACAGCAACACGCATGGTTCTCCACAACTGGTTGCACTCCGTGTTCTTCAAAGGGCCCTCTGTCTTTCGCTCTCTCACTTATTGTGCGCCGGTTCAGAGCGGCAGTTGACTGCGTGACACAGAGTTTCCTGAGCCTCGCTGCTCGCAAACACACAAACCGAAATACTGGTTGTTTAAACCTGACGATACTGTCAATATGGGAAAGGTCAGACAGTTATGTATATGTTTTAGTCCTTCCCGGATGTTTCTAAAGTCAATAGGTCAGTGTAAATTTGCATTGATATAGACATGTGCCTGTCTTGGTTATTGGCCAACAAGTTCTGATAGGGGTTGGCAGTTCTTACTGGCGCCTTCGCTGCAAACGCTTCTGGGAGTGGCAGTTGCTAGGCAAGGTCAAAAGTTTGATTAATGACATTTGTTGCTGTTTACCTTTCACCTTTGGTTGCATTATCTCGTGAACTCACGATGTGATGACAGCATTCGTTCCTGGTCCTACGGCACATGTGCAGCATTCAGCAGAACAGGTTCTGCATGATTCAGAGCTGCGCTTACAACTTCCTATTATCTCATGAATAATGGGGTGATCAGCATGTGCTGTAGGACAGACATACAGGAAGAAAAGGCAGGTGGGTGACAAAAAAAAACAATCCCAGAGTGATATCAAAGAGCAAATTTCATAAAGTACGAGTGTCTTCTTTCACTAATAGTAAAAATATTTTATTAGCTTATTTACACCTAATCTGATAGACTAATTACACAGTCCGTTATCTTTTATTGCCTTTAAATAAAATAGTTGGTGTGCTTTTATGTCTACGTGAAGTCAAATGTCTGCAAACAAGCTATGATTTGACTTTTTGACCTCTAAAGTGAAGAAGTGAACTGTAACCAGAATCCTGATCTTCATGGGGAACATGTACATGTGTAAAAATAAAAGAACTTTAAAAAAGGAACTTTACGTACCTAGACTACACTGATGCCCTAATGTGATTGGAGAGGTTTTTATTCTGAGGGATAAGCCTGGTGCTTTCTGTCTTTTTCCTTGTGTTATCATCTGGTGTCTCGATAATCATATGTAAACATAAAATACTTACATCATCTAAATAATGCCGATTCGATGACATAAATAATATCGTTTTATGACTGTGACAAATGAAAATCTGATATCTTAAAACCCTAGTGACAAAAAATGAAAATGGCCTTTTGATTCTAATGCTACATGTAAAAAAAGTCCATGTCGGACTGGTTTGCACATTTCTTTAACTAGGAACGTGCCCTCTGTAGTTTATTTTGATTCCTCATATACTACTGACATAACCACCAGGGCAAAAAGCATGTATTCATTTGCAGCTGAAAATAGTCCCCAGTCCTTTGTGGAATAGCATTTGCTTAAACACACAGCACAAGACAGTCTGAATTCATCTGAGAGTTCTGTATTCGGCTGTAATGAATGAACTTGGGGACGAGAGCCATGGAGAGGGTCAGAAAGTCACACACTGATAGATTTAAGCTTTTTCTTCTTCTTCTTTTTAAAAATGATTGATGGTAGCAAAGCTCTTATTATTTAAAAAGACAGGAAAAAGCCATATTCTGTAAGAATTCCTTTGAATCACATACAAAGACAGTAATAACGCTGCTTTTGAATCTTCTCTCCAAACACAATAACGCCCATTCACCCGTTTTAAGGATCCATCTGAGTTTCATGCAGGACTTTCCTCCTCAAACCAGCAGACAGTACCGTGGTTTACCACTTGCATTTTTCGGGAGAAGAGTCATCATCTTATTATCACCTAATAAGAATTTGAGCCAAAAATTAAGTATTTTATTTGGTGGTAGCATTTTGCATGTGTGTGGCGTGGTATATGTTTCAGCACACTTTAAATAAGTCACAGATGGGCGTTCTGGTAGAACATTAATTCTATAGTTTCCACAAATTAGAGAGGATTCTCTTCTTCTCATGACTGTCTTTCTCTTTGCCAAGATCTAGAGTAAAATAGACATGCGAAACTGCTGACAAATTTCCTTGAAGGTCTGTGTTATGACTTTCCACTAAAGGAGTGGATTTTGCTATAGGCATTGATATTTACAGACAATATGCACAAATTATGACAAATTACAAGCATTCTTCTAGTTTAAAAAAATAGGTCGGCTTTCATGGCATTGTTTTCAAAGAGTGCATTTTAATTGTGTTTGCAAACATAATTTCATGGTCTTTTAGTCATCTGTGTATAATAATCAAATCTGGCCTCTGCAATTTGATGTGATCCTGTGGTTATTCTCTTTATTGCTGTATTGCTGTATCCTCAAAGGCAGCAAAAAACAGCAGCGGAGTCTCCTGAGAGAAAAAGTGAAATGATACGTTTTCATTTAGAAAGCCAAATGTCATCATCATGTCTCTGTCCCTTTTACTTTTAGAGCGTCTGGTTGATGTGGTGAGCTGGCAGAGCAAGTAAGAACATGGGAGGGAGACATTTATCATCCCCTAGACTACAGAGCTGTAACTCTGCCTGCTTGGAAATCCTGTGGACAGTCAGTGGGGGGAAAAAGCCAGTAGTGACTGCATTACAAGAATGATACAAGAATTTTCACAGACCCATTGCTTTGATCTTTACATTCTTGGTGAAAAATGGTTTAATTCTAAATTAATCTAATAATACTATTTAGAATATTGATAACTTTTGAATGTGTTATGAAGGATGTGCATCTTTTTGCATGTATAACTTGCACTGTCTGATCTAATTTAGTCTAATTCTTTCAAGAAAATATTAACATCACGCTGGCGACCATGACAGTTTTAATTCATGAGCGTTTCTCACACGCCTGTCAAAAAATAATGTTCTGCTCGTCAAGGATGAGGATACGCACATGTTCCAGCATTGTACATGCTTGCATGCACCATGTTTCCACGGCAAGGCAATTCATTTGAAATTTCAGACATGACTAGAAGTGCTGACACTGACCTCCTTTCTAAAACTGAAACTTTGCCAACTTGCCACTCTCTTTCTAAAAGGTTTCTCGTGTATCTTTCTTTGCTTTTTCCAAGACCTGCCATGTCGCCTGTCCTGAGATGCTCTCTTGTTGGCTTTGACTTGTGCAAAGGCAGCGGATGAGTGAGTGAGTGACTCCTGGCGAGCCTAGGGTAGTTTTCCCCCTTAAAGCGAAAAGAGGACACAATGTAAAATGCCTCAAACCAAGCAAAGTGTCAAATTCATAAACTGAACTTTGGTCTGTGAAGAACTCTCACTCTCTCTTGTACACATGGCAGACACTGATGGATTGTTACAGTTGAAGACAGGAGCGCCTGTTCTAGCTTTTTAAGGAACCTCTGTCACCGTTTCATTTCTGCTTGGATTATTAATAGTACTTAATATCATATCCATTAGGCTCAAGGAGGCCAAGTTCCTATCCATCTCTCCAAGTATCTGTTTGAGTTTTTGGTATTTGAGAATCCTTTCAAGTCTAAGTTTTAGAGGTAAGACCCTTAAGACCAACAAGCTCGGTGCCCAGAAGTATTAAAGCCTGGGCATCTGCATACTTTTGTGGTATTACTTGCGTTTAAAGTGTATTGCATTACGTGGCAAATGCATTTATCAATTTAAAGCGAGGAATCCAAACCGATAAATGCTCATGTGTATCATTTTACATTACAGTTCAAGTAAAACTAATGCAAGTAGGAATTTCTGTATGCAGCTACTGGATTCATCTGACCCGAGGCAATTACAGTCATCTGCAGAGAGATCAGATTGTAGATCTTTAAAAAATACAAATTCTTTTTGACTGTTGTTTCTTTTCAATAAAAAACAACATCTGAAACTAGCCCACCTGCTGCTCTTTGAGCACAGAGGGTCTGCTGAAGACGCAGTGGGGGGTATCACTTGCTGCCCTGATTGATGACCATAGGTCCCGTAGGAAGTAACCCCACCACCATGAAGGAGTATTTTGCGAACCCCAAGTGGTATCCGGGAAAACATGAACGACTCCAGTCAGGGAGCGTGTGTACTCAAAGGCCATCTTAATGTTTGGATATACTGAGTCACTTGGGATTTTGCTGCAAAAGGGGAAAAGAATCAACAGCTGCAAAATAGAGCTTATGACACCCAGATTCCAGCATGTATACCAAAACCAGCCAGTAAAAGACATTAAAGTGCTTTGTATTAAGAAATCCTGGCCTTTTACAGTCGATCATTGCCAGACATTTAATATTTAACTGCTTTTGTAACGGCCGGCAGACAGTGGCAGGGACAACTGCTGTGTCTACGCTTGATTTTGAGATTGTTGTGATTCAGAAACCGTTTTGAAAGCCCACAACATGATCAAGCTGCATACGCTGTACCCAGCAAAATTCAGCAACACCACTATGGCAATCGAGCTGCATTCCAGTTATGCATGTATGCCCTCGAACTTTACAACAACAACATCAGAATAAAAGAATCATAACTCGATATGAATAACAAAAAGCTAAACTTACTGAAATTCATGATAAGTATTGAACTGATCCTCCCTCCAGTCAACACACTTTGAGTTAATGTGTCTGATTTTGCTCAGTTTTATCACTTTAGAATAAACGGATACAATCAATAATCCCAAAAGGTGACTGTCACCTCAGCTCAGTCAAAACACTGTCAAGTCATTCCTGACCGACCTGAAAAGTTAACAGCTTGGAGCACTGGGAACTATAAAGCCACAGCTATTAATTTTTAAGGCATGCTGACGTCAAAAAGGGGGAAGAAACACATTTAGACTATCTGACAACTCTTTCTAGCTGGATGTGCTGTTAAAACCACAGAAATGCTCATTGTTACTCAGCCAAACTAAACTGGGTCTGTCACCGAAACAACAGCAGTGCTCACATTCCCCCTGACCACACGTCCTGCATCAGTTCCACTGGAAGTGATGCAGGTTTTACACGGGAACAACAAAGAAAATTCAAATTGTATTCGTCGTTTTTGTTGTTTTGTTTTTTTAACGAAATTTATTTATTTGCTGATTTATTTTATATTGCAAGTATGTATAAATTTAACATTTAAAAGAATTTTAATTTTTAAAATATTGGTTGCCCAGAAAATAATCGGGGGGGATTTTTTTAACATTTGTAATTAAATGAAAGTAAAAACAAACAAGTAAGCAAATAAATAAAAACAGTGTTATGCGAGTGTGAATGGTTGTCTGTCCCTATGTGTTAGCCCTGCGACAGACTGGCGACCTGTCCAGGGTGTACCCCGCCTTTCGCCCTATGACAGCTGGGATAGGCTCCAGCGCCCCCCGCGACCCTGAAAAGGATAAGCGGAAGCGAATGGATGGATGGACAGTGTTAATCCACTTTTACTGGTGAAATATGCAAAAGTGCGAAAATATTAACGAAAATATTTATTTCTGACCCAAAGTACAGTTAGACGTTTTGCATTGAGACAAACTAGTGGATTCATACACAACGATAAGTACCATGATAACATGTAAGACCCTGCCTCACATACCAGTGGGCTGGATTTGTTAAAACGCACCATAAATAGGGTCGATTGACCCCCACACATAGAGGCCAAACATATAAGTGAAATCATACATGACAAACGTGGTCACAAAAACCTTCAGTGGCGCACAGTGACGTCTATTAAGCTGTGAGAAGTCTTTTCGTTACGGCTGGTACAGTACAGCCAAACAGGTCACAGGAATAAACAGTTTACACAGAGAGAGCGGGCAGAGCCTATAGGCCTGTATGGGGAAATTCTCGTAATTTCTATGCGGGACAACAGATCCCACAGGCGGCATGTGGGTGGATTGGACTGTCAGCTGCTCTCCTGCACACACCGTTCATTAACGTGTATGATCAGCCCTCAGATTTTTATCACGGTATCAATTACAGGCCCGATAGCATCAGCCGAGGCGCCCAGCCAGTGGGGAGCTCTTTGGAAGTGTAGGCAGGTTATGCCTGTGTAAACACAGTAATTACCTTTCCCGGTAAGTAGTAGTACTAATCATTCTACCAATATAAAGAGTATAAATCCAATCAAAACATTTTCTCATAAAAGGCAGGCTCAAACTTAATCTCTTTGTCATCGATTCAAACAGGTTACAGGTCATTAAAAGCCTCAAAAAAGGCCAAACGACGCTTTCACAGCTCTTTATTTCACCACCGCCTGGAAAACGGACAACAGTAATATCTGGCAATATCTTAAAGGCCTGTGCCATCACCAATATAGCCAAAGTTAGATTTCAGGGTCCTAATGGTAGGTTAAATTTCTGGTAATCAAAAGCACAATGATTAAGAAAAACTGGCACGAACTGGGGTGAGCCGACCATGGCACTGTCACGGGCTGAAATTAAAAGAAAACTTTACTTCAGCTTTTTCATCTGATTTCCAAATCATAAACTCATCACCTAGTCCCATAAATTAGGACTGAACCAGCTGGTGTCCTCTCATTGATCAAAAGTGAAATGATATCAGCGGCAACAACATGTGGCATTTAAGAAAAAGGCTTTATTTTTGAATATTTACAATGAAATTATAAAAATATATAATTAAAGCTTTGGCAAATATTTTACATTTAGACAATTTATATAATTTGTTCACATCGTTGAGTCACTGTAGAGTCATGGCCACAAATTAAAGATAAGATAATGATAAAAATGGCGGATTACAGACCAGCTCTGGTTTTAGGAAGAAAACATCCAAGGCGGAGGAGACTTACACAATGTTTTTTGATTTTTTTTTAAATCCTGCAATCTCAATTGGAGAATATACTGTCCAGCAACATGAAGGGTTTCAAATGAAAAACAAAGAAAACTATCAGCCAGTGCGGGGAAACACCGATACATCCATGCAAGCTTACATTCATATGGCCGCAGAGACCGGCACTCATAATGCACGTGATCTGGCCCGTGTTTAGATGCAAACAAGCCGTTAGTGTTCAGACTTACTGTCGCAGTTGTTGAAATGAGTTCATTTAAATGGTTGTGGTGACTAAGGTGTTATAATCCCCGGTTATGATGATGAGGTAGGGAGACTGAGTCCGTGCACACTGTTCAAGTCTTCATGTTGCTGCTGCTGCTGCGGCTTGCTCAGGGGACTGGGCGGTTTTCTGTCTCCTGCAAAAAACAGAAGAAATATACAGTGTGCAAATTCCCATCAGGTGATTATTTGCTTCTGTAGAATGGGTCTAAAGAGAACTGTTTTACTTAAGTTTAAAATCCACTTGCTTTCCTCAAACTAGGAACATTTTCAGACGTATTTCCTTAAAAAGTAAGTTTCCAAAGGCTAAAATGGTCTCGGGCAACTTGGCTGGCATGAAGTTGTCCAAGTCTGAAAGGTCAATATTTGATCATTGTCATACAGTTAGACTTTCTCTGGGATTGGGTGTTTACATCCGTTACGGTCATTGCTTATTGCAAAGTGTGGGTGCGTGACAAGAGAAAGGCAGGGAGAGAACCGCGTGGCCTTGTGCGGCCACCAGCTGAATACATTTCAAAAAGTAAAAAATAAAACAAAAACACAACAACAACATTTAATAAAAAAATTACAAGTAATAATAATAATGATAATAATAATATGCCTGCCTGTCCTGTACCTTCTCGGGCCTGGTGTTTAAAGGTCATCGGGGAGTGGATTTCTCCTGCGTGCATGCTCATCCCGCTGCTTGGGTGGGACAGAGCCGGGCTCTGCGTCTGCCAGTGGTGGTGGCCCGGGGCCACGTATCCGCCTGCTGGCCCACTGTACACCCCGTACTGATTGGTTGGGGAGTAAGCACACGCCGGTACATAACTAGACAATGTCGAGGAAGGCTGTGGACAGGCAGATAAGACATGCGGAAAATAAGCACAAACACACAAAATTGACAGAACTTCTAATTGCAGGCTGTGTGACAGCGGCATG
Source organism: Copadichromis virginalis (assembly GCF_057382275.1). Lineage (NCBI taxonomy): Eukaryota > Metazoa > Chordata > Actinopteri > Cichliformes > Cichlidae > Copadichromis > Copadichromis virginalis. The sequence continues at coordinate 15,842,752 of NC_140636.1, forward strand.
TGGCCTTCGGCAGTGGTTCTGAGAAACGGTGCTTGGTGTTTGAGTGGTTTCGAATACATGTGTTTCACTATAATTTAATTTACCATGAATACGCTAAACTAGAATATATACGCGCTACTAGATTTCCTCCATCGACCATCCACTTCAAAACTCAAAAGACTCGTTTACCCAATAAAATCCCGCCTGAACGCAAAAAGAACTCTGTGGATGAGCCCTTTTTACAGTTTTGCCACAGGCCTTTGTAGCACGAGCATCTGGCATTAAGCACTTTGGACTGTTTCTTTTACAGAAAATAAATTAAAGCAATGCAAGGTGTGCATACGTGTGCAGTTTGAGTGTAGAAAGGTCACGGGCCGTGCAGTGTACCCACAGATTTTTACCTGAGCATATTTTATGTCGGCGTCAATGGCTGACTTGTCAATCCCGTTGACTGTGTGCGCGGCTGGGAAAGCTGCTCTGTTGACACTACCCCACTCCTCCATTTTTGGTGGGTATCCCTCTGTCCCAGCAATTGCTGATTTAGAGACAGTAACTTTACGTTAAAAGTGTGTAAAAATTAAAAATTCTCAGGTTTCAGAAAATCAAAAGAAAAAACAAAGGAAAGGTAAAGAAAGGAAAATGACAGGGCAGTTTTATTTAACGTCATAATTATAAAAGTAGAAGACAGGTAAACAATTTCCTCACTAACTTTTCTTGAGTATCAAACAGATTTAATTTTCAATACTGAAAAATAGTTTTCAAGACAGGATAAATATAATATTTAATACTATAATAATTATAATTACTCCAGCGCGCAGCTTAATAATGAGTAATAAATAAATAAATACAACTGTCTTAAAAAATAAACAGAAAAAAGCTGTTCGGTTAGAAGGCAACAGCAGCTCATTATAAACATTTCTCTCCGTTTTAATGATTTTTTTTAGGTTTTATTACATAATAAAGTCCTACATGTTATTTTTTATGCGTATGAAAGACAGAGAAAATATAATTGCATAAGGTTTTGAGGAATTTGATCGAGAAAGTATATCTTTAAATAAATATATTATATATATATATATATATATTTTAGTTCTACATATGTTTTGAATAAATTCAGTTGGAACACAACCGTAGCTGTGAGACCCAACAGTAGATGAGTAAATGAGTAAAATGAGTAAAACACCAGCAAGGCAGAGGGAAAAAAATATAAGGAGTGCTTGAATTATTAGGTTGGATGTAGCAGGTGGGCAAGGTGTTTGTAAATGTATCATCCCATGAAAAGGCCCATTGAGCGTGGCCTTACTACGTTCTGGCTGAATGGTGAAATGGAGGCCTGTGCACATTTTAATGGGCACATTGTCCCGTCTGTTGCCATAGCTGCTTGTACGCAGAGGTATGGAAACTAGTCGTGTGGAATTGCACAATAACCAGCTGTTCAAGTTTATTAAGCTCTTATTTGTGAGAGATAAAGTGTCGTGCATTTTGAAGCCTGTGATTTTAAGGATTATAAAGTGTCGTTTTCCTCACCTGTAGGATCCATGAAGGCTCGTATTCCGAGGATGTTACTGACGGTGTGCGCAGAAGGCCAGGCCCTGGAAATGCTCACATGTCCAGCCGTCACTGGTACTCCAGGAGGGCTGCCCATTTTAGTGCTAGTGGGTGACATAGTGTTGGGGTAGGAATAAGGGTATATGTGGTTGTAGGGGAGGCCTGCCTGCGCGGAGGCTTGCTTGGTGCTTTCATACTGGTTAGGCTGGGAGAGATTTCCAATCTTGTTGCGTAAAATCCTGCTGATCGAGCTAACCGACGGGACATTGTACTTGTCACAAACACCATCAGCCAAAAGCCTGTCCCGGATCTCCCAAGCAAAGATCCCGGGGTCATTTTGTTTGTAGTCCCTGATGTTTTTCACCACGTTCGGCGTCGTGACTCGGGGTTTGCTTCCACCGATGGCACCGGGTAGTATGGAGCCAGTCTCGTTGTACCTCGCTAAAATCTTGCTCACGCAGCCGTGGGAGACTCGGAGTTGCCTGCTTATATCACAGGGTCTAATCCCGAGCTGAGCCAGCTCTACAATTCTTAACCGTATGGCGTTAGGTAGAGGTCGGCCGTTGACGAACACACCGCCCAGTTGGTTCACCTCTCCATAGGTTTGCTCTGCAGGAAAAGAGAAAGATACGAGTTACGTGTTGTTACTCTTTGAGTTGAGTCCACTAATGTGATCAAAGAAAATATTACAGCGTGTTTTTTCATTGCATTTATTCTGACACATATTCAATTAAGCGAAAAAAAAAATAGTGAGAGGCAAAAGCATTTTAAAATGCTCAGCTGAGACCGTTTGATGCAGTTCAGTTGTAATCCACGCCATAAACCGAGTTCATAAAGCTGATAGCTGGTTAACCTTTACTTTGCAACTATACAAAGTATATAAAGTGTTTGGCTGGGATTAGCCTCCAACACAACAAAAACATAAAAAATGGCGAGCTCGAAGAATACAAACAAGAGCGCTTCAAAGAAACGCGTCTCACTGGATAATTGGTTCTGTGGTTAAGTTTACGATTTAAAGCTTTAAACAGGCTGTCATTCCTGCTCAGCAGTGCTGGAAAAAATCCCCCAAAGAATAAACTTGTTCTCCAAAAGGTTTTTTTTTTTTATTTGCACATTATCTGAACTTGGAGAAGGGGAAAAGTTCCTTAATTCTCTTTTTACGCAGGCGTGCTGAGTTTGGATACGCTTCCATAAGCTACATGTCACTGAAGCATGCAGACGGTAAAGGCTTACCCATTTGCCTATATGTTTTAAGATGCTTGGAAATATAGGTGTCCTTTCAAATGGCTGAATGCGCCGAGCGAGATCAGAGAAGAAAAGGGAACGGGAGGAATGAGCCCCAGAAGAGAAAACGTAGACCTTTTTAAAATCCTCCGAAAGCAGCGTGCCCGCTTCTTTTTGGAAGCAAGTGCCTGCAAGGTACAATAGCGCCAAAGTGATCTTCATCCGATATATGCAATTTAGAGTTATCCCGGGAAGTCCGGAGCCTGCTGGAATTAATTTGGAGCGTCCTTCAACCCTCACTGTTATACGCCGAGTCTCTGCTTTGGTTTCATTGGTCGTCCTGTGCTGGAAATGCTCTCAGCCAATACAAACCCCATCCGGTTTAAAGCTGCGCAGCCTCCTGACAGTTTTGCATAGAGGGAAGTGGAGACAGGGAAGCGTTTCATCCACCGTTTCTGGTAAGGACTTGTAATATGGGAGATGTAATAAGCGGGATGACAGTAGAGGTGTAACCTTGCTGAACTCGTTCCAAGTAATTTCAGGTCTAAAATAAAATGGAGCCATTTTTAAGACATGTATTAATATCGATAACGCACGTAGTTCAGTTTGACGGTCATTTTTAATAAATGAATCTCACTCTCGTGAACGTTACAGTGTAATTGTATTCATTTAACTGAAATTGCATCAAATTTGAATGTATGAAACCAGTGACGCGTGTTTATAACAGGGAATGTGTTTGTTTTGTTTTTCTAAATTACCCCCAAAATCTCAAAATATTCTTTTAGAAGATCAGATCTGACACGTTTACAGTTTGTAGAGACTTTTTCTAACTTTTGAGATAAAACAGTTTTGCTTACTTACGCCAACAAATCTTTTTCCTCTTTTTTTTATATTGTATATAATAAATAGGCTGACTGAGCAACTCTGGAGTATTTAAAGGTATTATCCCGCAGAAGCGACTCTCTTAGCCACCAGAGCGGGAGGAAACTTGCACACTTCCAGCCTGAGTCTTTTTATAGGCCAGTGTTAAGGCATCAAACATGGGAAGGGCCTCATGTAATCGATACCTCTGTAGATCGCGGAGCTCCCAGACTATGGCTTATCGACTGGATTCCACAGACATACATTATCACAGCATGTTTTCGGAGTTTCCTGTGCAAGTTTAGAAGGTATCGTTTATAAGCTCGCAAAATGTTACTTGTAAAACTTAACAGTCGACCCAATGGTAACAAGGTGTAGTGTCCCCCCCCCCCCCCCCCACACACACACACACACAGACACACACACACCAATCCTCACACACAAGGACGCACGCACGCACATAACCGGCCCAACCCCTCTCCTCTCTGTCTCCTGACTACGTCTCCATCCAAAGCTGAAAGCAGGACACATGGAAAGCATCACGTTAGGTCAGAGGAATAGAGTCAGGGGGGCTGGAGAAGATCGCCTGAAAGCTTCATACCTGCCACGGACACGTTTGGTTTTACTGTGGACTTTGTCTGGAGACCAAGCGACCAGATATCACAAGTCCACATGCTGCATTTCTGCATTTGCAGGTTGCAGAGCGGTGATACTGGACAAACATGAGGAAGCATCAGTTGTGTTCGTTGTTGAGTATAAATTCTATTTAAACATTATTATTATTATTATTATTATTATTATTATTATTATTATTATTATTATTATTATCCCTTCTCCGCCAGTGCCCGGCTGGCATTTCTCCCCTCATCTGGACATTGTAGGAACTGCACCGGTTCCCTCAGCACCGCCTCAGCCTCCGTATTTGAATTGGTTTCTGAATGTTGCATGGAAACAAAATATCCAAATAAGCGGCATCGATTAAAACCTTACATTTGCATTTTAGAAAAATGCTACACTGATGAGTCAGCTTTATTATTGGATACATTTACGCAGACGTTATAACACTTTTTGCGGTTTTTTCTCCTCGGCTGACGTTGGACAGCGCTTCAGGTTTTAGTTTCCTGAACTTGAAATTGTCATAATTGCATCACGTGCATCAGTAATTATTTGGAAATACTGATAAATGATACCTTCATTTTGAAAAGTAAAAAAAACAAAACAACTTTGAATACCGGAATATGAATATATGCTGTATCACATGCACATCTTCCACTGGACTGCATTTTTATTATCTAGCGTTTGTCTCTGTGAAATATATTTATTTTCCAGTCTTGGAAATCTGAATTTCTTGGCTTCCGAGCTTCTCGTTTCTCAAATTCAGATGTTTAAAATGATACTGAAGTCAGAAATATGCACGGGAGCGACCTGATTTTCTGCCGCGTAAATCCAGGATGGGTCAGTTAGATAAGAGGCTTCTAGGTCGAGGTCGGTGGTGTGGCTGTATTACAGGAATAAACGAGATTTGACTAAATTGTTTGAATTATTTGTATCCTGTGTTAATGTGTTAGACTGTTGGAACATTTTCTCTCCATGAAAGTAAACCGCAGCTGCTGCAGGTCTACATTTTGCACGCATGTCAGGTGTACGTTGAACCGTCTGACTTTGTCAAGTGTGACAAAACAAAGCAACCTTGAACCGCCCCCACGTTTTTTTTCAGGAGTCACATTGTATCATGTATATTCATAAAATACATGCCCACATAAACATAAATAAATAAACCCAAAAAAGTGCTGTTCAATATCCAATATTTAATTTTAGATCTGAATTTTTTACTCAATGTATTTTGAGGAGCAGTTTGCCCGTGACTACTGTGACAGGTGCGTGGATATTTTCAGATGTTTTCATTTAGCATGAGCATTGATAATGGGGATAATTTGAAGAACAGCAATAAAATTCACGTTATTAAATTCTGTGCAAAAGCAGCTTTTAGTGTGTGTTTACCTTAATTTTTATTCTAGTTGCAGTGCGTAAGACGAAACTGCAACGTGCAGCATTATTGCGCATTAATGCGTCTAAAGCAGGCTTTTACTGTGAAGAGAAACAAGTGTTATCCGTAGATTAGATATCTTTCCACGGGGAAATCATTAAATGTATTTAGTCTGTATTAAATCCTGCTGAAAAAAGTCAGCCTCTGTTCAGTCTCTTTTTATGCCACCCGTACGTGATGACTTGGGTGTGAGAAAACTTAATTTCATTTAGACCTGCCTTTCGTTTAAACAGGCCTCATTGCATTATTGTAAATGTTCTAAAATTTAACTTGAGAACATGATTTATCATAAATATTTGATTACCTGCGAGCATATATAAAATAAAACGAAGCAAAAAGAAACAAAAAGAAAGTACAAAGGTCTCCAGGGTGTATATTTTCCCTCCAAATCGCTTTTAGATCAAACGCAAGTTATCTCATCCAACTGACACCTGACACCCGTAAGGTGCAGCGACCCCGGTCGGTAAATATTGATGCTGGTTTTAAGTGGCATCAAAGGATTCGCTTCCTCGGGTGTGCTTTGTCTTTAAAGTTTTAAGGTGAATTTAAAGTTATATTTTTCGTTGTCTTAGAGGGGCCTAAAATGTTGGAGTATGGTTTTCGTGTGTGTGCGTTGGAATTTAGTGATCTGTCGGAAGCTGTTGTACAATTGTACTCCTTTGTAAATGGGGGAGAAAGCTGAAATTAATGAAGAATACCTAGCATTTTCGTGTGCATGCACAGTAATGCCTCTGTGCAAGTCTAACGCAACCCAGGCCTCCTACTGGCTTCTTGGAGTGAACAAAAAATGCAAACACATTTACGTGATGAGTACGTGATGTTTACATTCACCCTAAAAAGTGTGCAACTGTCTCATCTCTCACCAGGTACCAGGACCCCCTATCGTGCCACCTATAGACACCCCTGTCTTTCCCATTTCAACAAAATCAGTCGGCTATATTTTTTGACATGGTTTCAATTTTCTTTCCACAACCGAGCGAGCCATATTGTTTTATTGAAGAGCTTTTTGTGTGTGTCTACGGTTTTGATTTAGTGTTTGTGAGTTTAGTGATCTCATCCCTAAATATGGAAATTATTAGTCAGGGTCCAGCCTGCTCGCTTTGAGCACACCAGGAAGAAGACTGCAAGTTTAAAGCAAAGTGTCAGAGAAAGTCCTGAACAGAAAAAAATAAATACGCACCATTTGTTTTTTAAATTAATTAACTTATCTTGTTTATATTTGTGCCTGTTGTTGTTGTTGTTGTTGTTTGTTCTGGTTCCATAAAAGTTTTGACTCAACATTTGCCTCTTTTTCAAAATATCACTTGTGCGTGATTTAGAATATTTTTAGCCTTTCACGGGTTCTGTGTGGTAAGAAGCCCTTTTTGCTCATTATAGGAAAAGGGGAGAAATCAATGTTTTTCTGTTGAAAGCCAACCAAGCTCAACCTGTAAAGAAACACAGATTCCTTGGTAAAGTATCCCCCTCCTTTACAAAATAAAGTTTGTCCATTCCTATCTGATCTAGAGGCGGTGATGTGTAGTTTCTTTGTGCTCCTGCTGGTGAAGTTCTGCTAAAAGGAGGCTGGGAAGGCAGCAAGCTCAGTTCTTTTATAGCCGCAAGACCCACTCTGAGCTGCAGAAGACGCCTAATGAGGGTGTGCAGCAGTGCCATGTGAGACATGCCAGCTTTTACCAGGCTGGATAATTGCTCGTGACCTTCACTAAACATGTCTCAAGTGTCTGTGTGTTCTGAACGTACTTCTAATTGTTACATTGAGGGCAACGTCTTAGGATTACACACTCATTGTGAGTGTTTTTGGATGGAAGCCCAGGAAAGTCAAATGTTTTAATTCTGTTTACAATGGGGAGGTGCATTTGTAGCTTGATCTGATGGCATTTATGCTTGAATTAAATGAGCTATGGATGCTTTCTGCTTGTAGTTTACACATCTCAGTGACTATAAAGACTACCAAAACTTTTCAATTAGTACGTCTTAACGAGCTATTTTGTTTTTCTTACTTACTCCACAAGTATGTCATTTTCCTATGGAAAGAGTTCCTTCTGAAATAGGTGGGCTGAATTTGTTTTCATGCCACTGCTTGTCCTCAGTAACTCGTACCAACCCCTAACAGCCCTGCTGCATGTCAGGGACAAACTTGGTTTTCATTAAACTGGAAATTATAAGAAACAACAAAAAATACAAAGAAACTAGTGAAAGTATTAAAAGAAATCACATATTTTACAAACTAACTTATTTGAGCTCTCAGTGCAGGTTTATTAAAAAAATTATTTACTCAAAATTTCACCACAGGTAAACGTGTTACCTTTTTAATATGACCCACCACTTAGCATCAGTAGCAGTCAATACGGCACAGGACACAAAATAAAAACTATACCTGGGTCTTCATTACACTGGGACAGAGCTCAAGTTACTGGAGCTGTCTCTAAGAAATCTGTTTTTTATTTATACTGTCTTATTAAGTTAAAAGAAGTTAAAATTGTTAAGCTAACAGAGACAATGTAGCATTACTATTTGATTTGTGTTTAAATTTGGCAACTTAAAATCATCTTGGCTCGAGTATCAAGCAAAAACGAATCTTTATGGAAAGCGACGCTTTAAGCAAAAAGAAATGCTGACAGTGTTTCTAAACAGCCTCTTTAGATGCCACAGCGGCATTCATACGTAATGGAGAATTTATATTTAGGTAAGATTAAACTGTAAGCCGTCGACTTCCTTGTTGTAGCAGCTGCATTTTCTGGAAGACTATAATTTGAATGCAGAATAGTAATTTCTCTGGATATTAAAAGGTGCCTGTGTTTATTGTGGTGTTTTTAATTAAGATAGAGCACATTACTTCTAAATTAGAAGCCATAAGATGACAATCTGCTCAGCAAAAGATAACTTTGCTCAACAGCATATCCATGCTAAGCATCTGCTAACAAACTAATGAAGATGTGACCGAATTGCTTTATCAGATATGGCTTCAAATTACTTACAGAAAGATCAAGAGGTCAAACTTTGAGTGTGTCACACTAATGCCAGAAATGATTGTGCAGACAATACGTGCCATAACTATAATACTATAATATAGTCTGCTGTTTATTTTTGCATCTGTTTCTGTCTCTTTGGGAACCATTCAGCTGTATTTTCTTTTGGAGCAGAAATATTTGGTGAGACTTTAGATTGTGCAGAGTCATTAGAGGCCACAGTCTCACTCCTATGTTTCATCTCACATGGCTATACAATAATAAAGCAGAGTGAAGGGCTCCCTCTGTGCATAAGCAAAGTAGTGATGATTGTTGAAGAAGTGAAACTCTCTTGCGTGTACAGTTTGATGCTCCTGTGTCCACTCACTTATGCCCTGTTGTTCTTTTTTGGTGATTCAAATGGTCTGAAACACCCGCAGGAACCAAATTCAAACTGCTAAATAAACAATATAGTCAAATATTTTAAAAATGGCAAAATCTTTTTAACGGGATTTGTTTTCTGACATATTTCCAAAAGCGCTCATTTGAATTGTTACTACATCATTAACACTCACGCTCACAGTCTGTCCAGTCTGTTCTGCCATAAAACTTTTCTAGGCATTGTTTTATGCACCTTGTACTGCCATGTATGGTTTTTGTTTGCAAGTGGGGCTTTGCTTGGCTGGATCTGTTGTCAATTAAGGAGGAGCCTTAATTACTTTTGGAGCACTTGAGACTGTATCCATGGCTGCTGCTGATTCATGCCTGCCCTACTTGGAAATCAGCCCAGGGAGTCAAAAACACTGGGTCACATGTGGAAACTGACATTAACCTTGTATGTTGAATCCACAGTACTGCTGTAATGTTTTTGATTAGCGTTTAACCTTTTTATTTTGTTCTTTGTGTTCTCAGATGAAAGCTTTGCTCGGCTAGAGCATTAGGATATCTGTAATTAAAGCAATGATAATTATCACCTCAAAATGAGCCTCTCTTGAGCTGTAAATCCAGTCAATTGTTGGGATTGCAGCTGCGCCAAAAATCTGTGCTTCTAAGTTTAAGAATGCCAGATCTATAATGGAAAATTCTGAAAAGGGACATTCAAGGTCTTCTATCGAATGCAGTGTGATGTTGTTTTCCGCCAAACCAGAAATCAAGGCCTTGGATGGGCCTTTTTTATGTCAGGGATAGGGGTACTGTATCATTTCTGACAGTTGCTCCTTTTAAGATTAATGGGCTTATGAGAACCATGTGTCTTCTTCCAAAAGCCAAGTTCAGTGTCAGTCAATGTTACCAGCATGGTCATGTTGTCCTGACAAAAAGAAATCCCAAAGAGATTCAATATTGGTGTCACAACACTGGGCAATCAGAATCTGCCTTTTGAAGGTTGCAGGAACACACAGGCTGGTAGTTACAAGGTCTTATTTTATAATTGTCACAAAAACTAAAGTCATTAATTTACTAATATGTGAATCCTAAGTGACACAGGTCTTCTTCCCTTCAAAATAGTTTATAGAGGTGCAGGGATCTCTCCTTGTACTCTATCAGTTCACTGACCTCACTGAACCACAGCCAGATGCTTATAAATACGTTCCCTTATTTCTACTCTTGCGTAGATGCCAGTTGGGCCGGGAAGCGGGTTTGTTTTGGGAGTTCTCAGTATTTTTCAGCCAGGGCATGCTTTCACGTTTCTAATAAGAGAACTGTGCTGACTTCCTGAAATGCATATGCATTCCTACTTGTGGTCGTCTGTCATGGTGGTGATCTGTTGAAAGCTACCAAACCCGAGTCCAGTGTCCATATAATGAGGACTTGTTTGTCCCAGCACTTGAGGATTAATCAGTGGACGTCTCTCCTCTACGAATTGTGGTGCCGTAGGAGTCGACATTCAGCAGAGAAAATGTGAAAACTGACTCCAGTCTGGGTAGGTGAGGAGTTAAGTCTGCGTCAAACCATGTCAGAAACTCAACCCACATGATTGTTTTTTGGTCACATCTGGACACATTGCTTGTAGAAAATGCATGTGTAGCTTTTAGTATGCAGGGATCCCTTATGTCCCTTACTAATTTTCCATATTCTAAAGCTAATTATGTGGCATTAACATGTTAATCATGCTGAGTAAAAAACACTTTAAAAAAAGAAGATCAGGCTTATGAGCGGAGATCACTTCAACCTAAAAGGAGTGAGTGAACTTAGCTCACTCATGCTGGTGGTGAAATGTCTGACATGTTTGTACTGAGTAGGGACAGACAGGCCTGCAACCAAGCCTGGACTTGCTGGCCAAGAAAAAGCCCCTCATTGCTCCCCCATTTTCCTCAACATGCCCCTTCCTGAATGAATGTGCTGCGTAGCTTTGCCTATTTAGTCACTGCATGCACAATAATGAGCAAGCGTGCAAAAATCTGCACATAAGAGTGCATATAAACTATGATGCATGTGCAATTCTGTGTTTGTAAAGCAGTAATGCAGTAAAGACATAACGCTGTGTGATTTGTACATAGCACACTGCATACAAATATACTATATTTGATTGAAAATAGGTTTGGAAATATATTTTAAAATATGCACTGATTTTTAATGTGTTACTAACAAACATGTGTCATAAATAAATGCTTTTAAAAAGCCATCTCACCACTCACCACCATTTATTTCGCAAAAAGACCACCTGAGCCTGTCTGATGTAAAGTTGGGAAAGTTGTGCCAGAAGTTTTTAAGAAATCTCTGTATGCAAGGTGCAAGGTTAAAAAGCACACAAACATAATCGTGTAGTGGAAAATAGTATGTGGGGACATGGACACATAAAATGTTGATCATTCAAAGTTGAAAAAGGAAAAATAACTTGAAATGTTGACAAACAATGGAGGCACATTTTCATGTTTTTACAGCCAAGGCCTTTTGTTTTGTAGCTAAACTGTGTTCAGCATGTCTAAGCAAGAGGAATGTCCAGTGATTGAAATCAAGCTGACATGCAACTGAACATTTGTGTCAACAAGAAAGCATTATGCTCACTTAAATAAAAATAAGAATAATTCTTCTCTGTTCTTATAAACTTACAAAGTGTAGCAAAAAACAAAGCAAAAACAGAGAAATGATCCGATGAATTGGGAATGTTTCGTCATTATTGAAATGTGTTGAGCCCTGGTGCCCTGTGCCTTTCACCCAAAGACAGCTGGGATAAGCTTCAGCTCCCCTGCAACCCTGAATTTAAAGAAAATGGTTAAGAAAATGAATGGATGGATGATGGAACTAAATGTGTTGGAAGAAAAAATATTGGTAAAAAGATTTTCTTTATCCCAAAAAGTGCAATTTTTTTAAGTAATTATATAAGGCCACTGAGACAGCTGAAAGGATAAACAGTGTAGCTGAATTACTACGGTAATCATTTGTGGCAACAGCCACGAGCAAGATCATGATTTGTGTCAATATACCGTCGAGATCAGCTGTAATAATGATTGTATGTGTGGCAGAGCCCACATGTGATGATGTTATTTGTTGGAACAACTTTGGAAAATGGAAAATGTAAAACCGCGATTGCTCAATGCAGTGTTGATGTAACCATATTTGAACTGTGTACACCCATATCCAGCTAATTATGGGCTTGGTCAGAGATCACATTGAGCTTCCTAGAAGACTCACGGTGTTACGAGATGTCAAGGAGAACTTCATCCAGTCTAATTAGAGGACATTTAGCCTCCACAGAAATTTGCTACATACGGAAATTATCGGTGCCATTATCGTGCAAACACTCTGGTATTTTGATCCACTAAAGACAATTTATTCAAGATGATGAATTAAGTTTCATGCTGTGTAGTGTTATTTTAAACGGTTTTAGTTGTCACAGAACAATTGTCAATGGATATTCTGAAAGAGTGGAAACTTGTTGTCAACAACTGTGTTGATAAATCAAAGCCTCTCTGGTCTGATACGTGATACAATTATCTAAACTGAGAGGTTTATGAGGAGATTTTAAAGTGAGCCCATATGCTGCAGACCACAACCTGCTGCCACATCTCCAAAACATTCAGCTCCATGCTCAAGTGCTTCCTCCCCTGAAAAAAAGAAAAGAAAAAAAAGCTCCAGACCTCCCGTCCGAGATAGAGAAACAATTACAACATCAAACGAAAAGTGCACAGCACACTTCGCAGATGAGAGGGTTGAGTCTTTCCCTGGCAGTGCAAAGTGTTACTGGCTGAAAGCCCCCTTTACTTAAATAGATGTCAAGGATTTCCCCATGACGCAGTGCACAGGATACTTAGCCAAAGGCAAGAGGATAAAACAAAGCTTAGGCATTATTGTTCTTTGTCACTCTAATGACGAAGAACATACAAAGTCTATTTTTTATGGATGAAATATGACTACACAAAATCCAGGAAATAATACTCCAGCTTTACTTTTGAGTTATTATATTTTTTGCTTGTCATTTTACACTTTAGTCTCTATTGACTTACCCAGATTGCTTTAATCACAAACCTAACATGCTTACAACCGCCTACCCATCTCACCTTAATGGTGTGATATGTGGATGAATACATACATTTACTGGCTGCTGTATTAGGGACTCCTCTTAACCTGCCCATTAACACAAATTTTATTTAAGCAATCACATGGCAGCAGCTCGGTGTGTTGAGGCATGTAGACGTGGTCAGGATGACCTGCTGGAGTTCAGAATGAAGCTGCTGAAAAAAAGAAAAGTGATTTAAGTGACTTTGAACTTGGCGTAGTTACTGACCAACCCCAGAAGGGCTGGACTGACTGTTTGAAAAACTGCTGATCTACTGGGATTTTCCCACAAAACCATCTCTATGGTACACAGAGAATAATCTGAGAAGAGAAATTTCCAGTGAGCAGGAATTCACTGAGCAAAAAAGCCTGTTGATGCCAGACGTCAGAGGAGAAGGTACAGGTATCTTCGACTTAAATAACCACTCGTTATTGCCATGGTATGCAGAAGAGCATCTCTGAAAACACAGGATGTCAAACCCTGAAGCAGTAGAAGGGTGGCATCCCTGGCATATGTCGCTAGAAAACAGAGGCTACAATTCACACAGTCTCTCCAAAATTGGACAACAGATGACTGGAAAAACATTGGCTGGTCTGATGAGTGGTTCAGACTGCTGCTGGTGGGGGTATTTTCATGGCCCACCACAGCTTACCTGACATTCTGACCATCCCTTTGTGATCACAGACCTTCTGATGGTTGCTTCCAGATTATTATATGCACACGATTCCTTGAAATTATGTTGGAATTACTGTATCTCATATTTTTTTAATCAATTATTCAAATGGGATACATATTCCATTTATTGGGAACCGCTTTCTGTCGTGGACTGATACACATTTGCTGTTCTAGTGTTCCCCAAGAGAGCAGGGATTGGACCAAATTACCGTAACAGTGATTTATATAATGAAGAAACATGGTAACAGCCCTGTGGCACAGAAGGATATATCAGGTGACACTACAGAGGGAGTACTGGCCCTGGTTTATCGTTCAATTATCGTCTGCATAGATTCACTGATCAGTTTTTGTCTGTATTTAAAGATGCAACTCTATCATGCAAATCTATGAGCAGCACATCAGGCGTCTGTGCTTCAGCTCTACTGAAGAACTGTCCTGTGGTCTGATGACTGTGGACAGTGTGACCAACCAGCTTGTTTTCAGCACACAGTTCAAAAGCATGACTGCAGTAAACTGGAGCACGTGGCACATGTATACAAATTTTACAGAAGCAGCTTATGCTGCCATCCAAAGACTCTCTTTCTCTCAATATATTGCTTATTTGAGCAAAGCAATATAAAAATTACATGCATACACTTTAGAGTCATGGCTTTTTAGCAAATGAGCGTGGGTGCTAAACCTGTGTGCCTGCAGTCCAGACTTGTCTCCTTGGTGAATACATTTTTGTGTATTACAAAAAAGTACAGGAGGCCTGGAAGTGTTACACAGCTGAAAAGGAGTGGAAAATATTTTGTTTTCAAAAATACATCAACTGGTCCCCAGAGTTTCTAAATACTTACAAAGTGGTGATAATAAGGGATGTTATAATTCTGTCAACCCCGCTTTTCACCCAACGACAGCCGGGACTGGCTCCAGCCCCCCGTGACTATGAATTCTAAAAGAAAATAGACAACATGTTTTGTCATGTTTTAACATGACAATATTTTTTTCCATTTCATTTATATTTTTATGTCTACATTTAGTGTATTTAAAACATGATAAAATAGGAACGACACTTGACCCAAGAGCAGAATCCAGAAAGATGGCAGTTTGGAGGCAAGAGTTTGGCTCTCCGGGTTAAACTGATCACGAAATGAAAGTATGAAAAGCTGGTAGGAGAAGACTATCCGGCAACGAGGGGAACGATGCGTGAGCAGAGAGCAGACAGGCGAGTCAATCCTGGCAGAGTCGGTGCTGAAGAGCTGGATAAAGTCAGACAGACACAACAGACAGGAGAAAGAACTGAACGTAAACCAGTGGAGATAAGGGGGTTACAAGGAATTCAGCAATAACAAGAAAAACTGGACTTGTGCTCATCAGTGAGCGTACGTGTCAGTATCACCATGCTGGTGAACTGAACAATAGAGACTGACACCCACAACTGGTGTTTATAAACTGCAGGATCCCCGACGAGTCTCAGGTGTGAGAATCTCAGGTGTGCAGGATGCATGGCCAGATAATTACACATGCCACGCACAAACAAACACACAAAGTTTGTTAGTAAGTGCTTCAGTGACTCCACATTTGAACCTCTTCTTCAGCACTATTATATGTGTATACACAAGGAAGTATTTTCACTTACTTTCTTTACTCTGTGACCCCATAAACAAAGTAAATAATAACCTTTCTTCTTTTTGTTAAGGAAAAGCATTACTCTACAAACAAAACATCTCACTGAGCAGCTCACCAATAACAGCCACAAGATATTTCCATTTCCATTATGGCTGAAAATGTCATTCGCATTCAAAGGTGCTAGCACCACCTGATCTGATTTTGTGGCACACCTACACACCACCTTCAGCTTTTGACTATCATAACACATAATACAGGAAAGATAAGTCATTGTCTGGTATTTCTTTTGCAGTGTTGTGACCTGTGAGCCGTCTGAAAGTGATACTCGCTCTTCAGACACTGTTTGACTAAACCAAGCGAGATGTTATTAGCACTCTGCTGTTAAAATGTTTGCGTTTAAGCTAAAAATGGATTTATCACTGTCTGCCTGTCTTCAAATGATTCATACCGAGCCATTCTCTGTCCTCTTTTGCTTTTTTCTGAACTGGAGCCAAGACAAGTGCAAGCAAGTTCTGGAGGACAGGTTTGATTGGCTACTGTTAATAGTTTTCTTTCTCTGCATACAGAGCTCGGGGCAGACACCAGGTTTTTCCATGTGAATGGAGCACAAATCTGAGCATAAACCTTTTTAAAGCTAAAGCAACATCATTTGTTACAAAGGGATGTTTTGCAAGCTCGTTAGCAGTTGCTTCTAAAAATGTGAGTTTACTCTCAGTGATTAGATGCACAGTGAAATAAGTCTGTCTTGACAGAGGCCGCACACCTTTAACCACCCTGCCCTACAACTAATTGGGTGGCTACGCAATGTGGGAGAACCAGCTGGTGTTAGAACTTTCCCCATAATTCTGATATGTAAAGACATTCATACCACATTTCTCTTTACTTCATAGCACTCTGGGTCATATCAAGTTCCATGGAGAGAATGCAAATAACTGCGATAACATCGACAAGATGGTGCAAAGTGATGACACGTTTGCAGAATCAGCCTGTCTAACGAGGCCTGGGTCACGGGTGGCTGAGAAAGCGTAGTTGGGTCGTTCGTGTCATCATCTTTAAGCACCGACGAGAAAGACTCGGCTACACATTTTTCTGGTGAAAAGGCTGCCGAAAGCAGATGGTTCTGCTGGGGGGAGAGCTGCATCGTAACTTGTGCAAATCTCAATAACTGGAGCTAAAGAGCCACAAATATCCTGTCAATGATAGGTTCAAGCTGAGTGCAAATGTAAATTTCAAAGAATTAATTTTCAATGAACTCCATATAAACTAAAAATGAAAGTATTAACGACATGTCAGTTGGCCTTCCTGACCTTTTAACTAATAATAAGCCAAAGAGCCGTGAGCTAATAACTGGAGCAGCAAAATTATGACTGTCGGGCTGAAGACAACTCCATTCTTCTCTCCATTTAGTCTGCAATGACATCAAACTGAAACACTGCAAACACTGATTTGATGCTTTTTTTTTTACAGTTTGTTAGGTAAGTTTGTTTCCACGGTGAAAGACGTATTTGTTTCTAGAAAATATCACAGTCGCATTCCTATTATCTCTTTTGTCAGATGCCAAATACCCATAGCAATATGCTTTAATTTTTCCAGAGTTTTCCTTCATCTTTGCATGACACACACTGATAGATGGTGAAGTATTAAGAAGGGCAGAGAGAGAGATGGGGGGCCAAAGAGGGCGGAAAGAGAGCATGGCTGAGCTTTATTGCCAGAGCGACAGAACAGAGACCTTGGTGTGAACTCTCTTTTGGGGGGTTTACATATAAACACGTTCAACATGCAGGTGGAAATATGGGTCTGTAGGGGTAAATAAATAGTCTTGGTTTGGAGTTTGGGACATTTTGCAAACAATGGAATTTTTCAGGTAAACTTGGACTTGAAAGCTCCTTAGAAATGAAACTACTTCTTACAATCTGTTCATTACATGGATAAAAGACCTGATGAGAAGACTGGGGCCTCAAACATCTGCAAATTAACTTTAAAAACTTTTTTCCTAAAAACTGATTTAAACTAGAACCAAAAAAGTGAAATCGTGAAGAATTCACCCAGGTGAGTTTTTTCTTCTGTGATCCAGTATATTTGTAAATTTCAAAATTGCTCTACCCTTCTGTCGCAGACTTGAGTGCAACCTGGTACAAACACGCCACCACCTGGCCTAAACTGGAAGTTGCTCACTCGATTATTCACCTGCAAGACGCAACCTTGATCTTATGTTTTCTTCTGAACTTACTCAGAAAGCCTTTTCTGTGAAAGAAAGACATTGTGACCTCAATCACTTCCACCTCAGCCATGCACTGCCGCTCATATCTTTCATCGTTTCAGTTTATCATCCAGTAGATGGCAGCATAGGCTCATATAAAAGTATATTTCGGGTCCTTGTCCTGTGAAAGCAAGATTTCCTCAGTGTATATTCTTCCCATTTTTACTTTTTCTGACTTTAAATTTTTGCATCTCATTCTGTAGTAACCTGTTTGCGCAGCTCTTTGTCTCTGTCTTGGTATAAAACTGCATTAAAATGTCTTCAAAATAAAAGCAGAACATGTAGAGGGGATCTAAATTGAAGAGATTACCAGATGGTGGCAGTCTTTACCCATTTTCCGACCAGGTTTTTTATCGCCTTCTCTTTATGTGTGCAGAGTGAAGAAAACAGAATAACTCAAATTAAAACTCAACTGTAGTTTTGTAGTTTCACTTAAAAAGAACATGACAGATATATTCCTGAGAATGATGCGTGTCTCAGCTGTGCCACATATGTACAGTCCATAGCTAAATAAGTGCAGGCATATTTGTATCATTAGAAAACGGTAATGGCATGTTATAGATCCTGCTGTTTAATTTCAAAGTCTTTTAGGTTGCACAAAGATTTTGGTAGCTGATATAATTTGGTACAGCCGCAAAAGGAGTTCACGTTGCCAAGGACTTCTCTGGATTAGAATATGATACAAGTGCTGAAAAATTTGACCCCGCATTGTCATTGTTAATCACTGAATCTCCTTTCATGAAAGCATCTCAGCTGCGGGACAAAAGGATACAGAGACCACACATTTAGTTCGGAGAATGTAATATCTCCAAATGTCTCAGCAGAACCGCAGCGAGAAGTTGAAAAGACACCTGTGATTGATGTGACACTGTATGAACAAAATATTGACAGCTAAGCCCACATTCCTCATCGGGTTCGGCGGTGTCAGCTTCCTTTTCTCGCCATCCTTCATCTGCTCAACCCTCGTCCCCTTCACGATGAAAGTCGAACAAATCTGCTGACATTGATCCTGTCTCCTCGGCTGGCCTAATTTCATTTCAGCCTGAGAGAGACGGCTATCTCCAAAGATCTTGACAGACAATTGTATTTACTATTTTCTTTTCACAAGCCAATAAAGGGGGAGCAGTTATTGCATCAGATTATATGAAAAACCGTTTAATGATTCCAATTTATAACTCTAGACTGAATAATGATACAGTTAAGAGCTGACAGGCCATGATAAATGAAGGCTCATATAAAACATATTTAGTGTGAAGAATGGCTGGAGATGAATTGCGCAGTG
Source organism: Copadichromis virginalis (assembly GCF_057382275.1). NCBI lineage: Eukaryota > Metazoa > Chordata > Actinopteri > Cichliformes > Cichlidae > Copadichromis > Copadichromis virginalis. Next base: position 15,861,685 of record NC_140636.1, read on the forward strand.
ATACAAACTCATGATAAAGAACAGTAAGAGCCACTAGAAGACTTAATAATGTGCTATTCATTTTGAAGTGATTTTGCTGGTTAATAAAATAGCACAAATTAAAAATATATTTATTGTGGAAAGATGTCTGGGAATATTGCCCCCATGTCTCCATACACATCTACCCGCACCCACTGTAATCGGCGCCTATCTCTTTAGACTGAACCCATCAAGTCCTCTGCGTCTCTTTGCATCACCGCTGACTCTCGGTGCACTTCACTGTCACTGAGTTGCTTGATTTAGTGCACACATGCTATATGATTTCTTCCCCAGTATATATTATCAGCTTGTTCCAGGAGCGACTAGCGACATCGTTCGCGACACTGTTTGGACTAGACTGTTAAAATTTAAACCCATAAGACTGACAGATAGATCAAAGCTAAATTATCAATGGGGCTTATTGTACAACAAGTAAACGATTCTGCAAATGGATACGTTTGCGGTGTCAGACACATCCGTTAATATGCGACATCCTTGAATTGCAGAGGCAAAAAAATACATTCATCATTCACAGGAAAGGACTAACATGCATTCACGGTTGCTGAATGTTGTGAAAAACCATGGTCAAGTGGTGAACCTTTTAAAATCATGGTCAAGGACCAGAGTCTATAGACAATGGTGGTGGGCCAGTGAATTTGTAATATCTTTTCACACAGAGATAGATGTTGAACCTACCAGATACAATGTCCACCCCTCTTCCTATGCATCAAGATCCTATTCTGGTGTCAAAGGTGCTTTGATAGAAAAGGCTCTAAAAGTGCCTTTGTGTTCTAGCTATGGAGAGCAGAGTTACACTCATTTTTTTTTTTGTATTATTATTTTGTGAAGAACAGCAAACGTGATGTATCAAAAGGCCTTGATAGAAAAGCAACCACTTTAAAAAATGGAAGAGGAAACAATGACTCTCTCCATCTTCAGGTGGCTGTCCAGACATACATACGCTGTCCTCATTGTTGCAGGGTAATTTGTGGACAGCAAGGATGAAAACACGACTTCTGTACTGAGCTGATGATCACATGTAAATGAGACTAAGGTGTACATAACATTTGTTGAACACGAAACGAGAAAATAAGTCAATTATCCCAGGATCGTGCTGACACTGAACACCTGAGACAGATGCAGCAGACCCTGGTCTAGTCTGCTGTACTCCATCAAAGGATGGTGATGATACGGGCTGCACACATCAAATGACTGTTACATGAAGTCATATTTAAGATGGTATCGGGTTTGGCGTACTGTATACCGTACAAATCTGATTAATTTTGTTTTTTCCTTGTAACGCTAACGATTAGCCAGGATGTTGTGTTTAGACTTTGCTGCAATAAAATCAAATTTTCAGAGAAATTCGATGCGATGAGATCTCTAGAAATCCAGTCCAGAGAAGAAACTCATTTTGGCTTTGGAATGGAGTAACACCAGACTTCCCTGCTCATTCAATCACTTTGTTTTTTGATGAAGTCTTGATAATCATTGACTGCATGGCCTATGAAAAAAAAAATCCCGATGACTTTGGTGACCCTTTGATTTGCCCAAGTGTTACCAGAAGGTGAACATTTTCAGGTTTTCTATGAAATATTTCGACAGATGCAGCACTGGCAGGCTTCAATTTATTAATTCTGTCCAAAACCTTCTAAAGCGGTGACATTCTCAACAGAGTTAAACTTGTCTGTGAATATTAGCAGTCTAACAAGGTAAATTGCTACGGGCCATATTGTTCTCATGTAAAAACACTACTTAGCATGTTTATTTTTCACTAACTGAGCAGACTAAGACTTACATACAAAAATATATTATTGTACCTTGCTGGAGCATTTTAGTACCACAACCATTCTATGCACAAAGTTTCCAATTTTTAGTTTTCTAGGATTTTTTCTACGTGGTGTGATCGTTTACTGATTAATGTGTGCAGATGTGTAATGTGGACTTTTACCAAAATGTTAGCTTAATCCTCTCATAAAGCATAAATTCTCTCTTGTTAGGTAAAATTTTGGAAACACGTACATATGATTAAGGTGTACCTATCTTTGATACAGCAATCAAAGAATTAATCTAACTGTAGTTGGTTGTATCCAGCCCGTAGCTCATAAAAATGAGAGACGTGGACATCCGTGAGACATAGATGCAATCACCTGACTGTTCCAGAGTCCGGCTGAGCTCTTTGACCTCTCAGAGCCATCTTAGCAACTCCCTGAGTCCTCATCGCTCCGGACACCCACACTCTCCTTTTTTGCCACCTCTTTTAGGCCTCCCACCCAGACCCTCACTACTTGGAGAAGACCCCAATCCAAGGATCTCCTGAAAGGGCTCTGAACTGGCCTTTGTCTGGACCTACTGCAGTGTCCCTTTATTTACACAGTCTTTAAAGCTATATGTTCTCTTGTCTCTTAATTGCATTGGCCTTTGCTGCCCCTTGGTCAGTCAATACCATCTCTCCGATGACATCAGCAGTTCTATTCAGCAAGGCATTTCGAGGTGATGGGTGTTTTGTGGGAGAGCTGGTGGGAATGAGTTGTGCAAATTTGGACCTGCAGCTTTTTGTCATTGTTAACCTTTTTCATGGTTAGATTTTATATTGCATTGGTGTGGTACATGTTTGTAAACCTTCAACATACATAGCTATCTATCCATGTCCTTGCATTTGTTAATGAACATCACAAAAGCAGTTTAGGAGAAAAGGGTGTTTTCTTCTGCTGCATGCCAGCTGGCCTTACATATAGACTCCAGCACTCCAGCAATCCAGGTTTATAATGTGCAGTGAGCTCACCTATGGACATAGGTGAGCTCACTGCACATTATAAACCTAGCAGCAATCAGTGCCATCCAAACAATTTTGCTGACCCTTAACTCAGGAGGAGAGCAGGAAAGAGAAGAAATTGACATGCCTTTACCACTCCTGAGTGTGTGTGACCAAGCACATTAATCATAAGAGGTCTAACCCTCTCCTGTGTCCAATTCAGCGATGATTCTCTAGTGCAGCACCATGGAAATGTTTAGACAGAGCCGGACATAATTATCTTTTTGTGTACTTTAATAAGGAGACATCCGAGTGCTCCGATGATAGGGGCACACGCGCCACAAAACTACCGTACAGTGATATTATCCCCTTCATTCGGTGTAATTAAAACATAAATAATTAAATGCCACTAACTAACATAACTGGTATGCAAATTTGATGATTTAGTGAGTTGAAGAACACAGGGATTTTTTTTTTGCCAAATGGGGACCATTTAAAGTTGACCTTTGGAAATGTTATTTTGAATGCAATGTGATGGTGCTGTTTAATTTGAAGAGGTACTTATCTCAAAGTCAACATCTTACTTCTGTTTTCCTGACGCACACTCAGTCACCATATATTAGGCAGTAGCCTGGCAACCACAAGAGTAGAGCTGTACCAAATGGACATGTTTGCAATATGACAGGCCCAGTGTGCTCCTTACCGCTGACCCTGCCTGCCATTTTGTTTCTGTCCTGCGAAGGTGTCAGTGATAAACGTTACCTTGTCTCAGCAGGTGTGCCTGGATGGAGGACCCTGCCGCACGGAGGGGGTCACCAACCCCACAGTGTTTCCCCCATTTATTTGAATAATGGCCCATTAGGACGGCTGGATATCCGATGTTAAAGTAGCTGTATGTGTCTCCCAGATAAAAGACATAATTACCTGAGAGAGGGAGGATGTGTTGTGCAGTGCACACTTTTCCTCAGCTGGGCTTCAGAGTTCAGAATTAACACACACTCCTGCCATTAGGTGGCGACAGAGAGGGACAGCAAGCAGAGAGACACAGCGAGAGAGAGAGAGGGGGGACTGGGGGGGTTATGGGTGTGAAGACCCAGGTCATGGCTCACACATACATTACCACAACCTGAGTATAAAGAAAAACTGTTAGTGGAAAGCCAAACCGAGTCACAAAGTATGTTTCTGAAAAGGAAACCTTGACACTTTAAACTCTACAGCGCATTGTTTTTCCAGCGAGACCACCATATTTTATCCTTTGTGAATCAGGATGCACTTATTTATGTTTTAATACAAATTCATTCAAATTGGTAACAACAAATTAATCCAGTTTTCAGAATGAAGGTCTCCAGAACTACAGTTTGCATCTTTTAATCTCTTTTAAAGCAATTACTGTTCTCGTTGAATTGTATAGTATCATGATGAACACAGAGTGGGCAATTTGCAAACCTTTGGCTTGCTGAGAGACACAGTTGTCCTTTTTGGGTGGCATTGTGGCTCCTTTTGCCTTTCATATTTCTAGTTCAAGAGAGACTTACCATTACTGTCAATGAAAATGTGGGTACAACATTTGGAGTGGTATTTATATAAGCCCAAAAGATTGCCAATTAATGATGAGTTCTTTATCATTTATTTGCCCTTGGGTTTTTATTCCTCAATTGCTATCACCTTATAAAAGCATCCTTTTAGCACAAAGAATAGAAGCCCATTTTCATGACCTCCTCTAATGCATTTCCCTCCATCTTCACTGCCTCGAAAAAAGTTTCCACCTCTTCACAAAACATGTTAATTGCCATCGTGAGCCCAGTATAAAGAAAATATCTACACGTTAATTATCCAAATATGTTGGCAACCCATCTGCAGAAAGCCATTGAAAATACTAAATTGTGTTTTCTCCTTTTCAGCTTTTATTTTGGACACATTGTTAATCAAAAGGCTTCAGAAATGTGCAGATGGGCAATCCTTGTGTCTGCAAGGAACAGCCTGGTTCAAGGTGAGTGTTTCATGCCCCCAAGCCCTTCTGTTACTCTCCATTGTGTTGTTTAGGTTACATATCCTGATGGGCTCAAATAGAGAGTTTCTCACACGCATCCAATCGCACTCACACACAGAAGAAACTCTCACAGCCATTAAGATATATCCGCATGCACACTGCTCTACATGCAACTGTGAGCACACCTACTCATGGCAAGGCATTAGCTTTGGGTCATTATTTGTGCGATTGTCTGTTTAAGTAAGATTTCAGTAAACAGAATTTTTTTTTCTCTTGGTGGAAAAATGGACACTGAAAATGTAACCTCAGACCTCCAAAAGCTGTAGAATCTTTGATACAATATTGAAACCTTAACCTTTTGCATTTATGGGCCAAACTGGTTGAGAAACCCTTTAAAGTAGTTAAAAACATTTTAAAGTGCCACAAAGAAATATAATCTGCAGTAAACTGAGTGTGAATGACAGCTTATTTTATAGAAATGGATTATCATCAGGCACTATTTGAGCTCGCATTGAGTTAAATGTTCAAATGTTCAAAGTGACCTGGATGCAGTTTTGGAGAGACTCAGCTTATGTTTGTGGTTGTGTAAATATTAATATAAGTTTGGATAAAAAGTAAATTTCTGTTTTTAAGGGTTGTTATATCATCTTTGCACTTTATATGTAAGTTCTTAAATTCCTCTTGGGCTCCAAAAAAGTTCTAGTAGTTGTTTTCAGTGTCGTCCCCTCAAGTTATAGACACATCACAAGCTCATGATGTTGCTGTTTAAGGCTCCGTTGACTGTCACACACATAAAGTTGGATACACTTCAGCATGTAACGCAGCTCTGTCAAGTTGACCAAACATTTATGGATGTAGTATTGCAGTATTATAGTAATGAGGATTGTTTTAATTGATCTAGCTGCATTCTGCATATTCAGTTAGTATGTGATATAAACTTTGCTCAGCATACTCTGAACATCCATTTTCATCCATATGTGGACAGTAATGCATGTGAACCATTGTCATTTACCATGCAGTTTACTTTTTGATCCTTGCTGGTGATAAAATGTATGTACAGCTTTGGATGAATTATATTCATAAATATTCAATTAAAGGCAAAAAATAGAGGGGACATTATTATTATCATTATTATTATTAGTTTACAGTGTAATTCTGTGCTACTTTCAGCTGCTGCCTTACTCACAGGCGTTCAGCTCCACATTTTTACACTGGATTTCTATTCCTGGGATCAAACTGGGGATCTTTTGCTTCGATCTCTGCCCGGCTCCTTGTTGCTGGAAGGACAACAGCACACACTTTACAACCATCCATCTGGTTTTTAGGCAATATACAACTTTGAATAATAAAAAAGCAAAGCTACTGCTTTAAAAAGGATTTTAAAAAAATTGCAATACTTGACCTTACTAGATTCCTCATAAAACATTTAAAATGTATGTTCCAATAAGCCATTACTTTAATGTATGTTTTTCTCCCTTTCCTTTGATGGCTGCTTGTCATTTCCTTTGTGCAACATTGTGATATTTCACTACATTCACTACTAGTCAGTATTCTATTGTATTCAGTGGAATTTCAAAGTTTTACCACGTTAATCTGTCCATGGTTTCATCTACCTGAAGGGTAAACTTTTCAGAAGGATGTTTGTTAGAAGGATTTTACATGAGCATATATTTTTCAGCAAGATACATTTGTAAAAGAAGTGGCCTTGAGACATCCCTCCTCTAATTCATCATGCTTTGTCCATGCTGTACTATTCAGATATGAGTTATATTCTACCTTCCCCACCGTGGACCTACTGTTGAAGCTAACAGTCAATATCCTTGCACTGCTTTTGAATCTTTGCTCCAGACCTGTTCTGTTCAGCAGGAGTGAAGGCAAGGACGAGTGCACCCAGCTCCAATGATCTGTCCTTGGCTCATGCTGCGTTTATTGTTTCAAAAAATAAAGGAAGTCTTGTAAGACTAAAGCAGAGTTACTACTGCTTTCTGCATGTATTAAGTTCTCTCTTGATGAATACACTGTGGAATCAATGCACCGTTGTGGGTTAACACTTTGCAGCGCTACCCTTCAGGTTTAGGTTTGATTTACCGGATGATTTGGTTCACCAAAGAGAAAATGCTTTATTGTTAAGGTGGTCCTACCTGTGAGTTGTTGCTCTGCTTTTACCTTGGATGATAGAAGCAGTGTTGAAACATACCTGGTCAGGTGCCTTTCTTGTCTATCACAACCATGAGGTACTTAGGCTGCTTTTGTCTTCAACAGCCATACGGCCACATATCTGCACAACACTTACTTTACAATTTGCTGAAAGTATGTGCATGTTCACAACCACTTTCTTTATTTACGTCCTCACTTTCACTTCAGCGGCTATCATAAACGTTTGTCGTCTTTCCTCGTGATACCTGACTGAGCCGATATGTGCTCGAGCGAAAATAATTTTGATTGCCTCCGTTCTTGATTATTATTTGAAGCTTACACCTTTTCAGGCAACTGACCTAGACTGGGACTTTTGTGTTGTACTCACATGCCACAAGGGCTAAAATGCTTAAATAATGTGTCAGGTAAGTATTGTATTATTGGCCCTTAGCCTCAGCAGCAGGGTTTACAAACAGCTATATGGCTCTCCAAGGCCAAGCACTGGCCTTGCACTAGAGGCTTAGCACTGAAATGGAGGTATTCAAGCTTAAAGTTATTCATGTCAAGTAAGGCCCACAAAACCCTTCCATACAACCCATAAATCTGATATTTTGATGGAAATACCAGACATTTCATGAGTGCTCTAAAGGAGCTTTTTCACTCAGTTAACACTTTGACACAGCTCACCACTTTCACACTATTTGTTCCATGGCTTCTCTTCCTCTCCAGTAGGTAACACAGCAGGGCAAAAACGTTAAGACTGAACACCCTGCACTCCACAGCTCCTCAAATTCACAATGCACTGTTGTCATTTAAGGAACGGTAATATTCATCAGTGTGTAGAACTGGGCACTTTGTTGGAAAACAACTCATCCCTCTACTTTGCTTCACATCTCTTAAAGGGGCTATAAACTCCTATTCATTCGCCTTAACACTGAGGACTTGGCGATCTAATGCTAAACCTCTCCAAGTGCATGTGTTTGTGAAGAAAATGTTCTAAGCCTTTCAAATTGATAGGACTGGCTATCATCATGTATGAGTTCCAGCCATCCAAGTGAGCCCTCAGCTTTAATTAAACTTTTTTCAAAGTGTATCTTCCATGAAATCAACCTAGTCTCTCTGGCATTCGTGTGTCGAGAAGCTCTCCCTCTTTTTCGCTCGAGTGGTCGATACATTAAAACTTGAACTGATTGATTTCAGAATGCTTGTGCCATCAGTGTCCTTACGCTGCCATTAACTACATCTGAAGTATCTTAGTCATCAAGCTTTAGGCCAGGGATTGATAATAGCTTGACCGCCGGGGCCTATCTTACCCATCCTTTTTCAGGAGGTCTTGTATTTAGCACCCAGAGCACTTGTGGCAAAACTCAAACAGCACAAGGGTATTCACAGAGCAGCTGAGTGGAAAGCTTTTTCTCATTCCTCTGAACCTCATGAATATATTCCAACTCTAACCAACTACTTTGCCTTAATGTGGAATTTCATCAAGGTATGAGGCCAATTTATTTATTTGTATTCTCAGCTTCTTAGTGATACTCTTGAACACGGTGATGACAGGCAGGATAATCTCAGTCTTTCATCAGCAAAGTGGCCCTGCACAAAACCCATCAGTAATGTATTCGCTATTGATTGATGGTCGCTCCTGCACTACTAGGCAACACCATTATTATCATGCATAGATTCCAGACTGCCCACAATAAAATCATTGTCTTGATTTAAGTCATCCACCCCTGAGGTGTCATAATAGCACGACTGGTATTTGCCTTGTATTGCTTTCTTCCTCGACAATTGCCGGGATTCCCTGTTATCATCTTTACACCAGCCTAATACTCTTGCAACCTTTCATGCAGGAGACAAAGCTTTGTTTACACAAAAATGCTGCCGGTGTGTACGTGCAACAGGTGCAAAGATATGCTAAAGATAACAGACATTTGATTGCATTTTATTTTTTCTAAGAGCAGATTCTGAATTTAAGTGAATAATTTAACATTTTGGGGACCAAACTGTTTTGGGTTTTTTTTTTTTACTTTGTGCTATATTTGAAACTTTTAAGCTTTTATTTTGACTCATGTTGTCAAACTCTGACTTGTGATTTTATTCAAAAACTAAAAGTCGTAAAAGTTTCCACAATTATAACAAACAGTTAAAAAAAACATTTGTTGGTTTTCTAATTGTTAATGCCATCAAAAGATTCTGTTATTATCATTATGTTTATTATTATTATCTGCTGGGTTGTACTATGCTGCTATTCTCCTGAACATGGTACGTGTGACATTTTCTCTGTTCTCACCGTTGCGCCCGTTTTCAGTGTCGACACGCGTGGCTCTATGTTGCAAACATTATATGCTCGTAGTGCGCCTCCTGGGAGCTGCCCGGGTCTCGAATCATTGTGAATTACTGTGACCTTGGTTATCAATCATTGTATCAGGGTATCTAATGTAAACGCAACCGTGGTGTGGATAACATGCCACATCTGCTCTCTGGACTGTGCTGCTTCTTGGTTACCAAGCGATTTATTAGAGCGCACTGTGTGAGGGATAATAGGTCAAGGTATAAGGATCAACTAGCAACGCTTCCATAGGCATACAATTATCTCTTAAACCGGCTGTTGTAATATTGTTATTCACCAACAGATAGTTTTGTGTCCCCAAAGCATTTCAAAGAGGGAAAACTAGTTGTGTAGCTTAAAAGCGCCCTCCAAGGGGAGTTGTGTTTGCGCTCAAGACCAATTTATTGCCGATGAACATATGGCCAATATTTTGTCTCACGTCATAGCAAGGGGAAAACAAACATCATGCAATGTTAGCGAGTCAGCAAGAGCAGAGCCACTTGGCCAGCTATGCAAACGCTCTTGGACAATATGAGAAGAGGAGCACTTGCTTTCTGGGTATATAAACCACATCAGGCTTATCTCTGCACGCACTCCTGACTCCCATTTGAAGATATTTCATTAACTCTGCGCGCTGTCTTAACGCTGGCAACACATTCAGCCCCCCTCCAGTCTAGGTAAGCGCACTGGATGCTCCAGGCAGTTTATACAGTATTTTCTCTTGTTACAGCTTAATAGACGCTGCTTATTTTCTGTTACTGCTGATTCATGCACGTGAGCGCGCACTTTGGTCTTTAAATTAATAAAACGCTGATCTTAATGTGTTTTAAATACAAGAATGATGCAGCCAGGCCTGTGTGTTTTCAGCCTACAGTAGCTGGTGATCATTACGCGTTCACTTGGGCAGACTGTGCTCTTTTCAGCATTATCATTGCGTGACACTTAGAGAAAGAGGCCTTCACCTTCACACTCAATTGCTCAATCGGGAGAATTGAGGTGTCATCTGGAGATGACTAAGAGTAAAATTAAAGAAAATATTTTAATACGACAGATGTTCTTGTCCAAGAGTCAACAAAAGGCGCACACATTGACCCCAATGATGCAAAAAATTTTATTAATTTTTTTAAAAAGCTTCCACAAATGATGCGCTCACAAAGTTACACCAAAGCCGAGCCAAATTCTGTGCTCGAAGATAACATCTCTGTGCTTTACCTGTCAGAAATCCTGCGTTTGGTCCTCGTATGATCAAATGTTTCTTTTCTGTGCACCTATGAGCACCGATACTGGCAATCATAAGTTGCCTAATTGTAAGCACCCCCTGTTGTTTCTTAATTTTGCCGGTAGAGACCGCTAGAGCTCTACAGATGTCAACAGCTGTTAACGTTATTACTGCTCTCGCACACTAGCTGCTTAACAAGGAGGACAAGTTGTCTGTACTTGTGCCATCTACAGCGGGCCAGATCAAGTTTTCGTGGAGAGGATGATTTACTTATTTATTTATTTTATTTTTGTTTATTTATTTGTTTAATTGTTTATTTGACAATAATATTGTTCGAGGCTTTACAAATTGTCACTTTGGATTTATGTGAAGAAGCCTTGGAGATTTCTAACTATTCTCCCTCCTCCCTGCCGGTGTCAGAGCGATGTTGAAATGGGAAGTGATTAAAAAATAATAAACCCCCTTTTAGCAATTTGTCTTACATAGAAAAAGATTAAGGCGAATGGGAAAGCGTGGCATGAAATTCACCGTTACAAATAAACTGGTGGTTTAACAAATGAAGGCATCTCCTCGGGGCATGGGCGCCTCGCTATAATCTCGCCATGACATGTTTAATCATTAGAGAAAAGGAGACGAATAAAGACTTTGTGCCCGGGGCGGGGGGAAGGTGGAAGGATTTCTGTTTCTGTTTTCTTTTCTTTCTTTTTTTCTTCTTCTTTTTTTTTAAGAAAAAAAAGGAAAAAAATCGGGCTCCAGAATGATTTCTGCCCTCGAGCCAAGTCTCCCCGGGCCACGGCTTAGCCCCCATAAATAAACTGGACCCGGCTCTACCTGAATATTATATATAGCCTTTTAATCATAGAGGGAGGAAATCGGTCTTGTCAGTCTGTACATTTATCATAGGCACCCTGAGGCAGGCGGGGTTACCTTTATCAAAGACTACCTCACTGCCTGAGGCATCCGAACACGCTGAAATTCAGCGATTAAAGGAAAGCAATGATCAACATTATTATGGATTCTCCTGCGGCATTCTTATTTGTGCATTCAATCGAAAGATTTATTTAATCAACAATATAAAAAGCCCTTTCTTTACTTATTTGGGAACAATCGTGGGCATGAATTTTTAGGAGGGAATTATAATTAATCAGACGGGGCCCGTTTTTTGGGGTTCATCCGAAAAATTAATTGTTTTTGGATGAATCCATTCTGTCATACTTTTGATTGCAAAGCTGGGATCAGAAAAAAAATGTAATGAGCTTTAATAATTAGGCAGCCAGCTCTGTAGCATATAATATTAAAATGGAAGAACTGGCAAAACTGGTGATAGCATAATTACAGCATCGGTGATCACATAGAGAAAAAAGGTTAGTCTTGTGCACGCACTATACGCACAAAAGTCAAATGAACATCTCAGTCAGAATAGTGTATCGTTCTGGTGTCAGATCTAAAGATTTAATGTCAACCGGACTCAAGTAAGCAGGTGATAGGAAGGAGCAGCACTGCGCCCTGCATTGTCCTTTAAATCCTGCTGCATCCACAGCTCAGAAGCCATTCTTTACAATATCTTCTGTGCGCATTAACACCCCCAATACACACACATTTCACACAGTCCTAACTGGGGATAGTGAAACAATGGTCTCTAAGTGGATTTAACATTTTTTGTTTCAACTTTTTGACTCTAAACAGAGGATTCTTATTTTTGCGAGTTAATATTTAAAGAAACACAAACCAAAAGCGTGGAAAAAAAATACAAAAAGCAAACACAACAACAAAAACTACAATAAATAGATCATGACTAGAAAATAAAAGTCTAACTTGGACAAAATGCACGACGTATTTTTACACTTTGTTTTTTTACAAATAATTTTACATAAATTTAGCCTGAATGTGTCCTGAGCTAATTTACTGGACTGTAAACATTTCCTGGTGTTGGTCCCGTTAACTCGTCCAGCTGTACAAAAACAGTCTGCGTACTGGCCACTGTCAGAGTGAAAAGGCAAGCGGGCTGTTTGAACTACCTGTGAAAGTAAACAGGTAAACACAGAGCGATAGGCTCTCCAAGTGGAGTACGTCCACTTAGCCAGTGCACATTTACCTCTCCTTTTCCGAAACCCACGGCTCAATTGATCAAATAGTATATCCCCAGCAACTGACCACATTCTGCAGCCCAGTGCGCACCCATGCACCGTCACCAGACCTACTGTGACTCCCCCTCCCCGTGTCAGTGTGCCACCCACGGCAGAACCAAAGCAGAATGACACGGATGGTAACCCTGCGTGCTCAAACATACCATAATTTGGCTCCATACACTTTTAAGCCACTGAATAAATCTCAACGAAATAATGTTGTTGCATGGGCCAAAGTCAGTTTCCTGATGAGGTGCGCATAAAGGCTGCAGCCTGGGTCATTCCTCCGTGGTGCGTAAAGCTTTCTGGGTGTCTCCTGTGGGCTGCTTGTCCCTTCACATGTCGGATTTAGCTGTGCAGCATTACTTGGTGGATCAGGT